>NW_028292582.1:19693221-20315222 GCF_029948245.1 Actinia tenebrosa
CATTTTTTTTTTATTTGATTTGCTTCCCAACAAGTCAAAGAGACGCACGACGCGACACTTGCCAAAAAAAAACAGTCAGTACAGTGGGTGTTTGCCTTAAGAGCAGCGCCCGCGTTACAGGGGTCTTCGCCTTGAAGAGGTGCCCGCCTTACGGGGGTGATCGCATTAGAGAGGTGCACGCTTTACAGGGGTGTTGGCCTTGTAGAGGTACCCGCCTTACAGGGGTGTTGGCCTTAGAGAGGTGACCGCCTTACAGGGGTGTTGGCCTTGGAGAGGTGTCCGCCTTATATAGGACATTCTTTCTGAAATAGCTGCATGTACATTTTAGATACTGTACCTCGTATGCGTTTTGCATATCCTTCAAATAAATGGTCTGAGATCTGGATACAGACGCTGCTCTATGGTATTCCACCAACTGGTTGAGGGAATTAAACTTAACCACCCATAAGAAGTATTTCCCAGCTCCATCTCGAAGGACTTTAAAGTGTTGTACATTGTTATTAAACCTAAGAATAAACCCGACGACGAATTCATCAATTAAAGATGTGAACAATTTTGGAAGCGAAGGCTGAAAATGTGACATTTGCCAAATGAAACAAACAAATGAATAAAAGCGGACGAAACGAGCGAACAAATCGCTAACTGTTCTTCACTAAGTTTTCAAAACGTTTTACTTCAAAATTTGGCAAAAATGAGTTCTAGTTTAGCAGGTGCGTAGCCAAAATTTTCCCAAGGGCGTACGGGGAGGCTCAAATTTAAAAAACCGCCATTTTGTTGCCACGAAGGGGAAGGGCCTGGTCCCCTTGCCCCCCAACCCCCTGCCTACCTACGCCTCTATTTAGTATGAGATGTGGATCACGGTTAGCCCGAGTGAACGCCTGCTGAACGTTTTCTTTTAATAAACAAATAAAATAAATAAATTAACTTTGTTTATAGAGGATAACACTTGATAGTAATTCAACTGATAAACTCGTGGTCCTCTGTTAACGTCTCTAGTTAATTAGGGACGGGACCACCATTAACGTGATCATCCGAGCCACGTGTAATTTATACATGAATTATTACTTGGTACTCACTTTACTGATAGTGTAAAATCACCTACAAGTAAAATAGTTGCACTGAATTAATTTCAAAACAAAAACAATAATAGATTATTTCATGTGCAATACATGTGCTTGTTTTTTTTGCGGCTTTACGCATTTCAATCCATTTGTCATTACAACACTATTTTACCTGCAGTACTCTCACTGTCTCGGATAAGAAATGCCCCATTATGCTCTTCCTGCAGGAGTAGACATTCAGCCTCAGATCTGCGTATCTTTCCATAATACCAGCTAAAAATACAATTATCAGCATTCAATGTTGGATCGGGAGTGACAGAGAAACTAAGAGAGACTGGGGCAAGGTTTTAATTATTATTATTGAATTTATTAACTAGACATTTCGTTTATAAAGTTTTAATCATAAAATTTGTGGCCACAAGTTTCCTACATTGCTATAAGTATTCGCAATTCAATTGATCTCTTCACTCCAGAGAACGTAGCCTGGCGTTCTTGTGGGTTTGGGGAAAAAACGGGGTTTTGGGGGAGCTTTGGAACGAGCGAAAATTGAAACCGAGCAAAAAAGAAGCGAAGGGGGAGGGGGCCCTTTTTTTGCTAGGTCCCATTTTTTCGCGGGCCCTTGGTCCAAACAGGAACCCCAAAACCCCGATTCTTCCTCTCAAACCCATCAAAAGAACGCCTGCTCTGCAGGCTACAGAGAACGATGCCTGATGCCGTCGAAACGATGAGAAAATAGGAATAAACTTGTCGCCACAAATTTTATTATTAAATTTATTAAATTATTAAATATATTTCATTCGTAAAAGCATGTTTGATGTTTGACGTTTGACCTGAGCCTAAAATGCACCCCAAGAATGGGTACAGGGATAAACGTTGTGCACTACATAAAAACTGCAGAAGTCTGCAGAACTTATAAAAAAACTGCAGTTTTTGTCATCGCTTACCCATGTGGTTTCATTTGGATGTAGTTTTTGGGTGCAAAGCCTTCTTTGCCATTTTGTTCAGACTTATACCAATTTTTGTCATCAGTCATGTTCAATACCTGATTCACATGAATAGAAAGTGCCTATAAGCCTTCATACAGTATTTTAAAAAGAATTAATTCTTTAGATAGTAAATTGTGAAAGTATTTCGTCATTTAAGTGATGGGTCTTTAAGTTATGAAAGTTTATATTTCCATATGTTAATGACTATGACGGTTAAACATGAGGCAACACTTTGGAATACAGGGCCCGGTTGTAAGAAGCCTGGATAGCGCTATCTGAAGGATAAATCCTTATCCAGTGGATAAATTATTGAATAACATCATCGACTTATCCAATGGACAAGGATTTATCCGCCGGATAGCGCTATCCAGCATTCGTACAACCGGATCCTGTATTTTAAAAGCATCACCCTTTTACTTGTCACTCACATAAAGGTTCTTGCAAATTTGTTCTCAAAAAATATTCAGTCGTTCAGTGCAGTGCATACCATATCCCGTGAAAAACTTAGTAAGAAATTGCACAAATTTGCATACATAAGTACAGTGCACACCAAATATATCCGTGAAACACTTTGTAATATATTGCACAAATTAGTAAGTTAAGTAAACCTCAGTAAACCGCCGGTAGACCTACAAAACTTTGCACTCATTTTGGGATTGTTTCAAGGGACGAAATAGACGCCGTCTTGGAAATAGTCCCCTAAAATAGTCCCACAATGAACCGTAATGCCGACTCGACCCAGTCTTTTCCTCAACCTCGTGAACGGCAAATACATGTCTTTGCAATAAAATATAATTGCTTTTGTGAGAATACTCAAGGGAACAAAAACAAAACAAAAGATAATCCACGAGAAAAAAAACAATAAAAATCATAACCATGGATAAATTTTGATTTGCATAATCTTATGATGGATTTTAAAGAGAAACTGAGCAAAACATTAGACTAGGCAGACAGTCCGTTCGTCTGAAAAGCCAATATTTAAGACCACAACTGTCATACAGTATCTATCTATTACTAAACTGGTGACTTGACAATAGGCGATTTCAAAGCTTTCCAAACATCTATGACTATACTGACGACTCTTGACGACGCAATGTAATAAAATAGCGCTAGCCTACTTAGCAATTGCATGCGTATGTCATTGCAAAATACTAGTTTCCAACTTTAGTTTTTTTGGTGTAAAGATAAATAAGATATGTCAAGATGAATAAGATATATTGAATCTGTATAATTATGAAACAGATAACGGCGCAGAACCGATTTTACTAGAAGTAAATTTAACTTCACCTTCAGTATTGAACCTTTTTTAAAAGGTAGCTCATCTTCATTACTACTACTTGGAGTAAAGTCGTGCAACGCAACAGCTTCCATACTTTCAACCTTAACTGAATCGGTCGTGTTAACTTTTACTGTCAGACCACGTGATCTCTAAGTTATACACTCTCTAATTAATAGGTTGCTATCAATAGACGTCACTTCCGGTAGTAGCTCTTTTTTGATGGCTTGTAGAATCCTGGAGGTTGTTTTGATCTCTTGTTTTCTGATTTGATGTCGAGAAAATAGTCAAATACAATAGTTTGAGGGCTTATTTTGTCATGTTTTGATTTAACATTCGCTATTTGCCCCCCCCCCCCCCAGTCAACCGCTTGTTTGCCCCCCAGTCAACTCCAAAAAGTCACGTGATTGATAGTAAGCAATTCATATATCCAGCATGCATTTGATCAAGCAAATAAATATTCATAGCACGCCAATACACTACTTTGTTAATGTTAAATTTCTCTCGTTCCAGTTTAGGTACTCAGGAGGCAAATTTTCAGAAATTTGTTGAATAGGCCCTTTGCAGCTCAGTAATCACGTGCTGATTAACTCACTGAGAGCAAATGAATAAACATCTTGATTCCCATGGGTGAAATACACTGGTGAGAAAACAAAATTTCTACAACCTGTTTCAAGAGATCGTAATAAAACTGCATTTCGTAACACACTGGTTACATATCGTTTCATTCAGTTCTTTACAAGTAGCTAAAAAGAATCACCAATTTATAATAAAATAAAAAAATTTGCCTCCTGAGTAAACAATTAGCATTAGCATTAGCAAAGTAGTGTATCGATGCACTCTTTCCATTAGGGTCAGCTGGATATTTATACACCTATCTCAAGAGACTACGGTCGAAAATCCGAACATTGAGCCCAATTCACCATCACAAGTCATTGCTCAAAAGTGGTGACATATTTAGATATAAACAGGGGCGGCGGAAGGTGAAAATCTTTGGGGGACACTGAAATATTGTGGCCCCCCGGCTCCGCCGCCCTTGATAAAGCTTATTGCGACTGATTTCAGTCCTCCATCGTATTTGAATTCACATAACACAACTCACGATTCATCTTGGTCAAAGATTTCAGATCTCTGGCCGACAACCTTATTTAAGATAGGTGTATGTCAGCTTACACGCAATAACTAAAAAATAATGTGTTTTCCATCATATATCAGTGGTTCCAAAATAGTCGGCTGAGTCTGGAGGGAAAAGAGGGACTGTTCACAGTCCAAGTACCACCGCGTGCTTTTATTTGTTCGAGGTGCTAAACTAGTAAATCATGATAAACTTTATCATAAGACTGTCTATTTGCGATCAGATGCTTAATCGGCTTTTGGAACGATAACTGATAGACATTCTAGCAACAATAACAATCTTGATTTTTTAGCTGGAAGAAGGTTGTTTTAGTTAAAATAGAACATAACATAAGATAAAAGGAAAAATATATTTAATTAGAGGCAGTGCTGGTCCTTTTAGAATTCAAAATGACGGGCCGAAACACAACTTTTACTCTGAAATAGAGTCGTTTTCGTATGAGAGGGGGAAACCAATAATAATAATAATAATAATAATAATAATAATAATAATAATATTATTATTATTATTATTATTATTATTATTATTATTATTAATTTAATGAATTTCTATAGCGTTATATATTACACTCTATGACGATTTACAATGAATTTCCAAACATAAAATATAGAAATATATATAGAAACCCTCGCACTCTGTCCAAGTCGGTCCAATGGTCACGATGAGGAATCGATTTCATCTGATTCAACCAATCACAGTGCTCCTCAAATCAAAATCCTTCAGGGTCACGACTAGCGTAACCACCGACTTCCCAGTCATGCGAAAGCTGCTCTATCTCACGTGAAGCCCGAATTTTAGACGACTCACTATTGCGATTGTTCATATCATAGTTAATAGAGGGGAATGGTTATGAAACCTATTGTTATAGGTCTTTGTTCACTTTTTTCAAGCGTGACCCTGCACAAACCTTTGTTTTACCATTGTTTTACCATTGTTGGCAATGGCTTAGTGAACAGACCAAAATCTTTCTTTTGGCTGCTAGTTCAAAATACTTAAAGTGTATATCAGGTCTAGAATTTTTTTACGGTTTTGTCATCTCTAGATGATATAGATAAATATTCCAAAAAAAATTTTTCGATTTCGAATTTTTTTCACTTCGAAATCAGCCTTCAAAGTTAGATTTCTGGCGACGCCCAGTCGTGTTGGCCGTGTTTTGGGAGACGCTAATGGACTGGCACTAGTTTTTCTGTGACGTAAATTCGGTGACACAGTTTAGATCGGCCTTTCGAAGTATTGTAAATATGCCTAGTAGGTGCGTGGTTGGAGGATGTTCAAATATAACGAAGAAAGGCATAAAACTTCATACGATCCCTTATTTTAATGATGACCGACCAATAGCAAAGGCTAGAAGGAAAAGATGGGTCGATTTTGTGTTGAAAAGACGAGCAAAATGGACGCCTACGGCGACTTCGGCAATATGCTCGGAGCACTTTTCTCCAGAGGACTACAGTCAGCGTTACTCTTTCGGAGAAGACGACAGAAAGCTGGCACACTTAGTAAGGGATGAGACCGGAATTGTGTCATACCCAAAACTTTACCCAGTTCCATCGACTAGTTCAGCTGAAGCCAACAATTCTCAAAGAAATCGCCGAAAGGTAAGTCGTCGATTGATAATAAAAAAATGTCACACATATTGGACTATATGCCCCAACTGTAGCACTATCGTTTGTTTACTATATAGATTCTTAGAGACATGATCGCTGCTAGTACTGGTGAGTCCAGAGAAGCCATGGGACCTGTTAGAGAGCTTGAGAATGAAGACAGGTTACCTGTAGACAATGCAGAGGAGCCTGATACAGTAATCAGTGCCGAGGATTGTTCTTCAGCGCGGGATTTCAGCACCCAGACTCCAGATTGCTTGGCTTGCAAAAAGCTCAAAGGAGAAAAACGATTGCTACATAATAAATGCATCGATTTAAAAAACAAGATCGATTCTCTGGCAAAGGAACCCACTCCAAAATCGTCCTGTGGTATTCAGTGTAATTTAACACAGCTGAACGACCATGAAGAAGGTCTTGGAGAAAGGATCGGAGAGAATTTGGAACAAGACGATGAGTATGTAAATATGGAAGTGGAGGAAGATGATGAGGACACAGTTGACTATGACATTACAGAGGAAGAGCCTGAGAGTATCCCTGATGACGTTGACTATCACCCCTACACAGATACAGAGACAGAAATTGAAACGGAGGATGAAGAGCATATGACAGGAAAGAGGTATGGAATAAATTTGATCTTTATAGTTTAAATCTTGACAAAAAATAATTTGTTTTGCTGTTGTTTTGTCTTACAGATTCAATTCAAGCAACTATAGCACTAGAACTGAGCCTAAGTACATTGTCTTCTTGTCCAAGCTGTTATTGTTGTTCTCCTTCTGCCACTCCTGCAAGACTGAAAACCCTGTTGTGACATACCGAGAAGTAGGGACTATGGTCAATATCACTACTACATGCCAAAACCCCAGATGCCCAAAGAAGGAAAATACTTGGAGAAGCCAACCCAACATGACAGGCACTAAGATCCCAGCTGGTAATATTCTCCTCTGCTTTGCTGTCCTAACTGTAGGTGCTTCTGCAAGCAAGGTTTTCAGGCTATTTCAGCACATGGGAGTTGCCTGCATCACACTTACTACTTTCTTTAAACATCAAGGGGTACGCAATGTTTACAAAATGCTTTATTTATAAAAATGATCTATCATAGTTGAATTTAGTTGAGTAATGCAAACAAGGGCTCTGTACCTGAGAAGTAGGAGAATTATTTTCCATGTAAATTTATTTTTTGAATTTTAGGAAAAGCTGTTTCCTTCCATCCTGCTGTTTTGGAAAAAGTACCAAAAAGTAATGCTAAGTGAAGTAAAGTCACTGCCAGAGCCCCTAACACTATCTGGAGATGCCAGGCATGACAGCATGGGGCACAGCGCCAAATTTGGAGTATACTCAATCTTTCTTTGTAATTTGCCGAACATTATTCATTTTTCCCTCGTACAGATATGTTATCATCATTGGATGTTATGATTCTACTATATCTGTCCTTACTGCCAAAACAGGTAGTGAGAATTAAACTTGTAAAAAAGCACTTTGTTGACTTTACATTCATTATGTTCTGTACACACATTCTTATTTGACTCTATAAGATAATTAATGCTAATCTTTGCATTGTGCCATTGTTCCTTTTAGAGAAATGAAACTGGTAGCAGTACGGCGATGGAGTGCGTTGGTTTCAATAGGAGCATCAACTTCCTTCTTCAAATTGGCCTTACAATTGGCACCTTCGTATCTGACAGACATCTCTCCATTGCCAAACACATGCGAGAAAAGCTGCCAAATATTACTCACTATTTTGATCTTTGGCACCTAAAGAAATGTATGAATATCTAGTGGTATTATTATTAATATCATATTTTATTAATTATTGGTGTGACATATTTTAAACCTCTACACCACTTATTTAATGAAGGCAAAGCAAATATTAGTAAATATTTACTACAGTTATCTTTGAATATCTCTTGGTCAACTATACCTGTTTTCATGTCACCTTTGGAGTCAGAATGATTGTTTATGAATACATTTATTCTAATGGCATATGTATATTATGATAATAATAGTAATATATTGCATTTAATTTGCAGCTGTCAAGAAGGCTCTGAACAAAGTTGCAAGAGAAAAAGGATGTGAATTAATCAAGGACTGGATTCAGCCTTGCTTAAACCATCTCCATTGGAGTGCGACATCAACTGTCTGTGGAACCGGAAGAATCATCTGGTCAAAATTCAACTCCTTCAAAAGCCACATTCTTAATAGGCATAAAGATCTACCTGACCCTCTGTTCAATAAGTGCTCACATGCCGATGACATAACACCTAGGAAATGGCTTATCCCTGGTACTCTTTCTCTATTTTTATGTTGATAATTTCAAAATTTGTCACCACTGTTTTGTTCACACGGTTTTGGAAGAGTGATCCAAATTCCATTTCCTGGCCAAATCCCATGCTCTCAAATTAGTTATGTTTTTGAGCAACTCCAATTCCCACTTCTTATTTGCAAATCCCAAACCTGGTGCATAAAATTGAATTTTTCTAGCCCAGAAAAGTTGACTCCTAGTACCTAGCACCTATTTGACTGTTATAATTATGTTATTTTTCTTTATTAGATTCTGTGGCATATGAGAAACTGGACAAAGCATTGAGCAAAAAAGGAATTGTTGCTGGCATTAAACAGGCTTCTCCTTTATCGCAAACAAGTTGCCTCGAGGGATTTCACTCACTACTAAATCAGTTTTGTCCCAAAATGATTGCATTCTCTTTCCCTGGAATGTATTGCAGGTATCTAGTACTGTGTATAACTTGTATTAATATGTATTTTTGCTATATATATTTTTCTAATATTATAATCATAGTATTATTCTCATATAAAAGCTATCAAGAAATAAGACATAAATGCATGACTAAATATTTGCATTCTTGCAAAAACTTGAATTGCAATATGCAAAATAAAGAAACAAATGAAATCAAACTAAGATATTCGAATAATAAGAATAATAATTTGTTATAATCATTCTCTTTGTTTTCTTTCCTTCCAAGACAAATACTTGCTGTAAGCCACTTCAACTACAATATCATTAGAGAGACAAAAAAGAAGCCAGATGGATCAGACCAAGTGAGATTTATTTATCCGAAGTTTAAAAATGGGGAGGCTACTGTAAGAGATGTGAGAATAAAACCAGATTATGGTAAGAATTGCTATTTCGGCACATCTGATTTAACAAAAAGTCAAAAAATACTTGTATACATGTTATTGTTTATCTTTTATCAATAGGGTATGTGGAAGAGATATACATCACTTTTCTCGAAGCATTGCAGAAAGAAGACATGTTAAGAGAGGCACAGAAAGAATTAAAAGAAATGACCCCACCATTAATGAACACGATGCTGGTAAAAGAAAGTAAAACTGTGGCTTTGTAAAAAAAGAAAGAGTATGGTTGTAGACAATGTACCACCCACAACACCATGTGAGTAGGATGTTATTTCCCATTGATGTTTCTAAGTTTGAAGAGTGCCATCATCATACCTGTGAAATTTGCTTAGCTGAATAGCACTGAATAGTGCTAACCAAACAAAAGAAAACAAATGAATTTGTGCTAATTATTACTACTATTTAGATTTTGTACTATTTCACTGGTTATACTGACTGCACTCTGTTTCAGTGTTCAAATATCACCAAGTCCTTATTCAGTGCTTTCACTATAGATCTTTCTTCATAATTAGACTGTTGTGTCTAAGTCATGAAGGTTTATTTCTAATATGTTGAATAATCTAACAGTCATAACATAATAGAAGTATAATATAAACTAACAATTTTGTCATCAACTATTCACTTCATGCTAATTTGTGCATTACTTTTATCAGTATCACAGGTACTTGAACAAGAAGCCAAAGCTGCCGAAATTAAGAAAACAAAGAAGATTGGAGAAGGCAGGATAGAGAAATCAATCCCTCATTGCACTCATTGCAAGAATCCCATGAAAGGACACAAGAATGTGAAAGACTGCCCTAAAAACCAGAAAAGCAGTTAATACTCTCTTGCTTTTAGAGTGAAGTTACTAAACCCGTGAAATAGAAATTACTTGTTAAGGTGTAATAGTCAAATAGACACAAAAGAAAACAATGGCATTAGAGTCTCAGTGCTAAGGTGTATTAGTCTACTATCCATTTCACTGGTTTAGTGACTTCACTCTTATATTAATATGTAGAAATGTATCATTTTGTAATACTTTTTACAATTAATTATTTTATAATTTTTTATTATAGTTGTAAGTGCAATACAAAGTGACAAATACAAAACAACCCTCATAAAGGCAATTTGAGTCATTTCTATTAGACCCATGATACAAAGTTGTATAATTAGTGAGGAGAGTCGAAGTAAAACAAAAGAAAACAGTGAATATCTACTACTATGTAGTGCAATTTTTTTCATGCTTCAAGTAAAATCACTCTAATGCAATGTTCTGTTTATAATATAATATGTATCACTCGTTATCTTCGTATCCACAAAAATCGGTGCTAGGAAACTGTTTTCTTATCGAGTGGTATGCACAAGCAGGCAGTGGGATTCTCTTGGATCCTCCTCCTTGATAACCATGACAAGCACAAGCAGGCAGTGGGATTCTCTTGGATCCTCCTCCTTGATAACCATGAACCAATTGGGTGAATTCCCTGTAAGCTGTTGCACGGAGAAGCCTAAAATATGAAATGATAATTTGTTAGTATATAAACTTATCAAACAAACAAGAATATATTCTTGAAATAACCAACTGTCAGTTACAATTGCTATTTACATCATTATCATGGAAATAAGTAATACTTTAAAACGGCATGGTATGACTTGTAAAGCACGTGAACAGTAAAAGATATAAGAAAATAAGGAAGAAAACATTAGTCATAGTTATCTTACTTGTTCTGGGCCCATGTAATTAAAACTAAGCTTAGAAGAAAAAAAAGGATTTACTCACTCTTCTTCGCTGCCAGTTTGTCTATACTTATATCCGTCGATAGTGCGGTATTTGGCACATGATGAACGTAGGGACCAGCGATTTAAACAAACCGGCTCAAACCCTGGATGTAAGGTCACACAAATGGGAGGTACTTCCAATTCTTCGAGCACTTCGGAAGACTTCAGTGACTCGAGACAACCCTCTATTTCGTGACAGCAATTACACTCTTGAGGTTTTTGAAGTAAGTCTTTCTTGCAATGACCGCATCTACACCTAAAAGAGGAAACGTTTAGATTTGCGAGTTAGTAAAAAAATCAAAACGAAACTAAATATTTTGCAAAAAGAGTGAGCTTGTAGCTAGATCTTGATAGTTACGTACCAAGCGCTATTCGGCGTGACGCCATCAAATCTTTCTTGAAGCGTTTCATTTCTCTTCTCGATCTTTGAAATTTCTTCGTTATATTCACTGAGCCAGTCCGCATCAGCAAGTGGTTCTGAAGAATATGGTCCTACCAATTCGTGAGATTCAGACCTGGGGTAGCTATCATCTGACTCGTGTGTTTCAGCATGTTGATGGCATTCGTCCTCTATTTCTCCATCCTCTTCCTCTGAATATATACTTGAAAATCTCGCTTTCAGAGCTGCAATCACTCCCGTAATAGTTCGTAGCCATCTTGTGAAATTACATATTGAAATTTATGTTTTTTGAAGGAATGAAAGTCACTAACGCGTCAATGTTTACAATACTTTGTCTACTCGTATCCTTGACAATCGCTTTTCTCGGTTCTCGAATTTACGTCACTAGTTACCAGTCTCCCAAAACACGGCCAACACGACTGGGCGTCGCCAGAAATCTAACTTTGAAGGCTGATTTCGAGGTGAAAAAAATTCGAACTCGAAAAATTTTTTTTGGAATATTTATTTATATCATCTAGAGATGCCAAAACCGTAAAAAAATTCTAGACCTGATATACACTTTAAAGACTTATAAGAGATATTTGAATATCCCTTACAATAATCCCATAGACGAAGTTTATGTTTACTTATTTTGCAATTTTAGATGAGCAAAAATCAAACCTTGTGCACGGTCAAGACCGGTTCAACATCAAAGACCTGATAACAATAGGTTTCATAACCATTCCCCTCTATTAACTTTGTTCATATGCGCTCATATCGCCTATTTTCAAACCTCACACGATAATCTAAGCTAATCTACCCAAAGGTCGGGACAAACGGATGCATGGTCTACTCTGCTAAAGGCGTCGTTTTCTCCCCAATTCAAGGCTTTGGTATCAGTGTCTAAATAATCACAAATACCAACAGTAAAGTAAAGAATGCACAACTTCAACAATACACTTCGAAACTCAACAGACCTTTACTGGAACACATTAATATCCTGCACAAAGTCGAGGCTAACCCTGAGCAACAGAGAACTTGAAACTCATAATTTCATCTCGAATAAAAAATAATTGAAGATTTTTTTCCCGATTTTTTATTTTTACCTTTCAGTTTCATTCAAATTGGGCTCCCTGAGACTTGCGTATCGGGAGCTCCGCTTTTAGGCAGTGCCTAAATATATTGAAGAAATAGAGTGCTTCTGGACACTTCTCGAGTGTTCTGCCAATCCCCAAGTGCTTTATAACGGCACACAGCACAGCAAGCAAGTTTTTTATTTCTTTTATGAAATACAAATTACAATAATAGATAGGAATGACGCAACGGAAAGTGCGCGCGAGTGCAATGTGCTCTCTTAAAGCACGCGCTCCAAACCAATCAGAACGCGACATTCATAACAGTCATTTTATAAATATTAATACTGTAATACTGTGTAATACTGTAGGGTATTAGTAGTAACACGATTTGCGATGGATTCTGTGTTGTACTGGAGCAATCGTTGTCTATTCTAGACTGTGGAGAGCAAAGTTTGCTCGATTGATTGACATGCCCTTTGCCTTCTCTCTCGTCTCATTTTATTTTATGTCCATTATCCTTAAATAGATACCTTGTGATCCATCATAACATCGTCTTCCTCTTTTCTCTGCCCACAGGAGTCCCAGTCTATATTTCTCTAAGATCTTTATTAAAACTGAGCAACAACCACAGGCAACCCACTCTTCCTTGAGAGAAGGAATGGTATACCAATGAAATTTCAGTCCTCCTCTGATTTGCTTCCACAGGATACCCAGTCTTGATCTTCTGTAGTCCTGAGTATTCTGTATCGATAGATATACAAATCCTATAGGAAGTTACTACGCATAGTAGTACAACCAGTAGCCAAAATTAAAAAGTACAAAAGCCACAGGCAACCCAATCCTTGCATATTTTTCTAAGGAGAAAGCGTTGAACTTGAAGTAACTCAGTTTGCATTGCTGAAATCGTTTATTTAAGGAAGGCCCTGTATTTGAACCTATGGTTGCCATAGAAATGCTTGTAGAATTCTCGTCACGTACGTTGCCGTTCTGGTCTACTTCGGTGTTGGTAAAGACAGTGTTTTTCTTGAAGAGGAAAAAATATAGTCAAAACCTATTCGCCTTGTAATAGGCCCGTTTTCTGGGTTCGATAAACATGGTGCATTGTGGTCTAGCTTGGGTTTAAATAACATCGTGAAAGGCATATGAAAGGCATATGAGTAAAGATGTTTGTACCCAAGCTAGACCAAAATGCACCAAGTTTCCTATCTTAGAAAAGGTTAGCAGATAAATTATAACCACAGCTTCTGAATGGGGGAGCTATAGTGCAAAAAATGCGGAAGCTCAAAAGAGCGCAAATTTTCAAAAGAAAAATCCGCAAAGGAAAAAAACGAAGAAGAGAAGGAAGAGAGAAAACATGCAATCAGCCATGATGCCGCTTACCTCCACAATTCCTAATTTCTCACAACACGTCAACCCATAATGCACCATGGCATATTCCAACAGACTAGCGAACACGAACACGTAACAAGTAATGATGTAGATATCCAGAGCAGTGGCGTAAGACACCTTCGGTCCACTGCTACCGTGCAGAAAGCTGCCCATGGCAAGAATCGTAATAATCCCCAATGATACTCGAGCAGGGACGGAGCGGGGATCAATCCAGAGAGAGATCCAACTGAGGACACAGATAAGGACTGCTGGGACGTAATATCCAAACATGTAGTACATCAAACGACGAGAAAAGACGAACACCGTTTTGGGCTCCGAAAATGTCCCTGAAAATTGAAAGAACAATTACGATGTGCCCTTTCTCGTACTCAGACTTTTCTTTGAGAAAAGCCAAGAGTTTATAGCTAATAAAAAAATATAATAATAACAATGGTGATGATGATGATAATAATAATGATGTGAGAGAATGTAACTAAAAGGTTACATTCTCGTCTATGCATGAATGCCTTCAATAAGAAGAAGCTGCAGTTTAGGATGAATGTGGATGAATGCCAACTAATTATATTTATGGGTTACCTGTGTTGTAGACTACTTTTGCATTACTGGTGGTAATGTTAGAGATCGTGTATTGTAGTACTTCAACTGAGTCTGCAATGATCACGCCTTTTTCTCCTCTCCACCTGATTATAACATCATCCTCAGTATTTCCATCTGAAATAATATGAAAATTATGAGAATGAGAATGACGTCCCATTGACACGGAGCGAGTGGGAGAGGAGGGAGAGTAACTAGTGCAAAACTTAAAAGTGTAATAAACCAGTTTCGAATTCGATGCATACCGCTGCTTTTGAAGACCACAGACTCATTTGTACAGGTTTAGCCTCCTTTATAAGTCAGCTATTCACAGATACATTACAGTGCAACGCACAAAAGTATCACCACCTTTAATGGATCCGCATACTTCTATGCACGGGTTATGAACGTTAAACCGACACCTTTCGATGCGAAGCTGGTTGGTTTTACCAAATAGGGCGTGTAAACGCTAAAACGCAATGCATAACCATTCATGATGACGGGAAAATGAAAAACACGAACTTACAGCTGCCTATTTGAAAATCACAGTGCTGTACGTCGAAAGGGAAGCGACGAAAATCCATCTGGCATCCAAGCGTCGTAGTTATCCTAAAAGGAACGATTTGAGATAATTGATTCATAAACAACAGAAAGCCCATATATACAGTCGTTGCCTTTTTTGCATTTAATTATGAATAGTTTTTCTGAGATGAAGGCTATCACTAGTTCTAGCCGAAATGTCTTCTTTTTTTTAAAAATTCTACGCGTTTTATCCGTAATCTTACATTTAATTTATCATGTCTGAACGCGAAAGCCTCAAAGATACTATAGTTTTTTGGATTTGATAAACATATTTCTTTAGAGGAAAATTTAGTCTACAAAACAGCCCTCCTGAGAGGGGGTCTGTTGGGGAGAAGGGGGTTGGGGAGGGGGGGTTGGGGAGAGGGGGATGGGGAGAGCCGTTTCGCAGGCTAAGGAAAATTTAAAGACCAAAGGCATTTTAATCATTTTAAAAATTAGTTATGAGATTTCCAAAGCCCTGAATGTTATTCTTTCTACGCATGCTTCTTCGAGCATGCTCAATAGATCTTATTCGTGGCGTGACAATGTTTTCCCAATTCAGCGTGACAAACCTCTAGGGGATTCATTTTATTTTGTTTTTATTCTTTGAAAAATTCGTGAGTATCCCAAAGGATACGAAAGGAATAACGATGATATCCCGACGAGTTTCGAAACAATAGCTGTTCATTCCCCTAGAGGCTTTTCACGTTCAAATGGGAAAACATCGTCACACACCACGAATAAGGTCTATCAGAGTGACAGGGCTCTGGGATCGAGAGTATTTGAAGTACTTCGTCATTAAGTATTCCACTTGGAGCCCACTTACCTTACACTAAGAAGAACATCACCGTTTGGAGAAATCGCATACATAACATTTGAATTCGGTACATCATGAAATCGAGCTATTTTACTGTTCTTAAAGAAGATGTCAGGTCTCCAAACGTTGCTGACTAAAACAGGATTAATGACAAGTCTCTGATTGGGCCCTTTTCCAGGTCGGGCCTGGTAACAAAGCCGACGTTCGGTCCAGCGTTGTCTGAAGAACATGTCCATTGAAAATTCCTATGATATTGATAAGATGGATATATTAATTAAGGTTAAACCGAATAGTAGTATTTTTTTGCATGCGCGGGAAATTTTTTGGTAAAGTAAAAATTAACCAGTTTTCCATTCATCATGCCACTCTCTCCTAAAAATAATAGCCAAATTAAATTTTCTTTTGTATGATGTCTTTCTTTACTAGTTGAGTCCAATAATATTTTACTTGTTTGCAGGGCCCTGTTGTTCAAAGCCCGATTAGTGCTAATCCCGGGTTAACTCTTAATAAGACCTATAGAGTTAATCCTGGATTAGCGCTAATCCAGCTTTGAACAACCCGGCCCAGGCCTTTATTCTATGCTATTTTTCACATCATGATAAAATTATTATTCATTAATATTAATCAATAGGACATTTGCATTATGGCGTCATTACCTACAACTACCAGAATCCCTTGCACACTTTCTATTGTCCAGTTAATAAGCACTAATTGTCTTACTTTTCTCATGAAGAAATACAAATTTGAATAAGAAGAAAATATTCGCGATGCATTTTGGAAATGTAGTCAAATGACGCCATCATGCTGAAACCGTCGGCCATGTTGGAGGAATTTAACAAAAGAATTGTCAATTAATTCTTTTGTTATATCCTCCAACATGGCCGCCGTGTCTTTTGTTATTTAATTCTCTTGGGAATGCTTGAAAACCATTAATAACCATTTTCTGCTCGTCGAATGATCCCATTGAGAAGACATAAGCTTCAACATCAACGGCAACGGCAGCTCCTACAAATATAGAGACAGAACGCTTAGCTCGTAGGTTTCCGCGAGAGAACTTCTAGGAAACCAAGTAAAGGTGAATCACCGCCCCACGTTTGATTTAACTTCAGATATATAATAGATGTTTTTTGTAGTTGCACAATTAAACAATTTTAATGATTGGCACTCAAGTTTTTAGAACCATGTGAACCTAAATATAATAACTAATAATTATTCTAAATAAACTTGCTTCTTTACTCTTACCCGTTTCGTTCGGTCTGACAGTATTGTCGTATCCATTCTTTAGCCATGCGACGAGCTCGTTCCCCGTTCGGTTGCACGGATTACCACTGTGGAATTATATAATAACTAGTGTCATTAACGCTTTATGATTGGTTGGAAGCGCGTACTTTACGAAAGTACATAGCACGCGAGCATTTTCTATTTCTTCATTAGCATATAAAATAGGAACAATCTGTGGGATTTTATATTTGGTCATTTTTGGCTTTGCGAATAAATAACTAAGCAGGTATTCAGGATAAAAATAATTTACCTCAGGTTTACCAACCAATTAATTCAATTAATCATTAATATTAGCAATACATTGGGTTTGGTCTATGACAACTTAACAACTAATACATTTTTCTGGCTCTAAATGGGCTTAATTAAAGTTCATTTATAACAGTTAATAGGATTCTGATTTTAATAAGATATGATAAAACAATATTGAATCACAAAAAAAAAAAAAAAAAAAACAAAAAAAAAAAAAAAAAAAAAAAAAAAAAAAAAAAAAACCAGTTTACTTCTTTGTGATTCTCTTCATCTTATGCTATAATTATCTAAAATATTATTAAGCACCAAGCTTTCCGAGGCCATTGGGGCCAACATCAAGATATAAAAATACAGAATAAAATCATTCAGACATTCATTTATTTATTTATTTTATTTGTTTGATACTCGATATTTTGTTACTGACTCGTTCTCTCTCTTTCTCAGTCCCTCAGCCATTTTATTATTTTTATCGGCTATGTGTGTCGTTGAAGCAACCATTGACGTTAAAGATGATTGTCTTAACGTTGTTTTACAATTGTTATGATTAGAGCCCCCGCTAGGCGGATAATTTAGCGTAGCAGGTTGACTTCACTCGGACTATAAACAACAAAGACGGCTTTTAGTTTGCCTTTAACTGACGTTTTTGCCACAGTGTGTGATTCTATATGCACTTAACTGGGTTCCCAATGGAATGAGGAGATCATCTTTCAAAAAATAATGATTTCTTAAACTAAATTTAAAAAAAAAAGAAGAAGAGAATTGGAAAGAATGGACAGCGCTAATTCACAAAAATTATAATACATAAAGCCAAACACAGTCAATCAAATTAAGTAATTATTTTTGAACTGACTTTGGTATAGCATAAAGTTTCTAACACTCAAATGGATTCCTAATGGAATGTCAGTGAGCTCTCGAGTAAAATTCCACGAGTATTTTTATAGTATTTTAAAAATAAGAAAATACCGTATATCATAAAGATATATGAAGAATCTAATATTTGTAATCAAGGCTAATTAGTTTTTTGGTTGAAGTTTTCCAACAGCACTTAACTGGATTCCTGATGGTATGTGAACATAAATTTAATTCCAAAGATATTTTAATCAATTTTAGTTAGATGAGAATAAAAAATATATAATATAGGAAATAACCAATTTGCGATCGTATACCACTTGTCCGCATAACATGACATGCTATGTCATTGCAACACAACGTTTTAACCTAAATTCATTTTGGCGTTAAACTGGATCATGAATTCAATTATGCTAATTATAGTAATCCCATCTATAAATTTTCCCTGTTTGTGTCTTTTTGAATTACGCTTATTTTATCAGATCAAAAAAGAGTGAGTTTTGAACCGCTACTTTTTATCAGTTGTAGTCTTAATTGATTTTGGCGCTAATATGAATATGAGTTCAATTATAAGAATTATTACTCGAAATGCTTAGAAACGGCAATAAAAATCATAGGCAAGTTTCCTTTTCATGTTACGGCTATTAAAGCAATCTGCTTGATCCAGCTAAGTTAGTGTATGGCAGCTTTATCTATCTCGTTCGTACGTCCGTGCCTTGAAATGCCGGCTTTGGAGACTGACTTCTCCGAGTTTCAGTGTGTGTGTGTGTGTGTGTGTGTGTGTGTGTGTGTGTGTGTGTGTGTGTGTGTGTTTTTTTCATTTTTTACCACCTTCATTTTCTATTAACTTAAATAACTTAAATAAAATAAATCTAATATTACCTTGAAAGTGCGGCTGTGAACAAAGTTACCAGCAGAACTGCTCCGAACATCGTAGCCATGCACGTAGTCCACACAGAACAATGTTAAAGATGCTATTGGGTCCTGATATATAACCATCCACGTACCTTATTTACATTACGGGATTTCTCACCTTGCAACCACAAATTATCTGCAATGGATTCTGGCACTTAAGGTAGGCTCATGAGTTTAGAGCAGTAATAATCTAAGTCCTATGACTATGTATTCATTGAACTCAGGTGGAAGGGCCTATGCTGAAAACTTCTAATGCATCAACGTCTCTAAGACAAGTTGAGATCCTGATTACAATGCTTAGCAGACTTAGCATCTCTGTATATATAACCTCTGTATCCCAGGCCGCACGTTCTTTAGGATTCCTTGTTTTTGCATTTAAGGGTTATATCCATTTTAATTTGACTATACAAAAGGCGGAGTCCTCAAAACACACAGAAATTACAAACAATTTCGTGTGTGTGTAAACTCGTAACCAACCCGGCGGTAAGCCCAAAGAAGAGTGGAATTGAAATTTCCATCATTAAACAGGGCTTCCAACCACAAGCTTACAAGAAGTTATTCATTATTGATGAAGAGTAGATGTATTGGATTTGAAAGCATAACCAAATAAACCACTTGAACTTTATCGTTCGCTTAAAGCTTTAATTAAGTCAACGACCAACCGCTAAAATTAAAGACTTTTAAAAACTTTTACAAAAGGCCTAGAGTTAAAAGACAATGCACTTTATTACGCAAGAAATCTGTATTTTATTTTCAAACTAGTAAATATTGCTAAATAAAAATAACTTTTAGTTAGTTTATAATTTTGATTTCCTCGGCCATTCCCCATCTATTTTTCTTTCTTTTTAACGACATCATAGTTAGAACTAAAAATACTATCTTACGGACTATAATCATAGTTGTTTAAGCTAAAACATACTGATAAAATAACCTTAACTGAATTCAACAACTTCCAACAATTTGATCTTGTTTCTTCACCAGCATAAATTTTATTCATATAAGAAAGGTACTGACTCGCTTTCTAGTAACTCAATTCCTCTTTCGAATTACTCTCTAACTGAGCTATACTAAAATTAAAGTTATTTTGGTTGCTAAGCGACTGTCGTCATGAGATACCAACACCGCAGAATTATTAAGTGGAATGGAAGGAAAGATGGTTGGGTGGAAGAAAAATATTATAGAAATAAAAGGAAGAATGAAAATAGAATGGAAGGAGAAAAGAAAGAAGGATGGTATCTGGGTGATAATTAAGGCAAGTGTGACTTTACATCGTAATCATAAAAAAAAACATTTATTTACTCTTCATAACTCATACTCTTCAAAAATAAACAAACATAAATATAAATATAAATAATTCATAAATAAATATTAAACAAGCTTTTTTGATTTCCAATAGATTTCCAACAGTAAGGTTACACGCATTTGCTCTATCGTTTCACACTCATATGAAAACGAAAACCGCTTATTTCATATGTGTTTACACCGACGTAACATAAACTTGTCTTTATAGCTCAGCACGTGTTTGAGAACATTGTTCTTGATATTTCGAAAGAGACAATTTAATTTCCTCATCGTCAACAAAATCCAATGCCCTCTCTCCATCGCTATTCACTGAGAACAAATTCCCGCCATTAAGAATCAAATAGCGCGCGATGTCCAAATACCCACGAGCCAAAGCATAATGAAGAGCGGTCCAGCCATCAGCATCTTTTTTGGTCACCTCAGCACCGAGATGAACCAGAATTTGACAGCATTTTAAGCTGCCAACGAAAGCAGAAGTCCCTAACGCCGTGTGACCATAATCATTGTAATAGTTTACGTCGAATTTAATCTTTGAGTGGAGAATATCTTCAAGCTCTTGCGAAGTATCCTGTCCTGGAACAGTCTCTCGGACGATGAGATCTTCAGGGAAGCGATATAAAAGTGGTTGTTCTATGGCGCTTTTTTTTCGTCGTCTTGTCTGCTCGTCCATTTTTCACTAGCAAGACAGAATATTTTCCACCAAGTTATGAACCAAGGTAAAATTTGCTCTGAAAATAAACACCTTTTGAGTGAAATATCTTCTAAAGGATTTGAAAGAGTATACGAGAAGTATTCCTTCCGCTGTCAGCTTGAAAAAGCTGAGTCATCGATTGAATTATCTAGAGTTTCTTTCTCGTGTAGCGTCGAGCGGTTCAGTTTCTTGGCAAATACAAATCTCTCACCTTGGCGGTTTCTTTTTGATGCTTCAATAAAGCATAAAGAAGACATTCTTCGCTACCTGCGCTTGTGAAAGATATTCACTCGTTTGCCATCCCTGTGAACACTCATTGTCCATTATCACTCTGCAACTCACGTAGTATTCGTTGTTTGCTCGACCTTTTGTTCTCGGGACTTAGAACATCAATAACGTTAGCGTTAATTAGCAATTACGACCAAAACAAAACAAAAGCCCTTGAATTCTTAAATACATTCAAAATCAATCAACAAACTCAAAAAAAATTTGAATTTATTCTCATTATTCCTAATAGTTAGTAATTCTGAAGAGCACTGTGAAGAGAGGCAGTTTTGATTTCAATTGTCGTTTGATTTAAAAGCTTCACAAACTTTCAAATTCCCTTATTTGTTTGTTCGTGATTTTTATTACATTTTTATGAGCGTCTGATACCATGGCGACAGGACTGGAACACTTGGTTATGACGTCATGTATGCCCATTCCTTTACGTTGGCATTACCAAGCTCTGACACGGGTAGCCCATGATCAGATTTTGCAATCTATAAACATTGGTCGATAGGTTACCATAGACTGTTTGAGTTCCAAATTACCGCTATGTTCCTTGATTACAAACTCGTTTATACAGGGTAAACCTAATTTCAGTGCCCAACTATTCACAAATTTTCACAGCCAACAAAAAAATTCGACATTAGTCTGGCTTTTTTTATATCATTCAACATGGCCACCTTGTCTTTTCTTTTGTCATTTCATTCTCTTGGGAATGATTTGGAAACCAGCAATACGAACGGTAAAGTAAAAAATGCGCAACTTCACAATACAAACGCTTTGAAATTCCACGGACCAGCTTCACTGAAACGCATAATAAAATATTCTGCTCAAAATCGAGATTTACCCGGAGCAACAAAAAGAACTCGAAACTACATCCTCCCTTACCTTATTTATTAAGCCTCAAAAGAATGAGGAAAAAAAACATAGAAAATTAATGGTCTCTTGACAGAGCTCAAGGGGGAGGGAGGGCGGTATTGCAATCGCCTCTCGCTACTCGCCTCTCACGTTCGATTCGTCGGTCTTTAATACATGTGAGTAGAGTTTGTATAAAGCCTCTCAGTTGATCCAAGGGTTATTCTAGATCTCCAGTTTTCCTCCGCTCTGCAAAACTCAAGTATCTGCTAGTTTTCAATTTTAGATCAGCCCAATGGTTTATAATTCTATGTTAAATAACAAATAAATATTGATGAACTGGCTCAACTTAACTTCTGTAACTAAAGCAGATGATAATCGTACCGCAAAAGACGAAGATCTGACGAATCTAGAAAATGCTATTGTTTGTGTCCCAGAGAGGCAAACCCCTGCTGATAACGGTACGCAACGGGAGAGCCTTGAGCTCGCTACATGTCTCTGAAATCCTCATCTCGTTGCCTGGTGAACTTACGTGGAAAGTTGCTATTTATCTCCCGCTCTTCGTCATTCGCATGAGGAAAAGACAAACAAAAGCAACGGAAATTGTACTAGGTTTTTCGCTATGAAATTCAACAAGAGAAAAATACCAGAGAAAAGCCACTAAGGTGTACAAAGCACTTGACAGTCAAATAGTTTTTTATATATTCATTTCCTTTAATATATTTTACAAATTACTAGTATTTGTTTTAGTGAAAGTTCCAGTGCAAGGACTAGATGTAGAGGGAAAGTTTTAGCAAGCAAGTCTGGTTTTGATTCTTGGGTGATGGCTGTTGAATTTAATTTACAATTTCAGAAACAAATTCTTCATTGACAAAGGAAAAGCTTTAAGGTCTTATTAATCGGCCCACAAAGAATCTGTAGAACTTTGGAGGCAAAGTCTAAATAAGTCGCGCGATGCATTATGGGTCAAACTTAAAATTCCCACGTCACTTGAATTCTCTTAAACGAAAGTATCCAAAAACTAATGAAATGAGAAAAGTATTACTAAGACAATTTAATTTAGGGATAAGTTTTAAGATGAAACTCTTTTGGATAAGTTATATTTTCATATTTTTGAGCAAAAGTCGTATTTTCGTAGACGGCTGAAGGAATTGAACTAAAAAATGCTAGCGTCGTAACTAAAATAAGCCTTCCTCAGATTGGCTAATTTCTCCAGGACTGAGACAAACGAAGTCCCTTGGTAGAACATGGAATGAAAATATCGAACAAAAGGGCGCACGAAATATCGTAAACTTTCATTTTCTATTTAAATTAGTAGTTCAGCTAGTTTTGTTTAGGTGCTCCTCATCTTAATCATTTTTGAAAAACAATTTATTTTTACTTTATTCTGTTTCGCATTGTTACAATGTAAAAAATAAGCTCTTCTGCTGGCAAACTCTAGAGAAAAACATGTTTGTAAACCGCAAAATTGTTCTATTCTATTCAGTCAATTAGTTTGCTATCCGATATAAAGTTAAATGATATTTTATCTTCTTCGAAAATGAGAAAGAATTTAGTTAATATCAAAACTTCTGCCATACGAAATGTTGAATATTCCACATAAATTTTCTTACAAATATTTTTTTAAATATCAAAGGCTTCGACAAGAGTAGTATCAAAGAGAAAAAATAAAATAAAGTTTTCTAAGTAAAATAAAAACTCTTCAAGTTCCAACAACACAAAATGTTAGATATTCTAATATAATTTTCTGAAAGATATTAAAGGTTTTTTAACGAAGTTGTCGTCGATATTAGTTTTCAAGTTGGTAATATAAGTTGGTATTTTTCTAGTAGCTTCATCAGAAATTTTTAAATATAGACATGTAGTTATAATTTATACAGAAACTATGACATCAAAAATCGTTCCTACTGAGATAATAATTTTGAAGGAAGCCGTGCTCTAATTATGAATTTTTATTCAATAATCGATTTATTTTAAATTACCGCTGGTTGGCCGGGATATGTGGCTTGATTGCAGGACATAACAAATCCGTCCTGAACACTCCCGGTGACACTCCTTTTCGAACCTCATCGTATAAGTAGGTCGTCAAACTCAACCAACTAGATGTCAATAACTTCAAGATCAAAGATGAACACCTTTTACACTACAATAGCTCTCCTCGTCGTCTTTTTGGCCATTTTTATCAAACATACGAGGTAAACTTCATTAATTATTTTTTGGGGTAAAACTAATTTCTAATTTCATTTTACTTCAGCGCTTTTCGTTCTTATGATAGATGGATTTTTTGTGATAAATGCAATTATAGGAATTAAATCTTGAACTATGATAGTGAACTACTGGTAAATACAAAACCCTTTTAAGTGAAAAATAAGAAGTTCGTATAGCCAAACGCGAAAAAGTAATTTTCAACAAAGTATCTTTTCAAACGAAAGAAGCTAGTGAGAAAATAGTTTGAGCTACGTGGATTTGTTCAGTGGTATTTTGGACGTTAGAAATTTAGAAAAAACGTTAGCAGTGTTTCAGTCTGGCTGCATTGAGTAGTGACTAGTGAGTAGATGGACCAGTATTCATGAATTTAATATCGTGAAAGAGCGTGAAAGAAAGTTGAAGAACACTGATTTTTGTATCGAGTGTAAGTGACATAATGATGGTTCAAAATCTTTCTACAAAAAAATCGTTTTTAGCATCTTATTGAACAGAATCTTTTTAGAGAAAGTAAAGGAAAAGAAGTGGGTTACTAGTTTTTTTTCATGATTTCTAGGTGCCATACATGCAAGGGTTTAAAATCCTTCTTTTCTTCTTTCTTCCTTCCTTCTTTCTCTCTTTCTTTCTTCTTTCTTCGGGAGAGTGGTAGCGGAGGGAGGGGGCGCGGAGGAGGGCGGTGGAGGGGGGAGGGGGCGGTGGGGTTGTGGGTCTTTAGGAAGTATTCCTGTGTTATTTTTCTGTTTTTGTGTTGAGAGAGATTTCCCTTCATTCTTCTCCTTCCTCATTCCTTCCTTCCTTCCTTCCTTCTTTCCTTCCTTCCTTTCCTCCATCCTTTAGTCCTTTTTTCTTTCTTTTTTTCAATTGCTCCATTCATCGTTTCAAAATTGTTCGATAAAGGAGAATCGTAAAGCAATAGGTTCTAACAAGAGAGCATAATTTACCCTCTCTTGGTACTAAAAATGTTTTCGTTAAGTGTTCAAACTTTTTATCGGTTTTTATTTCTTTAGCACGAAAATCAATAAGTTACATTTGAGAGCCTATAAACTTTTCTCAAATTAAGACAAAAATTGTTTTCTTTGAGCACAAACAATGGCTTTTCCTACTAAGACAAAGATTAAATTAAAATCAAATTAAAACTATCGAAGTTTCTTACTGAAGTTAAAATTAGAATTATTAACTTTCTTTAGCAATTACCTAGAAATATTTGATAAATTATGAGATTTTCTTAAATCATAAATAATATCGTTTCCTTTTTCGCACCAACAAAAAAAAGGCTTTTCTAATTCAAATTTAAGTTCAAATTTAAATTGACAAACAAATTGACAAACTACGAAAAACATTTCCTCAAATCACGAAAAAATATATATTTGCTAACGTACGAGCAAACAAAGACTGACAAAAGCCGGCCACGACCCAACATCGTTTCATGGAGTCATAAAATTAACTCGTTCAGTTAGAACTTCAAAAAGTTTTCATGTGGTGTTATAATTAGTTTTTTTGAAGTATTTTCTCGAGTTCTTTAATATATGATTTCCTATTATCGAAAACACAGTGTTTTCCTTCGCCCTTGGTGGTAAACAATCACGCAAAAGACTTTTGAAGGCCCTCGTGGGAGGTGAAGTGACGATGCACTTTTATCTTTATTATTCATTTGTTTATCATTGGCTCATTACAAGATCAAAACAGACACCGGTCATTGAATGCGGGTTAAGTATAATACACTTCATTCCAAAGAAGAAAGTTTTTAGTGTCAAGGTCGCCAAAAAGTGCACATGTCGACACACATCGCTTCTTCATCGCTTCTTTCCTCTTTTCTCCATTTTAATTTCCTCTCACTCTTCCTTTTTTCTTCTAAATTCTTGTCTTCTCGTCTTGTCTCGTCTCTTCTCTTTTCCACCTGTTTTATCTCTCTCTTTTCTCTTCTTTCTTGTTTTTTTCTCCCTTTTTTCTGAGTTTTTTCCCCTGATGTTGTTTGTTTGTTTTTATTTCTTCTTTTTTTTTCTTTTCTTTTCTTTCTCTTCTGTTCTCTTCTGTTCTCTCACTTCTGTTTTGTTCTGTTCTGTTCTCGTGTGTTCTGTTCTGTTCTGTTCTGTTCACTGCGACCCGGGTTTGATTTCCCGACTAGCTCGTTGTCATGTGAGTTAAGTTAGTTGTTGATTCTCTCCCTATGACGCATTTATTTCATGTTCATTGGGCGAACTATAATTAGTCAGTATCCTGCTGTATTTTATGTTTGTACTTCATGCGTCAATCCTAAAGTCCCAGTCATTGACAACCAATTATTATTCTAAAAAAAACTTCTCAAAATCTACTTCAAAGAACAACTGGGTTTCTTTCTTACTTTTGTTTTGTTTTTTGTTTTTTTCCGTCTCGTATCGATTGTCTCCTATGGCAAAGCCGAGGCCCAAAAAAGCGATTATGCGTTTATCATAACCAAACTTTGACAATAATGCCGTGAGTTTGTAAAAGAAAAAAAAGTTGAACTTAAAGTCGGGGTACGAGGAGTATACGAGTCTTTTATTCACCTAACATGAACTCGATGGGACTTTTAATCCCCAAATACTCGACACTGGATGGCGGCCACCCCTTCTCGCGATTAGTGGCTATGACGTCAAATACATCCCAGAAATTGAAAATATTCCCGTACGCAAAGCATCATGGGTGATTGTGACGTAACATTCTTTGAACATATTTTATTCTGTGTTTTCCAGTGCCGCTCATGGTTCAAAATGCACAGGGAACCCAAAGCAATCCATTAACTCGGTGGTCGAATGTATGAAGACAGATTATGATCGTGTACAAAGACCCAATGGAACCGGTAAATACTTACTGGCTTATACCAAACATCCCGCTGTTGTTTTTGCTGAAGCGTACCTTTAGAGCCATTGTCATGGTTTAACTCCTTTTATTTCTCCATCCCATTTATTTAGATCCGTGTACTGTGATATGTTTTTTTAAATTAAGTAGCTTTTCCCCCTTTCTTACTAATTGAACCCTTTCGTTCTATTCTTCCGTTTCGGTCATCCTCTTTCTCTAACTGCGTCCCTTCCCATCCAATCCCATCCCATCTCTTCCCTTCCAATCCTATTCCTTTCATTCCCTTCCCTTTCCTTCACTTCCCTCTCTTCTTCTCTTTCTGATCCATCTTCTAACTCTATGTCCTCAGTCCTTTTCAAATTCTCAGAATTTTGAAGCACAAACATCGGGTAAGGTTTCTCTCCCCTCCCTCCCCTCCCCCTTAATATTCATGTACCAAATCTTTTACGAAATCCAAAGGATCACATCCGCCTTATTTTTCTCTTTTGTTATTTTTATAGACGGAAAAGCACTAAAGGTTAGCGTTGACATCGTTGTCATAACAATTGGAAGCTTGAATGATATAGAAATGGTAAGATAAATATTAACCACACCACAGGGAGCCCAAGCTCAGCTTTTATGTCGGTAAATGTAAATATGTGTGGCAAGGCTAAAAGTAGAGACAAACGTTAGCAAAGTTCTTGAATTTTCGACAAATCTAGGGTAAAACAGGTTTCTCTGCCAAGCAATGATTTTACGTTGACATAACATCAAAAAGACTGAAATTGGGCTTCCTGTGTTAACATTTTAGTATACAGCGCTGGCTTGGGCTTCCTGTGATTGTAAAAGGCAGAAACTGTAAGAGAAATTTACGTGAAAAAAAGACGTCGTAAAAAAGTATTCATTTGAGGAAAGAAAATTTGAATTTAACAAAAACCGACCGGTAGTGTATGCGCATGCGTTGTGAGTAACAGTGACGTCATTGATCAAACTCTGACTATTTTTTTCCTCCAAGTTTACTTTACTTTATTGATACTTTGGTCTTTAGGATTCTAATGCTATAAACTATAAATTATCGCCTAATAAGACAGCTTCGTATCTTTAAAGATATAATTATACTGACATGCGCACTCAACCACTAGTGCATCCCACATGAGTTAAGAAGTCACGGCGTTAGTAGCGTTTTTTTGGATCAATGTTTCAGGTACTCTGGTTTACCTTCAGATCGCATAAATCTTTCGCCTTTTACTAAAGATTTCCGTGGAGGGGAACAACTCAATGAGTCTATAAACTAATTTTTTGTCGTCCTGCCTTATCGGCGGGGCATTTTTCAGAAATCAAAATAATATTACAGTCCCAAAACGTTTTTTGCGTACGTTCAATGAATAAAATAGCTACATAGAGGCTACATGGAATCAAACGAGAAATCTCCAGAACCTGAAATCAGACTGAGAGAAGACTGCCAATAGCAAGTAGGCTAACACTTTTAGTACTAGTTCGTTGATTACACATTTAGATTGATACGAAGTTTCACGAAATGGCTATTTCAAGTTTCACGACTGAATAAGAACGTTAAATCACGCATGAAATATCCCTTTACTACTGTAGATACTATCGTATCGTATCATTTCATTATCACTGATACAATTTTTATTCACTATTGACCCTGAATACTTTCAAATGTTGACTAAAAAGTTTTAATATTTGGAATACGGAATAAAAGAACTTATATTGACGATCGTATACACGCCGTATGTCGACTTCGGCGAAAATACTTGGCTTAATCATATACCCTACTTTATCATATCAAGATAAATGTGATGTGATGATTTGTGAGACCAAATCTAACGCAAATTCTGACTCGTGTGTAAGTTTTTAATATCAACAGAAACTGTCACGCTTGCGTGACTTTAGTGACACGTATTTGAATACTAATGAAACCACAGGAAACCCAATTTTTGAGAAACCTTTCACCTTATAAAAAGCTAACTAAAGAACAGTTTGACGTTTGCTTTTTCCTATTAGGATTATTCTCTGGAATTCTACATGCGCCAGCGATGGATAGATCCTCTTCTGCGTTTTGATCAAGGATCGCTTGGCATCAACGGCACCTATGCTGTTCTTGACCAAAATCTTATTCAAAATCTGTGGCGCCCTGATAGCTACATAGAAAACATGAAGTCCCTCAAGTTCAGTTTCCAGGCTGGCCCCTTTATCAACCAGGGCTTTAGGCTGTTCCCTAATGGTATGGTTCTTGTCAGCTCAAGGTACGTGCACGCGTGACTTGGACACGTGAACTGATCCACCAATGGGGTGTTGTTGGAGATACATAGCCTGCTAAGCAGCCGAGCGTTGTGTGACAACACTATTTGCGGCAGCGTAGGAGACTATGTATCTCCAACAAAGAATCTTATGCTAAAGAGACTTGAGATAGTAAATTAAAATCTCACTGATTAACTTTATCATTATCATTTGTCAACCCAGGATTAGCTCAACCTTGTCATGCGCAATGGAGTTTACTAACTTCCCCATGGACAAACAAAGCTGCCCAATCACGTTGTCAAGCTGTGAGTTGTGCACCAAACAGAAAGTTCAAACGCTGAATTAAATACCTTTATCAGTATTCCTAATTTATTTTATGGCGATCACACCGCGGACCACCCTAAAAAGTGTGTGTGTGTGGGGGGAGATACGATTTGAAAATATAAGAGACTAGTATAGGAATGAGACCAATATCTATGCATTGAGTGCCCAATGTCTTGCCCTAGGGGGAGAGACTGGGGAAGCAGCCATATCCAGGCCGGGTGGGGGGGGGGGGGGGAACATTTGAAAACATATTTGTCTTATCTCCCTCCCTCGTATACGCGGTCCCTGATTGCACAGTCTCTGATGGCCGAGAAGCACGTAATTAGGATATTTTTTGTGATAAGAAAACCGTAGAAACCGGAGTAAAATCTTCAAAAACACAGGAGACGGTGACTAACCAAAAAGCAACTATACTCGATTACACATATTATGACTAAGGGTCCTCTGAGGATCAAACCCGGTATCACAGGCAGCACAACACCAACGGCCTAATCTCCAGCTTACATCACTGCCGCATGTTAGTGTTTAGCTAAAGCTTCTCTGATTCATACCACTAACATGGCCACCACATATTTTTAAAACTCTTTAGAGAAATCGACATAACACTTTCCTAAAATTGCATTGAGGGAAAACTCAAGGAATCGAGCATGAGTTTTCCAACCACCGTTTTATTATTATTATTTTTATGTTCTAGATTTTTTCACCGAAGAAGACCTGTACTATGACTGGGGCGAAGTGTACATCTATGACGGCGTGGAGATGAATCAGTTTGATATTCTTGGGGTAGAAAGCAAGAGAAGTAGCCTGAAGTTCACGTCTGGTATGAACTGAAAAAACCCGGGCCGGAAGGGGGGAGGAGAGGGGGTGAGGGAGGATTTTACCTTTTTTGAAAACATTTTTGCCTTGCCTTGCCTTGCCTTGCCTTGCCTTGCCTTGCCTTGCCTTGCCTTGCCTTGCCTTGCCTTGCCTTGCCTTGCCTTGCCTTGCCTTGCCTTGCCTTGCCTTGCCTTGCCTTGCCTTGCCTTGCCTTTGTTCATGTCTTTTCTCGTTCTTTCTTCTGCAGGTGTCTACAGTTCTCTTAAAGCAACCTTCAAATTTCGCCGTCGAATCCAAAATTTCATGCTCGGTTTCTACATCCCCTCAATCCTGACCGTCATGCTTTCCTGGGTGTCCTTCTTTATCAGTCCCAACTCGGCTCCTGCCCGCTGCGCCCTCGGTATCATCACAGTTCTTGCTATAGGAGGCTTCTTGACCGGTCAGCGAAAGTCTTTCCCAACTGTGTCTTACGTGATGGCCGCTGACTCGTTCATACTGATTTGCTATGTGTTTGCATTCCTGGCCTTGTTGGAGTATGCCGCTGTACATTATTTCTTTGTTTACGACAAGCAGTTGTATCAAATGAACAAGGCAATGGTAAGTCTACTGTACTTCCTCATGAATATGTGGTTTACAAAAATGTGACTAAGGACAGTGGCGTAACCAGGATTTTCCGACGGGGGAGGCCAAAATTAAAAAATCCGCCATTGTGTTTGAGGCATCGAAACGCGAAACAAACGAAAAAGATTAAAGAACCACATTAATTTTTACGTTTTATTTTTACAAACTCTAATAAGCCGCAATTTTTGTTGTCACGAAGCTACGAGGCTTGACTATCCTCCTGCATACATCCCTAAAGTTATTTTCTAACCTTTTAAACTTATTCTTACAAGTTTAGTTTTATTCTTTAGGGGAAAAAAAATGAAAGGAAACACCAACGAAAACTTCATCGACGAAGGAGAATACGAACCAGGAGATGAGGAAGAAGAAGAAGAAGTCCAGAAAACCGAAAAAGCCAAGCCCAAGGAGGTCTTCGTGACTCCAATTGAAGCGTTTAACAGCAACAGCGCCGACATGACCCTCCCAACCACCGAGAAGAAAGGCAAGAAAAAGAGAAGCTTGTGTAATATTCTCTATTCCATTCTGACCTGGCCATCGAGGCTGTTTACCACTATCAAGGAAGATGCGTTGATCATTGATAAAGTTGCTCGAGTTGTCTTTCCCTTGAGCTTCGCCATTTTTAATGTTATTTACTGGTCAATCTATAAGACTGAGCATAATAGTGACGTCTTGAAACACTAATGTTGCAACAATAACTCATTTTCGATTTAGCTTACTATCAATAGATGTCATTTCAAGTCAGGAATATAGTTTCTAACAGCTAAAGGCCAAGCTGCTTTCGATAGTAAGTGTGCATAGTTGTTAGCACATGCTGACTGGCAGTGTTGGCGCTGTCATTGTGGTCTGCCAATGAGACTGGAGATTCATAAGATTCATTCAGCTGGTTGAGACGAGTAATAGAATACTCTCTGGTTTTTTAGCACATGATAGCAATAGCAAAAGCTTTCAATAGTAAGTGAGCGTAGTTGTTAGTAGATGACGGCAATGCCGGTTTGCCTTAAGATTAATTGTACTCGGGGTCATGCAATCGTTTTTCATCCACAATACACAAAAATTCATACAAAAAAGTGTTTGTGGGCGTGTTTTTCACGAAGTACGAAATAAGGCTTATTTGCATGTTTCTTTCGATCAATCAGGATCGAGTAATTTATTGAATGTGCTATAAGAATTTATCAATCGAAAGTGAGTTATTGGTACTTAAGACATTATTTTGTTTCATAAATCATACCATTTTTGCTATAATGAAATTTTGGGGCTGAGGAATGAGGTCAAAACAATTGTTTTCTAGATTTAGGTAGTGAATTAAAACGGGACATTCTTTACTATATCCATGGAAATTTTAGTCTCCCACACAGCCGCTTTCATTGTTGTCACGCAACTTTCTCCCCTGAGTAGGGGGAGAAAGCGTTGAGCGATGACAGTGAAAGCGGCTGTGTGGGAGACTATGGACATTTTGGTAGATACTAGACTTTCGCAAATTCCGCCGCCCGCTTTGTGTTTTTTTTCCACTGTCGCTCGCTCGCTGCGCTCGAATTAAAAAACTCCAGGAAAACAAGAGAGGTCGACTTGAGGCAAGTCTATGTAGATACTTGAGTGCGAAATCTAGGATTAGACGTCCCGAGGTGCATGTTGGGTACCGGATAACTACCAGTCCTGTGATTGGTCCCCTTCAGATGAAAATTGTTCTGACCTCTTGCCTAATGAGCCAGCTATCTGCTACATGGGAGGGGGAAATGACGCTCATATCTAGCATGCTTATGACCATAATAATAATAATAATTGGTATTAGAAAATTAATGGTTCCGACTCACCTTAGTTACCGTTGCTATGTCCCAGAAGCTCGACAAAGTGACTAAAATATCTCAGAATTTAAAACTCTGATCGCGACAAAAGATTTATTATGATTCGCTTCAATTTTCTAATTTCCTAGTAAAATAAAATAAAATTGCCTCGTAATCATTGCAGTATACTCGAGCTTTAAAACAGATTTCTTTGTAGTTGCCTTTGTGCACAAGGGACAAAGTTTTAATTCTATCATATGCATTAGGAAAACTGGTGATTGTTTTGCTATTGACCGTGGATCGAGTCGGAACCATAAATCTAACTAGGGAAAAAAGTATTTATTCTTTGAATTAGGGTAGCTAGCTGCACGTCTCGAAAAAGAAGGGGTAATTTTCTCAATCAGTTCTATTGGGTATCTATATTTGGCACGTCTCGAAAAAGAAGGGGTAATTTTCTCAATCAGTTCTATTGGGTATCTATATTTGGCACGTCTCCGAAAAAGAAGGGGTAATTTTCTCAATCAGTTCTATTGGGTATCTATATTTGGCACGTCTCGAAAAAGAAGGGGTAATTTTCTCAATCAGTTCTATTGGGTATCAGTCTATATTTGGCTATAATTTTCTGTGGCTAGGGAGGAGGGGATCGTCATGGTGTACTGCACTGGGGAGGGGTGGAGTACGTTGACTTTGTAACTCTGTCCAACCATTAAAAACGGTTTTGCACCATCACGTGCCGGCGCCATAATCCAGCTTGGACTTCCTCTGGTCCGTATGGCAGAACAATTAAATCCCTTTGCTCTCGGGAATTGAAATCTTTCTTAGGTAAAACGATCGTATTGTTCCTGCCATCTAACATGGCTGCCTTCACGTGATGGTGCAAAGCATCTATTGGGTTTTTGAATACATAAACTTTTTAAAAAATCTTTGTGAACATGATGAGATTAAAAAATAAAATTACTGGTAAAAACGCCAACGTTGGTTGTCTTTCTGGTTCAATTTTCTTTCTATCTTTTTCCAATATTTTACTTAAGTTTTTTTTATTCTTTCATATAAAGCTTTTTAGTTGAATCTCTGATAAGATGCTCGCAATAAAAAGCTATTCTTACAATGATACTGCTTTTAAAAGCAGTTTTATCGTTCCAAAAAAAGGGTTTTTTAATCACCGTTTCCCTGTATCGGTCTTCCTGTGTACAGCGTCTTCTACGCATGTTCACTTCGAAGGAAAAAGCGAAAAAATCCGGATAGAAAAATGTCCTTGTTACTGTCCAACAATTCTACCATACAATTTGAAGAAAAATGGCACGATTTACGACCTACAGTTAACAAACTACTCAAACAGAAGCCTGTTACCTCTGAAGAATGGCAGAGTTTATTCTGGTAAGTTAAATTTTCTCCGAATTTCTTGGGTTTTTAGTTTTTCCAAAAACTTCGTGACAAAAAATAAATGGAGTTTGTTTGAGTCAAATTTATCTTTCTTTCTATAAATTTTACTAAATTTTACTAAATTTTACTAAATTTTTCTGTCTTGAGGAACTTCGATTAAGGTCTGAAGTTGTGTAATAAAGCTTTGTATCACTAGGAATATAAGTGTTAATGGTTATTTTCGATAGTTTGTTGCATGCCGACATGTAAGCTTGTTGATTATTCAAAATTTTTAAATTTAAAATCTCTAAAAGTTTTAACCCATGTTAACTAAAGCTTTAAAAATATACTACATTTATTAGTTTCTTGGTCTAGTTGAAAAGTTGTTTTACTTGGGTCAATGTTTTTTTAAATTATTAATTTTTTCGTTTTGAGGACAAATATAATAATTTGTTTTACATTTTGACATCTTGTAAACTGTCAAGCATGGTACAATACATTCAAGTGATATTTTTAGTGTGAATAGAGTGATGATTCTATTGTTTTCCTAGAGGAAAATTTTCTTTCGTTGCATTAATACCACTACTATGTTGGATTTTTTCCTTTTATAATAATCATCTTTTATTTGTTACTGCAGGCTGATTATTCTGGCAGCTTTCGCTGATGTGGGCCTGCTTTCACTCACACTCACTGCCACTATATTTACTATTTTATGCACACAACCCTCCACTCACAAAAACCCTTGTGGCAAGGCAGAGAAAAACTCATCATACAAATTCAATTCACATGTAGTGTCCACAAGGCTTGAACAGCTGTGCTACGAGGGGTGTCATACATGGACATCATAATCGCTACTAGAGGCGCTTTCTCATTACTTTCAGAGTTACCCCATTGATATGCATTGCAATAATTTTTTGAAAACATATTTTCTTAAATAGATATTTCTTGAAACCCATTTTTGGCTTATATTTACATAGTGTATGTATTTGTTTTTATCCTACACTGTTGAAAGTTCAGGTGAACAGATTGGGATATTCCAGTATTATTATGTATAATTATATAGTTTTACCTAGTATTTTAGTATACTATAGTAATATAGAACTGTTGTGTTGTTACAGGGATATACATAAAGTGTGTAACTGGGTAGATAAAGGGTCGCAGAAAGTCTACAAGGCGCTTAAAGATGAAGTATTGATATTCATCAGACAAGTACAGGAGGTAAAGCTTACGTAATACTATAGTTTTTAGTTCTCTGTTTCTTATAATAATAACAATGATAATAACAATAATAATAATAATAACAATAATAATAATAATGCAAAAACGCTTATACAGCGCACTATACAGTCTCAGTGCGCTTTACACAATAAAATATATGAACATAAAATAAACAGTCATAGTGTTAGTGTTTTTATTTGGGAAAAAGGTAGGTCTTTAGCTTAGCTTTAAATGTTGTCAGTGAGTAACTGGTTCTTGATATCTTCAGGAAGAGTGTTCCAAAAACACTGAGCAGCATACTCAAAGCATATATAAAGCGTAGTTTCTTACAATGAAAAGGATTATATTTTTCATTGTCAATATAATTAAAATATAGGAATACTTACAGGTGCACCTTACTCAATTGTCCCAGGATTGTAGACATTGGTTGTAGACCATGACATTTTTCCATTTCTTGTTGTTAAACTGGGCTTAAAATAATGGCTGACCAGTCATGATCAAAGGCCAAATTAGTTTTAGCTTAGTCATACCTTATTTTTGGCTAAACCTTAACAAAGATTTTACCAGACAAGTCCCAGTTCTGGCTGGACATTGTCTGATTTCCAGCTGCTATTTTAAGCCCTGGTTAAATTCAGTTGAATGGGAAATTTATAACTGTTTTGATAGAGTGCAAACAATTAATCTGTGAAACACTAATTACTAAATAGTACAAAATAGTGCTAATTAAACAATAGAAAACAATGGAATTTGCATGAAATTGTGCTATTTAGTATTACTAAAGTTTCACAGATATATTGTTTGCACTCTATTGGGATCCTTGTGGTTAAGACACAGGAACCCTACAAAAATACAAAATCAGTGTTACCTATGAATAAACTTGTTATATTGTTTGCTTGCAGAGAGTCCTAAGACATGAAGATGATCATTCACTTCTCAAAGCTTACAATGCAGAATGGAAAAAGTTCTTTACCCAGTGTGATTACCTGCCGAAGCCGTTCAGTACTCTAGAATCAAATCTACAGGGAAAGACTGGAAGTGGTGGCAGCAAAAGACCTCTGTCTGATGGAGTCACTGTACAAAAGGTAGAATCAAAGTCAGAACTGGCTAACTCACAGATCAAACCCTAAAACAACCTCTAGGCTGATCAAAGTCAGGGCTGCCTAACTCTCAGATTGAACCCTGAAACAACCTCTGGGTTGATCAAAGTCAGGGCTGGCTAACTCACAGATTGAACCCTGAAACAACCTCTGGGTTGATCAAAGTCAGGGCTGGCTAACTCACAGATCAAACCCTGAAACAACCTCTGGGCTGATCTAAGTCAGGGCATGGCTAACTCAAAGATCAAACCCTGAAACAACCTCTGGGCTGATCTAAGTCAGGGCATGACTAACTCACAGATCCAACCCTGAAACAACGTTTGCGCTGATCTAAATCAGAATACAGTTAATTATCTAAACAAACTTTGAGCTGATCTAAGTCTAGGAAGATTATAATTATTGGAAGTTTATAAATTGTAGTTCTAATAATTTTTTAAAATTATCTTGTCAGTTAATGTTGGATGCATGGAACGAGGGTATATTCTCAAGCATTAAAGGTCGTTTACAGTCAAGTGCAATGAAGCTGGTTCATGCAGAAAGGAATGGAGAAGCTTTTGATTCACAACTAGTAATAGGTGTTAGGGAATCTTATGGTAAGTAAATAGACCTTGAATGAATGGATAGCCCATTATACAGATTTCACCCATTTGTCAGGGTGTGGGAATACCAATATATCCAATTTCCAACCTTTATGATATCAATATATATCCAGAATTTTAGAAATGATTGGGATTCCATAAATTCCAAAGACAAAATACTTTTTACCCATTAACCAGATAAATATTTAAATATTTATTAAATTTATAATAATTGTAAGGTTGTTGATAGCAGTTTATCTATTATAATGATCCCAACCTACAATGAAACACTTAATTGAGATAAATATTGTCGGAGAGACTGAATACCAGAGTTAAAAATGCCCTCTGATACCAATATACCCAAAAACTCTTTCTGGGTCTGTTCAATCAATCAATCAATCTTTATTTAGTACCAAAATTGCAAAATTACACATACTAAACAACGAAAATACAGAAAATTGGTACAAGGCAGCTGTAATAGCCATAGGCTAAATGAGACGGTTGGCAAATTATAAGATTACATGTACATTAACGTATGATTTTGGCCAATAGAAGTATACAAAAGAAAGAAAAAGGAGAGGGAGAAAAAAAAGAGAAAAGGAAAGAAAAGTGGCCTAATACATGTGTCGAAGTATAATGTTTCTATTTACAATGAATGGTGAAACATCAGATATAATATAAACGAGCTAGATATGATATATATCTATCTATCTATATATAATATATACATATATAGAATAGCCTTAAAGTTTTGTGGAGAGGGCAAGGAGTTGTACTCATACATATCCACTAAATTTACGTCGTTTGAGTCAATTGATTTACGATAATGTAATCTATTTCATCATAAAGAATTATTCAAATAAATGTAGATTATTGTAATCTAATAGACCATTTCACAGATCCCGCGGCTCAACCTCAGCCTCGTCAGCGTGTAATATATTCTTTAGAAATTGCCTACAACCTGTGAAATTTTTAAGTGTTTCAATTGTTCGTTGATGTGTAAATTCCTTACATTACTGCGGACTGTAGTCAAATTCTAAAGAATAATTACATGCTGACGAGGCTGAGGTTGAGTAACAGGATCCGTGAAATGGCTTATTACGTAAAATTCTTTTGATGTTTTATTTTTTTTGCCAGTGAATCTAAGTTCAGATATAACAGACAAATTAAAGATTTACGTAGAAAACTTTGAGAAAGCTTACATTGATGCCACCAGAGAGTTCTACAAGACTCAAGCTTCTGCATACCTCCAGGAAAATGGAGTTCAAAACTACATGAAATACGTAAGTATGGTGCAGTAGCGCACTTTCCCCCCACCCCTGGGGTCTTGGGTTTGATTCCTGGAAATCACATGTGAGTTTGTTTGAAATAGATTCCCTAACACCTAGCATTGTAAATTTTTTATACGGCTCCCAGGAAGAGCAATTGTAAATATTGTAAATTGATTGATTGTTTGGCTCTCCCTTGATTCGAGGGTTTTTCTATGGGTTGTTCAGTTTTCCATCCTCCACAAAACCTAATGAGCTAAATTTCAATTTGATTTGTAATTTAGCTGTGCCCTGACTTTAAATTCACCTTTCACCTCTGGGGGCTCAGGTTTGCTTCCTGGAATTGGTACCACATGTGAGGGAAACAAGCTAGGGTGGTACTGAATATGTAGCTGTAGTGCTTTGTGTCTTACCTCTGGGGTCTCAGGTTTGCTTCCTGGACTCAGCACCACATGCGAAGGAAACAAAGATGGTACTGTACGTACATGTAGCAGTAGTGCTTTGTGTCTTACCTCTGGGTTTGCTTCCTGGACTCCGCCCCACATATGAAGGAACTTTAACGGTAGTGTACCTACCTTTCACCCCTGTGTTCTTTTGGGTTTGGAGTGAACTATTTAATGCAATTTTTGTTTCTCAACAGGCTGAAACAAAACTAAAGGAAGAAGAAGAGAGAGCTAATAGATATTTAGAGACCAGAAAAGGCTGCAACTCTGTTAGTGCAGTAAGTAGTAAGGAGGGTCTGAGGTGGACTCTCAGAGATAGGTTGATATATTATGTGCTCCCAGGAAATATCCATAACACAACCTCCACCCCCCACAGAGGGGAATTTGAATTCCCAAGGGGTGGGGAGGGTCTGAGGAGGGTGTACTTCCAGAAAATATCCATACCTCCCCCATAGAGGTGGATTTGGATTTCCAAGGTATGGGGAGGATTGTGTAGTCCCAGTAAATTTCCATATCACTCAACAGAGGAGGATTTGAATTTCCAAAGGCAGGGAGGGTCTGAGGAGGGTATATTGTGTAGCATCTAAACATGAACAGCCATTTTTAATACTAAATTCAACATTGTTTTCATTTGTCTTCAGTTGACAGAATGTTGTGTGAATGTTTTAGTCGGTGACTTCAAAGAAACCATCCTTGCTGAGTGTCCAGGGATGATCGCTGATAACGAAACAGAAAGTAAGTATTGTTACTATTATTCTCTAGGATACCTGTGTCACTAGACACGCTGTCACACTGTCACACTATCACACTGTCACACTGTCACACTGTCGCACTATCACACTGTCACACTGTCACACTGTCACACAATGTTGGTGGTGCATTCTTTGGCATGCGAGGGCTAGTTAGCATACTCTTATAGCTTTACATGGTGATACTGTCCATATTTCAGCTCAATGCATGGTGGCATGTTAATTTGCTTGAAAAAAAAACTTTTATTTTCTGCCTGAATCATCCTGAAGTGCTTGAGTATGAGGCTGAGTGAGGGCAAATCTATTGTTCCAAAATGATGATGGAGCGTGTTAGTGATGAGGATTTATATAGTTATCTATGAGGTTTTTACGGGAGAAAATTAGACGACACTCATATCTAAACTACTGATTTTCTGTGATGTCCAATCTTACCCACATTTGAGTTTTGTGACTGATAACACAAATGTCTGAGAAAATCAAAGTTAATGATATATAGGCCAATGCAGCAGTCATTTTTATTTCCACAAGAAAAAATCCTTGAATATATTAGTGGCATAGTGGTTCACCGCTTTCCTCTCACCGCTGTAGTCCGGTTATAAGCCCTGGCTCAGACTGGAGTTTGTTTGATGTGTTTTTCTCTCCCTTTTGACAAAGGGTTTTCTACTGGTTGCCTGGTTTCCTCCCTCGGTAAAAATCAACATGTGAGTTGATTGTTGTTTGTTGTAAATATAGCATGTAGTGGTATTGCATGAGGAGAAAACCTCATGGAAAAGCACTGTACAGGATTCAAGTGGTGGTTGTCAAATATATTTATATATTTGAATGTGTGGTTGCATGAGAAAAAAATCTATTTTTCCAACCTAAATAACTACCATATATAAGGCACTTTTTGCTCAAATATTTTTCCCTTTTAAATATAGAATTACTTCTGATGTTCAAACTAATGGATCGAGTTCCGGGTGGCTGTAGACCCAATGATTCAAAGTCTAGAGTCAGTACATTGTAACGACAGGTCTGGATGATATGATGGCAGCAGCCGAGACCATCACCACGGTAACCAATCATAGAGTATTAATGTGTGTGTTTTGTATTATGTATATCATCACTGAGAGAATTTAATCTAGTGGTTTACTGTTTTTATAAATGTATAGGTTATATTATCATCTGTTAGTATCGAATTATTATCTAGCTATTTTTATCTGATATTACTAATAAAAGAAAGAAAACTACTACTGAAGAAATAGAAAATGTGCGCAGCGTGCTGTGTTCAGTCATAAAGCATGTGGGGGTTGGCAGAGAACGAGAGAAGTGTTAGGAGAAGGCACGACGCGTAGCGGAGTGCTTCTGGACACTTCTCGAGTGTTCTGCCAATTCCCAAGTGCTTTATAACGGCACACAGCACAGCAAGCAAGTTTTTTATTTCTTTTATAAAATACAAATTGCAATAGTCGTTATTTTAGATAGGAATGACGCAATGGAAAGTGTGTGTGTGTGCAATGTGCTTTCATAAAACACTCTCTCCAAACCAATCCGAACGCGACATTCATAACAGTTATTTTATAAAGGGTAATAACATGTCGACAGCAATATACATTCTTAAAAGGATTCTATTTATATGTTTATTGTTTGTTTTATTTTCTTCTATGTCATTTTATTGATAATTTTTGTGCATTTTGTTTTTCTCTTTACTTCAGGATTCAGAGAAATATGTCGAGCAGTTGTTAGGCCTGTTTAACAGGTTTAGTACACTGGTAAAAGAAGCATTTAATGATGATCCACGTTTCTTGACCTCTAGAGACAAGGTAGAGTATTAATACCATGCTAATCTGGATAAATTTTGTAAGCCCATTTTTTTAATGTTTGGGCTCCCATCCACACTGAAACTGAATTTTCAGTCACTGAAAATGATACATTTTGAAAAAGCTCTCAAAGTAGAAATTTTGAAAACATTGACGAGGCACTTTAGTGTGGAGGACAAAAACAAAACTGATCCCACCCCCTCTGTTTCACCTCAGAGGAGTTTCCAGAGCTATCTTAATTGCCTTTGTGTGCTTATTATTGTTTTCTTTGGTTTGAACCAGTTTTTGGGCATCTTTTTCTAATAGGATGTTTGCCAGTAGCATCAATGACCTCTACTACCAGAATCCCTTGCACACTTTCTTTCTTTCTTTTCAGTTAATTAGCACCAAATTGTCTTACTATTCTCATGAGAGGGAATACAAATTTAAATAAGAAAGAAAATTTTGCAAAGCACCTTGTTAGTGGGAGTCAAATGACGCCATCATGCTAACGTCTATTTCTACTTCTACTACTAATAATACTAATGCTAAGGTATTGCTTTAGCATTTGATGAAGACATGTTCAACTAATTTGGCAAATAAAAGTAGCCAGTTGATATATATATATATATATAATGTTATAATTGTTTGTCTTCTGTAGGCATTCAAGTCAGTAGTCAATGATATAACAATATTCAAGTTAGAACTACCTAGTAAATCCAAACTGTAAGTCATTGTAAGACTATTTTATGTGCTAGCTTTGATTTCTGGGTGTTTAGCTTCAGTCAATCAAAAATGCCAACTTAGACCATTTGATATTTGATTGATGGAAGCCAAAAGCCCAGACGTTGTCTTGCTGTTTATCTGGGTTGCATATTTATGAAAGTGGGACCAGTATAAACTAATCAAAGTGAGTGCAAAAATGTACTGTATTCACACTTTGTTCCCAAGTACCGTGCTCCAGAGTACAATTCTTGCTGAACACTAATGTATGACGTTACAAGGGACGGGTACGAGGGACAGGTATGAGGGACGGGTATGAGGGACGGGTACGAGGGACGGGAATGAGGGTAGGGTACGAGGGTAGGGTACGAGGGTAGGGTACGAGGGTAGGGTGCGAGAGATGGGTACGAGGGACGGGTACAAGGGACAGGTATGAGGGACAGGTATGAGGGACGGGTACAAGGTTGGGATCTTGTATCAAGCCTGAAGGGTCTGACCACCATAAGTGTGAATGGATGAATATACCCTTTAAATATATTTTTCCACTCATTTTTGCCATCCACTTCCTCTATTTCAGTGGGGGTGGCCTGTCAGTCAAACCTCAACCAGAGTCAAGATGTCCAGAACTTCTTGCCAATTACTGCGACATGTTGCTAAGGAAAACACCGTACAGCAAGAAGCTGACATCAGATGAGATTGAAGCCAAGCTAAAAGATGTGGTATGCTTAGACTGATTGTTTTTTTTAATGAGGACAGTTCTTTCTAGGAGTTCTGAAATTGTAAGGTTTTGAAATACTTCAGTTTCGAGTGTTCTGTTGCTCAGGGTTAGTCTTGATTTTGTGAAGAATATTCACATGTTCCAGTCAAGATCCATCAAGTTTCAAAGTGTTTATATTGTTGAAGTTGTACATTCTTTACTTTACCATTGGTATTTGTGAATATTTAGACACTGATTCGCGGCTAAGCCTGAGAAAATGAGTCTGTAATCAAGGAACACAGCGGTAATTTGGAACTCAAAGATGGTGTATTCAAGGTCCTACTTTAAAATCCCAGTCATAAGCCTTGGGCTAATACCCATTTGTAAGGGATTTTGATGGCCTTCTGACTTATGGGCATATAAGTGGAGGGAAAAAATATTTTGGATGATAGAAAATAGTTAATTCTTTCATTTGTTTTCCCAATCAATTTATTTGTCATCAATGCAATAAATGATACCAGAGGTGGGGTAATATCCAGGAAGGCTTATAACTGGAAGGATATTCATGTTAGCAGATTTATAAAACACCAGTTATAGATCTCTGAAACAACCTCTTAGCTGACATAAATCAGGGTACAGCTTATCATTTTTTAAAACCATATTATGACCACATCCTATTCTATGAAACTACAGTGTGGTAAATATTATATTTGTTTTGTTTCAAAGCTTTGCCTTTGTTTGTTTGCTAATAAGCCTGTTTATTATCTCAGTTATTGGTTCTGAAATACTGTGGTTAATAAAGATGTCTTCATGAGGTCAGTGAAACGAATTTTAACATTTTTTAAGCATTAAATGTAAAAGTCAAGAGTCGATAGAGCACAATGCAGTAAAACCATGAAATAAAAACAAAGTTGATACTGACAAATAGTAGCTATTTAGTGACTGATAGTTCGTATCACTCAACCAGAACATTCTTTACATAAAAGACACAAATGGTCTCTTGTGTATTTGTCTTTTAATAATAATAATAATAATAATAATAACGGGGTTCTTATATAGCGCATTTTACATAGTCTCAATGCGCTTCACAATCATGACCAGTGGAGGACTTTACGGGCTGCGTATTTAGGTGCTAGTAGCAGCCGTGCAGCTTACAATCATGAGTAATTTGTTAGTAAGTTAGTATTAGTGCCTCCAGATTGGGATAGGCTGTTGAACCGGGAGACAATCCCCTACTCTTATACGAATAATTCAACAGGTTCTTTTATGTCCCCCATTTACGGTTTTAAGTCCTTGTCCGAGAAGACTGTAGGGAATGTTCTGGTTGAGTGATAGTGACTAGTAGTAACTAAATAACTACTATTTGTCAGTATCAACTTTGTTTTCATTTCATGGTTTTACTGCATGCATGCTATGAAATATGTAGTGCAAGTTTTTATTCATCTGTGTCCTCCCATCCTTAGTTACTGTTGCTATGTCCCACAAGCTCTTCAATACACATCTTTACCTTGGGTGTAATGTTTTCCCATTTCAGACCATGTGTCATTTTCTTGAGGATAAGCTGCTTTGTTTAAGTTGTATCCATTTTCGTGTGTCTTCTCATATGCCACCGTTAAACAAAGAAATAATACTCTTAATCCACCTGGGTGTGATGTTTTCTCATTTCAGACCATGTGTCATTTTCTTGAGGATAAGCTGCTTTGTTTAAGTTGTATCCATTTTCGTGTGTCTTCTCATATGCCACCGTTAAACAAAGAAATAATACTCTTAATCCACCTGGGTGTGATGTTTTCTCATTTCAAACCACGTGTCATTCTCTTGAGAATAAGATTCTTTGTTTGAGTTGTATCCACATTCATGTGTCTTCTCATGCACAACCGTTAGGCAAAGAAATGATACTCAAGGAAATGACAAGTGGTCTGAAATGAAAAAAAAAAGAGGTCTATCTCCTTAGTTTTCTGTGAAAAAACTGCTGCAACTGTCATTGATTCACTATTCAATGTACAACTATTCGTAACATCGTAGTATAGGCATAACATATGCACATTTACGTAATCAAGGAAGAGCACAATCGCAAAGCAAGGTGTACCATGTCAGGGGGGTAACGCCTTTGACATACTTTAGATGAAAAGACAGAAAACACACTTTACTTCGTCTCCCCCCCTCCCCCCTGCAGTTTGGCAAGTCAGCTTGTGCTCCCTCGGGTCTGCGGACTCACATTTTCTCTGTTACTTATTTTACTCCACTATGGAGCATTGTTTCAAATTGAATATACTACTATTGAATGAGTCACCTTGAATTTACCTTGAATACTCCCTGTAGGTATCATAAGGCGCATTTAACAAGACGACTCATTCTGGACACATCAGCTGACAGTGAAATGGAAGAGAATATGGTAGAATGGCTCAGGGTAAGTCTTTCTTATCCCATCCCATTCCATCCCATTCTATTCTCTCGTTTCATTTTATCCATAGCAGACATTATGGATGCATGCAAATGAGATGCAGATGAGGCAGCAAGCATTGTATCAACCCTGTATCAACCCAATACCTCACTTGTGAGAATATCTCGTGAGCTCAGCTGTATAATAGCTATTGAATCCCATCCTCCCATTCCACTTTTATTTCTGACCATTACATATTATCTCATTTTATCCCTCCCCATTATTGCCTTTCATTCCATTCAAGTCTATTCTATCCCATTCCTTTACATCCCATCCATTCATATCCTTTTCTAGCCATATTAGTGCACCTTATTTCATCCTAACAATCCATCTCCCATTTTGCCATTCAATGCTATTCTGTCCTATGCCATACTTGTCCATTACCATCCTATTCTATTCTATCCTATTTTATTCTAATAGACCTAATCGGCTAACGTGTTGCTATGTACGTTTCCACCCAATTCAAACCACATGGGACTAAGTTTCATTGTTCGTTATATTTTGGTTTCAGAGTTGAATTCGTAGAGACAAACGCTTCTATTCCCAGAAGGTTTAAATTGGGTGGTAACGTACATAGCAACATGTTAGCCGATTAGGTGTATCCATTGACTTTGATCAGCCCAGCTGTTGTTTTAGGGTTTAATAAAATTTGAATCATTTCCACTTTGTTTGACAGGATGTTGGAATGCCTGCTGACTACATCAATAAATTAGCTCGTATGTTCCAAGACATTAAAGTCAGTGAAGACTTGAACCAAGAATTTAAGAAGAATTACAAGACAAAAGGTGACGTTGCAGGTAAATGAAAATCAATTACAGCCCATTTCATGTTTCTGCGAACCAACCAACTTCAGACATCTGGTGTTTTGGCTACTCTTAATCAAATTTATGGACGGAGTGCATTCTTAGTCTTTCCAATCACAAGTGATGATTATTTCTGCAACTAGTTGTGGGAATATTAATCACTCATGATCAGTTGGCACTTGCCTGTCGCTAAACCAATTGTCGGTAGCCAAAACCCTAGTTGTCTGGCATCATTAGGTCTAAAAACATTAGACAGGCTGTAATATACATTTATATTCTAGTTTGCTCCCCCGCTCAACCGAATATAAATCATTTATCATTTAATACTACACATACTTTAGGAGAGTGTCCACAATGCTAAATACATGTACCTTTACTAGAGTTTCAAGGATGAACTTGATAAAATATAACCAAGAAAATGGTTATGATTAATAGCTGTAGTGCCCTCACCTCTCATCTCTATGGTCTTGGGAACAATAAGCCCCTTGAGCTAATCAATCACGTGCTGATTAATTCACTGAGAGCAAATGAATGAACATCTTGATTCCCATGGTTGAATTATAATGGCGTGAAAACAAAATTTCTAAAACTTGTTTCAAGAGATAGTGATAAAACTGCATTTTGTAACACACTGGATACATATGTTTACATTCAGTTCTTTACAAGTACCTAAAAAGAATCACCAATTTAATATAAAAACATAAATTTTGCCCTTCAGTACAGGCACGTGACCGTTAACTGCAAAGGGCCTATTTGTAGGCTCAGCATCGTATGTGAGTAGAGTTTGTTTGGTCTTTCCCTTTGATTCAAGGGTTTTTCTCCAGGTTCTCCAGTTTTCCTCCTTCCACAAAACCTAACAAGCTAAATTCCAATTCAATCTGTGAGTAGTTCACTGGCTTTCAATTAGCCCAGAGGCTGTTTATAGTGTTAAAAGGTTATCCAAATGTTAAAACAAAAACTGAGTTTGGGCTGCCTGTGGTTTGTCTTGTCTGGTGAAACATGACACCTTGTCTAGCTCTCAGCACACAACTCTCTTTGTCTGTGTTTGAGATATTAAAGTTGAGGAAGAGGATTTCTTTGAAGAAAAAATAATTGTTATCTCAATTTCTAATGCAAGTTCGAATATTAAGTAGTCCTATACAATTTTTTTGTTGAAAAATTTTGCTTTTTTATAGCTATCCCAATTGGTATAAAGTATGTTTTAGAATCTTTACAGATATCAAAGCGTTGGTGGTATAATGGTCAGCATAGCTGCCTTCCAAGCAGTTGATCCGGGTTCGATTCCCGGCCAACGCAGTTGTTTTGTTTTTTCTTGACTTTTTTCTCTTTGTGTTACAGATTTATGGCTTCTTTGTCGAGTTTATTTGAAAATATTTCTGTGAAAAAAATACTATTTTTATTTTACGCAAATGTTTTTAAAACTTTTTAACGTAAATGTAGAGTTCACTATATAGTTTCTTAATCTGCAACAAAAGAACACTATTCGTGAATAATTTAATATTTAACCAGCTGGTATCGCTGTAAGGAAGCAGGAACAGGTTGTCATGGAGATCTCTGGGTTGCTATAGCAATTGCTGGGTTTCACTTGACGTCATTTCCTGTCTCGTGCGGAGTATTCATCAGCTGAATTACAATTTTTCAATAGAATTCTTTCTGGCTGACAGCACATGGTGGTCAGTGTTTGATCACCATTTGGAGCAGATAATGAGATTCAAAGACTTTTATCAGCTGATTGAAACCCAGCAATAGAATTCTTTCTGGTTGACAGCACATGGTGGTCAGTGTTTGACCACTATTTGGAGCAAATAATGAGATTCAAAGACTTTTATCAACTGATTGAAACCCAGCAATATTCACTCATCACTGTCGCATTTACCGTTTATTAGATAAAACAAAGCATGTAATGAAAAATAAAGGAAAACATGAAAAGTTATAATCATTTCTCAAAGTTCGCTCATTGTTTAGATTGTTTAGAAAACTGTATGTTAAATGATTGATATTTGATTCACAGATTCTATTAATATCAAGATACTAAACGCGGGAGCCTGGTCGCGAGCCTCTGAAAGGATTCCTGTTTCTTTGCCTACAGATGTGAGTAAACGAATGATTGATGACTTAGGATGGATATGATGACAATGATGAAGAGGATAACGATGTTGGTGATGATTATTATGATCAAGCAATGATTGTGATGATAGCAATGTTGATGATAATGACTTGTAAACAGGAGGCTATCACCAGTTATAGCAGAAATGTCTTTTTTAACAGCTTTATTGGCATCAAACTTCTCAATGAACAGAATATTTAACAAACATACTAAAGAAATGTCATTTTTTACCAAATCTACGCGTTTTATCCGTAATCTTCCATTCCATGTCATGTCTAAACGCGAAAGCCTAAAAGATACTATTGATAATGATGTTAGGAATGATGATGATGGCGGTCAGTAACGTTGTCATTAACTTGGACGTCATCTTTATCATTTATTATTATGTAGTTAGGATAGAACGCGCGCGCTGATTGGTCGAAAACTGTGCTTTATTAGTGAACGGAGCACAGTGCTGACACCATCCGCCCGCGCAAAGTACTGCTAGATCCTGCAACCTTCTTTCATTTTGCGTAAATAAATTCAATACCGAAATAAAATTAGTAAATATATAATAAAACGAATAAAATAGCTTTTTCCGAGCTCCATTCAGTAATAAAGCACTTAGGAAGCGCCATAAACACTCAATAAGTGTGAGAAACACTCGCCTACGGCCGTGCTTCTCCTTTAAACTTCTTTCGTGTTTACGCCACTTACTGCGTGCTTTATTACTGAACAGAGCACGGAAAAAGCTGTTTTATTTGTTAAATGAAGCCCAACAATTATATATCTTAATTTCCATGTTGACTGATGTACTTCCATCATTTCTTCGTCTTTCAGTTAGAGGACTGTATCCCAGAAGTAGAAGAATTTTACCGTAAAAACCACAGCGGACGGAAACTGCAATGGCATCACTTAATGTCTAATGGAGTTGTAAGTGGACGTAATGCGTTCCCCTGAGCCTGTGTTAATGTTGGTCAGCTTCGAGGAATGACCAACAGGAACGCATGCTCAGAGAACAAGGTCGAGAAAATAGGTTACATATAAGCATGCGCATTAGGTACCATCCTGTAATAGTTTAAGGTCAAGTGATCGTGAATAGTGTAGGAAAGGTCAATGATGCGCCCTTTACTCCCTCTGTCCAACAGTGCTCCGTTTTAAGGTTGTTTGAATCAATTAGGAAGATATCAAAACAGATGTGCGAGATCCAAGATATGCAAAAGAGTCAACATTCAATGCACCAAGTCCACTTGGGCGTAATGTTTTCCCATTCTATTCCACGTGTCGTTCCCTAGAGAATAAGATTCTTCGTTTGAGTTGTATCCATATTAATGCGTATTTTCATATGCAAGCGTTAAGCAATGAAATGATACTCTAGGGAATGACACGTGGTCTGAAATGGGAAAACATTTCGGCCAAGTGGATTTGTTACATGAGTACCCATTGGGCTGTGGATGCACCCTGAGTTGACAAATCAAAGTGCACGTTATGTTCCCTATCCAATAGAACCTCTAATATGTGGGAAACCTCTGTTTACTTAGACACCTGTTTCCAAAGTCCCTGAAGTTCCGTCATATTAATGTGTATTTTTATAATATTCAGATAACGTTTGCTAACAAGATTGGCAAGTTCGATCTAGAAGTAACAACATTTCAAATGTCTGTTCTCTTCGCGTGGAACGAACGACCGCAAGAAAAGATATCATTTGAAAACCTGAGGTATGTGCCAATATACAGCTATTTCAAAAGGTTTTTATGTATGTGCGATGTGAATGCAGTCAGCGAAAGGCCACAACAATAGACTCTTGCAGTACGTCGGAATGCAGCTCAATTAGAGTACATAACAATAGGTTTTCAATTCTCATGACATTTAAAATTCTTTCGTTTTGTCCTCCTAATTGCGCTACTTTGACGTCACATGCAAGGGTTTCTTCTGTGCTGAAGCTATTCACATATGAATTGAATATCATACATTTCAAGTTTGGTCAACAACATGCAACAAAACCAATATCAACTATTTGATCATGGAATGAGAGCCACATTGCTACCCTCACACTAAAGTGATTTGTTTAAAAAGTTTTGTACTTTTTGTTTAAGGTTAGCGACCGAATTACCTGATTCTGAATTACGAAAAACATTATGGGTAAGTGTCTCGTTTTACCACAGGGAGCCCAATCGAGATGAGAGTGGCAGACGATTATAAAAATCGGGGGAAAATTCCCCTGATTGAATATTATATTGGGTCATCTGTGGTTTGACTAACATTCTTAGTCCTTCTTACTTCTTACTCTCACTCTCAGTCTCACTCTCTCACTCTCACCCTCACCCTCACCCTCACCCTCACCCTCACCCTCACCCTCACCCTCACCCTCACCCTCACCCTCACCCTCACCCTCACCCTCACCCTCACTCTCACTCTCACTCTCACTCTCACTCTCACCCTCACTCTCACTCTCACTCTCACTCTCACTCTCACTCTCACTCTCACTCTCACTCTCACTCTCACTCTCACTCTCACTCTCACTCTTTTACTTCGACGAAGGACTAGCGTCCGAAACGTCAGTGAGTTTTTTCATCTTTTCACGGTGTATAATTTACCCATTTATCATTACTCTTACTCAATACTGATGCTTATACCTTCTAGTCAATGGTAGCTTTATCAAAACTCAAGCGTCAAGTACTCCTCTGCGACTCACCAGTTCGTTCACCCAAGGATTTCACTGACGCCTCTATGTTCCGGGTGAACCAGGAATTCGCTCTGATGTAAGTAGAGAGAAACTCAAAACATCTGTGAGAGTCAAAAGACGAAGCATTTATTCAAAGCATTCTTACCCAGACCCTTGCAGACGTTTGGGTTTGTCTTGGTCGTGTGTTCATTGAAATGGCTCTAATGGCTTGCTTTTGTTTTACAGTAAAAATGGGAAAGTACAAAAACGAGGTAAAGTGAATCTGATTGGAAGACTTCAGCTATCGACTGAGAAAACAAAGCAAGAAGAAAATGAAGGGATTGTGGCTCTAAGAATTCTAAGAATACAGGTAAAATATTTTCTCGAAGGGCGTTGTGACATGCGCAGACAAGATTCTCCCAGCATGCAAAGCAAAGTGACATGCGCAGACGAGATAATCTCATGCAAAGCAACGTGACATGCGCAGACGAGATACTCCCATGCAAAGCAACGTGACATGCGCAGACAAGATTCTCCCAGCATGCAAAGCAAAGTGACATGCGCACACGAGATACTCTTATGCAAAGCAACGTGACATGCGCAGACGAGATACTCCCAGCATGCAAAGCAACGTGACATGCGCAGACGAGATACTCCCAGCATGCAAAGCAACGTAGATATGCGCAGACGAGATACTCTCATGCAAAGCAACGTGACATGCGCAGACGAGATACTCCCAGCATGCAAAGCAACGTGACATGCGCAGTCTAGATTCTTCCAGCTTAGAAACAAATGTATTACTAAACACAACATCCAATTTGATCCATTTTCAAGATTATTGATTATTCTTCACTTCGTTCACAGGAAGCGATTGTTAAAATTATGAAAATGAGAAAGCGAATCACAAACGCTGCGCTCCAAACAGAACTGGTGGAAATCCTGAAAAACATGTTTATACCACAAAAGAAAATGATAAAGGAACAGATAGAATGGCTGATAGAACATAAGTACTTAAAGAGAGACGAAGACATCAATACCTTTATATATCTCGTCTAACAGACCGAAGATTATGGAACACGAGGCTGCTTGGGCTGGGCAAGTTGAAGGAAGGCTACTACTATGTGTAAGACATCTAGAAAATGAATCTATTATTTGTTTATGGGAAGCGTCCTGTAGAGTAATTCTCAAACGCTTTCATTGTAATAAGGAGCACGATAATTTGTGCTGCAAATGGGCTCAATCCTTAGAACTGCTAAGTATGTGAGTAGAGTTGTTGGTTGGTTGTCAGACTCCTGTGCTTCTATGTTTCTGTTATTCCTCTTCCTCTTCCTGCAAGAAGCGACACTTTCATATTCCATTTCAGCAAGGTCTACTAAGTGCTACCCTGACAAAATAAGAATATTTTATTCTATATCTTTTTAATAGGATAATGTGCGTGTATTTTTTTGGTTGCAATTGTATTTGCTTATTGATTGGTTTAGAGTGGAAGCCATTTAAGTGTCGGGGTAGCCTGAATGGCTTCCGTGTAATTGATTTGTATATATTTCGTACGGCTTCTGATTGGTTTAGAGTGGAACCCATTTAAGTGTCAGGGTAGCCTGAATGGCTTCCGTGTCATTGATTGGTAAGATTTTGTACGGCTTCTGATTGGTTCAAAGTTTTTTTTTGAAGATGCCACAGGAAAAAAGAATATTCTGCACGTTACAGGCAAATTCATTCAATAAATTTGGGGGAAATATTACGCCCAAGCTAAGGTTACTAATTTAAGTTAAATTTGAATATTAGAAATTAAACGCAATTTCTTTACAATTTAAGCCACCACCAAAAATTTGGAAAATTCTCGCAATTCAGTTTTTGGAATGTTGGTCTCACTAGTGATTGGTCGGAATGTCAGCCAATCAGAAAATTTTAAATTTCATGAAATTTCGCGCCAAAATTGTAAAACGCGAGCGCGCACAAACCAAAAAAAACCGAAACATTTTTGTAATTTTTGGCTAACAAGAATATATTGTAATAGCAATAATATAAGAAAATGTTCATCTTCCTTAAAAGAATCTTTAAACGAAATAGTCGTTAATACGATGTTACTTTTTATTTGATTCTCTGTAAATATTCTAGAAAGGCAAAACCTGTTAATAAAATAGTAAGAATTTTCATTTTAAATGGTTGCATTTGATTCTGCTTTCATATTTTCGGGTAAAGTTTCTAAGTTCGTATTTCTTCGTCTCTGTCGTATGCATTCGTCGGCTTCCGGTTAGAGTTGAGTTGAGTTTCACGACACTCGCATCCGTGGATTTCCCAACATGCTCTTTGCCTGCACACTTTCAATCCCACAATCCACTGCAGTCCGCTCACTAGTTTGCAGGATTCCCGGTTGGGTGTTCTTTATTGGAGTTCGAAAGAAAGTCTCCAGGCCGTAACCATGGGAGTTCGGATGAGCGACGACGACGTTTCCCGTCATTTTAACGATGACGTCATGGATGCCGTTCATGAGATTGCGCCAAATTTTATAAGGGATTGCAATCAAGCAATATGCCGGCCAACAGACGCACCAGACGGTATGGCAATCGAAGCAGTGACGTATTGGCGTGGAGTTCGTGACAGTAAAAGTAGCCCCAGTAACCGCGGTTAGTGTGAGGCACTCAATTTGATCGTACCGTGAGGGGCCTTGGTTCTTCCACCACTCGAGAATCATGGGATTAAAGTCAAACTGAGAAAAATATGAGAAAATAATTATTGCTCAAGCGGCCACCCTTGGAAATAGTCAAATGGTCGCTTAATAGAGGGTGGCCGGTTAATAAAGGTTCTACTCTTGTATCATTGTAGTCTCCCTCGCATCCGTTTTTAGTGTCGGTCGTCACGCAACGCGTGGGAGACTAGTATCATTGGTAAAACCTAAGTTCTTAAATTCTAAAGCGAAAAAAAAAAAGGAAAAAAAGCTCTATCAAAAGTAAATCACTTGCCTCAAGTGCAAAGTTTTTCTGCTGTGCCATTAGAGAGCTAACCCGGTCAAATCCCTCGTTTAATTTCTGTCGAATGACCGGGTTAGTCGTGTCGACAATCACCACAAATCGGGGCGATATCCACTCGTCCCCGTATAGTGATGTGGTTCCCGTCCCCCAGACTGGGTTGGTATATGGGTTCATCCAGGGACTGTTGTCTGACATCAGCCACCATTCTTTGTCTCTGAAGCTCAGGTATTCACCTCGACTGTTTAATCTAACAAATGAACGATTCAATATTTTAATATAATCCTGGCAAAGGCAACCTCTCCCCCTCCCCTATTAGTGAGAAATTCTCTTCTGAAAGAAGATTACCTTCAACCTATCCTAATATTAGTGGTTGTGTATATGAAGTTATGTTTTGGTCTGTGAGTTAGCCATGCCCTGACTTAGATCAGCCCAGGTTTCAGAGTATCGATAAAAATAAATAAAAAAGTTTTGCATCCTTCATCGTTCTTCTCACCTCTGTCCCTGAGGGACATGTTTACAACACGAAACCGTAAGAACCAACGGTTTACTGCAGATCTGTCTTCGAATATCTTCAACATTTCCAACACTCTGCACCACTGAGCACTTCGGAAAATTACTGAACTCCACATCACTACTAATGACCGTCGCAACTGAACTCGGCGCTATCGATAACGCGTCGTTTTCTCCTCGGATGAGGCAATTGGGTGGAAAAGAGCGGAAGGTTGATTCGGCGATGAGAATAACGCTGTTCTGATTGTCTTGGGATAGATTCATTCTGCGCTTTGATGATCGGATCCCACCAGTTATTTTAAGCTCTTTCCAAATTGACCAGCTGTAAAGCTTCAGTTAATATATTGAAAGCAGATCAGAATCTATACTAAGAGATATAGTTTTTTGATGTAGTTGGCATTGGCTTTGCGGGAGGAGGACACTTTATAGTTAACCAACTTTTTTCTTTCGATCCTTCTGGTAATGTATGATGTCATGGAGGATTCGTGTGAGTCGCTTGTAAGTACAAACGAACATGGAAACAACTCGCGAGCACTCCATAAAAGGTATTAATATCTCTAAGGAAGCCGGGGGAGACTGGTATCGAATGACGCTAAACCGAGGCCAGTTGTCCAGTGGAAAAATGAAAATGAGACGTACAGCTTAATGGAGAAAAGAAATCCGTTTTCTTTTTTTTAAAAAAAATAATAGGCATAAAAATAATAACAGTTTCAAAATTAGAACTTCGCTTTGATGTCGTATATTTCTGGCAATCATAACTAGCCTCGTTATGGTGTTGCTCGGTACAGTGCTTCTCCGTTTCCAGAAATATGAATAAGGTATATTATTCACGCAAATGACATCCAGTTAATTGAATAAGTTTTAGAGCTGCCTGCTGAGCAAAGCTTAACTTGCCGAGTAAATACACCTGGCTTTGAAAGTAGTAAATTAGAAGTTGAGGACTAGTTAGAACGAAGTGGGAGATTATTGAACGTCATTAAAATATCGCCGAGTCTCATGCCGAGAGAGGGAATGGGGAGACCGGACAACTGTCAATCAGTAGAGAAAATGAGTATCTTGAATATATATAGTTGTATAATACCATTGAGTGAGTTTGACAGCAGCCCGATTTTGACCGAATGAACAAAAAATCCCTGGGAAATGGAGAGATTCATGGCATCGTTTTCACGATTGTCCGGTTTCGACCCAGTCGTCTCACGGTATGGAACTCGACAATGGTGCTAGTACAGCTGCTTTTCGTTGACGTAGCTGTGCTACAAAGTAATACATGGTCTAACTTGAACAATACTTAATTGATTCTGAGTGTTTTGTGTGAGTGAAAGTGTCTTACCTCTTTTTGATTTTGAACAATTACAGTATATCGTATTTTGGCCAATTTTTACGTCTTTCCCCGGCAAAATGATGAGAGATCAGAGTTATTTTCTTCCATAAAATTTAACACAGGGATCCCAAAAGAAAATATACATGGGGCAGCCTATGGAGAAGGCTAAGCTTTGATTGACATCGGCTCATTTTCAAAACTGCATAATAATGCATCATTCATAATTTTCAACAGAAAAAATATGGTTTTGGACAATTTTCACACACTACGAAATAAATTATTAACAGTCTATTGTTAACATTATTCATTTATTCTTTCTTCGTTGTGTTACAGTATATCCATAGTATTAGAGAAGTATTTTATATATTTATTAAGTATGATAGTTAATGGTTTTTTCATTTGTACAGGGTGATTTTAAGAAAAAAACAATCAACTGGTGCATTCTGGTCTTGCTTGGGTACAAATAGCAACATACGAGGAATGTTAAACATAACGTATGTGATAAGATAGATCAGAATGCATTTGGTTGTTGTTATTGTTAATCGCCATCACAAGTACAGCAGTGGCGCAGCTCATCTGGGTCGAATTGAAAGCATATTACATGTTTAAGTGCAATTCACATGTCAAGAGTCTAATTAGTCCTTACACACTATAATCATTAAATTGTATTAATTATTACTAATACTATTACTATTTATTATTAGAGCATATTTAACACAGAACTAAGCAGTTGGCTTACTTATTACAAATTACAATCATTATTTTTCTCTCGGCATGACCAACAACTAGGAAACATAATCAATAGAGGCTTTGCACCATCACATGATGACAGCCACGACAGGAGGAACAGCGATAGAGTGGTTCTTTTCTGGGAAACTGAATTCTTTCTCATGTAAATCAGATTAGACCAGATTCAATTGTTCCTGCATCACGTCATGGCTGCCATCACGTGATGGTGCAAAGCCTCTATTTAAGGTAAAATGATTATAATTTAGACTAAATTAAGGTTTCTGTGGGTTGTCGACAAGGTTTGAACAATCCAGCCTACTCTTTAGTATCTACCAGTACTAATATCCTACATATATCCATATACCATTAACTCCCTATATGCTGTATCGAAGGTTGTCAGCATTTTAATAGAATAATTATAAATTATTTATATCTTTGACTTTTGTTGAGTCCTTCTTTTTCAAGGACACAAACATCTGGAATGAACTGTTCAATGTCCCAGATATTTATCATTATTAATTAATACAAAACTATTAATTATTAGTTTAACAAAATATTCCTACCATGACTATTGTAATGAGGGTTCATTTTGCTCACATCTTGATACACACCACTAAAGGGAGGGACTCCCATGTGAGAGTGGTTGTGATGCATTTATTAGAAATTACAAAGATGACCCCTAGTATGCTAAATTCTAACATTGCCTAATTGAATGAATTTGTTTAACTACAAAGTTTCACCCAAAACAACTATTTAAGCCAATCAAAAGTGTTCATTCTCAAGATGGTTACACATTGTACATAAAAAAGCTAAGGCCAAACAAAAAAGTAAGTGTGTTTCCTGTTGCATGAGCAAAATAATATTGGGGTTGGTAGGTCGGATTTGTTTTACTGATACAACAGTGGAAATGCATTTGGGAATAAAAAAATATTAGGGTCGGCAAAATTTGGGGGGGAAAAAGGGTCAGTTGCGCAATAGGAATCACACTTTTTTTGTTTGGCCTAACACGCGACTACTTGTCAAGATTGTTGCCTCTTGGTTGACTATTCTTTCTGTCTGTCTGTCCATTCTTAATCTTCAGAGGAGCTGCAGTAGGGAGAATTGTCCTGGCTCTTTTTTGAACTGTAATGTATAAAAACATAAAACTTGTCATCAGTAGTAATATCTTCAAAGCTTTTCACTGTTTTATCACAGCGTGGGACAATCACAACAGAGCTAGGCTCCAAACTAAGTGAAAGCCCAGAGATTGAATTAGAATTTAGAAGTTGATATATTTAAGTGTGTTATAATGATCAAAACTGTAAAAAACAGGATAGAGGATTAGGTTTGTCATAATAATATACATGTAAATATTATAAATGCTGTTGTCATGGTCATTATCATCTTCATTGCTTATCCACTTATTTCAATAAAGTTAGTCACCAAAAACCTAGAAAGCTGAGATCACTGAGCATCATGGGAAACTTTTCATATCAAAAAAGCATATATATACAAAGCTTTATTAATACAAACTGCAGCTCGATGATGCTCAGAATAGGTGAGACTGTAACCAGTAAAAGATTCGTAAGTCCATAAAAAGTTATCAAGCGATTGAACGTGTAAAATGATTCTACCCATAATCCTTGTCGGCCTCAGCTTTATAGATTTTCAGGTGACTAACTTTATTGAAATAAGTGTATCAGCTCCATCACCAACAATGTCACCATCATTATCAGCCTCATCACACATTCACCACCAACACCATCCTCACAATGCTTATTATTAACACCACCACCATCATCATCATCATCACCATCATCATCACTAACATCACCATCATCATCACTAACATCATCATCACCAACATCATCATCATCACCTCCACCATCACCACCACCATCATCACCACCATCACCACCACCATCATCATCACCATCACCAACATTGCCATCATCACTGTCATCATTATCACCACCACCATCATCATCACCTCCATCATCACCACTTTATCATCATCACCATCAACACCATCATCACCATTGCCATTGTCATCACATTACCATTACCATAATAAATCATCCTCAATATAACTCTTATTGCCACCAACATCATCATCATCATCATCATTATTCATTGTGTACCTGTAGATCATTTGGTCCTCTTCATCTGATTCATTGATCATAGAGAAAGTCGACGGTTCTCGGAAGTAGGAATCTATCAATATATTTAAAAAATCGTTTTATTAAACTCTTTTCCAAAGACAAATCTGTCTTGGGTAAACTTTAGAGCACACAGTTGATAGAAATAACAAATGCTTCACTGACCATAGAGAGCATTCTTGGACGGAGAGTACACAAATGCCATTGTGTAGAGATAGAAGTTCAGAAGTCCATAAAATGTTAGGAATTCCGCAGGTAAACAATGTTAAGGAATCAAATCAATTTTATGGAGAATCGAACACTGACATCACATTATCATTAACATCATAAAATCAAATGATGCTTAAAGCAAACACTGTCATTGGCTCCGTTACTCTGTTACTTCAACTCCGTTAGAAGCATACATCATGGGTTGGGCCCTTCCAAGGGGTCCTATTTAAGGTGCCTGCGACCCCCTTCTAAAATAAACTTAATATTTGGAGATCACCGTCCCTGGCTCCGTTACTTTGGTCAGAAGCAACATCATGGGTTGACCTGATCCAAGGGGTTCTATTTAAGATGCCTATGACCCCCTTCTGAATTGAAGCTTATTTGTAACATTCTTGTGTGTGTTTGTCAGGAGGTGAAGGACGTAGGATTTGTTGGAGTTAGTGGGGAATAAATCTCCAGCAGAAAACCTGGCTATGCCCGTTAGATCACAAATCAATCTGCAACAGCTGTTCTGATGCACAGTGACAAACTAGCAAGTTCTAAAGCAATGACAGACATCAAAGGATATAGTTTTTGTAGTGCGTTTCCAAGTCTGCCACAAAGTTCTCCTGTAATACTGCGGCACCAAACCTCAAGCCTGTAATCACTAAACTGATTGTCACAACAATCAGCATCAAGCCTGTCAAGAATTTGATTCTCAGATCTGAAAAAAAACAAACATCAAAAATTGGATCAACCATTATTGGGTGTGCAATATTCTGGTATAATCTTACATTATTTCTATCCATCATTTCTTCAATAGCATTTCCCTTATTTCTAATTTTTAAGACTCTTCTCCCAATTTTGCATTTCCCATTTTCCTTTTTTTCTAAAGTTCCTCTGCATGCTTGGAAGAATATCTATCTGACTACACCCCAAAAATGTGTAATATGATATATTGTGTAGTTACGTAAAATATCCATACCCAACCCACAGAGAAAATTGGAAATTCTAGGAGGAGGGGGGTCAAAGAAAGAAAAATTACAGAGTTGTAAGGAAGAAAACTGGAAGTTCCTGGGAGTAGTGGGGCACTGTTACAAATTCCCTGTGTGGAGGGGGTATGGATATTTTCTGGAACTACACATTTAATATCCCCCAGACCCACATACAATTTCAATTTTCTTCCAATTTTATCCAACTTTATAATATTATTTTTTATGCTACATCCCATATTTTTCTTCCCATTTCCCATTTCCCATCTTTTAATTTCAAAATGTTCACATCTTACCAAAGTAAGGCATTGCCCTGAGTTCACTGTATGCTCTGATCAGTAGATAGATCAAGTAGATCACATATATGCCACCAATGGTGAAAAAGAACACTTTTAGACCCTGGAATAAATAATACAATAAATTACTAGATGTCAGAATCTTATTCAATATATAATAAGAAGAGATAACTAGCTAAAAACTAGTGTGAGCTGCGTTGGTGTTCCTAACGAAACAGTAATGATAAAAGGATAAATTTTACACCGTGAAAAGATGAAAAACTGATGTTTCGGACGCTAGTCCTTCGTCGGAGTAAAAGAGCAATATGTAATAACAGAGTTCATTATATTCCTTCATACCATGAAATGTCCAATGTCTATCTTGTACTGATAAGTTGGGTCTCGGAGTTCATTGTATCTGATTAAAATAAGTAAATGAATTAAATGTACACCCCTTTATATTACCAACAGTAGAAGGAGAAATGAGGGTCTGAAAAAATGAGAACAATTTAGATTACATTTTCACAGAAGCCTGGATTTTGAGATCTTTTGTAGATCATCAAAAGAGCAGAATAACAGAAATGGACTATTTATCTCTTCAGTTTGCTATTAGACCATTATATTTACACATATGTAAATATTACTCACTCGTTTAAGGGTGTAAGAGCTCGTTTAACCTCTGAGGTTGTTCGCTTGCACCTCCACAATATTTATAACTTATTCAATTTATTTATGTAAATGTTTCGAGGAAATAAAGACTGTTGTTGTTGTCGTAACACACTGTCTTGTTATGTACAGCAAACCCCAAACAGCAGTTCAATATCAGTCTGTTTCTGTCAAACGTTTGACAATTAGCAAGGCTTGATAATGAAGTTGTTGCTGGAAGAGCTGCATTAATTGAATTTCATACATGCTGAGTGTTTTTCCAAGTGTTTCTGAGTGTTTGCAGGCATGTTTCTGGGCCTGATCCCTTGCGGTTAGTGGTTAGTGGTAAACCTGATGCTAAAGGTATCTGTTGATACGTAAATATCAAACCAGTACTTACTGCTGCCAGGTTGATAGGACAAAAGCAGAGACCCACAGCATGCCGACGATCAGAAGCTTTGGAAAGTAGAACTGGAAGAAACGTCTGTCACTCTGCAAAATACATGATCTAACATGAATTACATGTACCTTGAAATATTTTTATTTAATCCCGAAACATATGATCTAACTCTGGGTTGGTGTAATTAAGTCATGGCATGGTTAAGTCATAGATCAAATTGGAAGTTTGCATGTTGGGTCTTGCAGAGGGAGGAAAACTGGAGAACCAGAGAAAAACCCTCAAATCCATGGTGCGACTCAAACCCAAGACCCACAAATGGGAGGGCACTACCATCAGCCTTGAGCTCCTACACATACTGTACGAGTGACGTCATGGAGATAGAAAATCTTATTTGTGCCAAGGTAAACTCATTCTGAAGCAATGGAAGCCAAAACTATCCAGGCAGAAATGTATTGTTTTGGCCAACAACAATTGTGAGGGACACGTGTTAGATAACTCTCTGGGTTAATTGTTCTCTCTCCTTAAATAAAGTTTATTGTATTGTATTGTATTGTATTGTATTGTATTGTAACATGGCTGCTGTTGTAATCACAAATATGGGCCTTAAGGGTGGTGTAGCAATAGTGGACTCTTGGTTGTGTTCGATTCCTGAATCCAGCATCACATTAAGAAGAATTGTTGGGTCTGTATGTCCTGCTTCACTTAATGTTTGAAGGGTTTTTATATAATGGTAGGTGATGTACCTGTCTAATTCCATGGAATGCACACAGCCAGAACAACAACAGTGCACAAAGGAATGATGCCTGGAATAAAGAATCAAACATGGCAGGAATCCAGCTGTTGACCAGGAAGTGCATGGGAAACAATGGATCTGGAAAGAAAAAAACAACGAAAAACGAAACGATGAATTTGTGAACAGCCAATTAAGTGATGATTTTGAGCTGATCTGAAAAAGTTATGTAGAAATCATGTCACCTCAAAACTGAGGTGTCATGAAGCTTGTAAAAATTGAATAAAAATATAAAACTCATGAATTATTGTGTCAGTGTTATGAAACGTGTATTAGCAACATTATTTTTCATTTGATGTCCTGGAAATCAATAATTTCACGAGGAAGAGTGACACCTCAGCTTTGCAAATTTTCTTGATTCTGAACATATGGCTAACATTTTCTCTCCAAACAAATGGTCGGTGTTAATGGTGCATCACTGATATTATCGCTTGGTTAACTTACCATTGTATAGAAGAAGAAGAGGAAGAAGCATGGACATCCATCTAAAAAAAAACAAAGCAGAATGAATAAGAGGACCACACATTATGAATGTGATTCAAGAGAGATTCAAAGCACAGGCAACCCAATTTATTAAATGCATTCAAGAGGGATTCAAAGTACAGGCAACCCAAATTATTAAATGTATTCCATCCTTAGGGATACTTGTTAGTAATTATACGAGTTATACTCTGGATTTTTTGGTCAGGTGGGTTGCCTGTGATCAGTCATCCACAGGTAACCCATTATGACATTTTGATCTTACTTTTACATCATTATTGATCCCCAAAGCTATACTTACTTTTGTAAAAATAAGAAAATACTTACTTTTGTTCAATAGACCAGTGCTTGAGGGAGAATCTTCTTAGAGAATAAGCAAACAAACACTGTGGAAAAAATTAGTAAACTTTTAATAAACATGACCAGTGTTGTTTTAGATTGAGATTTGTACATTTTCTTACAGAAGTTTTAGTATCGCGAATGCTTCACTACGTACAATGAATAAAATTACAGCTAGTATCCAAAACTCTCATCATTGTCAGTGCTGTTATCAAACAAGTTATCATCATTATCATGTGTCATCACTAAGGCTCTATTAGAGGGAGTTTCACACATCCTCTGTCTGAATTTCACAACCGCCTTTGTAACTTGTCAGAATTTTACCCCTTAAGGTGGCTGCCTACTTTTGAATGTTCAATTAGAGCCCATGATGTGCACGCGCTCAAAAACCGCTGAGAGATCTACAAGATTTTATTGAAGAACCATACGCGCTTTGAGCTTCAACAGGGCAAAACCCTCAAATTTTGCACGGGACTCTCTATTTTTTAATAGCTCATTAGAAAAAACTCCTAAAAATCTAGGTTATATCAACATTTTAGGAAAAGTTTAAATCAGTAACACATGAAAAAATCGATTTTTGTAGGGATTTTTGTTCGAGTTTATGAGATTTTTTAAGAGCACCAAAGCTACAAAATATGACAAATCAATGTATCTTTGTCTTTTTGTTGAAAATATCCAGGTATTATTGTAGAATGATTGGCTAGCCTTCATTCGTGCAATCACATAGTCTGAAAATAACTATTATCTTATGAATTGTAATTTTTTTCTAATCACTTCCGGTGGCGCAATTTTTACTCCAAAAGCTTGTGCATAGCCTCCCATTAAATGCTGATTATCTCAAAAACGAGCTAGGGACACCCTATTTTTCTTTCCAGATTTGGAATCAGCATTAAATTTCAATTCAGAAAATCGAAGTTTTAAAAAAAGTCAATTTCCAAAAGTAGGCAGTCTCACTGTTGGTAATTCATTAAAGAAGTCTGTTGTTTGGTTCTTGTGTTGCTGTTTCAAGGACATGTAGCTTGTCATAATTTACCCCTAACAGGACCTTATCAACTTCTAAATTCAAATTGGAGTACAGTGGAAGAAGAGCCACTGTCATCATCATAGATCAAAGTAATCATCACCATGCATCATATCATCATCATGCCATCACTGTCATCATTATCATTGCACTTCATCAACACCCTCATAATGGACATCACAATTCTGCCATTTTGTGTCATTCTTTGACTCACCGTACATATAAAGGCCATGACTAGGAATACAAATCTGAACCAAATCTCCACTTGAGTAAAGTCTGAACTATAGTGCTTCAGCTAAAAAGGATAAAACATATACATGTATTTATGAGGACGGCTTTTTATATGGAACACTTCTCACCTATCAATAAATAAATTCATATCAAATGTGTAGTCCAAAAGTTATCCATACCCTCCTCATGGCAGAATCTTTTTAAGACACCCCCTACCCCCTGGAAATTCCAATTTTCTTCCATACAAATTCTGTAATTTTTGTTCTTTCTCTGACCCCCTACTCTTTGGAAATTCCAAATTCCTCTGTGCGGTGCGTATGGATGATTTTTGGAACTACACAATAAACTTTTATTTTATTCGTATTACTTACAGAAAATGTGACATCATCTAAGTATATACCAGATGGGAAGTTTAATCCATCAAACGTGACTTTTACGGCATACGATGGGTAGTCGATAAACCCAAGGTGTAAGATGACCATGTTACTGCACTCCTAATAATAGCCAAAACAAAACAACACCAAATACATACTCAAGTCAAGTTACAAGGTTAAAATGTACTCTTTATGATCAGCTGTATTTACTTGATACTTACCTTCTCATTACATTTAACATATCTTGTCCTATTGAAGGATGTTGCAATCCGATGATAGCTTGTGTCTTTCACTCGACCACGGATTTCGACACCCAACTTGAATTTGACATCGAAGGAATTACCTGTAGGTAAATAATCATTAATCATTAATGATTATCTTTTCACAGTGTAAAATTAACCCTTTTATCATTACCGTTTCATTAGAAACACCGACGCAGCTCACTGTAGTAATGATTAGATCATAACATAGGAATGCATAGGAATGTAATGTATGATTACCTCATAACAATATATATCCAATAACACACTGTGAATGATTAATCTAACAAAGTACACGGCGAAGTAACATGTCTTCCCATTAGATCCAAACCCCGTTATTACACGATCACACTAGTTTTTAGCTAGTTATCTCTCATAAATTATTAATCTATTAATAATCAATTAAAGATTGGCCATCAATGAACACATGGGATACTTCTCCAATAATTTGTCAGTTTGGGTCCTGGGATTTACATTTGTAGTTTAATTTTAGTCCCAAGCATCTTTAATTGATACATTATTATATAACCGGCCTTGACAACCAAATAAGTACACTGAATTCAAGGAGACGTCGAAATTTTTAGAATGTCAGTCTAAACCTTCATAACACTGAGTTAAATTACAATAATTTTTTAGAGCAAACAGGAGTAATTATTACTCTTGTTTTGCTTTAAGAAATAATTATTCAACATTATTCATATTTTTTATTATTTATTTTTTTATTTCTATATGACAGTGTTCTTGTAATTGGTGTCTGTTCACAAAGAATTAAAATAAAATAAAGAAGCATCTAAGATTTTACCACTCTTTGTTCCATTAATTTTAAAGTTACAGAGGATCCATATCTGCTGACTGAAAGATGACAGTAGACCAGTATCTATCTCATATGGACCAGTCTGAAAAAAAAAAACAAAGTATAAGTTGGAGAATAAAGAAACAATACTCAGGGGAATAATATATGGTCTGAAATGGGATGACAGCATATTAGATAGCAGAGATGAGAATGCTCAAGTTTGATTCTCAAACTCAACGTTGTACGAGGACTACAGACCACCCTAGAAAGTGGAGGTAGGGGAGGGGGAGGCTAAGATTGTAAAATATAATAGACTAGTATGTCAAAAGGTGAGAGGGATATAGGCCCCCCCAAGCCCTTCATCTCTGCAGTCCCTGTCGCATGTGAGTAGAGTTGGTCGTTGATTCTCTCCTGTTGTGCTTCAATGGTTTTTCTCTCTTCCCTCCATCTCTGCAGTCCCTGTCGTACGTGAGTAGAGTTGGTCGTCGATTCTCTCCTGTTGTGCTTCAATGGTTTTTCTTCACTACAAAAATCCACTTCATTGGTTTATTGGATAGAGAGTCATTATGAGATGACCAGGACTAAATCCCATTATTTATATAATATTACTTATGCTACATATACATTTACATTGGTTTCTTGGGGGGGGAGGGGGGAGCATTTTTTATTTGAATATTTTAGACAGTAATAATCAAATATCAATCCTGTTTTACCAGTAATTTCTTTTGTGGTACGTTTAATTCATGAACAGCACTGTAACTCCTACTTGAGATGATGGGAGGGCCTAATGAAAAATAAAAGATAACAATATTAGAAAAAGAATTTGCCAGACTGGGAGACATGCATGTTTCCCTGCTAACAGAGTCTCCCTCGTTGACAACTCTTGACAGAGAATATTTTCTCTGCCAAGAATAGCCAACTTAGGAGACTCTCAAATTGAACAAAAACCTTACATTAAATACTTAGGAGTTTATATTGACCAGCATCTTAATTGGGAATATCAAATCAAACTTGTACACAGTAAAATATCTAAGAATATCGGAGTGATTAATAAGTTAAGGTACTATGTTAATTTGAAAACATTACGAGATGTATATTTTTCAATAATTTATCCATACTTAGAAAACTCATTAATAATTCATGAGGAAAACACAATAGAAATCATGACCATGAAGGTGATTTTATATCGGATATAGATTCGTCTTCATTTGCATAAACTTTAACTTGGATTTTCTCTATCAAACTTGGTTCATTTCGTAAAGAATTCAGTACAATATGAGAACATACATCATGAGTTTTCTAAGCCGTTCAATAAACTCGCAGATCGTGTTTTATCGGGTCTAAAACCACTCGGCTACGCCTCGTGTTTCATACCCGATAAAACACTCCTGCTCGTTTATTAAACAGTACTTAGCATATGGGATATTATCTTGGGGAAATACGTACAAAACAAATTTAACTAAAATATTCACAGCTCAAAATAAATGTATGAGAAGAATTTTCTTCTGTAATAACTATGAACATGCAGCCCCCCTCTATAAATTATTAAGTATATTAACATTTCAAAATATCCTTTATTACAAGGCAAGTGAACTTGCATTTAAAATCCTTAATGATAGGACACATGTCCTAGATATATTTTCTGGCATGCTTAAACTTGCAAAAGAACAACATCAATACAATACCCATTATGCTTCAAAAGACAATCTCCTTTGTCCCTTAGTTAGAACAAATTATGGAAAGATTACATTCCAATTTTTAATAACAAAAATTTGGGAAACAATTCCCATTACGATAAAAAAGCTCAATTCTCTATCTCTTTTTAAGAAAAATTTAAAATAGTAGTATATATATGTATATATATGTAGAACATATGTATACATATGTATGCTATAAACAACAATGATTATTTATTATTCTTAATTCATTGAAAGTACTATTGTAAATAGTTATTCTTTATTTATTGAAATATTTAAGTGTAAATATTTATGTATATTTCCAAATCGGCTCTTGGTCATAATATGTTATAATAATCAATCACAGTAAGTGGCTGTCGACTAGAAAGTATTTTACTCCTTCGACAACCACACACACTTTCTCTTATTCTTTTTTCTATATTTCAATTGTAAATCATTGGCTCTTATAATTTCCATAATTATATCCTTGTAATAATTCTTTTATTTCTATTAATGTGTGTTAATAAATAAAAAGTTCAAAGTTCTGCTAGCAGGAAAACATGCATACTATCAGCAGCAAAAAGACATTCTCAGATTTAATGGTGCTTTGATATTCAATACAATCTTTAAACAGATTCCTTAAAAAAAATAAATTTCCTGAAATTTTGAGATTGTGAGACACCTTAAATGCAAGGTATCTAAGGTATTGATTATAGTTTTTTCCCGTTAGGCTAGTAATGTTTAGTATTCAAGATGATTATAAAAACGGTCTACAGAAAAAAAACATAGATCTAGAGCCGTTTATATAATTGTTATGGGTAGTTAAAACAGCATTACAACAGGACTCTCACTAAATCAACCTGATCAACAACGATTACGATGTCTTCATATGTAAATGTTACCGCCAAAAAGGTTCATAAATGTACGAATATAATCGAATGCAATTCAATATATACTTTGGAATATCGAAGCGTATTTTTCGAAAAATAAGTATACACACGAGTTAAAAAACGACAAAAAAAACCCGCAATAAATTAATTTCAATGAGTAAAATCATAGATTGAATAATGCTGGATTTTGATTTTTTAATAAACCAGCAAAAATGTAGTTCCAAATTATTGCTCTTCGACAAGAACTGGTGATTGATATTCTAACGCTTCGATAGAGCATTTAGCAGTCAGAAAAAAGCGGGAAAACTGTAGCCGAAGTATTTTGGGAAAAATTAATTTATTGTATATATATGAGAAACAATATGAGTTCATATTATTTCTCCATAAAAACAATAATTGGTCTTTAACTTTCGTTTTTATCGTTCGACTTTGCAGCTGTGGTGACGTTATTTATCTCGCTGTTTGAATAAATAGAGTTTAACCACGAAAAGGGTAAAAATGAAGGGTAAGTATAAATACTAACCTGCAATTCCAATGATAACACTGCAGAAAAAAGCGACGATAAAAGCAACAAAAACCAAGACGAATTGTCTTTTTGTCAAGGTGTACAGACGCATTTGAACGGTGCTGGAAAGGAAGGCCAAAAAAACACGGTAGATATCTCGATTTAAAAAAAAAACACTGAACAAAGACCTTAATAGACACTTGTACTCACGACTCCATGTCTTTTACTACCATAATGGTGAGTATTTATGCTTTAATTCACGTTAAATTCGAGTCCATATTTGTTCACTTTGTGTGTTTTGGAAAAACATTAGCAAATACGACTCGTCACACTCCAGCCGGAAGAGGGAGTCTGGAGACCAATCAATTACCCAGAATGCAATTCTAACTACTTTTCTTTCTTTCTTTCTTTCTTTCTTTCTTTCTTATGTCTTCGTGAAGGGGGGCACTGGTCTCAGCGAGTCAGCGCTTTCACGTTTCTCTCTCTCTTCCTTCCTTCCTTCCTTCCTTCCTTCCTTCCTTCCTTCCTTTCTTTCTTTCTTTCTTTCTTTCTTTCTTTCTTTCTTTCTTTCTTTCTTTCTTTCTTTCTTTCATTCATTATCCCTTTTCTCTCTTATCTCTTTTAATATCTCTTTTCCCTTTTTCAACTTTTTTTCATGAAAGTTTCGAATCTTACTCGGACATCCATTAAATAATTTCTTTTATGAAGAACGGGCACGTCTTTTCCATGATGAAGTATAGTAAAGATGGCTTTCTTTTCCATCGTTTGGATAAAAAACAAAGTATTGGATATAATAAAAACAAATCTTAAGTCTTAAAAGCTAGAATCACTTTTCCGGTTTTATAGTCTTGAAGGCTTGTCATATTCAAGAACAGTCGTGTCTTCCAGTCTCATTGAAATTGGTTGGAAACGTTACAGAAGGACAAACACACTGTTTTGAGATTACGATTGGAAATAAAAGACACTCCTGACCTACGAATACGAGCTGCATATGCACAACTTAGTACTACTCATGTGTAGCACGACAAAAGCCTGCAAGTTGGAGGTTAAAACTCTAAGTGATCATGGTATGAAGTTTGAAGGACGGCTTTCAATTTGAGAAATGATAGTTATTCATGCAAATTAAACAAATGCCACTAAAACCAAGCTGCGTACGTCTTTGACGGGCTGCACACCCAAGACAAACGGATGCCAAACTCAATTAACCCCTTCGCAAAGCCGAAAAAAGGCCATTTAACCAAAACAAACCTTGTTAATCCTTCGTAAGAGGGAGAAGAACAATAGAATTGAAGGCATTTTTAAACAACTCGAGAAACTACATTTAGAGGATTTAGCAAACGATGTTAAGTTTATGTGCGCTGTCATGTTATGTCAACTGTCACTGATTAACACTCTTAGCCTTACTTTAGTGCAAATCCAAGTAGAGAAGTGCTTTAGATAAAATCAGTGGTTCTTGCACCACTTCAAGCCCCCCAAAAAGCGCATTTCATAATAGTTTTTTTATTAACTCGAAGACGGGAGAAAATATCTCAAAACTTGTTAAAAGGAATGGAGGATGACACCTTAAAGAAAGAGGATTTTTATCAAGATTCCGGATTGGGATTTTTGATAAATTCCGATGATTTTGATGAAGTTGAAACGAGAGAGCAAAGCTTTGAACAATTCCTCTCAAAGACGTCGACAATCAAAAATGACGCCCTATCTGAAGAGATTTTCAACCATGAGGAAAGCCGTGGTATAGGATTGCAATATTTACCAAATACAAAACAGCAATTTTTTCAGTGTGGGTTTTGTGGCAAGGGATTTCAAAGGAAATACACTTTAAATAGGCATCTACGATCGCATTTGCCAAATCCTGTGCGATACGAATGCAAGGTCTGTGGACGAGCTTACATGCATCGCTATCATCTGAAACGACACTTCAACGCACATTGTGGAAAGGTTGGTATCGCGAGTTACTTTGCGAGATATATATATTTAATTATCATATCGACAGCATAGGGTGTACGGTGAGTTATAGTGAGGTACAGTGAGGTATATTTAATTATGGTGGGTCATGTAAGTTAGTTTAGTCAGGAGGTGTTCCTAGGGGAAGTAGAGTGAGTCATAGTTATAGTGAGGTGTATATATAGCGATGTACAGTAAGTTATATGTATTGTGAGTTATAGTAAAGCGAAGCAGAATAGTGAACCGTGTAGTTTATGGAAACATACAGCAATATAAAAAATCCCACATTGCATTGCACATCATCAGTCGAAAACATGCATATTATTAAATTTATTTCAGTAGCTAAATAGTCATACCAGCTAGTTGGATCAGTTTGGTTTTCTAATCTTGATCATTCCGTGGTGTTGACATCAATTTATAAAAATATTAGTTTATATACTTCTGAGATCACGATAATCTGTCAACGGTCCCAGCAATGAGCATGAGGCACACCACATTAAAGTCACCTACGCAACTCCAATCCCAAGCTTTGAAAACTAAGATTAAATCATAATAGTTAATTGTATTACGACTTTCGCATTTGCTTAAAAAGGCCAATAGCATTAGATTTGGCTTCCAGTGTTAAACTTTTTTTAATTTAAAATCTATCTACAAGGCTAGAAAAAGGGACAAAATAAATGAGTTAGCTTTGATGGTTTTGGTATGAATTAATTTCCCTGATTTTTTGTCAAAAAGTTTTTTATTTCCTTTGTCATTTTTACTCTTTATATATTCAAGCGTCGACTAAGTGTGAATGTGCTGAAACAGCACCATACTTCAATGAAGCTAGACACAGAGTTTTTATAAAGTATCCTATTTCCTGTGAAGCCGATTACCCGCAAACCGGCAGGTCGTATAAGATAGAGCGGTACATATACTAGTCGAATGCAAATTTGACCGTCTGTCTCTCTGCGCATTCAATTAACATCAGCCTGTCATTTCCGCTGGAGAACTTTCACTGGAAAGATTGCAAGTCTGTACCAGGATTAGAGAATAAATTCACAATGCCTAGAGTTAAATCCCAGAGAAAAAAGAAGAGAGAAAGAGCAAAGGCAGCCGCGGCAAAGAAGTGGGAAAAACAGGACAAATCGAAAGAAAGCGATAAGGTCAGTAATAATGACAAAGAATGGCTCTCCTGAGTTTCTGAAAGTGAAAGAAAGCTACCATGCTCGGGAAACTGAAGTGTTTGACAACCAAAGATCAACTCAAAACTACAACATCGATTCTTACTTTGACAAACGCTGAACGGTCCAAAATCAAATTATAGAGAGCAAACTTTAGATTGTAGCATCCTAGAGTCTCTAGCCTTCGTAGACTATTCGATAGAGATATTTTCGTTTGAGGCCCAGTACTATTACGAACAACCACTCTGGCAGGAAATTATAAGGGAACCGGTTTGTTTTTATTATGATAGTCTCACTGATCCGAGTTGATCCACTGACTTTGTCGGTAAATATGCTAGCATTATTTCTTGTGGAAATAAAGTTAAGAGGTCTCTATCTTTTTAAACCTGTTTTAAAAAGTATTTTTCACAGCGGCTACATGCGGCTCCGCGTATAGATGTAGCTTTCGACCCGACTGAGTGATCCGGTGAATTGAAATACACGGAGTTTAAAATTTCTAAAAGCAATTCTAAAGTTTTCTGGTTGAGGAACAATGTCCTTTGAATCCTTACTTCCTTTATCAGTGTTTCATAAGAAATATAAGAAAAAAATAACAATATTTTTTCGTAAATTTTAGAACTGTGCCAAAAAATTACTGTGCACTGACAGTGTCTGTGGTCTTGACCAATGACTGGCAAATGCGACCAACATCTCAGTCACACTTCGGTTATTTTAACAAAGGCGCTGTTGAATTTTTCATAATATTTTCATACAGCTTTACTGATCAACTTTTATCACAAATGTTTCTAGTTTTATTCGCCTCAACAATAATACATTATTATGATATTAAATGTTCGGATGCAGTTTAACTGTATCAGTGAATATATATACTGGTAACAAACTCGTGAAGCGCGCAACCGGATGAAATAGCTTATGTTTTTGGTATAAATTGCTGAAAACATAAACATATCTAAAACACAATCATAATTTATAAAGGCAACCCTAAAATAGTTAAACAATACTCTTAAAAAAGAGGAAGAGTTACGTAGAACAAAAAGATCACTCGAGCATCCCAACGAAACTTCATTCTTTTTTTCAGGTCTTTGCAAACAGCTGGTTCAACAGGGTTGTTTTTGATTGAATTGAAATTTTCGATTGCGTATACTCTTTATACACACTACTTCCAAATCAAGAACATTGTGTTTGAGACCTAGATGGCTTATTTCCTTTGATCAATAGATTATAGATGGAATCACCGCTTTATGACACTTTTGAGGCAATAAGCAAAAAATGCATGTCGCAGACGTTTTTTTTAAATAAAAAGTTTTTATTAACATTCAAACGACAGAGGACAACTAGCGCGATTGTGATTGCTAGCTCTTTAATGGTTTACGATGTTGAATGGTATACTGTGGAATGCCACACAGCTTATTTCTGGGTCCCTAGATATTTAAATATATTGAATGCACGCGTTTTATTATGGTGCTGAGCAGAGAGAAAGTTTATATAGTGTAATATCTTCATTGTCTCCTTCTTTTTCTTCCCTTTATAATTGAAGAAACATTACGAAAATGGCAATAACACAACTTAGCTAACTGATAGATCGGTGTCAATGAACAAATGAAGTCAGTCAGTCAGTCAGTCAGACTGTCTGTCTGTCTGTCTGTCTGTCTGTCTGGCGGCTTAATGATTGAATAAGTAAATGAATGAATGAAGAAAACCGATCGCTTATCTCCTTTCTACGTCGCGCCTTTCCCTCCTCTCCCCACGACAACAAAGGGAGAGTGAGGAGGGGAGATGAGAGAAGCTGGGGAGAGAAAGTGGCTAGTGAGACATATGGTACCCACAAACAACAACTCGCCTGAAAAAATTTTTTATGATACCATATATTATCAAGTAATTAAGTCTTATTCAAGCTTTTGATTGTACAGCAAGTAATTTTTGCCCTTTTTCGTCGACATAATGATATTCATGATGCTCGGAAGTCAATTTGCATAAAATATCATTTAACATCCGATGTAGGTCGATATCTTCACTTAAGGTTAAATATCAGCCGGTCAATATTACTAAAGCCTTTAAAAGCTGCATGAAATATTCTCATTCACAATTTACATCAGCAATTAAGCCACAACTCACTGAGGATATTTTCAAGCTATATCACTTTAGATCAGAGCACAGGCTTATTATATAAAATTATAAATTCATTTTAGTCAAAACATCCGAGAAGTCAGTCCTAATGAATTTGTAAATGAAAATCGATCGAGCGTTACGCTTTAATATTTTAGTGTTACCGACCAACTTTCATTTGTTTCTTTCGTCCTGGTAACCGTCATTCCCTCGGTGGAATTCCAGTTTAAAGCCGTGCTCTCGAACAGAAGGAAAGATACTCAGCTGACCAATAGTAAAGCTTCGCCAAGAAGGTGTTTGGAATCAAATGATATGCAAAAATATTCAAAACAAATAATTGCACAGGAAGAAGCATTCAACCCAAACTATAAAATATTCGTGAGTGCATCTGTCGTCACGTCGATCAATTTCTCTCTCAATGTACACGTTACACGTAAATTCGACAACATGTCATTGTAAATAATAGCCATTTTAATTATGCTAATGAGACGAGGAAGAGAGACAGGCAGAAGCGACAGCCTTCCAAAGTTGCGTTCAAGATACAACACCGACAAACACAGTGGGCGCTTTGAGCAAATTGAATTACGTAGTAGATACAAAAAATCGACAATAAGAGCGTTTTTCATGGACTTTATTTCGACAAACATGATAGTAAACAACCATAGCTGATTTCATCGTCGTGCCGTTGTCATAGAAACGTGACGTCAAAGGTCAATCCCTCCCGTTCTTAACGTTACGCATGCGTCCAGGTCGGTCGTTTATTGATGAATTAGGTCACGTGTGGTGATTGGCATTTGTTTTACCACCTGGCCCTTTGTCATTTCCTTTGCCTAGCAGCACGCTGAATCTTCACCCATTTTCCATATTTTATTTCCAAAGTTTCAAGTTTGGAATAGGTGGCTAAAAACTTATTCAAATAGACTTAGATTTAGTGCGGATTTATTATGTCGGGATCACATCCTCAAACGATTCTTCCCAAACCGATGACCAACTTTCCGGTATTGGCTCCTAAGCCAAATGGCTCGGGCCTCTCTAACGGGGATAATTATGAGGCAGGGGCTACTCAGAATAAGAGAGAATTTGGCAGCGGCCAAGAGTCAAGATTAATGAACCAGAAGTATCTGAATGACGAAGCTTTCCAAAGGAGGACGAGCCAACGCAAGAGAGCTAAAGTATGTTGCAGTTCTATTTTCATTACCTTCATTTATCATTCACATTATGCAACATTCTTGACTAATTGTTAAGATTATCTTAGTGGCTGTCGTCGTAACCGGCTCACGACGCATCAAAGACCACTTTCCAGGAACCAGATTTAGTCCGTGTGAAACGGTCGAAGCCATAGGTTGTACCATATCCACTGACCCCGACCACTTCTATCAAAACACGCAAACACATACAACTGTCAAAGCAAGGAATTTACAGATCTGACTGGCTGGCTCAAGTCACATGGGCCAAACTTCATATCATTACTATCCCGTTCCTTTAACTTTAGCAAGAGTTGGATTTTCCCTGATGAAGTTTGGCAACTCCTACATTGACTTTAACTAGTCGACAGCGACTAGTATAAGTGATTTTTCAAAAGAATATCGAATTGAAAAATGAAGGTCTCCAAATGTCATTACCATAACAATGCTGCCATTGTTAAACTTCAACCTCGAGCGTGTTTGACAAAAAATGATTCAGCTAGAATTTTGGTCGCCTTCAGCTGTTGTCTGACAAACCAAAAGCCCTAACCAATCGAAAAATGTCATTTTTGAGGGACTTTGGTCAGTCTTTCCGCCAGATATATTTTCATAAATTTTATCCTTAGTTTAGTGTTTACATATTTTATGCCCCAACGGTGATTTGTAGCAATGCATTGCGGGAGCTAGTTTGGTGTTTAGGTCAGCTGTTGGACGGGGGGAAGTAAAATAACTTTGAAAGGAAAAATCCATGCGAGAAAACGTTTTGATCACGCTTAAAATTCTCCAGAATACAAAACAGACCTTCAGCTGATGGCAATAAGTGTTAGATACTCAAAATACAGCGAAAAGGGGAAGATTTTGTAAGGCAAATTCAAGACAAAGTCATGGAGTCCATGAAGGTTGGTTTTAGCTCCTTGGCGCGAACTTGTGAACATGTGGGAATTCTCTAGTAAAACACTTTAACGGATATTGAAATTGTCGGAAAAAGAGCTCAGATGATAAATGAGAAACTCGGAGCAAGGATATTATTATTCGTTCGAGTCGCGAAGTTTTAATGAGTCCGGCGTATAAGACCACGAAGAAAATCCGGTCGTAAGAAACGAAACATGCCAATTCTCGTACCAAAACTTTAGTTCTTCTGAAGTTAAGCTTATATTAAAGAGAAAAGTTTTATATTTCACAGACGGCAATTATTTTCCAGCTATTTCCGTTACTAGTGTAAAGATTCTCCAAGACCATGGTATAATATCTTTGTTTCATCTAGGGAATCCATTCGATGGCCATGATCTCGGTGTTCGATGCGATCTTACAGGAAACGCAATGCAATAAATTTTCTCTGACTCTTATTCTCGATTTCCAAGACTTTTTCGTGTATCTTAGTCTTTTGTACAATCTATAAATTTCCTTTTTTCCAAGGTTTTTTTCGGGTTTTTACGGCTTCGTGTCTTGTAAAAGGGTAACTCCCGATCTGTCAGTGTTCAGTCGAATATGTTTGTTTTTATCCCGCGAATGAAAATATATCTCAGACCGAACGCTATGTATGCGATCTTAAAACCTAAATAAAAAATACTCTTCCTTGATATTTTTCAACATTACTTTAGTTAATTTACGTCTCGTAATAATCATAACAAAAAAATCGCTTTTTTATATAGCCAAACAAGTTTTTTTCTACGTGATTTATGGCAAGGTTTAAGGTTCTATTTCATGTTTTTGTCTCAATAAGAAGCACTGTAACATCTCCTTAAGCGAGTATCTTTTGAAATTCAAGCTTAAATTGATAATATCAAAGGTTTTTTAGATTGTAATATGGTTTTATTGTGTTACTTATCGATTTTGTCTGGGTTTGTCGAATTCGTTGTACAGTATGCACGTGCTAATAAAGGATGGCACCTGCGAAGTACATGTTGGTTTCCCAGCACGTGGAACCGGGGAAAACTGGTACTTCTTTTGGAAGTTTCTACCCCTTTTGATATTAAACCAGAGTTTTTTTTGTTGCATTTGGGTTAGGCACATAGCAACCAATGTTTCAAATGCTTTCTGCTTTTGGATTGTTTTTTATTTATTTGTTTATTTTTGGATCATGATCTTATTTTGTGGATCATCCTCTGTATGAATTTGGCACTAAGTTATGGTTGACTGTGATGCATTAAGGGCCTGGTTGTTGTTGGGGGAGACCATTGGTTTCTTTAATTTATCAATACTTGTCAAACAGGAGTAAAATAAGTTTAACCACTTGCTCAAAGATTTCCATTGTCTTTCCTCTTATTGATCATAGATAACGTCTTAAAATGTTCAAAACTCAAGTGGTTTTAATGCGATTCCTAAGAATTTTTACCAATGGTGTTATTTTCACATGTGCAAATATCAGATAATATCTTCACATTTTAAGATAACACTTTCTAATAATAGAGATAAGTAGACATTTCCTTGATGATCTTATCATATTAACAATTTTTTTTCGCATAACAGGTAGAATATACTGAGGTGGATGAAAAACTAGCAACATTAACGGATGACGAACTTAGCGATGATGACATTACTATGAAGGTATTTGAACCGGAGCCAAAAGTTGAGGAAATTCCAGAAGAAGAGGATGACGAAGATGACGATATTCCCCAAGGTATGTTTGATGCTTATGCACTTACTACATTTTTTGATATTCTGCGAACTATGCAGTTACAAGCTCCATGGCGATCAATCAAAAATAATCAGTTGGTACCTTTTATGTTCTTGACTGACGGCAGTAAAAACCCAATCTCACAACAAGGCGCCAAAATGTCGGAGTTTGCAGAATATCAAAAACTACAGTAAAAAATAATCAGAGAAATGGCAAACTTAAAAATAGTGAACTTTAGGTGGAGCTGATAGAAATTGTGAAATTGTCTTTTTTATCACAAAGATTCGTAGGGATGTTGTTTTTAATGATTGCTGAAAGCCAAGACATCACACAGCTGTTGAGCTAACAAAAAGTTAAATATTGCTTTAACCTATGAAGTAAATGCTCTACTATAGGGTTATCTTTTGAGTAGGGATTTTTGTTTCTCTCTTGCCAGCTGAGTTGACCTTCGGAACCAACTCAAGGTCAACAAATAAGAATTGCACTATTTCATAATGACATCACGTTTTTGTTTACATCAGCTAAACTGTTAGAACTTTAGACTAAATTGAAGCTTGATTCTCTTCTTTCGGGATATTTAGTGTAATATTTAGTTGTTCTTGCCTTCACCTGCTCATAAACCAAATTTCATTGTCATTTAAGATGTGTTGATTGTCATTCCATACCCCTCAAGCGACCATGATCCCTAGCGTTAAAACAATAGTTTGTTTTGATGTGACGTCATTATGAAATAGGGCAATATTGAGGATTCGGCATGATATATTTAGTAGCATTTGCCATAATTCAGCACACTACTCACTGAGGACGTGATCAACTCTGCTGGTGTTCTTCTAGAGTTTTTTAGCCTTCTCTGGTCTTCCTTTCTCTGTGAAAATCAACTTCTTGAATTCTTTTAAATTCAGCTGTAAAAACCATATGCTACTTGAAGCACCCTTACAGTGGTAAACTAACTGAATATTTTTTCAACCTCTAGGCTTGGAAGGTGCAGCATTCAGGAGTAGACTACCATTTGATAAGATGACATCACAGGAAGCTTCTTGCTTCCCTGATATTTCTCAGGGTCCTCCACATTTACAGAAACAATTCCTGTATATTAGAAATAGATTGGTAAGTCTGTAGATACTGTAGGAAAACTACACAGTGTGTCTTTCACCTAAAATTAATGGCTGCTCAATGGCTGCTAGCCACATTGGTCTAACCAAGATGCATTTGGCCAGGCGTTGCCTTCAGACCCCTTGCAGCACTAACCTTGCAGCATGTCAGAATGCAGCTCAATTTGGAGGACATACATGTAACAGACTTCCAATTCTTATTGTTTTGTCCTCCAAATTGAGTTTCTTTGATGTCATATGCAAAATTTGCTGGCTAATATTCTTAGCCCTGTCCTGTAAATTTGATGGCCTGTGTGTGTGACCAATGATTAAAATTGAATTTTCAAATCATGGTACAATATGCTTGCAGTCTTAGGCATACAATCAAGGACAGACATTAATGGTAACATGCTTATTAAATGTTACCACTTTTGAAGCCTGGCATGGATTGTTTGTGATTTTAATCCAGCTGTTGATATTATTTTTTTGCTTTACAGCTTCAGTTATGGTTGGAACATCCCAAACAGCAACTACACTTTGAAAGTGGACTTGCGCAGATAGAACCACCACATAATAGTAAGTAAGAGGAGATGACGAGGGTGATGATGATGCACGTGTAGTGGAAATGATGAAGATGATGAAAGTATTAATATGATGATAATATGCGTAGTGATGATGACGATGTTGCTTGTGATATTGATGAATGTGATGTTGGAAATGACGATGATGATTAGTGTATTGATATGATGATAACATGCATAGTAATGATGGGGAAGATGCTTGTGGTATTGATAAATGTAGTGTTGGTTGTCAAGTTGTTGTCAACTAGTAACGAAAAGTGCTGGCTTTCAAAGCCAAAACTTAAATTCTATATATTTAACAGACTAGTTGGATTTGACTGAAACAATAATAGTCCTCTAACCCTCATGGCCTAAGAGTCAATAGCCCATTCTGGCTCAAGGACTAATTGCTAAATAGTATCAATAGAAATACCTAATGCTAAAACGTCTCTTGGTTCTTTTAGATGATCCCAGACTTGTTCAAAGAGTTCATGCATTTCTGGAAAGATATGGCTCCATTAACTTTGGTGTCTATCAGATGACCAAGAAACCACCTAACTGTGAGTAAGATTATAATAAAACAAGTTTCAATCAAGTATTTTTTCTTTTGAAATCCCATTTTGGCAAAAAAATTTCAAGCAAAACAAAGAACTTCATGACCTCTCCTCCCATAGAGCGCATGCAGTAAAACCATGAAATAAAAACAATAAAAAATAAAAAGTTGATACTTACAAATTTTACTATTTAGTGACTAATAGTTGCTATCACTGAACCATAACATTTATTACACAAAAGACAAAAGACGAGAGACCATTTGTGTCTTTTGTTTAATAAATGTTCTGGTTGAGTAATAGCAACTATTAGTCACTAAATAGCTACTATTAATTTTGTTAGTATTAACTTTGTTTTCATTTCATGTTTCATGGTCTCAATGCATGCACTCTAAATACATTCCCCCCCCCCCCCCCCCTTCATTAGTAATTTATTTGTGATCCCTTCTTTCAATCTCTTGAATTTTTGTCCCCCACTCCCCTCATTCTTGCTCAATTTATTGTAGTGAAAAAAGCACCAAAAGTAATAGTTGTAGGAGCAGGGATATCTGGTCTTATGGCTGCACGTCAGTTACAGAGCTTTGGTATTGATGTTACTATAGTCGAAGCAAGAGTATGTATTGGTGTTAACTATGATACTTAATGAACAGCTTACACATGTTAATTGACACTCCGCTGATTGTTAGCCAATCATTGGTCTGCACTTTGCCAACACTTCATTGATGAAACAACTTCATTGCTCTTACACATGCTCTTTCTGTTTGTTGTTTTGATCACCAAAAGGTGAAACGGAAAGAGTGTGCATGCTAGTTGACACACAGGAGTAGGGTATGGCGAAATGTAAACTACATCCGGTTTCTAAAAATAGCCCAACCAGGAACTTACATGGCGAGCGTGATATTAGAAAAATTTCCCTCTCTTCTTTATCTCTGGATTTCACGTAATGACCCCTACGTTTCATTGTGCAGGAACGCGTTGGTGGTCGTGTAGCCACATTTCGTGAAGGCCAGTTCATAGCTGATCTAGGTGCCATGGTACTTACTGGACTTGGTAGGTATCACTCTGCAGTACGTAGGAATGCATCTCAATTTGGAGGACATAACAATAGGTTTCCTATTCTCATAAGTTTTTGTTTTGTCCTTCAAACAGAGCTGCTTTGACATCTCGCACAAGGGGCCTATAGTAGTACAATATTTTGGAATGAGTAATGGCAGAACCCAATCCTTTCCCATACAGTCTTTTTGGCATTATTTTATGGTGATTACTGTTGTGCGTTGGGAAATTCGTTGGGAAATTTCAAAGTACATTGCGAAATTGACAGGTGCTTTGGCATTATTAGCCAATCAAATTGTGGACTTCAAAAATATTGCTACCAATTTACTTGGAGCTTAAGTTCAGAGTTTCAATCTTCATTATGTAAATATAAATACTTATATAAGACTAAGTGTGAAGTGATGTGAAAATTACTATAACCGTTGTATGTCATTGGACTCTTTTTGTGTCGGGAATTATTGAAAGATTTCTTTTTTCCCTAGTTGTGATGGTAGTCATTGTCAAACTTTTGGCGGGAATTGAGAAGGGAGGGGGTATTGTCAAAAGGGTGGGTGGAGTGGGATTAATAGTATTGTGAAGGCCTACCAAACAAATTTCTTGACTTCTCCCCCCCCTGCCTGATCTAAAGCTTCAGTTCCCTGCGCAATCTTGGAAGGTAGCCGTGCCTTTGCATCGAAGTGAGACGAACGGTCAGCTTGCAATGATAGTGACCTTTTTTTAACACCTTGGACAATTATTCACATGTCTCTATCATTGCAAGCACACCGTTTGTCTCGCTTCAATGTAAAGGTATGGCCACCTTTCAAGATGGAGCAGGGAACTGTGATGGGGACTATTAGTGAAAGTCTCATTAATCTGTCTACTCATGTGTTTTTAGGTGGAAACCCACTCACAGTCCTTGCAAACCAAATAAACATGGAGTTACATAAGATAAAACAGAAATGTCCACTTTACGAAACCATTGGAAAACCGGTACATTAGGTTTTTATGTCCAAACATTTTAAAGGGTTGTGAGCCAGCATTCTTGTATGATGTCCTTGTCAAACGTATGAATGATCTCATTCACAAGAGAATGACATGTGACAGTCTGATATGGAAAGACATCACACCCAAGCTCGTAGCAAGAAAACTGGCTCATAGTAGACCCTTTTCGAGTTCCAAATTACCACTGTGTTTCTTGATTACAGACTCATTTGCACAGGGTTAGCCTTGAGTTTGTGCAGAATATTCATGTGTTCCAGTCAAGGTCCGTCAAGTTTCAAAGTGTTCGTATTGTTGTAGTTGTGCATTCTTTACTTTACTGTTGCTATTTGTGAATATTTAAACACTGATACGAGGCTAAACCTGTGCAAATGAGTCTGTAATCAAGGAACACAGCGGTAATTTGGAACTTGAAAAGGGTCTATTCACAGATACGAGATTTTATGAACTTAACATGACATGACGTAGCAAGGCAGAAAAATATAATGAAGACAGTAAGGCAGATAAAAAGTATAGAGTAGTGAGCTCTTTTAACATGAAATTTGAAATCTATGTATTAAAATAGATTCTACGTTCATAATAATTAGGAAAACGAATTAAAAGTGAACCAAAATGTAAAATTGTGAAAATTTTTACTAATGGTTTGAAAAGTTTTGTTAATATTTGAAGAATAAATGAAAAACAATTTTGGTTAAAAATAAGCCTGCAATTTGCACTTACGTGAAAAAGTTTACTAAAAGTTTGCAAGAATTCAAGATAATTTTAATTGAGTATGCTTTACTTGAGTGAATTCAATAGTTTAGGCAAACTAGAATAAAGTAGAATTAGTAGACAGCAAAGTTAGATGAAGGATAGAAAAAAATAGATTTGAATAAATAGTTCAAGATAAATCACATGCTGACACTCTGGGATAAAAAAAGGGGGAAAAAAGAAGAGAAAATAAAAATAAAAAAGGAGAGAAAGCAAAAAATCCACATGTTAACATGCTGGGAAAAAAAGGAAAAATAGACGAGACGAAAAATAAAAAAGGAAAAAAAGAGAAAAAAATGGAATGCTAACATGCTGGAGGGAAAAAGGGGGGGGAAAAAGAGAGAAGAAATGTAGAAAAAGAGGGGGAAAAACATGCTGACTGGATCATAACTGATTCGTTATTCTACAACATGTGATTTCCTTGGCTGAGGAAGACTTCAGGCAGATTTGCTAAGCAGGAGATCCAACGATCCACACACTACTCATCAGATTTGAGCCCTTGTTTTCATTATATTTGCAGGCCGTAAGAGATCATAATTGGGTGTACAAAACAAGTGGATCTCAAGCAATTAGGGTGAATTAACCAATGTTACTAATTTGGTTAATGAGTAATTTGTAGCGCATCTCTAGTTGATTTGGTGTGCTTGATTACCACCTTGCCGTCAAAGATTAGGGCCAAACTAAATGACATTTATAAACACATCGATACCTTTACTTATATATTGTCTCTCATTTTTACCAGGTTCCTAAGGATAAGGATGAAATGGTTGAGAGGGAATTCAACCGACTATTGGAAGCAACATCATTTCTGTCGCATCATTTAGATTTTAATTATATGAATGGGAAGCCTGTGTCTTTGGGCCATGCACTAGAGCTAGTGATAAAGTAAGTAATCCTAAGATTAAAGGCATAACCTAATTTGGAGTCCTAGAAATTAGGTCAAAATAAGTGGTCCTGTTTTAAGAGGGGTGGGGTCAACTAGTACCCACTACCCCTTGAAGTGAAATCCTAGATTTTGTACTCAAATATCTTCTGAAAAGTCCATTTTTGCAGTAATGAATGCATTGTTTGTTTTAAGGTATGCTCTACAATGCCGTATTTTTGTGTAGAAATAGTCAATACAGGCACCCAGTATCAATCATTTTGAAGATTACATATTGGGGGGGGGGGGGGGGGGTCACTTCTTGGCGCCCACTAACTATGCCAAAGTCATGTTTCTTCGGACTAATTGTTTTGCCCTTGCTCTAAGTATATGAATGTGCTCAGGGCTAAAAATGAGCTGTTCAATGAGCAGATATCATGATCTGCCACATTTGACTTATCAACATGTGGTCAGACGATTAGCCCAAGAGGTGTGGACCAGATAAATGCCATTTAATTTTGGCTGGATGTTGTTGCTCGACCAGCCATTATCTTTAGCCCTGGTGTCACCAACCTTTCCAATTGCCTTAATCCTCTAGTAAAAACATTCCATAGATTTTTGGCCAATCGTGTTCATCATATAGCTTGTCATTGATATTTTTACAATAAATTCAGACATTTTCCTTGCTTATCTCAATTTCAGGTTACAAGAAAAACAAGTGAAAGAACAACAGATAGAACATTCGAAAAAGATTCTTGGAATTCAAGACTTGATGAAAGAAAACTTGGCAAAGGTAAAGTCAATATTAATCCAACAAAATAAGTGTTGTAACATAACTCAGACAACTAGATATAATTTGATTATGAAAGGCCTTGTATTTTGGCTTCTGGAAAACAAATTTCTGATGGTCTTGGACTGTCTTGGTTGTGTAATAGTCTCTTTTCTCATTCTCAGTGACTAAACACTCATCTGCACAGGCTTAGCCTTGTTTAAGAACAAATCATTTGCAAAAGTCAACTGTAATGTAAGGAATGTGCAGCTTGAACAATACCAAAGTTTTGAAATCTGACAGACTTTTAATGGTATCTTTGAATGGCTGACTTATAAACGAGGCTAAACCTGTTCAAATTAGTCTGGTCTTCAAAAAGAAAAAAAATAAATAATGGGAGTTTCTTATATAGCACATTTCAAATATCTCAATGGGCTTTACATTTATGACCAGTGGAGGACTTTATGGGCTGCATATTAAGGTGCTATTAGCAGCCGTGCATATTACAATCATAGGTGTGAATTTTTAGTAGATTAGTATTATGCCTCCAAATTGGGATAGGCTGTTGAACCGGTAGACAATCCCCTACAGCAAAAAACAGCAGTATGTATTGACGAACTGGTGTTTTAATGAAAGTGATTTTATGTGTGTGTTTCAGATGTTATCTCTACAAGACAAAGGACGACAAACACATAACGAACACCAGGATGCCATAAAGAAAAAGAATCAGACAAACACTGGGTAGGTTTTTAGATTATGAGCAAAATATCATGAAAAAAATTGCAAAAAAAGTTTTTAAATGTCTATTCAACTGGACATGTTATTGTTTTTTCAGGGATGTTACGACAGAATTTTTGATCAAAAGCAAGCAAAGAGATCTCAATGCAATCTGCAGGGTAAGAATCTAAAAAATAGCTGTATTTATGATGACAGTCATAACCTACCTATATGTAATGTATGCAATATGAGCGGCTGTCGTATCACGAATTGGAGGCAATTGATTGCAGATCAGATACAAACAGATGCAAATGGGAAGCAATAGTGGCATGTGCTGCTAATGCACCGCCTCTCACCAATGCAGCCCGAGTTCGAGTCCTACCAGGTTCGGTGTCGTATGTGAGTAGAGTTGTTTGTTGGTTCTCTCCTGTGCTTCGAGGGTTTTTCTCCAGGTTCTCCAGTTTTCCTCCCTCCTCAAAAATCAACTCGTAAATTCTAATTCAATCTTTGGGCTTTCACTTAGTTTGGAGCCTAGCTCTGTTGTGATTGTCCCACTCTGTGATACAACAGCGAAAGCTTTGTAGATTTTTAAATGTACTTGTGAACTACTTATAAATCATTTTGTTGGATTAAATTTCATTTTGCATTGAAATTTGAAAGATTTAGTTAAGTTTTGCTGAGAAAATCCAAGTCCTTAAAGCTTATGCTTTCATGTAACCGAATTACAAAGCATTTCACAGTAGAGTACAAACACTAAAGGTGTGCAACACTTTGCACTATTTAGTAGTAAATAGTGCTAATTAAACAATAGAAAACAATAGGATTAGCATAATTCAGCAGCATTTAGTGGTATTTATGTTACACACTCATAGTGTTTGTACTCTATAATTTCCGCTTTGTAATCCTTTATGAAAATCAATAAGCTGAATAAATAAGATCAAGGTAGAAAGACTTAATATTGATATATATTTTGTTTTTCCAGGAGTATGATGAGTTAGCTGAGGAACAACAGCGTCTTGATGAAAAACTAGAAGAACTGGAGAACAATCCCCCAAGGTATGTACATTAGTACTGTTCATTGATATTTATAATACACTCTACAAAATTACTTAATTCTGATTGGACAAGAGGAGTACAATGAAATCCCAATTTGTACTCTGTAGAGTTCCAATTAAGTTGCTCAATTTTTTGAGTGTATCATAAACAAGAAAAAGCACAATCTACTTGTACAATTCGTACTGCCTAGTGACAGCTTGTGAGAGCTCTTTATCATGATCTAATACTTGTTGATGTTTAAGGTCTCTTATTGCCTTGCTAACTACTGTCATTCTACTTTTTGCTTCCTAGTGATGTTTACCTATCTTCAAGAGATCGGCAAATCCTTGACTGGCACTTTGCCAACCTGGAATTTGCAAATGCGACGCCACTCACAGCGCTATCACTAAAACACTGGGATCAAGATGATGATTTTGAGTTCAGTGGAAGTCACATGACTGTGCGTAATGGGTATTCCTGTCTGCCAGCAGCTCTTGCAGAGTGTCTGGATATTAGATTAAACACTGCCGTTAAACATATCCGCTACAACAGATCAGGTGAGAAATTAATAATTATCCAAGTCTATTAGAAATTTGACTAAATTTACATTTTAGTTGCCATTGGTAACACTGTTTTTTCTTACCATGGTAATAAAAGGGATCATCCAAGTTAATTGCAGTGGTTGCCATAGTAATGATAGTAGAAGCTGTCATGTTATTGCTTTTTTAGTGGTTACCATGGCAATGGGCCTTGTTAGCATAGTAATCTTTGAGAAAAAATGAGTTCAATAATAATTTTAATAATCACCATGGTGATATCCATGGTGATAACAAATGCTCGTTATAAAAAATGGGAACGTTTAAATTTTGGGGAAAATTTCAAGTTTATTATAGATTGATGATTTAAACTTTTTCATCTTCAAGGTGTTGAGCTTGTGACCCAGAGTACCAATACACCATCCATCACCACCACCCAGACATTTAAAGGTGATGCAGATTAGATTATGCTACCCCTTGGGGTACTAAAAGCTCACCTTCCAGCTGTCCAGTTTCATGCAAGTTTATTGTAGATTGATGTTTTAAACTTATTATCATTTTCAAGGCGTTGAGGTTGTAACCCAGAGTACCAATAAATCATCCATCACCACCACACAGACATTTAAAGGTGATGCCGTTTTGATTACCCTACCACTTGGGGTACTAAAAGCTCACCCTCCAGCAGTCCAGTTTCATCCAGCACTGCCTGAATGGAAAATGGCTGCCGTACATCGCATGGGATTTGGAAACCTTAATAAGGTAAAACATTAGCTCCTGTCATAACTGTATTATGCATGAAAGAGCAGAATGCTTTTCTTTCTGCATTTCCAGCACTCGCATATTCAGTACCATTGGGCTTGCTGGTTGTAATAACACTTATTTTGAGGCTTCATTCACCAGTAGCTCCGGTACTATACTGCAAGCCTGCCTCAATTGCTGGCACTGAGAGTGGTCACAGCCAGGGTTTTGTTGCATTCTTAATGGTTCTTTTACATCCGCCATTTAACGTAGTCATCTGAGCCATGAGGGATTCACTATCCCCACACCTCCACTTTGGCATGAGCTAGGGATCGAACCCAGGACCTTCCACGCCAAAGCTGGGAATGCTCGGGAACACTAAAACTGTGCCACTGAAGCTCTATGACTGCATGAATGTGTATCTATCATTACTAATGTTAGAGCATTTTTTAATGAATGTGGTTTCTTTGCCATTTTTTCATTGCTGTGCACTGATCAAGACAAAACTTATGATAGGTAATTGGCATTGGTATAAACCTACAAATTCTGCAATCTTATTGGCTGAGCTAAAACTAATTTGTTATGACCAAGCTAAAACTAATTTGGCCAGTCATAATGACCAGCCACTGACCAGCCATTATTTGTAGCAATGAAAACAGTAAATTGCAGCTACCGATAATAACGCCTTTTTAATGGAATTTAATTTTTTCAAGGTTGTCCTGTGTTTCGATCGTATCTTCTGGAATCCAGACACCAATCTCTTTGGCCATGTTAGTGGTACCACCCTGAACCGCGGCGAGCTGTTTTTGTTTTGGAATCTTTACAAAGCGCCTGTCCTTATTTCCTTGGTCGCTGGAGAAGCTGCTAACAAGCTAGAGAACGTTGCTGATGATATTATCGTAGGACGAGCAGTTGCTGTGTTGAGAGGAATATTTGGTCCAAGCAATGTACCTCAGGTATTGTATTACTGAGCTTGGTATTAGTAATGTCATCTTGCCCCATGGGGGATCATGTTACTGTTGATGTCTCATTGTCCCATGGGGGGGGTTATGTTAGTGTTGTCTCATTGTCCCATGGGGGTCAGTTTGGTTTTGTCTTACCCCATGGGGGGGGGGGGGGGTCATGCTAGTGTCATGTGGGGAGGAAGTGTTATGATATTGTCCCATAAAGGGTCAAATACTTTTGCTCTATTCTCTATCTTAACATTTCTTAACATCACCCTTAACATTTCCCTTTGTTTTACTCTCCTCAGCCTAAAAAATCAGTAGTGACACGATGGAAATCAGATGAGTGGTCCCATGGTTCCTACTCCTATGTTGCTGCTGGCTCATCTGGTAATGACTATGACTTAATGGCCTCTCCCGTCGCCCCGCCTCCCATTTCAGCAGTCACCCCTGGCACTCCACAGCCACCAAACCCACCACGAGTGTTCTTTGCTGGAGAACACACAATAAGAAACTACCCTGCGACAGTACATGGTGCCTTACTCAGTGGATTAAGAGAAGCTGGCCGAATTGCTGATCAATTCCTTGGCCTTCCATACGAGGTTGGACGGGTCAGCCCACCAATGCAACAAACTCGGTAACCATTAACCTTGCTTGTCCAGAATCCTTGTAAAAGACGATCTACTTGAAAATCTTGTATCTTTCAAGAAAGACTTAAGAAAAGTGAATAAATAAGATACTGCCTTTTGCATTCCATTCAAATGCAAGTATTTGGATCTAGATTTTCCAGATTATGAACTTTGCCTTCTTTTGTCTCATGTTGATAGTTGAAGGCAACAACACTTTGTTTGTTACTTCTTCAAGAAATTTGAAGTTAAAGCTGGCATATATTAAATAGCATTATTTTGCATCATGCCTTACTGAAATTTTCATAAACATGCAAACTCTGTGTCTTTGAGTTGCACGCTAAAATTTGGGTTTTCGCTGCCTCCAGTCAAAAATATGAAAGGTACCAACTGATTAAGTTTGATTGACGGCAGCAAAAAACAAATAACAGCGTGCAGCTCACAGAAACAGAGGTCTTATGTTGATGAAAATTGCAGTAATGGACCTATAGTGTTATCATGAACTTCAAGATGCAGATATGCAAAACAGTCTTGCAGATAATGCTCCCAACAATGCCAGTACTCATTGGTCTTTATTTTGACTCAGAATTTATTGCAGGAATGGCTGTGGTAGATTTCTTTATAGTAGATTCAGGTTTTCTAACTCTCACTCTTGACCAACATGTATTAGCATAAGAAAATTTTTGGGCCTTATTCTTTCCCGCTACTTGAGGAGTTTTAAACAAAGAATCAAAGAATTAGAATAATAGTTAGAGTGAAGTTATTAAACCTCTGAAATAGATATTAGACTAACACACATTAGTAGACCCTAATTCCATTGTTTTCTTTTGTATCTATTTGACTATTACACGTTGACTAATAATTTTTATTTCACGGGTTAAATGCCTTCACTCTATAAATTAGAAATGTTAAACTACAAAAGGGCATTACAGAATAGCTTGTACATTAAAGAATATTTATTAATGAGATTGTGAATAAAACTTTTCTTGGTTATTTGTGGTGGTTTACTGTTTACTTAACATAGGGTAACCATAATGTTCAAGACAAGATTTGTGTTTTGGGTGGTAATTGAAGTGTGTAGTGAATAGTCCCTTTCACAGTTCCCTGCACCATCTTGAAAGGTAGCCGTGCCTCTGCATCGAAGCTTTCAATGATAGAGACAGGTGAATAATTGTCCAAAGTGTTTAAAAAAGGTCTCTATCATTGCAAGCTCACCGTTCGTCTCACTTTGATGCAAAGGCAAGGCTACCTTCCAAGATGGCACCGGGAACTGTGAAGGGGACTATTAGCCAGAAAAAAACCCCAAACCTTTCCTTGCCCAACAGCGTGGCTGCCCACTAGTAACTTACCATAAAACAAAAATACATCAGACTAGAGTGCAAATAATATACCCGTGAAATAGATAGCTAACTAATTACTAACTTTCGGCTGCCTAAGTCTAATTAGTTAAAATAGGTGTGCCGTGATGGGTAAACTAGTGCACGTGTGCTACTCAAGGGGGCGCATTTTTAAATATTTTTAAACACACTTACGAAAACTGAAACAATTTTTTGTTGTGCATGCTTTTCCTTCGTATAATTTGACGTTAGCATTTTCGTATCTATTCATTTGCCTATTGAGTTGTTACTCTAGTAAACACCCATGCCCTTGCCATGCCTCACTGACTTCCTATTTCTTGTCTAATTAAGCGCTAACTATCTCCTATTTTATCCTAACTATTTCACGGGTATATTATTGGCACTCTACCATAAAACAAAAATACATCAGACTATTGTTTGTTTTTCCTTCTTTTTACTTCAATAACTATCAAAGTTTAACTTACAAAACTGATCCATTAATTGGACTAAGTTTTACAACCTCTAATGAGAAGAATCCCATCATTACATGAATCCAGCGGCTTGCCTAATAATTTAATAAATTTAATACAAAAACAACATTCAAACTAGATTTTTCAACACACTAATAATATTAAGATGGCAAAGCACTTCGCAGAGCATCTAAGCTTGCCTGTGGCAAATAAGTTGGAAAGACAATTTCAAATGTTACCAGCATGTCAGCTCTTTGTCCAGGTTTTTTCGGCAGGGGCAATCCCTCTCCTTTGACTCTCTTTCTTGTTCCTGGCTTGGTGATGTCAGTCAGGGGTATATTGATTGTTCTGTTGTCTAGGGTAGGAACTTGCACACTAGCTCCATTAGCAAAGCCTGTAAGAGCATCACGGAGGGATATCTTAGCAGTGTACAGAATATTGTTATCAGAATCTCTTGTGAAGTGCTTATGCTCCTTGTCTTGTATAATGAATATTATATCTGCTGGGATAGTGTTGGGGTTCTGGTCTCCTTCCTTGGCAAATGTTATCTTTGTTCCGGATTTCCAGCCCTTCTTCACATCTAGTGTCAAGATCTTTTCTTCATTTCGAGTGGTTTGCCCATCTGCGTTAAGCACTTTCCTCATTATCTTGAGTTTCTTCTGCGTTCCAGTAAGTAGTTCTTCGTAGGATACACGAATAATCTTTTCTATTGGTGGATCTTGTGTTTTCTTTCTTCGGGTGAAAGATGGCAGCTCTTCGAAAGATGAGGAGCGCCTTCCTTGAGTAGTAGACTGAGTGGTGAATCCTCCCATGCTTGGAAAGCTTGTAAAACCAGAAAAGCCAGACGGCCCACTTTGTCCAAAAGAAGCACTGAAGAAATCTAAAAAAAAAAAAGAATTAAAATCGTTTTTAGCAATAAATTGCAGTTGTGAATGCCAACAGACTGATGAATGATGACAACTTTATTTTCAGAGGGTGACATTCGACAGCTGACCAAGTGTATTCATAGAATAGATTTTGAATAATTGAAATAAGTATACAGATTTGTTCCAACCATAACACGAGACATTAATCCTTATACGATCAGAAGCTGTTTGAACATGCTTTTGACAGTGCCTTAGCAATCTGATTGGATGAGTTCTGACGTCATCAGTTGATACTGTTACTGGTATAACATGCCCATACTTTTAACTAGGCTGACAAAAGGTCAGACTAATTAGTCTTAGTCCTGGGGGGGTACTCCGCCAGAATTTGGGTAGGGGTGTTCTGCTGGGATTCTGAAAGGGGTACCCTGTTTACAATAAAAAAACTCAAATTTGTGGACCCTGTTTATGATAAGAGAGATAATTTATTGCACTGAGTTCCTGTTTCAATTATCATGTCATCTAGCGTATCGGTTTTTTTTAATGACCATAGTAACCAGTTTCGGTCAATATGAAAGTAGAAACCCTGAATATAACTGGAAACTCAGGAAGAACTTGGAATTTGAGTGAAATTGCATACCCTGTTTATGACAAGAAGCTCAAAAAACCATACCCTTTTCAGTGGATCATCCCCGTATGCTATGTATATGGGAGTACTCCCAACCCCCCCCCCCCCCCCCGGGTCTTAGTATTAAGCTCCTTATTTCCTTTTGATGTTATGCTACACTAGGAATTATCAGGGGGATTCTATTCAAATTCAAACTCCAATAATAATGCAAATTCATTCAGCCAATTTTTGTCTCAATGCAAAAAATGCATAATGCATTCGCACTTGTTCCAGGACGATAATCACAGATTTTTGATATAAACAAACGAATAATCGCCTGGTACAGGAAACCCAAAAACTAAAAACAATGATTATAAATATTTGAAAACTAGAAATTATACAAGAGAATGATCTTGAAATAAAAAAATCCTCAGTAATTTGATTATAGTACAGATAATAGTTCATTGACAATGAAAATTTAAGTTTTGCTCAAAGCAAAATAAAAGTCAATTGTAGATTGGCTAGATATTTGGATAAAAAATGATATAATTATTAGCAAAATTATCCGTACAGCAAAACAAAGCGATCAAATCAAAGCAAATGCTCACGATATTATTATCTTTGAAATCTTAGCGAGGTAATATGTAAACACAACGATCAAACAAATAGTTATTCGACTCTATGGGAAACTAAAGTTTTGAAATTGGGTGAAATTATAGTACGATCTTGTAGTTAACCTATAACCACAAGTGCAATATCAAAGGAAGTGGCTTTGAATGGAAGAAATTATTGGGCGTCTCTCACCTTTGAATGGGTCTTCATCCCCGAATACGCTTGAGAACGTAGCTTTAGGATCACCATGGAAAGTAAAAGTAGTAAATCCTTCGGGCATGTGAAACTCCTGGAAGTTTGCAGAGCCAGGAGGTGGCCCTGTTCCCTTCAAACCTTCCTCGCCATATTTGTCGAAGACCTCGCGTTTCTGAGGGTCACTCAACACTTCGTAAGCCTCTGCAATGTCCTTGAATTTCTCATCTGCTCCTGGACTTTTGTTTTTATCAGGATGGTACTTGAGAGCCATTTTCTTGTAGGCTTTCTTGAGGTCTTGTTCGCTGGCATCGCGAGGAACTCCAAGAATTTTGTAGTAATCTTTCCCCATATTCAAGCAAGTTCACTCCAGTAAATATTCGACAACACACGAACTCCAAAAAAATCACTCAGCATTCACTTCACATGATAAAACACCTAAAATGATGTCTCAGCTCTTAATAAAGCTATAACGAGAGAAAATTTATATGTAATCGGTAGCGAAAGACTTTTTTCTTGGCTTCCAGTTTCATATATATGGAAGTTAACTAGCTTCTAGACCCTTCTAGATCTTTCTTTCAAATGAAATCACGTGCTCTTTGTTTATACGTATGAAATATTTGTACGAATATTTTGTAAGTTGAACAATATATTTCAAAATGTATTTCCTTTTTTAGTGGTAAGAAAACATTATAGAAAATATGCTATTTATAATCTTGATTTTAAAAAAGCGAAATGCTTTTTTTCTTGGCTTCCAGTTTCATATATAATAATAATAATAATAATATTTCTTTCTTTCGACAGTAAACCTATGTCACATTAGTGATTTACAATAGGGAAGTGCATTAAGAAATACACAAGCAAAATCAAAAAAACGATATGCAAAAGACAATAAAGAAAAAATATATTAATTAATCAATTAATAATGGATAAATAAAGTAAAGTATATATATATAATTTTAACCTAAAAATTAGCTACTAGTTCTAGACCCTCCTAGATCTTTCTTTCAAATGAAGTCACGTTGTTTATACGTATCAAATATTTGTACAAATATTACAATTTCCTATTATTTTGTATTGGTAAAGTTGCACAATACATTTTATAAATTTACTATTTATAAAAAGGGTATGGTAAGAAAACATAGAAAATATGCCATTTAGATGCCACTTTCTTAATTCTAAAAAAGCGGAAGGCTTTTTTTCTTGGCTTCCAGTTTCATATATATATGGGAGCTACTAGCTTCTAGACTCTTCTAAATCTTTCTTTGTTTATATATATTTCAAAATGTTTTTTTAAATTTGTTATTTCTAAGAAAAAATAGTAATAAAGCGTTTAGATTGTTGATAATATTCTATTTTCATAGAAATTTTCAGATCTTTCTTTGAAGACGCGTGACTTTTGTTTATGCGAAAGTGATTACTAGTATTTCGTATTGATAAAGTTGTACAATATTGTTCATAAAATTACTATTTATAAAAAGGCTAAATCCGTGAAACAAATACTAATTTTTAGCACTAAATAGTGATAGTTAAACAATAGAAAACAAAGGATTCTGCATGAAATAGTACTAATTATTATTTTTTTCCGGTCCGGTATCCTAAAAAATCGTGCGTTCTGATTGGCTGTTTGAGCGGGCGGTATTTTGTCAGTATCTGCCCGCGCGCGCGGTCCGGTATCCTTTGCCTCTAAACGACAACACAAAACGATTACAAAAACAAGTTTAAAAAATACGGGGAAAAAATAAATAAGTTATTTACCGTCCTATAGTCGGTCCGGATAGGAAAAACTGTGCCCTCGGTCTTGAAAACGGACCTCGGCCTAACGGCCTCGGTCCGTATATTCAAGACCTCGGGCACAGTTTTTCCCTATCCGGACCTCCTGCCCGGTAAATAACATATATGTACTATTTAATGTTCACGGTTTTAGTGCGTGCACTATGTAGAGTGCAAACAATTTATCCGTGAAACACTAATTAATAAATAGTACGAAATAGTGCTAATTAAACAATAGAAAACAATGGAATTTGCATGAAATTGTGCTATTTAGTATTACTAAAGTTTCACGGATTTACTGTGGTCACTGTAAGGGAATATTATAGAAAATATAATTTTGAAATTTCCAAGATAATTTTTCAAAATATAGTGACATATCGTGAAAGCCAAAAAAATAAATATGTGGATCAGATTTACTCATTTTTGAAAAATTAAAATGAAATTAAGTATTGTAAGATAAGATACGACATTTATTCAAGGCAAAACTTTGTTGATCTTGAAATCGTAAATTTTAGAGGATGTAAACAAAGTCCCTTTCAACCATCAATTTTTACATATATTTTTCTTTCACACGGTACCCTTGATTTTGCAAGTCTATTGTATTTTTCTTTCCGAATTTTTAGCTTAAAATTTAAACTTTTCTTTAAAAATAAGCCCCTCTAAAATCTCAGTCCATGCATCGCTCAACATACTATTGTTATTTGCAATATTTAAATGCTGCCATTAATCAATCTGTCTGCGAAGGTCAATAATCCATGTCATCTCATACGAACCTTTTACGGTATGAAAAAAAAAACGCACTTCATACATTCATATCTAGAAAGATCTTTCTGCTGTTTTTCTTGACAAATAGAGCTCTTAATCGTCAAGTTAATCTTTAGTCAGTGGAAAACGTTTTGGGTTTTAATGTTGATGTGCTAGGCTATATGAAAGGCAAAGTCTAAAACAGAGCGGAAAACAGATCAAAACGGAGTAAGATAGAGACATGAGTCGTCAAATTCCGATATTTGTTGAACCGGGCTACGAAACGACCTTCAATGAATCGAGAAGAAGTTCAGATCCAATGGGTGGCGATACAAGACATGGTCGACATCTTCGTTTCGACGATACACCCAGAATCGAGGAAGAATTCGAAGATGCCACCAATCGATTTTTCGAGAAAAATTTACGAAGACGGCACAATGATTTTCCGGACCCCGCGTATTGCGAGAGAGATTTTCAATCTCACTCGCCTCCGAGGCATCAAGAAAGGCCGTTTAGAAGAGGCTTGAATCCTTCGGATTTTTTTTTTGAAAGTCCGTCCAGGAGACGAGGTCACTTTGATGAGATGATACAGAGAATGATGAGAGAAGACAGCGACAGTTTTGATTTTTCGGAACCAGAATTTGGAAATTTCCATGTGGAAAAGACAACAGGAAAACGCCACAGCCCCGAAGTTACGAGAAAAAATCATGGAAAGGTCACGAAAACTCCGTCAGCTCCTGTTTCTGGCGAAAGAAATAAAGGAAAATTTGGAAGGCAATCTTCCAATCCGAGCTCTGGTTCAGCTTATATTGTAGATGATGGAGAGTTTGTGGACATTCCAGTGGTGGTCAGCAAAGATGAAAAAGCAGAGAGAAAAGTGGGGAAGGATGAAAAAGAAAAACTGGAAAAAAATGAAGCTAAAGATGAATCTGTCACGCAAGAAAATGCCAGAGGAGAAGTCACTGAAAACGAGAAAGATGAGATAAAGAGGGAGAGTGAAAACGATTCTGAATTAGAGATAAAAAGTTATGTGGATACTACAGAGGAAAAGAATAACGATCACAAAGAAGGAAAGGCTAAAATTGATGACAATAATGAGAAAAAAGATGTTGAAAGCCAAGGAAATGTACAGAGCGAGAAATCGAAAAGTGAACAAGAAACTGAAGGAAATCAAATGCCACAAGAAAGCCAACAAAATGCTCAAATGCCAGAAAGCCAACAACATACTCAAATTCCTCTAGAAAGCCAACAAAATGCTGAAGTTCCTCTAGAAAGCCAACAAAATGCTCAATTATCAAAAATCAAAATAATCGAAGACGAGCTTAAGAATGTAGTGGAAAAAGTAAGAGTTTTCGAACCAAATGGATCCAAAGAAAATAATAAAGAATATCTCTGGCTTGAGGAAAAACTCATGAGAATTTTGATGGGATTAGACGCTATCGAAGCCAATGGCAGCAAGGAAATCCGAGGAGCAAGGAAAGCAGTCGTAAAGCGAGTACAAAAAACACTGAATGAACTCGAAACGAAATCTGTATCATGAGCGAAAAACTATTCATGAAAAACCAACAATGTAACAAATATTAGGCTCTTTATCAAGTTCTGTCACAAACGTTTGGCAAAAAACTTAATACCGGAAGTAAACTGGTGATGGTTTCAATGCCGGAAGTGAACTGGAGATGGTTTCGCGCCATAAATTAAACTGGGATCAAAGGTCACTTTTGGCCGGGACCGAAATCAGAGGGAGGAGGGCGTGAGTGAAACACTCTTTCAAGTGTTAAATATGGCTTTTTAAACTATTAATAATCCTTGGAGAAATTTAATGCATAAGCTGCCCAATATCCTCACGAATTATGAATGCGTTTGAGAAGGGTTTTTCTCTCTGTTCTCCAGTTTACCTCCAAAAAAATCAATATCTAAATTCTAATTTAATCGGGTGTTGAAAGCTTACAACACGAGCCTCTAGATTGGGATACCTGACCAATCACTCTCTGCTCTTTGATAAAAATAAATTAGATAAAATGAACAGGATTATCTGTTGTGGATATAAATCAAGGATTATACTTATTCATTTGTCTCATGATTGTGGCAGTTAGGTGGGCTGCACTGTTTCAACTGCCACTGCTAATTTTCATCATGTGACGATGAAAATAACTTTATTTTTTAGATTTAGGTTTTGCTCAACATTGATCTTTAATGTAACTTTAAACCTTTTCTAGAATAAAACGAAAATGCTAATAGTCTTAATGGTAATTTGTGAAGCTTATATACATTAGGTGAGTGATGGCAATGTGTAATTCCAGAACGTATCCATACCCCTTCCCCACAACAGAGGAATTTGAAATTTCTGAGGGGGTGGGGGGAGGGGGGGCAGAAAAAAAGAAGATTACAGAGTTTGTATGGAAGGATATTGGAATTTCCAGGGGTAGAAGGGTCGGAGAAAGAACAAAATTACAGAGTTTGTATGGAAGAAAATTGGAATTTTTGGGGCAAAGGGGGTCTTTAAAAAATTTGTCCGTGGTAGGGTATGGATAATTTCTGGAGCTACACAATAGAGTTGTTGTTAGGTCTTTCTTGGTGTAGCAAGCTTTATTTTATGTCTCTGGATTAGACGTTTTGTTTTGCAGGTCATTGTTAAGCTCCAAATTCATTTTTCTTTGCTATTGGTTTAGTTATCTTTATGCTTCAGGTGCCTTGCGACACCCAAGAAAGAGTCAAGTTGTTTCATGACAGCTTCATTGTATGACAAAAAAGACACAAAACAATAGAAGTTTCCTTGGGGAAACGAAAATCATTGCATTGTTTGTTCCTTATGGCATGGCTGCCTCGTAAGAATTTTATCATTCATGACTAATAAGGTTTAATAAGATACAGCCATAATAATGGTTCTCATTGGCCACCAAGACAGTCTTATGGCTTGTTATTATTGCTTGGCATCTTCTTAATGATTATGAATAATATCAATAAATTGTAATAAATTGATAGATTTAATCTCAACAGACGTGTTATTGTTATATACATCAATGTAATATATGGCAATGATAGGCCTTGATATACTTTTCGCCATCAGTATAAATCCATATTGGCTACTTAAAATCACAGTAGATTTTGTATTGTGATTCTCATATTGTGAGGAAATTCTTAGCCGACAACTTCAGGTTCATAATTGGCAGCTCTCTCCCAGTCAAACTTATAGGAAAATCGCAATACTACCTGAAATCAAAATATTTATGACCTACTTATTGGGGAAAATCAGATGAAATACTCATCTATTTTTTTACGCGACTTGAAGTTGTGAAAGGCCCATTGGTACTCTTCTTCAGTCGTTTCATGCAAGGCTCGTAATTTACCTATTACGCTTATATGATTTCCGAGCCCATCCCACGCAGCTTACCGCCTCATCTATCATATATCATATAAAGTTATTTCAAAAAACAGTTGGTGAAAATTTTGTAGCATATTGCATACCAAGCTTGAAATGTGGATTATATGTAAATATCACAGATTAAAGAGAATATACCTGAAAAACGTCCAGACAAAGTTTTCGAAAATTCAACATTGCTGATTGCATTTACATCACGCATAGTGCATAAAAGGCTTGCTTTGCAATATGCAACATGCAACAATACTTTCACAAAACTTTTGTGAAATAGCTGTATTTGGACTCCAGCCCTAACTATGACACTAACTTGGTCTTTAAAGTAATTTACAGCCCAAAAATTAATCTTCCCCAGCTGGTAAAGCATCTTCTAGTTTTTTTATAAACTTGACTCTTATTTCAGTGGTATCATCCCCTCTGAGGGCATCTTGTACAAACCATACATCAACTTCCATCTGAACCTTGAAAAACAAAGTCATACAACAACGATGAGTTCATGGAGGACTCGAGTTTTAATCCCCCGCAAAATTTAGCTTGAAAAAAAACCTTTTGATGAGTGACAAAGTATGCCAGATGAGACTGCTTTTCAGAGAAAAACATTAAACACACTGTTGCATCCAGATGTTTTGAAGTGAGTGGTGGTGTAGAACAGAACAGAACATAACAGAAGTTTATTGCTCTTAAATATTAATTACATTTGGTAACAATATAGAGAAATTTAAATTCAATATAAATGTATAATAAATATCTATAATAAAGGGATAAGGAAAATTACACTAATTTCTATTCATATCATTTGTGCATATGACAATACAGACTGAGAATAGAGATTAGTTGAGATATTTGAGTCTGGAGGACAAATTAACAGTGACGTTTTCTAGTTGTCCCCCAGCCTTTTTATATTTACTTAAATTAAAGTTAGGAAGCAATGCAAAGTTAAATCATATTAGAAAAAAATATGCAGATGTAGCTGTAGGCATAGCTGTGAGAGTGCTCGCCTCTCAACAATGTGAGTGCCCGAGTGCAATGTACTCTCTTCCCTGAAGGGCCTGGACCAAATTATCGAGATATGAAGGTTGCTGTGAAAAATGCTCAGTACTGCAAAAAAGTATTGGATAAATACCAAAACAGTGGAAAGAAAAATCGTTCAGAAAAGAATAAACTTTCTCTTTATCAAAATTTTAACACACGTTTTTATTGGTTCAAGCATAGCAACAACAAAAGTGCCACTCTCATTACTAACCATCAACATTAAATCAGCATTACTAACCATTTCTAGAGCTCCTTTTAATACTCCACATAAGATGTTAGAATACAGCAAGCCCTCAAGGCCATCTGGAACTTCCACAAAGTCTGCTAGTGGATTATTGTCCAGGATAAGAGAGAACTCATCTGCTGCGGCACTCCAGTTTGTAACTACTGGGGTCACTCCAAGGAACATCTTGAAACCATTCTGGCAAAGAACAAAGAAGTCATTACTATTATTGCTATTTTTATTAACATGAAAACTCGCTAGATGAAAGCTCCATGCTGAAATTTAGATTTTCGCTGCTGTTTTTTATATTTTTGACTGGCAGCAGTGATGAAAAAAAACAAATTTTAGCTTGCAGTTGCAGCTACAGAGTTTGCATGTTTGTGAAAATAGCAGTAAATAAAGATGTGATTATGATTATAAAGTTTACATTCTTACCTTTGCTATAACATCTGCAGTTTCCTTAAGATCATGACATCTACCCATATTGTTAGACCTTGCTAGAAAGTCCTCTATTAATCTTACTCCAATGTTATAACCCCTGAATTGAAAAAAAATTGGTTAAATGATCAATGGTGGGTAGGGTGATGATCAGTGGTGGGTAGGGTGATGATCAGTGGTGTGTAGGGTGATGATCAGTGGTGGGTAGGGTGATGATCAGTGGTGTGTAGGGTGATGATCAGTGGTGTGTAGGGTGATGATCAGTGGTGTGTAGGGTGATGATCAGTGGTGTGTAGGGTGATGATCAGTGGTGGGTAGGGTGATGATCAGTGGTGGGTAGGGTGATGATCAGTGGTGTGTAGGGTGATGATCAGTGGTGTGTAGGGTGATGATCAGTGGTGTGTAGGGTGATGATCAGTGGTGGGTAGGGTGATGATCAGTGATGGGTAGGGTGATGATCAGTGGTGGGTAGGGTGATGATCAGTGGTGGGTAGGGTGATGATCAGTGGTGGGTAGGGTGATGATCAGTGGTGGGTAGGGTGATGATCAGTGGTGGGTAGGGTGATGATAAGTGGTGAGTGGGGAATGATCAGTAGTTTACGATAACATTTCCACATAACATAATTTTTCACAAATCCTAAAAAATTCCTCCTTGAGAATGCAGGCCAACATATATACAAAAGATGGTAAAAAAAGGAATGTTCCTCGTTATCAAATGTGAAAAACCCGAAAACTTACGTACATTTTATTCAACTGTTTATTGACCTCTGGTGCGCTTTCATAGTCTTTCACGAGCTGAGCGACGAGAGATCCATAGGTTAGTGTGAATAACTCTGCACTCTGAAAATATCAACACACGAAAAACATCAAAACATGAGCTTAAAAATTAAGAAAAAAAACTAGCCAAATGTGTTAAAGTTAACAAGGTACATACCACTTTCTTTGTGTCGGATCGAACAGAGGTTTGTCGCGACATTTAGATAAGAAAAATGAGTTTGTTTATTCTAAATTATCGAAACTCTGAACTGAACTCTGTTCACACCACAAAATAAAAATGGCGGATGTTCCGGCTTCCAAACCACAGGTACCCCAAAATAAATTTCCCCAAAAGGGGAAAACATTTGAGTTTAAAACGAATTGAAATCAGACTAAGAGAGTTTCTAGAAAAATGAAATAATGAAATAATGCAAGTAAATTATAAATTTTTACTAAAGGAATTTTTTATTGCAATCATTTTGTACCAATTATCGTGTAATTTTTGGGCTTCCTGTGTCCAAGCTATTGGCTTGGTGTCCCGGCCTTGGGTTTTCAATATGGCGGTAAGTAACAAGTTTTTTGTTCTTCAAGAAAAATGGATTTTTGGACCATATTTCCGCTTAAAACTAAAGCTTTTTCTCAACTTTCTTGCAGTCACAACAACCAGGTATCCCTGTGACGAGCGGTAGCTTCATGCAGCGGAAATCTGTCGAGGAAATGTTACAAGAAGTTTCTAAAAGAATTCAGGTGAAAAACTCATTTTTTTTCGTTCTTTCGCTCTAAAAATTGTCAAAAGAAAATCTTCCAAAGCAGTTTTATTGTGCCTGATAGGATGCTTTAAGTAAAACTTCGAATAAAGTGGTTTCTATTAACCATTAGTTATGAAGAGTGCATTTATTTTTAGAGATAAAAAAGGAGTAAAAAAAGCGTATTTTTCGTAACATTATTTCTCTCCTTTTTTTTCCTTCAGAATTTTGGACCAGGGCCCATCACACCAGAACAAGCTCAAGAACTGGAAAAACTTCAATTGATTTATGCAAAGCTATTAAAATCTCAAGGAGAGGTAAATGTGGTTTATAGTATTCAAAAGAAAGGCATAAAAATAAAAAGTGAAAAAAAAGAAAATCAATAGAAAATAGTAAAGTGGAAAGAAATAGAATTGAATGGAATTTTGTATTTCAGTGAAACTAATGGTACTGACTCAAAGTACTCTCCCCAATCACATGTGTGAAATTGTACACCAGGCTTAAGCCAGTTATGTTTAAATCCTCCTCCTTCTTCCCCTCCCCCACATTACGTACAAAAAGATATGATACTCCTTAGTCAAGGATTTATACTAATAGACTAGGCCAATAGGCCTTTCCTGAATTCGCTTGACTGATTACGATATAATGGTTTCAAGCGGAGGTTAAACTTGATGAATAAAAGAATCAAGTCCAGTCTCAACTTCAAACCATTGTTTCGTGGTCAGTCAAGCGAATCCGGGATAGGTCTATTACTCTTAAATTCTCTCCATTATCCTACCCTCTCCTCACCCCACCCCCCACCACAAAACACACTGTACACACATCACTTAGCCCAGCATAAAAGATATGATACTCCTTTGTCCAGAATTTATAGTTTTATGGCAACAATAAACTAGTTATATAGAAGCCTCTGCTCTTCCTTTACTCCTCTCTCAATGCACATACACACACATTACTATCAAAACAAGAAAGAAAACTCCCCTTATTTGTTGAAGCTGTATATGTAAAGTCAAAGACAGATGGTAATTGAATAGTAAATATTGATTCTGCTTTCTGCTGTGCTACTTTTTCAGGTTATAGTAACCACACAGAATCCAGCATCCAATCTTGCACAGGCCAGCATGGCAGGACAAAAAATTCCAGGAGCGATTCAACAAGCAGCAGCTACCCAACAAACTGTACAAAGAATTGTCCCTGCAGTGGCGTCCAATCAGGGGGCACGACCTGCTGTCCCAGGAAATTTGCCTGTCACAACTACCGTCACAATCTTACCACAGGGATCCACTATCCCAACGACGATTCAGGTCTCAAGTTCAACTAATTTGACTGCAGAACAGATTCAGCAGATCCAGGCTCAAGTGTTGAGTCATGCACAAGCACATGGACAACCTCACACAGGTGGGGTGTGAATGATGATAGTTGTGATGGTGATAGTGATGATGATGATGATGATTGATCATCGTGGTAGTGATGGTTTGTTATCATGATGATGATAATGATGACAATGTTGATGATATCGATTGATCATGACAATAGCGGTTGATAACGATGGTGATGAAATTGTTGATGATAATTATTTATCATGATGATGGTGATAAACATGATAATGCTGGTGATGGTGATGATGGTATTGATAATAATGATGATCATGGTTGTGTTAGTCATGATAATGATGATGTTTGGGGTAAATGATAAATGGTGATGATGATGGTGGTGGTGTTAGTGTTGATATTTGATGGTGTATGTGGAGAGGGAGATAGTGGTAGTGATATCTATGATGATCTTAGGATAGCTACCATGAATATCCCAGACTACTTGTTATTTATCTTTTAGCAACAGCAAGAAAAAGTTTCAATTTCATTTCATTCTCATTTTGTTTTCTTCTTTCTTTCCCAAATCTTTCCCATTTTCTTTCCCATTAGTTCAAATTACCTCACCAGTCACAGTAGGAGGCACCTCGGCAGCCGTCACCCAACAACAGCAGGTTGCCCAAGGCCAGGTAAAAGTTGTGACACCAGCAACTGGACAGACTCATTTAGCACCTGGACAAAGGGTTGTGACTGGATCTCCCACGCCTGTTGGTGTAACACCTGCTGGAATCAAGTCAACACAAGGTAACCGAATGCAAGGTAACAGAATGCAAGAGCACAGAGGGTTGGTTGTTTGAGGGTTCAATCTGTGAGATTGCATGCCCTGATTTAGATCAGACCAGAGGTTGTTTCAGGGTTCAGTTTGAGTTAGCCATGCCCTGACTTAGATCAGACCAGAGGTTGTTTCAGAGTTCGATCTGTGAGTTAGCCATGCCCTGACTTACATCACACCAGAGGTTGTTTCAGGGTTTGATCTGTGAGTTAGCCATACCCTGACTTAGATCATCCCAGAGGTTATTTCAGGGTTCAATCTGAGTTAGCCATTCTCTTATTTAGATAAGCTTGTTCCATGGTTTAGCTGTACCCTGACTTTAATTAACCCTTTTTTACCTTTTTTTCTTATAATTCAATGTTTTAAACTTTATATATGTTTTAAACTAGATATATGTTGAGAAAACAAAAACAAAACATGTTATTAAGTGATAATTTATTTTTAAATCAGTTGGTACTCAACCAGGAGTCAAGATAGTTACCCAACCAGGCACAACACAAGCAGTTCCAATACAGAGACTTGCACCAAACAAGATTCAGAGTAGTGCTGCTATTTCTACCACACAACCCAATACCTCAGGAGTTATACCAAACATTGCTCCATCATCCACTGTTTCTGTACCCAAGTCTCTTGTCTCTCACGGAGGTGGGTATTGTCTTCTAGCTATCACTTCCTGAATGCATGCCTTACTCTCCCTTCCATCCATCCACTGACCTATGGATCCAACCATCCATCCATCCAAACATTGCTCCATTATCTACCGTATCTGTACATTCCAGTTATACCTTCCTGCATGCATGCCCTACACTCCCTCTCTTCCATCCATCATCCATCCAATCTAATTTGAGTAAATATTGTTTGGGACTGAAACATAAAAACATTTTCAAAGGAAAGAGGGGCTAGTCATTCTAGAACAATAGTTATTCTAATTGGTTGGCATATTTCAATTCAATCAGTGTACTGTTGTATTAATGATGATGATTATCATCACCAGGAATAACGAATAGGGTTGAAACATCCAGCCCACAACCACAGCAGCCACTAACCAAGAGAAGAATACAAGAACTACTACATGAAATAGATCCCCAGGAACAAATGGATGATGATGTAGAAGATGTAAGCTAGAGTAACTAATCGTCATCAGTACCTGTGCCAAGCTATAAGATTTGAGACTTTATTAAAGTTTATTATCATCATGATCATCACCAATATCACCATCATCTTCATCATCACCATCATGATCATCACCATTATCATCACCATTATCACCATCATCATCATCACCATCATCATCATCATCACCATCATTATCACTATTGTCATCACTATCATCATCACAATCATCATCATCATCACCATCATTATCACTATCCTCATCACTGTCATCATCACAATCATCATCCATTATCATCACCATCATCATCATCGATCAAACAACTACAAAATACATAGAGTTTGGGTGGCTTTTTGGAGGTTTTGTGGATGCAATGTTACAGACATTACCATTTTGGGTGATGTTTAGGGCTAAAAATAACAGTTGCTGGTCATGATGACTGCTCACATTGGACTTATCAAAATGTGTCCAGTCAATGCGACTTGTTGAGGACTGGCCTTAAGAGGCGCTTGGCTAGCAAATGCCAATTTTGTAGTCTTGATTTGTCCATTTGGTTTTTCACTGCCACCAGCCAAAAATATGAAAGGTACGGACTGATTAGGTTTAATTGACGGCAGCAAAAAACCAAATTTCAGTGTGCAGCTTGCAGCTACCGAGTTTGCATGTTTATGACAATGGCAGTAGATTTTTTACTGATAGAAAATGCTTGTTTTGTTGCAGCTTCTCTTGCAAATTGCTGATGATTTTATTGAGAATGTTGTTAATGCATCATGCCAGATAGCCAAACATCGCAAGTCAAACACATTAGAAGTCAAAGATGTACAGCTTCACTTAGGTATTATTTGTCAACAAAGAAATAATAATAATAATAATAATAACAATAATAATAATAACAATAATAATAATAATAATAACAATAATAGTAATAATAATAATAATAATTTAATGAATTTCTATAGCGTTATATATTACACTCTATAACGCTTTACAATGAATTTTCAAACATAAAATATAGAAATATATATATATAGAAACCCTCGCACTCTGTCCAAGTCGGCCCATCAGAGCACCGAATAATACTCAAGGGAGTGACGGGATCTGAAATGGGAAATTGACTAGAAGGGTCTGTTACTATGAGTAATGTCTTGTGAATTTTTCTTGAATGTTTTTCTTTCTGTTCAGAACGATGTTGGAATATGTGGATTCCAGGATTTGGTGCAGATGAGCTTAGGCCGTACAAGAAGGCAGCCACTACAGAAGCTCACAAACAGGTATGAGTATTCTTTTTGTTCTGAATAGGAAAGCTCTACGATTATACCTGTATTATCATTAGTAATTCATGATCCAAATAATGTTATAAGTAAACATAGCCACAATAATAATTATTATAAAGCAATCTGATTGGCTGCCTTCTATAGAACAACGTCCTTGTTTTTACAAGTGTAGCAATTACAGTGAGACTACTCCAACCAAGGCCACTCAAACAAATTTTCTACGAATAAGCCAAACAAAATTTGTTGAGGTGGTCTTGGTTGGAGTAGTCTTACTGTAATAGCCAGTGGCTAACAAACCTGTGGGCCTCATTCCATGATTGGATTGGTTAAGACTTGATTATTGCGGAGGGAGGAAAACCAGAGAACCTGGAGAATAACCCTTGAAGCACAGGAGAGAACCAACAAGCAACTCTACTTACATCACACTGAGCCCAGCAGGACTGGAACCCGGGTTGCATTAATGAGAGGCACCGCCACGCCTCCCACTATGAAAATGAAATAGATGTATGTGTGCATATGCAGGTTATTGTGCATGCACGCATGCACCAATGTGACAAATAACTAGACAATATAATTATTAAAGTACTTTTGCTAAGCATTGACCATTCTTTTATTTTTATTTTTGCAGAGATTGGCTTTAATAAGGAAATCTTTAAAGAAATAGAATTTTGCATCATTCTTATGAAAGACTCGTCAAACCGGTGTTGGTTTGGCCCTATTGCTCAAGTGGTTACGAGTTAGAGAAATACTTGTTAGATTTAGGGAAATATATTGTCTGCTACAAGTAACTCTTCAGTAGAATCATATACTATTGATATATCCACCATAGGCTTGTCGCTAGAACCTTGAAAGGGGAGGTTCGGTTTTCTACCAATCTTAGTTGTGCCATTTCTTGAAAAACAAAAAAATAGAGCTTAAACATTATTTCATTTTCGTACTATGAACCTTTAGGCCACCCCTAGTGACGGGCCTGCTTCATATGACCAAACAAGACTTTTTGTAAAGCTTTGTGACTTTTCTAAGTTAGAGTGCACACACTAAACCTGTGAAACAAATACTAACTTTTAGTACTAAATAGTGATAAATAAACAATAGAAAACAAAGGATTCTGTATGAAATAGTACTAATTAGTACTATTTAATGTTCACGGATTTAGTGCGTGCACTCTAATAAGACCTGTCATTACTGTGAAGAAAGTATATGTTCAACCATGTACATAACTGCTGATGCAGAGGGATTGAAATTTCTAAGAGTAGAGAGGATGTATTGTGTAGATCCAAAATTACCCATACCTCCCCCACAGGGGGGATTGGGATTTCCAAGGGGTGGGGAGGGTCTGAGGAGGGCATATTGTGCAATTCTAGAAAATATCCATACCTCCCACACAGACATGCCTACCTAATAGAGAGGTATTGGTATTTTCAAGGGTTGGGAAGTTGTCTATATTGTAATATTGTAGTTAATGCTGCAGAACTAGGAAAACACCATGACATCAAGAGTACTTCAAAATTACTGATCACTCAATCATTCACAGCGCGCAAAACTCTGTACAAGTTGTATTCAAGTTTAAAATTATATCGTTATAATATTTTACTACGTGTTATGATGTAAACAGCCTCGTCAACGTAGGGAGATTCATTTAAATCACTGTAAATAAAGATATTCCCCTTCCGCTTGAGTAGTATAGGGGTTGGGGGTATCAGCGCACCTCCGACCCCAGGATCATCTGCGTAAAGTAGTGATTCACGTATTCACCGAGCGATACCGACTGAGTATAGGGGTTGGGGGCATCAGCGCACCTCCGACCCCAGGATCACCTGCGTAAAGTAGTGATTCACGTATTCACCGAGCGATACCGACTGTTTTGGTAATGGAAAGAGTCCAAAATATCATCTAAATATATATGTATTGCGAAGAATGTGGTAGAACATTTAAGAGGGAGGCAGATCTCAAGAAGCATTTAAAGATGAAAAAGACAAAGTGTAAGGACAGTTATGATTGCCCCTGTGGTAAGTCTTTTCCTACTAAGGTCAAGCTGTATTGGCATTGTTATGACTGTGAGAACGATTACGATGACATAAAGAGGACCTGGTATTAGGTAAAAGATATTTCCTATTATATATGGAATCCCAAAGCAACTTTAAGACGGTGTCGATACCCGGAAACGGTGATATTGACGTCAGGCAGTTTTGGATGAAGTCGGAAAACAAGATGAAAAGAACGCTATTGGAAGGGCTGAAGGAGCTGGGTGCACTGAAATCAAGCATAATGGTTCAGATTAGTAAGATTAGTAAAGGATGATGTCATTACGACAGCAATGCTGCGATCAAAGTCGCTGATTATATTAGAATCAACCGACCTAAGACAGTCACTTAGCAGTGTATTGGAGGCAATTACCGAGTCTCTTTCCAACTATACGCGGGAAGGATCAGGCTGGGTAATAGAGGAGGTAGAAGGATTAGACATTAGTACGGCAAGGTACGTGCCTATACGAGGAGGTAGTTACGTGCCACTACCTATTTGGATAGAGAGAAAGAAAGCCATAGTCAATGTAAAAGCAACGATAATCTATGCTTTATGTGGGCAATACGATCCGCACTGTACCCAGCAGATAAGGATTCCTGCAGACCAAGCAAGTACCCAACGGATAATTTAGAATGGGATGGTGTGGAGTTTCCCATGCAGCTGATGGATATACCGATATTTGAGCAGGAAAACGACTTAGCTATTGACGGTGTCAGGGATCAGACAATAGTGCCGCTGGTAATATCGAAAAACAGAGGAGAAAGGATACACCTCTTTTACTACGGCGGGCATTACTCCTGGGTTAAGCATATTAGCAGACTGTTTTACAGACATACGAAGCACAGAGGTAAGAAGTACTTCTGTGATTGCTGTTTATTATCATTTACCAGTGTTAAGGCCCTAAAAGCACACGATGAGATATGTCGCGGAGTAGAAGAGGTGGCACAGAGAATACAGATGCCTGTAGATAAGACCCTTTCCTATTCAGACCACCAGAAGCAGATGTGGGTGCCTTATGTCATATACGCGGACTTTGAAGCACTGATAACGAAAGAAGAAAGAAACAGCGGTGCTACAGATAAGCTAGGATTACATGAGGTCTGCTCCTTTGGTTACATAGTAGTCAGATCTGATGGGAAAGCAGATCCTCCTGTGATCTACCGTGGTCCCGATGCAGCTAGGAGGTTTCTTGATGCATTACTTGAAGAGGAGGAAGTCATAAGAGAAAAGCTGAAGAATCCAAAGAAGATGGTATTTACCAAAGAGAACCAGGAGGCTTTTGCCAAGGCAAAGAAATGCCACATCTGCCAACAGACGCTTCTTCAGTTTGGAAGGCAAGCCAAGAAGGCGTGGGATGGGGAAGGAAAGTATCTAGGAAAAGCTCATTTTAAGTGTGGCAAGTACGCAAAGAAGGGAGAAAAGCCAGACAAGCCTTCTACCCACTGCATCCACTGCCACAAAGCCCTTGTTGAGGATTTCTACATGGATAAGGTTAGAGATCACTGCCACATCACGGGTAAATACAGAGGAGCAGCACATTGGAAATGCAATATAAACTTCAAAGTAGATCCAGAAATGGAGATCCCAGTCTTCTTTCATAACCTTAGGGGTTATGACAGCCATCTTCTACTACAGGGAACTGATGGGTCTGAAGTAAAGTGTATCCCCAACAATAAAGAGAAGTACATGTCTGTGACTGTAGGTAAGTTGAAGTTCTTAGATTCACAGCAGTGTGGCGTATGCACAAAGAAGGCAATTAGTAAGGTTTGTAAGGACTGCAATAAGGAGTTCAGCACTCTTCAAAAGCTGCAGTACCATGCCGGTTAAGAAGGGCGTTTGTCATAAGGAAATTACTACCCAGTGTAATGACTGCGGTAAGGTCCTTAGTACCCACCAACGTCTTCAAACTCATAAGAAGATACATGAAAAACAATACCAAAGACTTGCAAAGAATTATGACTTGGAAGGGGTAGATTGCTATGAATGCGGGGATATCCGTAAGCCGTTGTAAGCATAAAGACGAATACATAAGGGATAGGATCAATCATTTGAAGAAGCTAAGTAAGACATTTCCATTCTTTGACGTAGCCGAGGGGGTTCCTTGGGAAAGAAGGGAATATTGGAGGTAGCAGTGTAAGAAGTGTGGATGCATAAGGGAAGAGGAGGATATTCCAAACTGTCTTATGACAACATTTAACAATATCCTAACCAAATAATAACATTTAACATGTTGTCATAAGACAGTTTCCGACCTCCTTTAACAATATCCTAACCAAATAACAACATTCAACATGGTATCCTAAGACAGTTTCCGACCTCCTTTAACAAGCCATTTTGAGATGGTTTCCCCATCATAATATATGGACTGCATCACATGCGAACTCCCAGCGGAATGTTTGAGACCTCCCAAACCTAAGACCCGAAAAAAATACGACTGCCTTCATTGCGGCAGTACTTTCTTATAAAAGAAGCCTTTGACGACCACTGGTGCGACCCAAAGGCCTGTAGGACGATGGCGGACGCCCTGCCTAAGAATGTAAAGGACTCTCCGGCTCATACTTAACTACGTCAAATGCCCACTTACCGTCTTTTTTACCATGGCTCATGATATGGGTAACATCCTGCCATTCGATGGCGTACCTTATCCTATCAGGTGCCCAAAGGCAGTATGTTTTTTTATCGCCTTTTAGGACTAACCTCAGACGGTCAATGTCTTCGAAGACTACGTAATTTTTTATCTCGTAGATTTCCCCTACCGTCAGCTCCCTCCAGTGTGTCTGTACTAACTTAAGCGCATTAAATTTGTCTTTATTCATATATCTTATGAAATTTTTTATGGTGTACGTCTAAGGTGTCTGCGGACTTGAACTTCTTGCAGCAGCGCCGGCAGGGCAGTCTAAGACCCTGAGAATATTTCATGATGCTTCTACAAATCTCGTCGTAATCATTGTTAATTATTACTTTAAAATTATTCTTTTCGTAGTTGTCTAAGACCTTTCTTTGTGCGTCGGATAATACCCCATTCCCTTTGAGTGTCTTTAACTCTAAGCAGAAGCCATTGTATTTCTTATGGGCATTAAGAATCGTCAGATCTGGTTGCCCTTTTTGATATCCTTTCTGCCAGCCCTTGATTCTCTTATCTGCGGTGTCTTGCAGTTCTCCTAAGCCGGCAACCACCAGTAAATCAGGGTAGTATTTCCTCATGTAATCTAAGACTTTCTTATGCAGGTCAAATTCATTTTCTATCTTGAATACTAACTTATTTGAACTATCGAATCGCTTTTCTACCATGAATTTACCTGTTTTGCGTAGTGCCGGTAAGACTTCTTCAAATACCCAATCGCGAAATTCCTTTGCCTTGGGTAACTTAGAATTGAATATTAACTCATAAAGGCCAGGTTCCGAAATATACACGGAATGTGGGTGGATAGTAGAAGGGCCCTGATTTGGGGCCCCTTGTAGGTCAACCCATCTTTTCTGATATTTCTCACACATGGACTCTAATAGCATTTTTTGGGCGTTCGTATTCCAACGCCAGGGCCACCTCCTTTGCTTTGAAGTACAGGGTTTCGCCTTGCACTATGCATTGCAGTGTCGTGTCGTCTTTGCAGAAGTTGCGTAACATGGTATATTAGCCAAATATTTTAATAGGCAACGCTCTTTAGCTGATTCATTTCTACGCTTGGCTGCGCGTCGCTAACCACGAAGATGTAGCAGTTTATCTTATCACCGTCACTCGCACACTGGTATTCTTTGTGCGCTTGATCTCCAAAATATCCGTTGCTTTAACAGGCTCAGGGGTTGCAACTTCACTTACGGGGCCGGGAGTAATTGTTGGGGTTCCCTTGGCTGCCGTCGGAGCCGCCTGCGGCATTATCTCGGCCGTTACTACAGGCGTCATGAAAAAATTATCCGGCAAGATATCAAAGCACGACACAACAATAGCTCTGTCTAGGGCAAAAGTAAATACAATTACTGACCTTGTTTCTAAGGCATTGCGCGATAGAAAGATAGACGACGTCGAATTCTCGATTATTCTGGCCGAGGAGGAGAAATATGAGAAGCTTAAGTCCGGCATCAGAAATAAAAAAACAATCGTCAAAGATCTATCCGAGGAAACAAGAAAAAAGATATTCCAAGAAGCAAAAGCGGAGCTTCAAAGAAAACTCGCTCAGTAAATATTTGCGTTGAAAAAAGCCAAACGGGATTTCATTTGCATATTGAACGACAGTCTGGGTCATAGGCAAATTAGTTCCACAATTTTTATTTCATCAAGTCCGGGTTAATACAAGTCATGCCCTATTGATAAACCCAAATTGCTTAGGAATAATGGGCTGAAATTGAAGTTCATAGTTCCTGCGAAGAATCGATTTCAGTACTAACACTACGATTCCTCAACTTCCTTACTCGCCGCTCGGCACTTCGTTCTCTCTTGAGATGAGTTTCATACTTGTGGTGAATTTTTAGAGCTGCTTCTTCCGTCTTTTTCTTGATATCAGCCTCATATTTCCTTCTTCTTAATTCCTTAGTGGCAGCTTGTCGAGATAAATCTAATATCTTAGGCAACTGGGGAAAAAGAGAAAGAAAATCTTCGATCTGTTTATCGCCCATTTCAGTCAATGCTTGAAAAAACTCGGCGGCGTTAAATGAAATCGAATTCATGGCAGCTCTGCCAGAGTTCAAGGCCACTGTCTTACACTCCTCGATTTTTTCCACGCACTGGTCACGGCGATCTTGTAGTTGTTTCAAAGTAAGTGGCATTTTCACAAAATATTACACAGCCTGTAGTGGTTTCACAAAATATTACACAGTTGTGAAAAAAACTTGTGTAAAATGCATATCATTAGAGTTATCACATTCGTAACATTGCGCTGACGTGTCATCTTCTATTTGCATCTTCTTACCATAACAAATATACTTATTTGGCTCGGTGGTTCTAAAGCGGGGCCTAAGACATTTCATGCATAGATCGTAAATTGGACTGAATTCTTTACATTCGCACATAGTATATAGACCAAATATTTTGGACTCTTTCCATTACCAAATTACAAAACAGTCGGTATCGCTCGTCTTTACGCAGGTGATCCTGGGGTCGGAGGTGCGCTGATACCCCCAACCCCTATACTACTCGCTTGTAAGTATATATGTGGGTGATGCAATGATGCAATTTGTCTTGGTTGATTTATATAGAAGTCTGTTTTCTCTCAATCAACTGTAAAAGGACTGTTGATATAGATAAGAGAGTATGTAACCTCCTACAGACTTCCACAGGGTTGTCATGCAAGTGTTGAGAGACAACCCTAAGAATCTCTGTATGCAGGCTTTGCACCATCATTTGATGGCAGCCATGACAGGAGGCAGGAACAACAATATTGAATCTCGTCTAATCTGTTTTAAGAAAGAGTTCTCTGGAGAAAGACCATCATGTGGTGATGCAAAGCTTGATTAATGTGTAGCAGCCTTACATTTCTTTTGTACGATGCTCCAGAATATTCAAAATCATTCTAACATGAGAAAAGAAACAGCGAGTTGATTTGCAATATAATTATGAATCTTTATTTTGTTTAATTGCATCGAATTGTGTCGAACAAAAAGCTGATTCCAAGTATGATCATTGATTCCCTTCTCCATTAAACATTTCTCACCAATCTATCACTTTAGCAGTCAAATATTTCATTTAATGCCTAGTGTGTATAATGATCAATTCTTCCATATATTTCATCATCATTACACCGATACTGTACCAAAGGAAATCTCAATAATTATTTTGCACAATATTTGAAATACTTCTAGCCTGCATGACTTGACAATCCAGTTTTGCTCTCTCCTGTATCAAACAAGTCGGAGCATGATTCAATGACAACTATAGTATTATTATTAGAATAATATTTACAATATTCAAAGGACGAATGGTATAGAGTAACGATATGTTGTCCTCATCAAGTAAATTGGAATCCTGTGGGCGGAGCTGACTGAGGAGGTGCAAATTGATACCCCTCGGTGCTATCAGGTTGAAGATTGGGGTCCTCATCATCAACTCCTTCTGAGAAGTACTTTTCAATCAGTGCTTTACTGGCTAGGTATACTTCAGGCCTGGGGTGTTCTTGTAGTTTTTCAAGCATGTCAATTCCTACAAGAAAAGGTGGATTGAGCTGGTTAGCAATCGACAATAAAATGATTTGTAAGTGACCTCTGGTTTCAGTCATTCATTGTGAAAACATGTGGCACTCTCCATGGTAAATTCAACAAATTACCTATGGTTTTGTCGTCTTAATTACCAAGTCTCTCAACCAATCAGACAGAGCTTTCAATAATATTTGTAGTAGGCCGTTAGTCCTAAAATGTAGCAGGCTGAATCCACTGGTGTTTGTAAATAACTTTATTTGGCAATAAATCATTTTTTTGTCAAAATAGCCTACAGTTTAAGGTGAAGTATCTGGCGATAAACCGCCAGTAGCCACCTTTTATTGAAAGCTCTGATCAGAAAACAAGAAAATTTACATTTGTGGTAAATAAACCAAAGGGTCCTTCTAAGAAAGTGTTGTGGATGCAAGGCTAACATGGAAATATATTCTCGATGGAATTTGTGTCATTACTTTTGTATTTCTATGTTAGCCTAACATTTAAGGCAATTTTAAGAAGGGTGCATACCCCTTTGTTTTGTGATGCACACACAATTGATGTCAACTCCCCTACCCCACCCTCATAAATCATGAATAGTTGCATAGAGAATAAGCATAAGGTGAACATTAGCTGCTACATACCACCACTCTCTTCAAACTTTTCTGCTACAAATTCAGCAGCTCCTTCCTCTATTGAAGCGGCATTCTGCAATGCGATGTAAAAAATCTCAATATTGGTAATGCAATTCAGCAGTCATAAGAGCAAATAAACATCTTGTTTACAAACTTATGGGAAACAGCATTGGTTATCACTTACATGGAAAATGTTATTCAAGCCATCCAGGAGAATTAATAAAGCCTTTGCAAAAGAAGCAGAAAATATGGTTAACTCTAAAAAATATAAACTAAATCAACATTACTATGCAAAAGTACGATCCTTAATAACACCATTTTTCTTGCTAGAAGACTTTGTCAATCAAATATATTGTTGGAGTACGGGAAAGATGTGTTTGATTGATTGGTGTACTGTTGTCTATTGCCAATAAATTACTCCTTTTTAACAATTGCCTCGATCAGCATGTAGCAATGACAACAGTAGATTGTTGGCAATGACTGATAGTTTTAGATAATTTTGCATCAAACATGCATGTACATTTTGTCATTAAAAGAATTGAATTATTTATGAAATGATACCTTTGGATCAAGGAATTCCATTTGTTCACACATGGGAGGAATAACGTCACAATGTAAAAGGTATTTGAGCTGTAAAAACAAATTCATGTGTTCCAAAGTTACTCATTTTCATTACAATATTACCGCCCCAAATTTCAAAAAATGGTAGTTACTGGGATTCCCAGTCACGCTTCACCAACTGAGACCTAAATCACAATGAAAAATTGATTTTTGGTGTACGTCAATCAAAAGGGTTTCTGGATTCTGACTCTGAATTTCAAATGCTTAACTGCAAAGCTATCGGTATTGACTTATCTGATCTTGAAGAAATTCAAATCGTAGTCAATACTGATAGCTTTCCAGTCAAGCATTTGAGATTCTGAGCCGGAATCCTGACATTTTCGAGAAAATAACTGTATGTCCAGAGCAAGAAATTTGCAGCGACAAGAGGCATGAAATAAGGACAACGGTTTTTGCACATTTGCACTTGTTCAAATGAGTATTTACACCAGTCCTGGTGTAGAAAACAATAGAAAACAATAGAAACCAATAGGTCTAGTTGGGAGTGTGACTGAGAATTGCAGTAAAAAATAAATAAAAAATCGAAATCTGAGGCATTTGGAAATTTGATAATGATGAAAACCTAAATTATCCAGATGTCTCAAATTATAGCTAAATTTTTGGGTCACATAGGTATAAAAAATCATTTGTAATATGCAGCATTTCTTACTTGGTCTGCAGAAGCACCAGATGTATAGTTAGTGATGACCCAGATTGCTTCCTTCTTTGCTTTGAAGTCACCCTTCAAAGAAATATTAATATTAAATATTCTTATAACTTTTTTTAGAAAGTCGCAGAGATTCTTTGTTAGGGATAAGGCTAAAACTATATTGTCATCTCACAACAGTTGAAACATTGTCTTATAAACAATTTAAACATGAAACCTTTAGAGTCTTTTTTTATTTCATGAATGTCTGTCTGCATGCATGCTAGACTTATTTATGCATAGAAATAACCACATTGGACAACCGGTATTGGGTTTTTCAACATGTCTCTGAGTGGGTGGGTGGGGGGGGGGGGGGGTAATTGTCACTTAACCCACCACCTAAATCAATTATGTTGGGTCCTTATTTTGAACACTAACACTAAGTTATGACCTTGTTCTAGTACTAATTCAAAGTGCATACTTTTACTCTTTTTAGGATGCCAATGACAAGGGGAATAAGACCAGCTTCTATTACGCACTGGAAGAACAAAATAAAATAATTATTGAGTTTTAATTTTGCGAATAAAATGTGTATAAAGAATAAACATGCTTTGTCACTTATTTATTTTCACTTTGCATTTTCAATCCTTATCCTTTGATATATCCGACATTTTTTTGCTTTTTACCTGAATTTGCAGTTTTGTTCCTGCTGTTATATTAGATATCGCCCATGCTGCTTCCTAGTTTGAGAGAAAAATTACTAATACTTAAAAACAAGATGTTTTAAAACAGTTTTCCATCATACAACAATATAAAAGTGCAAACACTTGTGGCTTTGTCTGCATTCTGCACAAGCCCTGGTTCTAGAATTCCAGATTTCTAAGAAATTGGCTTATCTATGATTAGCATATTGACAGTAAAGTGTAATATTGTGTAGTTCCAAAAATTATCCATATCCCTATCCCCCGGAAATTCCAATTTTCTTCCATACAAACTCTGTAATTTTTGTTCTTTCTCTGACCCCCCTACTCTTCGGAAATTCCGAATTCCTCTATGGGGTGGGTAGGTATGATGATTTCTGGAACTACACATTACGATAAAATCTTATGATGAATATGATACCTTGATTATGCTGGGCCGTTTATGTGTAAGAAGATTCCTAAAGTAGAATAATGCATTGCTCTCGATTATTGCCTGAAAAAATAGAACAATTTGAGTCACCATCTTTGAAACATTGGAAAAATTAAGTTAGTAATGATCAACAACTCAGTTAAAAGCCTTCAAAACCAAGAAGGAAAAAAAACATCCCAAGAAAAAAATGCTATAATTTCCAGCTCTACCTACTCTCCACAAAGTCCTAGAATGTACTCAACAGCATGTGGTTGTGGTATGTACTACTACGGCACTGTCCCTTTAATATTGCTGCACAGTTAAAGCCCTGACTGGTTTGATTAATTCAACTGAACCACAACTTGAGTTTGTTTGATGGCTTGTTCTCTACTCTCAGTGAGTGTTGAATGTAAAAGCAAATTATTACAACTACTTCCAGTAATGATAAAAAGGTAAATTATACACCGCGAAAAGATGAAAAAACTGAAGGATGAGAGTCAAAACAGTTTTGGAGATCCTGAGGATACAAACGAGGACCTTTATTACTACTAGCATCCGAAACGTCATCTTTTCACGGTATGTAATTTACCTTTTTATCATTACTGTTTCATTAGAAACACCAATTGAGCTCACACCAGTTTTTAGCTAGTTATATTTTCTTACAACTACTTCCATACAGTACCGCCTGAAATCATTGCAGCATGCGAACGCGTTTGTTTCGCGTCTTTACCGCGTGCTATGAACGCAAACTGTACGCGGAATGGACGCGAATGGACGCGAATGGACGCGGTCAATACGCTCTTTCGTTCTTACTGCGGTTTATAGAACGTAGCATTTACAGTACATGTGCCGAGTACATTTGCAGTGAAAGTGCCCCAAAAACTAGACATAACTTTTTAATCAAATGAGCAGCATTTTCTGAAAAACGTAGCATAATCATCGACCGAATGTACGTACATTTAGTCAGATAGTCTATTAATATGGAAGTTTGAAACTTTCGAATATTTTCGAAATTGAAATGTCGGAAATACTTGGAAGTTCGTCCATAAACTTCTATAACTACATGTACTGTAGTTATAAATAAACTGACCTCAAATTATTATCGCTGTGAGGAGGCCTAACCGCATCAATTTAAACCTTCAAAGTTCAATATGCTACACAATATATGTATTTTGCTAGAGGAAAGTTCAGTCTCCAAATAATTTATCAGAGTTTGAAGCAAATTATTAAGATCAAACCTATTCTTAATTCTTGTTTTTATTTCAAAATACAAAGTCGAAGCTTTTAGAACGCATCTTTTTCCAGCAAATGAATCCATGGCCGGCGAACATGCAATTTACACGCGGACTCGGTTGTTGCGAGCTGCATCGAGCCCTGCAAGCTGGAATTCTTTTTTTTTTTGTCTCTCTATTAGTCGCTGCCGGTTCCTTTTTTTGACTGGCGGCAGTGAAAAACCAAATTCAAATCGGTTACTCGCAACTAACGAGTCCTCATAATATTTAAAATGCAAAGCGGCGGACCCTAATAATTCTCCGATTTTATACACAGAATACGAAGCCCCAGACCGTTCGTGACCTGAAGAGTCTAAAAATAATACTACATTCACCACGATTGTGAATTTTATGCTTTCGAGTAGCCCAAGAGTGAATCGAAGTAACGAATTCTGTTGTGAATGTAGAAGTATAAATAAAAGTTGCCTTAGGAAATTGCAGGACGAAGAATGTTTGAGAGATCTAAAACGTACAAACGCACGTGAGTATGCGACAAGATAAACGTCATACATGTAGCGTTACACTGTAATCAATTATCTATGTCGGGCTCTAAAATATCTAATGTAATTTCGTTTTTTCGTCCAATGTTACTCTATTACCTTGAAATAAAGCACGAAAGCATAAAATACTATTATTTTATAAAATAGTTGGAACTTTTGGATAGATTAACCATTCCAACTGGATCAAAATCGAGGTAGAAACGCTCCCCACAAGATACAGTACAAAAGGGCAAGAGAATCGCATATGACCACATTTAAACACAGTTACATGTACATGTAGCTCATTTTCGATTGATGAAACAATTAATTCCAAAGAAATTCTACACACAAAAAAAATCGACTCCTGTACTGGTTGGTACAAACTCGAACTCGATTCCTAAATGGAACTTTTAAAAAACTCGAACTCGGGCCATAAAAAATATTTCGTTGAATGCCAAACCAGTAGGAATACTGTATAACCAAACAGCGCTTTGTACAGTATGATACTGTATGGGACGCGTTTTTTCGGCAACCGCGGTTAAATCGCGGTCAATTCTAGGTCAGGACGCGGCTTATTTGCGTTTTTACCGCGTGCACTGAACGCGCGACGGACGCGTCTTATGCCTCAATGATTTCAGGCGGTACTGTATGTATTTAACGATATCTAAATCAATAATTTCTTATAATATTCAAAACTCTCGTAGAAAATATTACAGTCAATGTAAGAATACAATGAACACCTAAAATGTCTGGAATGTTGAACATCATGTTCTGACCAATCACATGCGAGAATGAATTCATTTCTAATTAACTGTTGCATGTGAATGGTCAGAACACAATGTTTAACATTTTTTTAGTTTTAATATTTGTTTACCAACCTGTGTCTGATCATCTCTTCCAGTAACAATGTTCCCAACAGCTCGCAGTGCAGGAGTTAGAACATTCACTTCAGGGTAACCTAGCAGTTTTACTAGTTGTGGAACTGCTCCTGAATCTATCACCAGCTGTTGATATTGAAAACAGAGGAAAATTAAGGGGAGATGTACATTTTTAAAGTAAAAAATTGAACTTTTGTGGAGGTTCAAATCTTCTTAATTTGAGGAAAGCTAGTTCCTGGTGAATTTATAGGAGGGTCATGAATTTCTTACTTTGTGAAAGGGGGAGGACTACAATAATTTTAAACAAGTTTACTTTAAAACCTACAGCCCTTTGCCCCAAATAACATACCTTCCCAAAATGCCTCAATTTTTCTCTAAAAATGTCTAGGAATGGGAAAATTTATTTCATTTTTTTTAAAGAGTGGTTAGGGCTGCAGGAATAGAGAGGGTTATCAAGTTATTACACAGCAAGAAGGGGAGGGTCATCAGTATTTTCATTCAACCAAAAGTTTAGCCTGCATTCAGCTGGTATTATATTCCTTGAAATAACCATCTGCAAAATAGCGCCAGAATCCTTGCGCCCTGTGGCCCGAAATAAGAAGTGGTTTCTGATTGGCTCTCGCCTGGTTCAATTCTTACGCAAACTCTGATTTAATGGTAGCTAGTTCGAATCTCATGACTTATTGTAATCATAAACACACTTGCAAGGGAATCTTATAGCTCGTTTTAAAAATTGAAATGCTTCATTTTGAGGAAATTATACCAGCTGAATGTAGGCTACCCAAAGTTCTGACACCTTGGAAGGCTGAAACGTCAATGGCTAGGTTTATGATATTTATTCCTTTAATGAGGTGGGCTGTTGATTTTTCTATAATCAATGTATCGTAGGTTCCTCTTGCCATTCAAATGTAATCCCTAAACAATACAATTTTTTCTAACCTGAATTCTGTCATTCACACCATCTGTTAAGTATGATAAAGCCCAGCAAGTGTCAGCTAGAACCTAAAAAAACAGTCAAAAAATATTATGATCATTGAGCAGTAGCTAGTAATGGGAAAAGCTAAGGCATATGATGCAAAAATAAAACCAAACAAGATATTGTAATTTTCTTGCCTCTTTGTCATCATGGTGAAGAAGTCGAACAAGTGTTGGTAAAACCTGGAAAATAGTTAAGCATTATAATAATAAATAATAAAATAAATGGGATTTAGCAGTGGCATTTCTACAGAGTAGCTATTCATCCACTGTAATTGCAATTGGAATTTAGGAGTTGATTTTTGCGGAGGGAGGAAAGCTGGGGAACACGGAAAACCCTCGAAGCACAGGAGAGAACCAACAAACAACTCTACTCAACTAGCAAGCACAGCAGGACTCGAACCCGGGTTGCATTGGTGAGAAGGCGAGCGCTCACCGCTACTGCCACCTGTGCTTCCCGCATTATCATTAACGGATAGCTAAAATTTAACAATAACTGTGCACCCTCTACTATGGAAATCACTAGCGTAGTAAAATGTCTGTTTGGAAATTTCTTTTGCTGGGGTGTTTTATTGGTACCATGTGATTGTTTCTGACCAATCATGTGGTAGAAATTTGTAGGCAGCTCTGTCTTAAGACATAAAGGATGTGGGAATATTTTACTTGCTTCAAATAATTGCTTTGCTGTTTAAAACTAGTCATACCATTTTGACAGCTGAGACATCTGGAGGAGGGTCTTTGTTACGACAAAGGTTAGATAATGTCCAGGTAACGTTACGCAGAAACTGGACCTAAAATGGGGTAAAATGGGACAAACATTTTTCTAGTCATCGTTTTGGTCATGCAACTAGTAATCGTTAGAAATAAATGATTATGGAATGTGCATAGTGCCTGGACTAACTATGTTCAAGCCTTCTAGGAGCAGGTGTAGCTCAGTTGGTCGGTGCTCTGACTTTGGAGGTAAAGGTCCTCAGTTTGATCCTCAGGATCTCCAAATTTATTTCGACTCTCATCCGTATAGATTCAGCTTTGAGTACTAAAACAGAGCACTGATGGAGAGAGTGAGGTAAAGTGTGCACCCTCAGCTTCCTGGAAGACCAGCCATTAGCTGAAGGAACACTGGCATTAAATAAGGCTTTTCCCTTGATTTTGATTGACCATTCAATGATCTTATGCCTCAGTATTAATTTAAATGAGAACACGTGATATGCAATGAGATCTACTCTAAGTGTGAACATATCTGTTAATAGTGTTTGATTCTTGCTTCTGCATTAAATACTCACAGAAGTGGGTTGAGCAGTGAGTGCCAATAGTGGCCCTAATGCATTAGCTGATATAACAGCATTGCGCATCATTGGTCCATCACCTAAATAAATTTACAATGCAAATAATATACCAACATCAGAATATTAACCCCTTTAAATCACATACAATGATGGATGCAAGATGCAAGGTCGGTTTTTGCAATATTCAATATTTTAAAGCCGACACCCTCAGGACTGTCACTTCATATATTCATGATAGCGAAAGTCAATATGGTCATTTCTTTTCAAGCATTTTCCATAGGGATTTTGCTCAAATCTGCAATAATGAGTTGTCCTTAAAATCTGGGTGTTGGCAAGGCGAGAGTTGACTGTATATATACTGGTATAATACCTGCGATGTTGCCTAGTGCCCATACAGCTTGCTCAGATACATTTGTATGGGGTGACGACAGCAGCTTCACAAAAAGTGGTAAAGCTCCTGGAAGATAACCAATACATATAACAAACGTTAGATAGTTAATTTCGTTCTAATAAAACACATGTACAATCTAAAGAAAGTGACTGGATCCAGGATTTTTTAAGGGGGTGTTCTGCATTTAAGGGGCATTTAAAAGATGCCGAACCAACCCAAAAAAACCCCAGTACATTCTGTTTCAACCCTCCCCCTGGATCTACTGATGGGTTTGCACAGGTTTGGAACTTGACGACACCCTAGATGTAAGAGTCAAGTACACTTGCTATACCACCCTCTACCCTTACCAATACACACATTTGACCCATGTGTCCACATTCTATAAGGTAAATGAAGATGAGAGAAATGACAAGAGCTTAGTACTGTCAATATCTTACCCTGATCGACTACAGTCTTCGTCTGGTCTGAGTTACCAGAAGCAATGTTAGTTAGTGCCCAGGCAGCTTCAAACTGAAGGAGAGGACTGTAGATCACCAACAGAAAGCATTAATAATAATAATAAGACTGATAAAATCTTGGTATATAGTTGGCACTTTAGTATTATTCATGGAGGGACCTGAAGGGGTAAAATGGGAGCTGTGATTCACCTTTTTTGGGCTGAGAAAATGGGATTTTATGCACTGGAAATGAGATTTTAATAAAGAAAGGTCTATGACTTATCAAATATAATAAATGAAAGGTATTGACTTTTTAAGTTTGGACATGTTTCAGACCATGTATTATTCCCTATAGAGTATAATTTCTTTATTTGATGGTTGCACATGAGATGACCAATGAGTAGATGGATACAACTTTAACTTAGAATCTTGTTTTCAAGAGAATGACATGTGGTCTGAAATGGGAAAATGTATTCACCATAACTTACAAATCACAACGCTCCAAGTATTTAACCAGATATGGGACAAGTCCAGCCCTATGCATAAAATAAAAATAGTTGTTAATCTCAACATTACACATATTTTCATAAGGTATGCTAAAAAAATCCCTACAATTTTAGCTGACTTACTTTATTACAGCATCCACGGGTGGATTCTTCTCTTTAGACAGCATTTTCCTGCAAATGTAAAATTTCAAATAGTCAATCCAATTAATTAGGGGAACATTGGTAATACCCCCATTCAAATAAATTGTGACCTATTTATCCTACCATTGATTTCCTACCTCACAGACTGAACACTCAGGAATATAGTATTGTCATCTCCAGTTTGTAAGTTCTGGAACACGAGTAAACAAACTATTGTAGACAGGATACGACAAAATACCTTTACAATTAAGTATTTTACAAAGTATATTTTTCATGGTACTGATAATGTAAACAACAGCAACTATCTCTTACTCACTTGGAAAACTGTATGAAGTGGCAAAATTTGTATGACCTGAAAAAAAGCAAACCAATGAAATATAGGATATACATGTATAATTTATTAGAAGACTATAAAATTGAGATATTCAAGACAGCTGGGCATGTATGGAGGCTTATTCACGAGGGATACCACTTGCTATTCATTATGAGACTCCTCCAACAAATTGAACTTCCGCGCACAAATTATCTCAAAAACACATTTACCTACAGTGGTGCACAATTATGGAATAGTCTGCCAAATAACTTAAGGCAGGCAGAGTCTCTAAAAGAATTTCATCGACTATTGGAAACCTATTATGTATAGTAAAGCACGGCATTCATGGAAAGCAGGTTTTTTATTTCATTTTATTATATTAGATTAAACTTAGTATAGATTAGTTGATTATTTTAAACATTTTGTAAACCTGATGATTATACTGAGGTAAAATAAAGTTTTATCTATCTATCTATCTATCTTATGGCTTTTTATTGCTTTTGACCTAATTTTCATCATAGCACCCCCCCCCCCCCCCCCTCAAAATTTGCACTTCCAACCCCTACCTCACCAATATTATCGAGGTCAAGAGATGCCAACGTTACCTGTTGAGAATTGACTTCTTTCAAGGGACTGGTTTCCAGCTCATTGAGATTGCGCCTTTTCAGGACCTGATCATCTCTTTTGGCCTGTAAAAAAAACACATCAAAAGTTTTTAGACAATTCTCATAATAAACAATTGAGATGTTTGAAATTCTCAGCTTTATGACTGTTAGCCAAAATTCCTACAGTTTTGGCATGCAACTATATGTGCTGATCAACTTGTCTACTCTCCTTAGCAGCCATTTTTAGTCTCATTTCATTCACCTACAGTCCATCAATATTGGCCGACACCTCCCCCCCCCCCCCCCCCCCCCCCCACAAAGATCCCCATTCCCTCCCCAATGAAATTTGATAAGCGGCTTCGAATACCGTTAGGATATAAATTTCAGAAACCATTGGATTTGAAACGAACTTTTATCTATTTTCTGAACGTATACATTTATTTTAGAGGGGATTTTTTTGGACTCCATTCGGATCACTCATTTGCTGAAGCACAAATTCGTATAATTTCAGTGCACGAGATCCACTTGAGCGCTATGAACTTTCTTTCACAAAACAAGTTCTACGTTCTTGAATACAACTTTAAACTTAAAGTCTGGTCCTTTATGACAATAAAACAACTTACTACGCCTTTAATGAATTACTACTTGAAGGTCCTTATCGGAAAGTCGGCGCCACGGTTATTGCACGGTTAAGTTATCGCACGCTTTATTCCAAACAAATATAGACACAAGAACTCATGAAGAATATGTTGTTTTTTACACACCTTTCTTAGTTCTATAGTAACATCATTTCTCCTCCTTCTCATCTCCTGTAAAAACAGGGTAAAACAAAGTTAACTTGAACACAAAGTCAACAAAATTTAAGACAAAGATGTGAAAATTTGTGGTCGTCTTCCCCGAGGTAGGTTAAGCGATCTTACCGAGTTGTCTTTTCCCTTATTTTTAAACGCGCGAATACGTCCTTCATTCTCATCCATGTTAATAGCTTTAGAGATTGGAATATTGTAGCAAAAGATGTACAAATGTGAAGGCTTTTGAACGAAATTTCTTTGAAAAAGAGCAGCGAGGAAAGTTAAATGACAAAGAAATAAAGAGATGAAGACGATTTGAAGTCAAGTCTTCCCTCTCTTATTGGCTGATTCAAATATTAGCCAATCATGAGCCCAGTTAGAGAACGGTACTTCAATCTTATTGGTCAAGTCTTGCTCATTCACATAAGCCTCCTATAAGCACGTGTTTGGAAACAAAATCCCGAGGGAACTAGGGGAGGGGAGGTACGATATTTTTGTTAAGTGGAGTAACTTGCTTCCTGATAAACTTTTTCTTAAATTTGCTTCACAGTAAAAATAAGAATAGGAAAATGTCATAGAAGTGAATGTCGTTATCAGAAAATTATTTTGTGCTGTCTTATTGGAGTTACTCCCAAAAAACGAGGGAATTTTAAAATAAGTACATGATTTTGAAAATTTCTTAAAATAATTTCAAAGATCTCAAAGAAAGCTTATATTTGTTTTTATATACAAATTTTTTATTATTTTTTCAGAGTAAAGCAACAGGTACATAAAACATTGTCACGTTTTTGTCTCTAGAGTAAAATGTTCCTCCTCACCAGTCTCCGTGTATAACACATGGTTGCGCGTAGCAACGAAAACAAACTTCAAAATGGCGGACGACAAGTTGACAAAAATTGTACAAAGTATAACCACTTTTATTTCTTAATTCGGTACATCCTATGTCGTAAATATGTCTAAATCCAAAAGAGGAAAGAGTGCTTCGACTAATGAAATAAGTAAATGGGAAGCTGAGTTCAGCCAAGCACCTTTTAACGAGGTAAAAATACTGTTGCACTTTTGTCTTTGAAATGTTTAAGCTTTGTAGCTTCTCATACTATCTTAACTCACCAATTTAGAGGCAGAAAACATTATTGACTTGTATTTCTTCATAATTTAGGAGTCCTGGAGGTCTTTTGTGTTTTTTATCGCGCCCAACAAGCAAGAAGACAATGCATATGTTGATGTTTTATCTGACGTGGTGTCTACTGGACTCAGGAAAATGTTTAGTGTTGTCACGGAAGAAGGACTCATGAAAGATGTGAGTGCTTACAAAATATATTTCTACTGTTTAAGCTCAGAACCTTTCATCTCTTGTCCTAACTCTGTGAGCCAGACATAGTTACTTGGCCTTATAAAGGAAAAATCTAAATATCTTCTAGGTGAGGGATTTTGGAAAAGTACAAACAGGAGGAAAAGGAAAAGGAGCACCAGCAACCAAAGCACCTGCGTTTTCTGAAGTATGTGAACAGGCCAAGGCAGTCCTTGATCAGGGAGAGACTATTCTGCCTTCAATGATGGCTAAGCTTGTCAAATTCAAATTACTTCAAATAAAACAGAAGGATTTGGACCGAAGAGAAGAGGAGAGAAAGGTAAAGAAGTAGAGTTAGAATTGCTCTAAAGTCACCACATATGACTAGAGTTTGTTGTTTGATGTGTCGTTCTCTCCCTTGCCTTTGAGGGTTTTTCTCTGGTTTCTCCGGTTTTCCTCCCTCAATAAAAATTAACATGTGAGTTGAGAGTTGTGTGTATAAAATATTCAATTGTAATGTTAGTGCATGTGAGTGGACTCTGAGATATATATTAGCAATCTCTGCTACTCTTAAATCTGATAGGAATAGGAATATAGCACCACTTACCATTACTCCTCTGCAGTACAACTGAGTTGGTAGATTAATGTAGTGGTAGCTTTTGCTTTATTAGAAATGTTACAGTGAAATCACTTATGAACCAATTAAGCTAATTAAATATATGATTTGATAAGAAATTCATATCCCCGCTCCCCCAAATTGCAGCCACACACACACACATACTTACTCCCCATTTTTATTTGACACTGTTATTTTTGAATGTATAATAGGCAGCAAAAGCTGCAGAATCAGCTAAGAAAGATGACAAAGGAAAGAACTCTAGGAGCCCTTCAGGTAAAAGTAGGTCCAAGTCACCAGGAAAGAAGAAAGGAAAGAAGGATGCAGACTTGCCGCCATCACCAAAGAAGGATACTAAACTGAAGAAAAGGGGCGATGTGGAAGACACCTTTAAGGCTATTGGTATGTCTGTTACGAATCACCCAGAAATATTCCTTTTTTACGATAAGGGTATGACATACCTAATCTTGGCCACTGATATTTTTTTCACACCACATCATGACATGCTTCACCACTCCATGTGACACCACAGCACAATGCTATACACTGTTCTCATAATGAATGACAAGCGCACAAAAATGAAGCCACCCTATCATCTTGCAAGGCTGAGCAAGGCCACTGCTCATACGAAATATAAAGATTTTGTTGCAATTTGCATACTGGGGGGGGGACTCCGGGAAAAAAGTACTGGGGATGCTCGTCGTATCTCTTAGGGATAAAAACTCGCGATTTGGTATCTTTTAGGGTGTTAAATGCAAAGTTTTGAAAATCAGCATTTTCTGGTATCTCTTAGGGTGTTGGAAAATAAGTAAGAGAAGCACGCATCGATATGGCTTATCCTAGGCGCTTTTTATAGGCCAGATGCCTAGTGTAATTTGTTGTGGTATTTTCTGGTATCTCTTAGGGTGTTGGAAAATAAGTAAGAGAAGCATGCATCGAAATGGCTTATCCTAGGCGCTTTTTATAGGCCAGATGCCTAGTGTAATTTGTTGTGGTATCTCTTAGGGGTTAAAAATCATTCAGTGCCCTTTTTTAAAGACTTCCAGTATCTTTTAGGGGTCTTTTTGAAAATTTCCGACGAGTATCCCCGGTACTTTTATTTTTCCCGGAGTCCCCCCTGGGATTGCATACCAAGCCTGCATTGCGATATGGGCAATGTAAATACCATTAATTTTATGATACAATACGAATATAATTCAAGCTTAGTAATTAACATACAACCTGCTATAAAAACTTCACCATCCTTTTTGGAAATAGCTGTATAGTTGCTTCAGGTATAGATCAAGTCTGATGATTTTGAATCATTGTTGATTTGATTGACAGATGATGAACCAGATGATGAAGGTAGTCCACAGCACTATGTCTTGATCCACGGCATTTGGATGGCTCCTGTCATTAATTACATGGCAGAATTAGGCATCAACATTGATGCCATCATCTGCATTAAGTCTGAAACTTATGACAAAAAGGAAGAAGTAAAAGGAACGGAAGAACAGCAAGCTACTGAGGTTAGTTGTAACTACGATGATGATGAAAATAATTGCAAGGTGATGGGGATGATGATAAAGAAATATTGAAGATAAAGATGGATATTTATGAATATAATGGTGATGGTGGTGATGATGTATGATGATGGTGATGATGGTAGTGGTGATGATGATAAGGAGGATGATGCATAATAAGAATGATAATATAAATGGTGATTATGATAATAATAATGATGAGAATGAGGGGGATGATGCATGCTGAGAATGTTGATAATGATCGGTGGCAAAGTTGATTATCAGATTGCATGTTGAGAATGGGAAGCACTAATGGCATAGTGGTGAGAGCGCTATACTATCATAAATGTGACAAAACAAAAAAAGAAAGGTTGTTGATGATGATGGTGATGAAGATGGTGATGATGATGATGATAATGATGATGATGGTAATTAATGATGATGGTGATGGTAGTTATCTAATGAAAAAATCTATAAAATAAGCTTCTGTTTAATAGGAACAGGATCCAGAGGTGTTAGAAAAGGCCATGAAAGAAGAAGAAGAAAGAGCAAAAAAGTTAGAAAAGGACAAACAACTCCAGACCTTTTGGATTGAAACTGATAACATTGTCCTTAACGCTCAGTCAGGCAACAAGTTGAAAGACATAGCCAAGTATGAGGTGATGGTTAAGGACAAAGATATACCCGAGGTTAGCCTTCAAGAACTGGAAGATGAGAAAAAGGTGAGGGAACGACCCTGTGCATGATAATATTACATTGTTGTATGAGAAAAAATCTCTCTCTAACGTTTTGCAACAATTTTTTTTAACAACTAAAACTTCAAAATTACCATATAATGAAAAATAGACTTTACAAGATAGAAAGAATTACAGATTATGGCAAAAGTTACTCAGAAATAACTAAAACGAGTTTTGAGTTAAGTGTAATTAATTAATATCTGTTTGAGTAACATCCACTCTGAAACTTGCAACACAACAGTGTTACACAAGAAGCGGCATGACTTTCTAGCCAATGCTATTGAACCTTCAAATTCTTTGTTAATAAGACCGTATTTAAATTTTCAGGTTGATTTTGGGACCATCATATTTGAAGATGTAGCCGTAACATGCTATAACATGTTAGACCATTATGTAATGTATAAACAGTACCTTGAATCTATGAAGCTTGTCCAGGTCCCTGTTCATTCCTTGGCTGGTGCTGAAGCAACAGCCGTCGCTCCTTTTGTCCCTGAATTACTATCATCTCAATCAGCTACCGGAGTGCAAGGTTAGATCTATGAATTGCTGCCTTTTCTTCTTTTGGGTCACTGAAGGGATTAACCTGTCCATCCTTTTCGTCCGTGTATCTTTCCATCCATTTGTTTGTTCATTCGTTTACTCCTCTTACTTAAATCCTATTGTTAGGACACAGGATGTGACTCTATATGAAATGTTAATGCTACAATTATTACAATACTGTCTTGCACTTTTGTTTGAAATGTTGCAGAAAGTATAGGAGGGTTCTCTTGCTAGATTGCATTAGTGGGCAATGTTGCTTGCAACAATATGTCCTGTGTGTTTAACTCTAACAGAGAAATTTTTTTGAGTTTTTGAAAGACTTACTCTGACTCTACTTTTGATGTCCCATAGCTCCTGAAACACAGGCTCCTATTCCAGTAGAGGTAGATACCCGGTACTACAAGCACCTGATGGATACAGTCCCTACTGACAGCCACAGCATCCCTCTCATACTGCACTGTCTACTGGAACAGGTATGGAAACTTTCAAAGATTCTGCTGAGAGAAAAAAACTACAGGGGGGAGGGGTGAGGATAAAAGGGTCAGACCCTTAGGGTTAACATAAGATGTTTTTACATCATGGTTTACAAGCATTCCTTAGAGTGTTGAATGACAAAGACATGGCAGCCATCAGTCTATGGTATTGATAAAGAAAGCTAATGAGAAATCTTTTGTTACATACCACCAACAACATGGTGACCAAGACAAAGAACAATACTATGTGAAGTCACCTTCTACCCCCAAGATATCCCATCGTGCATTTTTCTCAAAGAACAATGCACTTTTGGATTTGAACTATGTGAGGTCATCTTTACCCCAATTTATCCCATAATGTATTTTACTTGAAGAGCAATGGCACTTTTCAGACTCATACTCTGTATTGCCACTTTTACCCTGAGATATCCCATCAGCTTTTAGAATCATGCTATTTAAAGTCACATTTTTATTCCAAAATATTCCATAATAGTGCATTTTACTCAAAGAACAATAACAGTACAGGTTTAGATTCAAACTATTTAACGTTAACTTTTCACCCCAAGATATCCCATAACGCATAACTTCAAGGTCACGATTAAAGCCAAGTAACTGGATTATAGTTTATATCTTTGTTATTGCTTTCTACTAAGGTAACTGCTACAGTAGATGAGAGTAATCCTCTAGATAAGGAGGTGCCTCCACGTGATGATGGCTTGAATCACTTATTGGCTGCTCATATTGACAGCAAAGCTGGCAAACTTGTCTTGACTGAAAATGAGAAAAAGGTACTTTCGATTTATTAATAGTCTCCGTTTACTTATACAACACACAGGAAGTGACGAAAGAAGTGTGAAGGACAGTTGTTGACCAATCACAACCTCGTTCCCAGTGCCCTCTCTCTCGGCGTGACAGGGCCCTAGGAACGAAGTTTATTTAATCGGAGCGCGCCTAGCGAGGTGAACATCTCGGTACGAAATTAACAACTGTTAAAGAAATTTCTATATTCCGGCTACGCGACAAGTAGACTTTCGTAAAAGCCTTCGTCTATGTATTGCTTCTACGCCTCTGAGCACTATTGTGCTTTTTTTTTAGTTAGTTACGAGAAAAATTGCTTTACGATTTAACAAAACTAAATATTTTGTTAAATATCCTTCGCAGACAATCTTTTCTGGAAATGCAAAAGAAGAAAAGAAAACTGCAAATTCCAACGGGCCGATCATGCTTCACCATGGAGACGCATTGACGTCACAAGCTCATCACCTCCAGCCACAGAATGGCCTCAATCCTCTGCAAGCTCAGCTTCAAATGCTTCAGTTCTTTCCAAGCAGCGCCTTGAAGGATTTGCCAGAGCCAAAAGGGCGGGAAATTGCCGAGCGCGCCGCGCGCGCCAACGAATTACGTCACTTCCTGATGTCAAAATCGGTTAACCCCGCCATCTTGGATCATGTTTTGAAGCAGTACGCGTTCGAGGGGATGCTTCTAAAGACTGTTACTGATGATGGATTTATCATTGATCCTGTTGATTTGGATGAAGCATTCAGATCCTACTCTAACCCCTGGGATTATCCCTACAACAAGCTTGAGGACTTCATGAAGGTATTAAATACACCTTGCAACATACAGTGTTACCCTTGCACTTCAAAAGAGTGTGTGCAACCATGTGACTCAAAATCCCTATATAATCCCTGAATAACAATGAAACAGCCGCCATCTTTTCTTTTTTCTTTTTGCTACGAGGAATTGGGGATTTTGGAGAGGGCCACTACGCAGGAATACTTAACACCTTGTTATCGTCAACCAAGATGGCGACCATGACGTAACATGCACATGCTGTATGGAACTCTCTACCTTGGGCTTAATGTTTTCCCGTTTCAGACCACGTGTCATCCCAAGAGTATCATTTCTGTGTTTAAACGGTTGCACATGACAAGAAACATAAATACATTCCGTACCCAGACCCTTCTCAGAGAAGAATCGATGTTTCGTTAGAAAGCTGAGAAGGGCTTGGGTACGAGAATGACATGAAAATGGATGCAACAGACACTAGAGAAAAACGTTAGCGCATGCGTGCATTTCAGAACGTTTTCTAAGAATTTTGAAGAGTTCGAGTGAGAAAATAAATGTTTGTTTTCTCCAAGTATACAAAAAAATTCGCGAGTGTACTTTTGTCAGACCACGATACTGTATTAAATACCACAATATGAAAGAATAAGTCTTAAGTTTCAAGCATGGACACTAAGTTTTGGCATTTTGTGAAGTCCAATTTATCAGGCATGTTTGAAAGTCAAATTTACATCTGATTTGAATAATTTACATAAGGATTTAGAGCATGCGCAGACGTTTTTCACTCGTGTCGTTGCAACACAAACAAAATATCTTATTCTCAAGGGAATGACACGCGTGCGAGGTCCGAAATTGGAAAATATTACGCCTAAGCCAAAAAGGACTATTTGAGGCCTAAAGCCTGGTTCACACGAGCAACACAAACGCAAACGCAAGCGCAAACGCAAACGCAAGAAAACTACGTGTGAACTACAGTAACACAAACGCGAACGCAAGGAATGGAAAATTTTCCATTTTCTTGTGCTTGCGTTTGCGTTTGCGTTTTTAACGTGTGAACCGGAGAAAACGCAAACGCAAGCACAAACGCAAGACGTGGTTCACACGAGCAACGCAAACGCAAACGCAAGGAAAATACGTGTGAACTATAAACAATCACTACTGCGCATGCGTATCTTATTTTACTTGCATTTGCGTTGTACGTGTGAACATTGCTTGCGTTTGCGTTTGCGCTTGCGTTTGCGTTGCTCGTGTGAACCAGGCTTAATGGACCTTTATCACACGGCAGCCATGTTTATTCTCATGAGAATAAAAACCTTTGTTTCACCAGCATAGATTAATTCTCAAACTCTTGTATGCGAGGCTACGCGTGGTAGGATCTATTGTTCCAACCAACATGGCTGCCGCGTGAAAAAGGCCCATAACATGACCATCGAAAATCCTCGATTCTCATTGGTTGGCTACTCAAAAACGTGAAAAACGTGAAATCACAGTGCAAAAAGTTTTCAAAAAGTTTCACGCCATGAAATGAGAATTTGTATTTGATCTAAAAAATTTTGATGGTCATATTATTAAAAGAAAATCAAATGATTTCTCGTGCAATTTGAAAAGATCAGCATTCGTGAAGCTTAAAAATTAAGAAATCTTAATAACATCTTAATTTTTAAGCTTCACTGGTGCTGATATTTTCCAAATTGCACTCGAAACCATTCGATTTCCTATACAAAGCAGTTGAGTTTTACGTATCAGAATTGAAATTCATTGTCTAATCTTTCAAATAGAGAATTTGAGCTTGCGCGTAATGTTTTGCATTTCAGACCAGGAGTCATTCCCTAGAGTATGATTCTTTTGTTTAACAGTTGCACACTAAAAGACATGATTATGAATATTTTCAAGAACTGAAGTGGGAAAAAATTGCAAACGAAAAAAATATTAATTTGTAACCTTTTTTCAGGTCAAATTCTGTAGTGACGAGTCTGGCAATCTAAAGATAGCTGAGGTCGATAGTAATTCTCCGCTGACTTCATTTCGTAACCTTGATGATTGGTGCTTCGTAGAACATTTTGACCAAACAACACTCCTGCAGGTATTTTTAAACTCTGTATACTAACATTACAGGGGCGGCGGAACCGGGGGGGGCACGAAATTTTTGGGGGAAATATTGGTTCACATAAAACGATGTAAATGCATAGATTCGATAGTTTTACGGCGCATGCGTGCCTCCTGTCATGGCTGCCATCACGGGATGGTGCACAGCCTCTATGTCAATATAAATATAACGCCGATCTTTGTTCATCTCGTGCGACCGGCTCAGTCGAATTTGATTTTAATGAGGATAACTTTGTGGGAGACTTACTGACATTGAGGTACAAACCTCTATTGAAGTATAAAAGTCTAACGACCCGCAAAAATTCTCGTTGATTAATGCTCCTGTCTTGAGAATGCAGGGTTCGTGCTGCTTCTTAAACTCCTTGAAAACTCCTTGAATTTAATTCACGTTTTCAAGGGCACTTGAAAAGCTCTTGAATTTTACGATTTTTGCGAAACTCCTTGAAAACTCCTTGGATTTTTGCTTTGATCATTACTTGCATGGTTCTGAAATAGATCTAGTCAGAAAGATCAGAAAATCTGAAAGTCGGTCCTCTGCAACTACCGTGGAAAACCTTGGCATATTTAGCTTAATATACTCCTTGGAATTTCATTTTTGGGTCCTTGTATACTCCTTGAATAGTCCTTGAATTTTAAGTCGTTACCTCAGCACGAACCCAGGAATGGCATGTTGTCTTCAACATGTGGGAACCTTCTTGGACTTACTGCGCATGACAATGAGGTACAAACCTCTATCGAAAGATAAAAGTCCCTGTTCGTGAGGTATGTGGTTTCTCTTATTCGACCAAAGACTTAAGAATTTAATAATGATATTAGCTTAGAAAAAAGGTCATTTCAATGAACAAGAGAAATCTGAGAAATCAAATCTGAAAATTGTACAACACTATCTCTGCTAGGAAATACTAACCGTAAATAGTTATCGTAGATTGATAAGTTTAAGAAGCGTAAGACGTCTTATGTTCCTATGAAAACCAAACAAAAGTAGACGTAAGCAGAAGCAAAGAAGCAAAGAAGTAAAGAAAATTGACCTTTTTCTTATGCTTCAGCTTCTGCTTCCGTCCTTACGTTGCTAGTGAAACCAGATTCTTATGCTTACGTCGCTAACATACAGATGCACAAGGTGGTAAGCCAATCAAATTCTCGTACTCAGTCCCCTGCACACATTGGATTCTTGCATAAACAATGGCTTCCTATTGTTTTTCTTATGCTTCCGTCACATTCATTTTCACTAGAACACAACAATCTTATGCTTATGCTTATGCTTCCGTCGCTTATGTCGCTAGTGAAAACCAGTCTTTAACATGCGCAGAGTCTTAAGGTATCAGGGTACCCCAAAATTGCTCAAAAGTATCGATTTTTACATCTTTACATTTTGCGATAAAATATATGATATTCTTCGATTTTCCCCCCCAAAAAATTTCGAAAGTTATCTTTAATAGCGAGTAATAAAAAAAATACGGTTTGTGTCAACAAAGGCGCTTCCGCTCAGTCAGAAACATTTTTGCGTTCAGTTACCCATGCATTTCGAGTCCGATGTCAAAGGGAATTTGACCGATTTAACTGAAATTTTGAGTAAGTCATCTTGAATAGTCGTTCTTCAAAAGTGTGTCTCCGAATTTTTAGTTTTTGCTTATTTCCAAAGTTATCGTGGATTTTGGCTTGCATACCGGTGATATAGCAGCGTCATAACTTTAAGAGCATATAAAAAAGCAACAGGGCAACTAATCAAAAATCGGAGACACACTTTTGACAAGTGATGTCTTGTGATCTCGTAAAGGTAATAAACATTGGTTTCCGATCATTACCAGCTGTCATCGAACTCCACGAAGATGCCACGGTGAAAATTTGAATAATTCGCTCTAACTTAAAAGGATAAATATATTTTACGAAAAGGAAAAAAGGAATAATTTCTACATTTATTCAGCTTTCAGAAAATGTATACTTTGTTGAGGTTTTGATTAAAAGGTTTTGTGCTATTAAGAGTTGAATGCACAATGGTCGCTAGGGGTACCCTGATACCTCAAGACAACATAACATCCAAGGTGGTTATCGGCCTCTAACTAAAAATATGTAGTGTGTTCCCACGCCCTAAAGGCTTTCAAGCTCCAAGCGCCGGCAAGAACTGAACTCGGCTAAATACTGAATTAAATGCTCAGCTTGAGATTTTGTAAACAATGGACAAAACCGAAACATGTCTAAAGACCAGGATGTCAGAGTAAAAAAGAGCAACAATCTACAACCATCGAAATTCCTGTTTCAGTTTTCAGTTTCTTTCAAAAGTGAAAAACAAAAATCGAAAACTAAGAATATATTTGCATATTTATTTATTTATTTATTTATTACTATTATTGGATTTTTTAAATAATATTATATATTTTCATTACTAGAATGTGTGTTTTGTAATAATGAGCTATCAATTTTATATTTATCTTTGTATATTTAGATTATGCAGGTCCACTCTTGTCATGAAAATTTTCGTAACACAAAAAGGGTCTGTGACCCTCGTGTGCGAGCTTCCGTAAATTTTTTGTATGAGTCACTATTCAATCAACTGAAAAACAAAAACTGAAGGCATGTAAATCTATTGTGTTGCTTCCTCGTTTAAGAATTTTTTAGAATTTTTTGCTAGCAGTCTATTGTGGTTAGCCTTGTCAGCAGGCTACCCCATATATTCTCTGTTGCGATCCCTGTGTTAAATCATGGAAGTCCGAGGACCAAAAGAAGCCAAGGAGACGCCTGTGTATTCTGGTATTGGTTCATGCTCTGGTTCATGCCTTTGGGATAAAGCGTAAACGATGTTGCAAGGGCCGCACCGTAATACGATTCATTCAAATCATCATGTAACCAAATAGAGGATTAAGAGTAATGCGGTTTCGCCGATGTTCTGCAAACCCAGACATGAATTCACTAAAAGACTGTTTGCAAAATTGGTTTTGAAGTGCTACCAGTCAAGAACATAAAAGATACTGTCTGGATTATTTTTGATTGATGGCAGGTATAAATCAAATGGAGAATGGGGGAATGGAACGAGCGAGGCTTAAAATGGTTGGCTATCAAATATTTGATTTTTAATACGCAATTCCATGAACAGAAAGTGATGAAACATGATAGTATAGGCGTCACACAACGCCTCGTTCTTTAGTATACCTCACAGAACACAACACTGCGAGATTTCAGTATTTTCCTCCAATTTGGTCTTCTTGCGGCGTGTTCATTGAGTCATTTCGAAGCCTTGCATTGATTTCGAGGTGGTCAGCAATGGTGGTGATTTTCAGGCTCCTTCCTAATTGGTTGTGCAAGAATTTCAGAAAGATCCGAGTCCTTACTGTGGTGTTGTTTTGCTTTATTACAATCATATATTACAATCAAAGACTACCTCCTCCACCTCCTACTAGTCCCTCAAACGTCGTATGGCCAGAATTTTCTCTGCATCTGCCTTTTGTTGAACCTAATATCAGTTTCCCAGACAGGAACATCTATCTGGCAGTCGCAGTGAATTCTGCTGCCACAGGGCACAAATATCGTGGGCTGAGAAAAGCTATACGAGAAACATGGGGAAGCTCGTTGGAGTACACTAGGAACAAGATTTGGAAAGTATTTTTCGTTTTGGCGATAAGTGAAAACAAAACTGAACATGAAATGAATCTACAAGAAGCATCGCGAAACAACGATGTAATCATTGGGAATTTCACAGACAATTATGAAAGCGTTGTATTAAAGACATTTATGTCTCACTACTGGGTAACCACGAGATTCCCTTCATGCAGGTATGTATTGAAGACAGATGATGATGTTTATGCTCGAGTTCCAAGGCTTTTACAGTGGCTAGAACGAGCTGGCGCTCCTAACAGGTTTTATGGAGGATATGTCAGCGTGGGCTTTAAGACTGTCCGCGACCCAAAGAACAAATGGTTTATTTCGAAAAGTCAATATGAAAAAGAGTACTGGCCGCCGTTCTGTCATGGAGCTTTCCATGTACTTTCCACTGACATTCTTCCACAGTTTTTTAATTATACAAAATTCGGTCGAAAGCCCTTTCACACGGATGATACTTACTTGGGTGTAGTGGCTAGTGAATTAGGAATCGAAGCTAAAACGTTGCCTGGTTTTGACCTTCGATATCACACGGAGTACATCAGACCAAGATCCGCTTGCGATCTTATTACCTCTACGACGATGGGACACATGATAGATGCTTTCACGATGATGAAATACCACAACTTTTATACTAAAGAAATGAAATTAGGAAAATATATACGGCTTAAGTGCTTAGTGTCACAAAATGCAAAACTCTTTGCTATTGCTGCTGTAGTGATTTTCTGTCTATTGATAGGAAGGCTTTTTGGAGCTACAGTATTTAGATGGATCACTAAACTATGGCAGAGTGTATGTTATAGTTCAACTATTGAACATTAGTAGAAAATTATATATAACATATTTACTATTTTAGTTGAAATCACACATTGCAAATTCACTCGTAAACGTACACCTCGATTTAAAAAACTTTTTCTCCAAAATTTGGATAGGACGAGACGTAAAAATTTCACTTAGGAAGTTTGAAGAAAAAACTTGGAGCAAATGTGATTAGCAAAACTCCCATACAGTAAACACCCGCACATAAGAACCTAGGTTTTTCCAAGTTAGGCTAAACAGGTTCTTATATAACAGGTGCTTTAATTTGTAGGATAATTAGGTTCTTAGTAGGTTCTTATTTTTATATGGAAGATAAAATCAATGTAAAAATAGGCCTTGTATGACCCATTTAAAGTAATTAATCTAAAGCATATTAAGATTTAAGATTTGAGTTTGAATTGTTTTGGACAAATGGCTGAATTACAAGTGCAGAGATAGCATCAGAGACACAACAACTTATGATACGAGCTGCATGACCCTAATGTTATGACGATTTACAAAGTTTTCATAGACTACAAAAAACAATTATTATTAATAGAGAGTCAAGTGTTTCATATTTTCCTGGAGATCTTTAAGGTTCATTTTTAAAATTAAGAACCTGTTTCAAATCTTAGTCTAAATAGGTTCTTATAAAAATGGATCATGATTGGATAATTTTAGGCTAACAGGTTGTTAAATTTGAAGTTCTTTCGTGCGGGTGTTTACTCTATTTGAGGTTTAAAACGTCAATTAATTTTTAAAAAATGAATTCAATGAGTTTTTAAGATTTAATGCTGATTTTTTGCAAGTGGTCATCCTCAATACTTGGAAATAGACATGTGAAAACTTCAAGGCAATCCATTCAATGGTGACGTTTCTACAGCGCGATGTTTTATGCTTCAAATTTTGGATCGAATTTTCAAGCGGCGTCATAACTTTTTTTTTGCCCAAGACTTTCCATCCAAATTCATACACGATAGCTGATAAGATTTTGAAAATTTCCTAAAAGTCGTACCTGAGGATGAGGAGAAAAAAGCCAAATACTGAAAATAGCGCTGTTTGATCAGGGTCTGAATGGGGTCACCATTTAACAGCTGTTTCAGCAGAGTTGTTTCGGATCTGAAAATAGTGCGAATACCATGGTTTTGAAGGCATCTTCGCAAAGTTTGGGATACGCCATCTACATAATTGTAGTAAAACTGTTGTTCTGTATGCTGGTTAGTCTTGTTGGCTGGCTGGTCTCACCATCTACATCTGTTGTTCTATATGCTGGTTAGTCTTGTTGGCTGGCTGGTCTTGTTTTGGCAAGACATCGCACGACATTTTAGAGATATTTATTTGCAGACTTTTTTCACGATATATCGCTTGGCGTGCTGGAATTTTGCAATGAAATGTCCTAAAACGTGAAACAACTTTTTAGTCTGTTAAAAAAGGTGAAACTAGGCCAGCATAATAAGGAGAAAATACGAAGAGCTGTTAAACAATGGCTAGAGCGAATAGAAATCCTAACTATGGCTTTAATAGTGGAAAGACTGAACCTTAAATTGTAAGAAAATATAGATGAATCTTTTGTTATGCGTTTATGAACATGATCATAAATCCATTCGTAGGAATGCTCGTACACCCCTGTCTGAACGGGTCACGCAAGCTGGTTTAACGGTCACCTCATCGTCTTCAGCGCGTGTCTCTTCATCTGAGTCAAATTCATATTCGTCAATTTGCCCAGTATTTGATTAAAGCTGCCAGACTATTGTCGTTGACAAATGTTATTGGTGTAGACATAGCTTTTGCTGATGCTATCACTATTGATGGTTTTCACGGTGGCCATGTTGGAGGACTTTAACAAAAGAATTGTCAATGAATTCTTTTGTTATATCCTCCAACACGGCCGCCGTGTCTTTTGTTATTTAATTCTCTTGGGAATGATTGAAAACCATCAATTGATGGCGTAGTTTTCGATCTTTCCTGGCACTTTTGAAAGCCGGTAGAGCTTTAAGTGAAAACTCCCAAGACCGTGCGTTGTTGCCTGCTCCTTGAGGCCAAGAAATTCGCCTAAATGCTGTTTTCATTTTGGCACAGAGAATTGTAAGGCAAAGTCAATGGGTACTCGACTTCGGTGGCGCTCGAACGGAGCTTCATAGCTTAAAAGCTAACAAGAACTTTAACGATATCACTATTCTCATGAGGGAATACAAATTTAAATAATAAAGAAAATTCGCGAAGCATCTTGGTAGTGGGAGTCAAACGACGCCATCATGCTATTCGTTTGCAATAAGTCAAATGTAATGTACAGAATCCCGTGCACTTTTAGTGGTATCTGATTCATAAACAAAGCTAATCCTAAGAAAGTGAGTCTGGGTTTAAAGGAGAACCCCACACTCGATCCATGGCTTACTCAATTAAAAGTTTATTATATACTTATCTTTTCTACAAAGCCTTGACTCCAGTAGCATCAAGTACAGCAGAGAAATAATTTACGAAAGACACGAAAAATCCGAGCATGGCGGTCGCCATTTTGAATTGCCTTCTGAACGCGCAACATACTACTGGTCAGCGGCGTGTGACGTCACTGCGCGGTCTGCACTTTCGCGCGAAATTCAACAAAAACACTCTCTACACGGCTTTGTTTACTAATTTTTTCACTCCTTTTTTAAAAACTATGCCTCATTGTATGGTGCCTGGTTGTTTCAATGGTTCCAAAACAATACAGGGAAAAGAAATTTCCTTTCACAGAATTCCAAAAGACAAAAAAATTGCAAAAATATGGCTGGAAAAAGTAAGAAGAAAAAATCCACCAAAACGCGAGTCATGCTACGTCTGTAGCGAACACTTCATGCCAGAATGCTTTGAAAAATCATTTAAACATCTGATAGGTCAAAAAGAAAAAAAAATGCTGAAGTCTGAGTCTGTCCCTACTATTTTCAAACACAAAAAAGAGAAAAGACAACGCCAATTTTCCATTCAAAGACGGAACAAACAAGACAAGCAAGAGGTGGGTCAATTTATTTATATTTTCTCTCTTTTTTTTTTTTTTTTTGAAGTTTGCAGAAAAAGAGTAGTATTTAGTTAAAACCCCGCACTGAAACGACTATCAACCTTGAAAAATACTTCCACAAGCAAATAAAGTAGTATTTGACATAATAAATTGTTTCATGAAAATGTACTATCTTTCTTTGTTTATTTGTATTTCAAGGAACTCGTCCAATTAATTGCATCAAGTAATGTCCATCTTGACACTGTACAACCAGAAGACACTTTAACTATAACACCACAGAACAGCAAAACAACTGTTGATGCCAGTACACAATATTCCTCTTCAGATTGTTGTGGTATTTATCATCGTACTATAGGAACTCAGACACTGAAACCATCTAAAAAAAGAAATAATAGTTTAGTCCATCAGCAGACCTCTCCAGTTGTAGATTTTGAGACAAATTCTTTAATTCATAGTCAAACAAATACCCTTCTTGATCATAGCTACTGCCAAGCACCCTCTACTAGTACTGCATCAACTGGAATGGAACAGTAAAGACAACTCCCTTGTACTAATGTTGTTGATTGTGACATGTCTGACCTGGAAACATCTTCAGATGAAGTTTCTGACAATGATTACATCTATGACAGCTCAGATGAAAGCAGTGAATACTCAGAAATTTCAGAGGACAACAATATTGGTGATGACCTCAAATTCATAGTATATGAAAGTGAACTTGACAAGCTTTTTCATTTCTGTCACATGTGCACCAGTTAGTGAAGTGAAAAAAATAACAAGTGGTAGTATGGTGGCCATGCATACATTATGTCTACAGCATCATGAACTCACCTGGACTTCCCAACCCTACATGAGCAATAATGTACCTGCTGGAAATGTACAAATACCAGCTGCTATTATATGCACTGGTGGAACATTTCAAGAATTTTCTAGTTTTGCTAAAGCTCTAAAATTAAAGTTCATAAGTGAATCATCATTTTACAGCACCCAAGACAAGTTTGTATTACCAGCAATAAATAAGCAATACCAACAGCAACAGCTATCTGTGATAAATGATGTAAAGAAACGTAATACTCCTGTTGATTTATGCGGTGATGGGAGAGCTGACAGTCCAGGCCATAATGCTAAATATGGTACCTACAGCATGATGGATGAAGATTCAGGGAAGATAGTCGATTTTGCATTAGTCCATGTCTCAGAAGTGTCATCGTCAAATGCCATGGAATACGAAGGTTGCAAAAGAACACTAGATAATTTACTTAACAACAAAGTCTCAATACGCTCCTTAACTACTGACCGTCACACTCAAGTAATGGCAAAACTGCAGCAAAACTACCCTACTATCAAGCACCAATATGATGTTTGGCATCTATCCAAATGGGTGACAAAGAAGCTGTCAAAAAAAGCGAAACTCAAGTCAAATAAAGATCTAGAGTCTTGGATTAAATCGATCAACAATCATTTATGGTGGAGTGTGCAAACCTGTAACCAAGACCCCAAAGTTCTTGTTAGTAACTGGGTGTCGATCACCAACCATATTTGTGACAAACATACCTGGAAAGAAGGTAAAACCACTGTATCTTGCAAGCATCAGAAGCTATCTAGACGAGAACGCAAAGAAATTAATTGGTTAAAGCCAGGGTCACCTGCTCACGTAGCACTAGAAGAAGTCATCTGTAATCAGAAGTTTCTAAAGGACATTGTTAAGCTTACTGAATGTCATCACACTGGAAATCTGGAAGTTTTCCATTCTCTACTACTAAAGTATGCACCCAGGAGAAAGCACTTCTCATACCAGGGAATGGTTGGCAGAACCCAACTGGCCATTATTGATCATAACAACAACAGCAATCGAGAACAAGCAATTACTAAGAAAGGAGAAGGCCGATATCGTGTGGTTTTTCCAAAGACAAGAAAAACCTGGGTCGCTAAGCCAGTGCTAACACAGAAGTCATATTCATTTGTAAACGTCATGGTGGATGAAATAGCTGAATGTCACAAGAATAAGAAAACACTGCCAAAAATACAAGTACCTGAACACATTCCAAAGAACATCGCCACTGTCGAAAGACCACCAAAGGAGGAAGTCGTGAAGAAGCATATATCTCGAATGATCAAAAAGAAAAAGGAAAAATCTCAATCTAATGGTAAGTATCAATCAATCAATCAACTTTATTTATTAGTACACTAGTTACAATGTAAATTAAGTATGGTGTGTAGTAACCTGGTAGCATTGATGTTTATGACAACATATGCTATCATAGCAGTGCTCTGAACAAAATACATGTCAACATTATAACATTGTGCCATTTTCATTTGTCAACATGATGGATGAAATAGCAGAATCCCACAAGACTAACAAAACACTATCAAAAACACATGTACCTGAACATATTTCAAAGGAGGTTGCAACCATAGAACCACCAAAAGAGAAAATTAGCAATCTAACGACAAAAAAGAGAAAAGGAAATAAAAAATGACTGGTAAGTATAAAGTGTGATAATCTGCTTTTTCTCGAATCACAAGCTAACTGCAAAATAAATAAAATCAAAAAGAACCAATGAACATTCATAGTAATGTAATAAATAATCATCATTAGAGATCCAGGCGGTCTGATGGGGAAACTATACTGCAATGTAAACAACAACCGTGTAATTTTTCATAGGCAATACAAAGAATCAAACAAATAAACAACAATATATTGTAAGAACAATTCTATTTCAGATTCTATTTCAGATCATTCTACTCGTCTGGATAGTGAAAACCAGAGAATTCGAAGTCATCTTCAAGACCAGGTGGAGGAAAGTGAGCACGGATGCACATCACGGCAAATGAAGGTAAAACCACTCGAATTTCTTTTCCTAAGACACCCCAACACCATCTCACTAACTGACGATATGCTACGTGTCGATTCCTTTTGTGCTCTGGAGTGTGAACGGCACCATATTGCTGACGATAGTGAAACCAGGCAGCTTCCAAAACCCAACGGTTCAGACACACAGCTTTAAATCCTGGATTGTCCGTTATGCAGCGCAGTGGCTCAGCAAGATGTTCCTCTTCAACGACTTGACGGTTTTTTTCCATAATCTGCGGGATTTCACGGCAGCAAAGACACTCGACTTCTCTATCCATTATTTGACAATTATCGCATTGACACCTTGGTGAATAAATTGACAAAAAATGTAAAGTAAACTTCATCTTGAACTCGAAAATCAGTGCAATAAATGCTTCAAAGTGCTTACCAATCTGAATTTTGCAAACGGTTGTCGTGAGTTGCAGAGTTTGATGAATCTGACGAGATATCCGACTCTGAGGAATCGTCCACGATGCGTCTTGGTTCGAACATGAAACCTTGAATAAGTCCTTCCTGCTGTTCAATTTCCTCAAAATAATCGCCAAAATCGCTTCCCGAACTCGAATCGCTAGAAGAACTACTACTCATCGTTAATGTTTTGAAGTTTTGGCTCGTAAAACAAGCAAAAAAAAAAAAAAACACAGAAAGTCAATATTTGTCCAACAATCAACAAATATTGACTGTCGAAAGTTGATAGACCGCGCAGTGACGTCACACGCCGCTGACCAGTAGTATGTTGCGCGTTCAGAAGGCAATTCAAAATGGCGACCGCCATGCTCGGATTTTTCGTGTCTTTCGTAAATTATTTCTCTGCTGTACTTGATGCTATGGAGTCAAGGCTTTGTAGAAAAGATAAGTATATAATAAACTTTTAATTGAGTAAGCCATGGATCGAGTGTGGGGTTCTCCTTTAAGGAGTAGCGAGATGCATGGCGCTGACGTCAAAGCAGCTCAATCGGGGTCAAAATATAAGATTCACTTGTCTTTAAAGGATTGAAATCCTTTATGATTTTGTAACGTTCATTTATTTTGACTCCCAGGTAGGGATTTGGTGCAAGGGATCTATTGTGCTTGTCTACAGTCCTTTGTAGTTATAAAGTATTATTTTCTGTGACTGTAATCTTTTCTGGCCTCTGTTGTAGCCAGTGCGGGAGAGAAATTCATAATATTTATCAGACTCGTACCCAGTCGCTTCTCTTGTCTTATCGATTTCACGCTGTGGTTGATGGGAAGGATTTAGCGAGTTCGCGGTACATTATTAAATTGTGTACTGTCGAAATATGCAAAATAAAGAAACTTGAGTCAATATTTACTGCATTCAGCGAACCTCGACAATATGTTACACATAATATGATGAACAATAAAGCAAGTTTAACAAATTCACGTCTTATGATAATCATTGTCTGCATGATCTTCTACCCGACCAGAGCCACCGCAAACTGCAGAATCGAGGTCATAATTTACGATTTTGGGCGACTTAGAAAATTTCGAGTATAACTAAAGTATTGTCAAACATTTCTCACAAATACGAGATCGAAATAAATGTAATATAATCAAATTTGTCATGATGCAAGACGTTTATTCATCATTTGCATATCGCAGCGACAGTTGCATTTAGGCGAATCCAACTGGCAATCATACATTTTTAGATTCCCCGGACATCTCAACGACACTAATGGATTTAACATGATGCCAAGGATTGGTCCGCAGTGTGCTCTAGATCTACCTGCTGGCTGCCATATTATTTCTGACAACGGTTATCCTCCCCATCCTGCTCTGATTAAACCTAAAAGAAGAGCCCAAGTCAATGGAAACCCAAGACTACAGGAGATAAACAGGGAGCTCACTAGCTGTCGGATTAAAGTGGAACACGCCATAGGATTCTTTAAAACGTATCGATGCATTTCTGAACGTTGGAGGCACCCTCGTGCTTTTCTCCCTATCGTTATACATTGCTGCGCTTCTTTGAGTAATCGGAGATTGCGTTTCTTACAAAATACGTATTAAACAACAGCTTCAATATATTGAAATACCGGTTTCAGTCATAAGTTGTAGTGGATGAATTTTTGGGTTTTTTTTTCTGATTCTCTCACACTGAAACCCTCATTCACAAAGGGAACAATGTTTTTGAGTCTGCCACGATAAAAAAGTCAGTTCTGTTTTGCAAATGACCTTCATCATTAATACGCACTAAATATTTTGTAGTTTACGCCTGTCTTGTTCTTGAAATAAAGGTTAAAAAATCCATTAGTCGTCTCCTTTATTTGACATAGAGGATATTACATTGGAGCGCGGAGATACGAATTTTATCTTCGAGTGTTGATGGTATCTCTCACGAGTGAGCGCAGCGAACGACTGAGAGATATTCAACACGAGAAGATAAAATTTGTATCTCCAAGTGGTCATGCAATATTCTGTTTATTATATAGAAATCGATGAGCGAAATACGAGGACTTATCCGGTGTCCTAAACTTTCGTACATTCTACACAGTGAAGATATCATATCCGTCACATGTGAAGATATCATATCCGTCACATGTGAAGATATCATATCCGTCACATGAGAAGATATCATATCCGTCACATGTGAAGATATCATATCCGTCACATGTGAAGATATCATATCCGTCACATGTGAAGATATCATATCCGTCACATGTGAAGATATCATATCCGTCACATGTGAAGATATCATATCCGTCACATGTGAAGATATCATATCCGTCACATGTGAAGATATCATATCCGTCACATGTGAAGATATCATATCCGTCACATGTGAAGATATCATATCCGTCACATGTGAAGATATCATATCCGTCACATGTGAAGATATCATATCCGTCACATGTGAAGATATCATATCCGTCACATGTGAAGATATCATATCCGTCACATGTGAAGATATCATATCCGTCACATGTGAAGATATCATATCCGTCACATGTGAAGATATCATATCCGTCACATGTGAAGATATCATATCCGTCACATGTGAAGATATCATATCCGTCACATGTGAAGATATCATATCCGTCACATGTGAAGATATCATATCCGTCACATGTGAAGATATCATATCCGTCACATGTGAAGATATCATATCCGTCACATGTGAAGATATCATATCCGTCACATGTGAAGATATCATATCCGTCACATGTGAAGATATCATATCCGTCACATGTGAAGATATCATATCCGTCACATGTGAAGATATCATATCCGTCACATGTGAAGATATCATATCCGTCACATGTGAAGATATCATATCCGTCACATGTGAAGATATCATATCCGTCACATGTGAAGATATCATATCCGTCACATGTGAAGATATCATATCCGTCACATGTGAAGATATCATATCCGTCACATGTGAAGATATCATATCCGTCACATGTGAAGATATCATATCCGTCACATGTGAAGATATCATATCCGTCACATGTGAAGATATCATATCCGTCACATGTGAAGATATCATATCCGTCACATGTGAAGATATCATATCCGTCACATGTGAAGATATCATATCCGTCACATGTGAAGATATCATATCCGTCACATGTGAAGATATCATATCCGTCACATGTGAAGATATCATATCCGTCACATGTGAAGATATCATATCCGTCACATGTGAAGATATCATATCCGTCACATGTGAAGATATCATATCCGTCACATGTGAAGATATCATATCCGTCACATGTGAAGATATCATATCCGTCACATGTGAAGATATCATATCCGTCACATGTGAAGATATCATATCCGTCACATGTGAAGATATCATATCCGTCACATGTGAAGATATCATATCCGTCACATGTGAAGATATCATATCCGTCACATGTGAAGATATCATATCCGTCACATGTGAAGATATCATATCCGTCACATGTGAAGATATCATATCCGTCACATGTGAAGATATCATATCCGTCACATGTGAAGATATCATATCCGTCACATGTGAAGATATCATATCCGTCACATGTGAAGATATCATATCCGTCACATGTGAAGATATCATATCCGTCACATGTGAAGATATCATATCCGTCACATGTGAAGATATCATATCCGTCACATGATGAAGATATCATATCCGTCACATGTGAAGATATCATATCCGTCACATGATGAAGATATCATATCCGTCACATGTGAAGATATCATATCCGTCACATGTGAAGATATCATATCCGTCACATGTGAAGATATCATATCCGTCACATGTGAAGATATCATATCCGTCACATGTGAAGATATCATATCCGTCACATGTGAAGATATCATATCCGTCACATGTGAAGATATCATATCCGTCACATGTGAAGATATCATATCCGTCACATGTGAAGATTTCATATCCGTCACATGTGAAGATCTCATATCCGTCCACATGTGAAGATATCATATCCGTCACATGTGAAGATATCATATCCGTCACATGAGAAGATATCATATCCGTCACATGTGAAGATATCATATCCGTCACATGTGAAGATATCATATCCGTCACATGTGAAGATATCATATCCGTCACATGTGAAGATATCATATCCGTCACATGTGAAGATATCATATCCGTCACATGTGAAGATATCATATCCGTCACATGTGAAGATATCATATCCGTCACATGTGAAGATATCATATCCGTCACATGTGAAGATATCATATCCGTCACATGTGAAGATATCACTGTTGTTATGACTACCTTCATATGTCATCGATATCTATATAATATATCAATAAAAAGATATAACTAGCTAAAAACTAGTGTGAGCTGCGTCGGTGTTTCTAATGAAACAGTAATGATGAAAAGGTAAATTATACACCGTGAAAAGATGAAAAAACTTACTGACGTTTCGGACGCTAGTCCTTCGTCGGAGTAAAAGAGAAAGAAGTGGTAGAAAGGAGTGTATATATGATAGAATAAGACAAAAGAAACCAATGAGAGCAAGGTAGGCAAGGAAACAAAAAACAAACAATCAAAAACAAAAGAAAAGGTTAGTTGAAAATAAAGCGGCTTATTCACCTATTGGGCACTCTTAGTCCCAACGGGATTAATGAACGCTTTATTTTCAACTAACCTTTTCTTTTGTCTTTTGATTGTTTGTTTTTTGTTTCCTTGCCTACCTTGCTCTCATTGGTTTCTTTTGTCTTATTCTATCATATATACACTCCTTTCTACCACTTCTTTCTCTTTTACTCCGACGAAGGACTAGCGTCCGAAACGTCAGTAAGTTTTTTCATCTTTGCACGGTGTATAATTTACCTTTTCATCATTACTATATAATATATCCTTTGTCTCACTCGGGTAGGCGATAAGAGATAAAGACGTTGATATACCATTATTTAATTTACTCGCTAAACAATGGCTTTTGTTTCCTGAGCTCATTAAATTCTATCACGAACTTCCGAAAGTGGGTCAAAACCAGACATGAGACATATGTCTTATACATAAAAGGTCTAATCTTTCTCACACAATAAAATTCCGGTTCACGCCAAGACAACGCTGGCAGTGTTAATCTCACTTTTGTTTTCGATTAGAATAGCTCAGACAAAGGTACGTTAATCCGGATTAGCGGGGTTGAATCCCATTGTCAAAATAGCGTTTGGTACCGAAATTATCGTCCGGTTTACGGAATAGAGAGGTTCCGGTTTACTGAGGTTTATTTTACAAAAGATATATGGGAAAAATTTCCGGACCAAAACGTTTGTTCGGTTTATAGAGAATTCCGGTATACTGAGGGTCCGGTATAGAGGGGTTTCGCTGTACCTCTCAGAACACAACACTGCGAGATTTCAGTATTTTCCTCCAATTTGGTCTTCTTGCGGCGTGTTCATTGAGTCATTTCGAAGCCTTGCATTGATTTCAAGGTGGTCAGCAATGGTGGTGATTTTCAAGCTCCTTCCTAATTGGTTGTGCAAGAATTTCAGAAAGATCCGAGTCCTTACTGTGGTGTTGTTTTGCACTATTACAATCATATATTACAATCAAAGACTACCTCCTCCACCTCCTACTAGTCCCTCAAACGTCGTATGGCCAGAATTTTCTCTGCATCTGCCTTTTGTTGAACCTAATATCAGTTTCCCAGACAGGAACATCTATCTGGCAGTCGCAGTGAATTCTGCTGCCACAGGGCACAAATATCGTGGGCTGAGAAAAGCTATACGAGAAACATGGGGAAGCTCGTTGGAGTACACTAGGAACAAGATTTGGAAAGTATTTTTCGTTTTGGCGATAAGTGAAAACAAAACTGAACATGAAATGAATCTACAAGAAGCATCGCGAAACAACGATGTAATCATTGGGAATTTCACAGACAATTATGAAAGCGTTGTATTAAAGACATTTATGTCTCACTACTGGGTAACCACGAGATTCCCTTCATGCAGGTATGTATTGAAGACAGATGATGATGTTTATGCTCGAGTTCCAAGGCTTTTACGGTGGCTAGAACGAGCTGGCGCTCCTAACAGGTTTTATGGAGGATATGTCAGCGTGGGCTTTAAGACTGTCCGCGACCCAAGGAACAAATGGTTTATTTCGAAAAGTCAATATGAAAAAGAGTACTGGCCGCCGTTCTGTCATGGAGCTTTCCATGTACTTTCCACTGACATTCTTCCACAGTTTTTTAATTATACAAAATTCGGTCGAAAGCCCTTTCACACGGATGATACTTACTTGGGTGTAGTCGCTAGTGAATTAGGAATCGAAGCTAAAACGTTGCCTGGTTTTGACCTTCGATATCACACGGAGTACATCAGACCAAGATCAGCTTGCGATCTTATTACCTCTACGACGATGGGACACATGATAGATGCTTTCACGATGATGAAATACCACAACTTTTATACTAAAGAAATGAAATTAGGAAAATATATACGGCTTAAGTGCTTAGTGTCACAAAATGCAAAACTCTTTGCTATTGCTGCTGTAGTGATTTTCTGTCTATTGATAGGAAGGCTTTTTGGAGCTACAGTATTTAGATGGATCACTAAACTATGGCAGAGTGTATGTTATAGTTCAACTATTGAACATTAGTAGAAAATTATATATAACATATTTACTATTTTAGTTGAAGTCACACATTGCAAATTCACTCGTAAACGTACACCTCGATTTAAAAAACTTTTTCTCCAAAATTTGGATAGGACGAGATGTAAAAATTTCACTTAGGAAGTTTGAAGAAAAAACTTGGAGCAAATGTGATTAGCAAAACTCCCATACAGTAAACACCCGCACATAAGAACCTAGGTTTTTCCAAGTTAGCCTAAACAGGTTCTTATATAACGGGTGCTTTAATTTGTAGGATAATTAGGTTCTTAGTAGGTTCTTATTTTTATATGGAAGATAAAATCAATGTAAAAATAGGCCTTGTATGACCCATTTAAAGTAATTAATCTAAAGCATATTAAGATTTAAGATTTGAGTTTGAATTGTTTTGGACAAATGGCTGTATTACAAGTGCAGAGATAGCATCAGAGACACAACAACTTATGGTACGAGCTGCATGACCCTAATGTTATGACGATTTACAAAGTTTTCATAGACTACAAAAAACAATTATTATTAATAGAGAGTCAAGTGTTTCATATTTTCCTGGAGATCTTTAAGGTTCATTTTTAAAATTAAGAACCTGTTTCAAATCTTAGTCTAAATAGGTTCTTATAAAAATGGATCATGATTGGATAATTTTAGGCTAACAGGTTGTTAAATTTTAAGTTCTTTTGTGCGGGTGTTTACTCTATTTGAGGTTTAAAACGTCAATTAATTTTAAAAAATGAATTCAATGAGTTTTTAAGATTTAATGCTGATTTTTTGTAAGTGGTCATCAACAATACTTGAAAATAGATATGTCAAGACTTCAAGGCAATCCATTCAATGGTAATGTTTCTACAGCGCGACGTTTTATGCTTCAAATTTTGGATCGAATTTTCAAGCGGCGTCATAACTTTTTTTTTTTTTTTTTGCCCAAGACTTTCCATCCAAATTTATACACAATAGCTGATAAGATTTGCACTGTTTGATCAGGGTCTGAATGGGGGGGAGGGTCCCAGCATCAGTTAACAGCTGTTTCAGCAGAGTTGTTTCGGATCTGAAAATAGTGCGAATACCATGGTCTTGAAGGCATCTTCGCAAAGTTTGGGATACACCATCTACATATGGTAGTAAAACTGTTGTTCTGTATGCTGGTTGGTCTTGTTGGCTGGCTGGTCTTGTTGGCTGGCTGGTCTCACCATCTACATCTGTTGTTCTGTATGCTGGTTAGTCTTGTTGGCTGGCTGGTATTGTTTTGGCAAGACATCGCAAGACATTTTAGAGATATTTATTTGCAGACTTTTTTCACGATATATCGCTTGGCATGCTGGAATTTTGCAGTGAAATGTCCCAAAACGTAAAACAATGTTTTAGTCTGTTAAAAAAGGTGAAACTAGGCAAACATAATTTTCATAGGAGAAAATAAAAGAACTGTTAAACAATGGCTAGAGCCAATAAAAACCTCAACTATGGCTTTAATTGTGGAAAGACTGAACCTTAAATTGTAAGAAAATATAGAGGAATCTTTTGTTATTCGTTTATGAACATGATCATAAATCCATTCGTAGGAATGCTCGTACACCCCTGTCTGAACGGGTCACGCAAGCTGGTTTAACGGTCACCTCATCGTCTTCAGCGCGTGTCTCTTCATCTGAGTCAAATTCATATTCGTCAATTTGCCCAGTATTTAATTAAAACTGCCACTCTATTGTCGTTGACAAATGTTATTGGTATAGACATAGCTTTTGCTGATGCAATCACTATTGATGGTTTTCACGTCGGCCATGTTGGAGGACTTTAACAAAAGAATTATCAATGAATTCTTTTGTTATATCTTCCAACATGGTGGCCATATCTCTTGTTATTTAATTCTCTTAGGAATGATTGAAAACCATCAATTGATGGCATAGTTTTCGATCTTTCCTGGCACTTTTGAAAGCCGGTAGAGCTTTAAGTGAAAACTCCCAAGACCGTGCGTTGTTGCCTGCTCCTTGAGGCCAAGAAATTCGCCTAAATGCTGTTTTCATTTTGGCACAGAGAATTGTAAAGCAAAATCAATGGGTACTCGACTTTGGTGGCGCTCGAACGGAGCTTCATAGCTTAAAATCTAACAAGAACTTTAACGATATCACTATTCTCATGAGGGAATACAAATTTAAATAATAAGGAAAATTCGCGAAGCATCTTGGTAGTGGGAGTCAAACGACGCCATCATGCTATTCGTTTGCAATAGTCAAATGTAATGTACAGAATCCCGTGCACTTTTAGTGGTATCTGACTCATAAACAAAGCTAATCCTAAGAAAATGAGTCTGGGTTTAAGGAGTAGCGAGATGCATGGCGCTGACGTCAAAGCAGCTCAATCGGGGTCAAAATATAAGATTCACTTGTCTTTAAAGGACTGAAATCCTTTATGATTTTGTAACGTTCATTTATTTTGACTCCCAGGTAGGGATTTAGTGCAAGGGATCTATTGTGCTTTTCTGCAGTCCTTTGTAGTTATAAAGTATTATTTTCTGTGACTGTAATCTTTTCTGGACTCTGTTGTAGCCAGTGCACAGGTAGCCCAAGCTTGGTTTCTGAAGTGTCATGTTATAAGGAAATGTATGGAGATTCATCAGAAATTTCAATAAAATCATTGAAACGTGAAATAAAGCCTCGAAATTTTACCCGATCATTGAGCAATAGCACTTCTTTTGAACTGCGTGGTTATTTTTTGAATTTAGCCCGTTTTAAGATTTTTTCCCCCCCACCAGTAAGAACTTCTTACTGGTGGGGGAAAAAATCTTAAAACGGGCTAAATTCAAAAAATAACCACGCAGTTCAAAAGAAGTGCTATTGCTCAATGATCGGGTAAAATTTCGAGGCTTTATTTCACATTTCAATGATTTTATTGAAATTTTTGAAGAATCTCCATACATTTCCTTATAACAGGACACCACAGAAACCAAGCTTGGGCTACCTGTGGCCAGTGCGGGAGAGAAATTCATAATATTTATCAGACTCGTACCCAGTCGCTTCTCTTGTCTTATCGATTTCACGCTGTGGTTGATGGGAAGGATTTAGCGAGTTCGCGGTACATTATTAAATTGAACTGTCGAAATAAAGAAACTTGAGTCAATATTTACTGCATTCAGCGAATCTCGACAATATGTTACACATAATATGATGAACAATAAAGTAAGTTGAACAAATTCACGTCTTATGATAATCATTGTCTGCATGATCTTCTACCCGACCAGAGCCACCGCAAACTGCAGAATCGAGGTCATAATTTACGATTTTGGGCGACTTAGAAAATTTCGAGTATAACTAAAATATTGTCAAACATTTCTCACAAATACGAGATCGAAATAAATGTAATATAATCAAATTTGTCATGATGCAAGACGTTTATTCATCATTTGCATATCGCAGCGACAGTTGCATTCAGGCGAATCCAACTGGCAATCAGGCGGATGAGAAGATAATGAAAAAACAACAACAACAATCTAGAGACATAGCATAAATTAGGAATAACAAATCGAACTGTCACGCAAATTAAACATAATGAGGGAATTATTTTTCATCATGTCGATAGTGAACTACTTCGTTAATATAAAATACAGACGAACGATGATCAAAATAAATCATGACGTCATCCGGCCGAATCCGCAGGAGGTAAAAAAATAGCCCCCTTTTGCTCCGGAGCGGTTCCAGAGCTCAATGATGTGGAACACCCCCTCCCCCTACGAGCCAGGGGTAGCCCGACGGGGCCCGTGATGCAGAACGCCCATTTCATATCTCAGGGTTCGTTCTACTCCTTGAAATCCTTGAACAGCCCTTGAATTGAAAACACGTTTTTAAGGGCGCTTGAAAAGCCCTTGAAAATAGGGGGAAAAGGCCAAAACTCCTGGAATACTCCTTGAATTTAATGGAAACTTAATGTTATTTCTAACTTTCCTTTTGAAATAAATAACGATTAAAATTGATTGAAGAGTTTCTGGGCGCTTGTTTACTGGTTGGTTGCGTGTCATGATCGTTTTTTTATTGGTGGACGTGGTTCCGGCTGAATTAGCTGTACTGTCCTGCACTGTAACATTGAATCAATGTTTAAACCACGTTCTAATACAAAAAACTTTGTCCTTGAAAATCTATTTTTTCTGCTTGAAAAGTGCTTAAAAAGTCCTTTAATTTTGTAACGAAAATGTAGCACGAACCCTGATATCTACTTCCATTCACTAATAAAGCACAGTTTTCGACCAATCAGCGCGCGCGTACTGTCCTAACTATATAATAATAGTTCTTATAACTCGGTCAACTAGTTGTATAGAACTGACGTGTACCAATTGAGGATTGGGCGCTCGGACTGGTCAGTTCGACTTAATTGGAAACGCCTTTATTTAGCTATAATTTTTAAATCGAATTCGATATCGATGAGAATAGGTTAAAAAGCTATAGAATAATTTGTCATTTGTCACTAGCTGAAAGGGAAACTGATAGGAATAGACCTTCCATAGCGAGATGCCGGTCGGATGCTCTAACCATTGAGCTACAGGAAAGACTCGGGATGAACGCTCATTTACTGGGTTAATAAGGCTGAAGCGAGATGACGTTTTACCCCCGTCTCTAGACCATAATCCTTTTCACATCACTCTTGTTCTTTAATTATGACTATTGTTCCTGTAATCTCTAAGGAATCAAAAATTTCAATATGAAAGAATTTTAAAAACTATTATGGTGTAGAGTCGAGGATAAAACGTTATCTCGCTTCAGGCTTATTCGATATCGTTGCACACCTTGCCTTCGTATTGAGCGTATTCTATGCCAAGCATCAACAACTGTCATTATCAAAAACTTGATTATGATAATCATTTACCGCCACTGAGTGTTAGGTTTATTTGTTCAAGTCCTAACGTGTTCGCTCTTTTTATCGTTTAGTTACTAGAAGAGACACGATACATCTTGCCATATGTAGACACCTACTACCACAAGCGAGACCATTCCTTACTGGTAGCATTCCATAACCCTTTGGGCCTTCAAGCCAAAAGTCAGACCTCTTGGCAGACCAAACTTCACTCTAACGTTGGCTTCCGTAACTACCTCGATCACGTCACCTCTTCTATCCAATCTTGGGTTGACGAGCAAGAGCGAATCAAAATAGAAGCCGCAAGGACCCCTACTCCTCCTCCTATAGTCGTGGAAGAACCCCCTCCCACTTTGAAGGAAGGGAGCAGGTATGGATTGATGACGAGGTCTGAGGTGAACGCCTTGAAGGCGGAAGAGGAAGAGAAGAATAAGAAAGGAAAAGGGAAGAAGAGTGCACGCAGCAGTAGGTCGCCTGGTCGACGTAGTGCCAAGTCTAGAGGTGGAAAGGATGAGTCTCCTGAGAAAAAAGGTAAGTTGTCACGGATATTTTTAGAGCAGTTTTCGTATGATTGTGAAAAGTCACGGCATGAACATGGACGTGACGCATGAACACGGACGTGACACGGCAAGCGATACACCACACCAATCACATTGCTCGAGAATGAGCCAACCGCTTTTCGGTAAATGATGATCATGTAACGTAAGTGATGATCATGTAACGTAAATGATGATCATGTAACGTAAATGATGATCATGTAACGTAAATGATGATCATGTAACGTAAATGATGATCATGTAACGTAAATGATGATCATGTAACGTAAGTGATGATCATGTAACGTAAATGATGATCATGTAACGTAAATGATGATCATGTAACGTAAGTGATAATCATGTAACGTAAATGATGATCATGTAACGCAAATGATGATCACGTAACGTAAATGATGATCATGTAACGTAAATGATGATCATGTAACGTAAATGATGATCATGTAACGTAAGTGATGATCATGTAACGTAAATGATGATCATGTAACGTAAATGATGATCATGTAACGTAAATGATGATCACGTAACGTAAATGATGATCATGTAACGTAAATGATGATCATGTAACGTAAATGATGATCATGTAACGTAAATGATGATCATGTAACGTAAATGATGATCATGTAACGTAAATGATGATCATGTAACGTAAATGATGATCATGTAACGTAAATGATGATCATGTAACGTAAATGATGATCATGTAACGTAAATGATGATCATGTAACGTAAATGATGATCATGTAACGTAAATGATGATCATGTAACGTAAATGATGATCATGTAACGTAAATGATGATCATGTAACGTAAATGATGATCATGTAACGTAAATGATGATCATGTAACGTAAATGATGATCATGTAACGTAATGATGATCATGTAACGTAATGATGATCATGTAACGTAAATGATGATCATGTAACGTAAATGATGATCATGTAACGTAAATGATGATCATGTAACGTAATAACGTAAATGATGATCATGTAACGTAAATGATGATCAGTTAACGTAAATGATGATCATGTAACGTAAATGATGATCATGTAACGTAAATGATGATCATGTAACGTAAATGATGATCATGTAACGTAAATGATGATCATGTAACGTAAATGATGATCATGTAACGTAAATGATGATCATGTAACGTAAATGATGATCATGTAACGTAAATGATGATCATGTAACGTAAATGATGATCATGTAACGTAAATGATGATCATGTAACGTAAATGATGATCATGTAACGTAAATGATGATCATGTAACGTAAATGATGATCATGTAACGTAAATGATGATCATGTAACGTAAATGATGATCATGTAACGTAAATGATGATCATGTAACGTAAATGATGATCATGTAACGTAAATGATGATCATGTAACGTAAATGATGATCATGTAACGTAAATGATGATCATGTAACGTAAATGATGATCAGGTAACGTAAATGATGATCATGTAACGTAAATGATGATCATGTAACGTAAATGATGATCATGTAACGTAAATGATGATCATGTCATGTAACGTAAATGATGATCATGTAACGTAAATGATGATCATGTAACGTAATGATATCATGTAACGTAATGATGATCATGTAACGTAAATGATGATCATGTAACGTAAATGATGATCATGTAACGTAAATGATGATCATGTAACGTAAATGATGATCATGTAACGTAAATGATGATCATGTAACGTAAATGATGATCATGTAACGTAAATGATGATCATGTAACGTAAATGATGATCATGTAACGTAAATGATGATCATGTAACGTAAATGATGATCATGTAACGTAAATGATGATCATGTAACGTAAATGATGATCATGTAACGTAAATGATGATCATGTAACGTAAATGATGATCATGTAACGTAAATGATGATCATGTAACGTAAATGATGATCATGTAACGTAAATGATGATCATGTAACGTAAATGATGATCATGTAACGTAAATGATGATCATGTAACGTAAATGATGATCATGTAACGTAAATGATGATCATGTAACGTAAATGATCATGTAACGTAAATGATGATCATGTAACGTAAATGATCATGTAACGTAAATGATGATCATGTAAAGTAAATGATGATCATGTAACGTAAATGATGATCAAGTAACGTAAATGACTGATCATGTAACGTAAATGATGATCATGTAACGTAAATGATGATCATGTAACGTAAATGATGATCATGTAACGTAAATGATGATCATGTAACGTAAATGATGATCATGTAACGTAAATGATGATCATGTAACGTAAATGATGATCACGTAACGTAAATGATGATCATGTAACGTAAATGATGATCATGTAACGTAAATGATGATCATGTAACGTAAATGATGATCATGTAACGTAAATGATGATCATGTAACGTAAATGATGATCATGTAACGTAAATGATGATCATGTAACGTAAATGATGATCATGTAACGTAAATGATGATCATGTAACGTAAATGATGATCATGATAACGTAAATGATGATGACGATGGCAGTGATGAAATGGTAATGATGACGGTTATGATACTAATGATTAAAGTGGTGTGCTGGTAATGATTGTGATGACAATGAAGACAATCACAAACTTGATGATGATAATAATGAAGATGATGACGAGGGTGATGATGATGGTTATGATGATGGCGATGATGATAATAATGAAGATGATGACGAGGGTGATGATGATGGTTATGATGATGATGATGATGGCGATGATGATAATGAAGATGATGACGAGGCTGATGATGATGGTTATGATGATGATGGCGATGATGATAATAATAAAGATGATGACGAGGGTGATGATGATGATAGTGATAATAATAAAGATGATGACGAGGGTGATGATGACGAGGGTGATGATGACGAGGGTGATGATGATGGTTATGATGACGAGGGTGATGATGATGATAGTGATAATAATAAAGATGATGACGAGGGTGATGATGATGATAGTGATAATAATAAAGATGATGACGAGGGTGATGATGATGATAGTGATAATAATAAAGATGATGACGAGGGTGATGATGATGATAGTGATAATAATAAAGATGATGGCGAGGGTGATGATGATGATTGTGGAAATAGTGATGATCGTCATGGATGACCATAATCATTGAAAATATTTCCTTTTTAGACTCACTGTGTTGTTATACATTTGTTCCCTTTTTAGAAACTTCAGAATAGATTTGTTAACGCTACGCTTTCTAATTTTAACTCATAGACAAAAAAAGAGAAGGTTCGTCAACAAGTCGACCTAAATCAGGACGCACATCTTCGGCTAAAGGTTCCTTATCCGTCAAGAGCTCCTCCAGCAAACACGACAAAAAAGGAGGTCGATCCAAGTCCCGTACTAGTTGCCAAGACGACACCGAAGAAGACACATCTTCTCAACCAATAGAACCTTCCGTTGAGGAACACTACGATTTCATTGGCTACAACGTAGGGGACAAATTGATCCACGCGTCTGGGTCCCTCACTACTTTGTTCCCTTCAGACGGGGGCCAAATTCGGGTGGATAAGAATTCGTACGTTCAAGGGGCTAAAAACGTAAGGGTCTCGGTGCTCAAGGATGGGAACGTATTCGTGCTGCATTTCGTGGACCCTGTGGGTGAAATATTGCCCCAGGAAGATACCGAACCCGAAGGAATTAAAATCAAGGAAGAAAATAACCAAGAAAGCAAAGAAAAACACGACGACGAGGGAATAGAAAAAAGCGAAATCGAAGGAAACGAAAAAGAACAAAAAGAACTTTCCAAAAAGTTCCACAAGGGACCAAAACCATTTTGTGACTTCAGCTCCTTTGTTGCCCAGTTCAATGATGGTATGATTCTGACCCATAGTGGATATGGTCCCTCTGGGTCCATTATTAGTAAGGAGCTCAAGGAAACAGAGGCGCAACTGATATCCAGTATTGTAGTCCCTGAGGGTGGAGGTGCCGCACATGGGACCCCAAGTCCTCAGCCTAAAGCTGGGTCGCCGAAATCTAGGAAAAAGATGGACGAAGAAATAAAACGGTAGGTTAGGAATATTTGACAACAAGGCCTGCTTTACACTTCGAAGTATAACTTAACGTAATTTCAGAAACATATGTAAACTCGTAGTTGTGTTTGTCGGTTTGGCCAGACGCTCCTTGATTGCTGAAGCAACATAATGTTAATCGAGGGTAGCATGGTAGTACTGCACTCGCCCCTGGGGTCTTGGTTTCAATTCCTGGCATCAGCATCCTGTGGGTGGAGTTTGTTTGGTCTCTTAGGGTTTTCTCCAGGACCTCTGGTTTTTCTCTCGCCTCAATTCTAACAAACTAATTCCAATTTGATCTGTGAGCTTAGTTAGCCACATCCTGACTTTCATCAGTACAGTTGTTGTTTAAGGGTTCTATCTGTCCAGAAGCTTTTCCAGGGTTCGATCTGTGAGTTGGCCACGTTCTGACTTTGATCAACCCAGAGCTTGTTTCAGGGTTCAATCTGAGAGTTAGCCGTGCCTTGTCTTTCATCAGTCCTGGGTTGTTTTTTTTTTCCAGGTTCCGATAAAATTCACGGTTGGTTTTGGTTAAGGGAATCTTTTCCAGCCATTGATAGTCACAATAAAATTATTTACGACTGTTTCTTTTTTGTTGATTTGTTAGAATGGAAGAACTTCAACAGCAACAAGAGGAAGAAAAAGCACGACTCGAGGAAGAAGCAAAGAAGCGCGAAGAAGAAGAGAAAAACAAAAAACCGTTCCAGAATCTGTTCATTACTTGCCCTGACGGTCTCCACCTGGATTATTTCAATGATGGTACCTATCTTAGTGCTCTTGACAAGGGAGGAGTGGCTGTGAGACAGAGATACCCTATTAAAGGCCTGGGGAAACAGGAATGTGAGAAGCCAAGGCAGAAACCTGCTATGGAGGAAGTATCTAGGACTGTTCTCACCAATGGCACTGTCATTAAGGTATGTAACGATTAAAGCAATTACACTGATGATGGTTGTGATGGTGTTGGTGTTGGTAATAGTGACAACGAAGACGGTTGCATTGATAGTTATGGTGGTGGTGATAGTGATGGTGGTGATAGTGATAGTAATGGTGGTGGTGGTGGTGGTGGTGGTGATGGTGGTGATGGTGGTGATAATGGTAATAAGTACAATGGTGATGATAATGCATGTGACACGAATAATAGGAAAAAAAGGGAGGAAATGTTTAATCCGCTGATGAAGATGATGATGATGATGATGATGATAATAATGATGATGATAATAATGATGACGATGATAATGATGGTAGTGGTGATACATGGTGGTGGTAGATGGTGGAAGTATTGATGATAGATGTTGGTAATGCTGGTCATGAATGATTTTGTATTCTCTTATCACCTTGTCTCATTTTCCAAACCTAATTTTTCTCTTACCAGTTCATGAAAGATGACTTCGTCCAAGTCCTCTTCCCAGATGGAGGCATAAGCAGCTGTCAATCATTCCCTACGACCAGTACGTCATCCAGACCGACCAGCCAACCAACAAGCACAATTGTTCCTAAACAACCAGAAATATCGCCAACTAAAAAGGGACTACGAGCAACGTCTTCTCAAAAGTCCAGCGAGGAACCCCCGGTACCTACCTTGAATGTACCCGAGAAGGTTGCACAGTGGGTCAGTACGGGAATCGGTGGGGCAAGGGTCAGGACTAAAGAAGACGGAGAGGTCGAGTCACTTGATGGGGTGCTGTTTTCCTTGGCCACGTGCCCGGAAAGTGGACAGGTAATGATAACACGTGATCAGCACATGATTGGTGGACAGGTAATTATAACACGTGATCAACACGTGATTTGTGGACAGGTAATCAGTAGCACGTGATCAGCACATGATGGGTGGACAGGTAATGATAACACGTGATCAGAACGCGAACAGGTAACAGGTAGACAGGTAATGATAACACGTGATCAGCACGTGATTGATACTTGAGATTGAAAAAAAGAAAATTGCAGGGATACAACACCTTACTTCCCTTATAATCATGATTTATTACTTGATCTATCGTAACCTAGGGATTTTACAGATTTTCAAAGTAGGTCATAATGGCTACTTCGACTATACGGCGGCCACCATACCAGGGAGCAAGACAAAACGAAGATGATGGGAAATATATAGTTTTCTTTCGTTTGCCGTCTCAATGTACCCTTCTTAAAATTGTCTTGGACGCGAGGCTAACATGGAAATACAAAAGAAATGTCACTAATTCCATCGAGAAAAATTGTGGTTTCATTCGTATATTCATGTCAGCCTCGGATCCACGATACTTTTGAGAAAGGCGGTCTATTCATCATTTACTGTATTCTCTTGTGATAAGCTGTTAATATCAATCAACGTCCTTACTGTTACAAAGCTTTGTTTGCCTCCCTAGACCCCCAATAATGCGTTGCGATCCAAGATGGCCGCCGAATCGTCGAAGTAGTCCATTGTGTTTTCGGACCATGGAATATCTCACTCAGTATCACTATCACATACACATTTGCTTGAAGGCTCGTGTCATACGAGAAAAACAGGTGCCTCATGGGATATTACATGGTATATCACTCAAAACCGTTGTATAACTAATATGTCTGCGGGTCTCGTCTCGAATATCCTACGTTATTCGCGTCAGTACCAAGGAAGGTGCTGACCATTAGAAACGTAGGCTAGTCATTTCTACAGCCTAAATTCTTTATTTTAAGCACCTAGGAAAAAAATAAAGGTGCTGACCAACAGAAACGCAGGCTCTGGCTTTAAGATCATAATTATGAATAATTTGATTTTCAGGTTCTGCGCACGCGCGAAGATAACGTAGTAATCGTTGAACGTCCTGACGGAACTCTGATCGTAGAACACGCAGATGGAACTCGAATCACTACATTCTACCAAGAACTACAGACTCAGACCCAGGTTCCCGACAACGAGACGGGCGAAGAAGCCCTGTACAAAACGATCAATGGAAAATTTGTTCGAGTCGAGTGCCCTGGTTTTGCTTCCTTGACGTTTAATTGTCACGAGGGATCGTGCGGGACTGTGTTTGGTAACGGTGTGTATATGGAGACATTGGCTAATGGTGTGACGACTGTTGAGAGGGTTGATGGATCACAGCTTCACATCGATGCTACAGGTATGCCTTGGGTATCCATTGGCGAAATGTAATGTTGATTCTAGCCAATGATATAAACATTTTCCTCTTAATAAACTAAAGGTGTCTAAAAATTTCGGGTATTCTAACATCTTATTTCCTCCGACGATTGTTGTACCACAGTCGTCGCTAGGGCTGGTAAAATTGTTTACAGTATTTAAAAAAAATTATTATGCACTGGGAATGGGATTCACAAGCGAGAAACAAACAAAAATGGGGATGGGATTGAGATTTGAGCAAAAGATGACACTGTGGTGTCTGACACTATGGAATTTGGTCGAAATGGGGACTGGTAAATGGGATAAGGACTACCTTTTTGGACCCTCTTGAGAAGACACAAAAAACTGTTCATCAGCACCGCGAAACTTTCTCCTTTTGTTCTTAACCCCTATAATAATATGTTTTTAATTTCTTGTGTTTTCCAGGTGTGGTGTCATTTGCTCCACGCGAACTAACCGGCAAAATCGATTTATCAATACCCGCGCCCACGAACCAACCAACAGACATTCCAGCGGGCGTTTATGTCATGCGCAGCACACAGCAAAACTGTTGTGAAACGAAGGATATACGTGGAACTCATTTTAGTGTCGCTTCGAATGGAAAAATGTCTATTGATAAGAAAGAACCACAAGAGGTAAAGGACGATAATGGTGCTACCACGGAAAAGAAAATTGAATCTACTCATATTGAGCGAGCCGTCCCTCAGACAACCTTGGTGCCTCGTTATTTTATCATTCACTCGGATGGCTCTGGGTCCGAACTACTGCGTCATGCTGACGTCAGGGAGTTTTTGTCCCGGGCTGAAAAAGATCCTGCAACTGCAGTTTTGAGGTCCCCTGTTGAGGGAGATCACGAAGCAACTGGTGTTACCATATTGAAGCCATATGCTGGTGAGTTTAGTGACCTTCGCACTTTATTGATAATCTACAATCTATAAATTAAATGATTTTTGATGATGATGATGATGACATGATGATGGTAGTGGTAGTGGTAGTACAGGATGATAAAGATGATGATGTTGTTGAAGATGTAATTAAGATGACGGTGATAATGTTAGTGGTGATGATACTGATGATAAAGGATGGTAATGATGGTAATGATAGGAAAATGAAAAAAAAGAATTAAAATGTTGTCACTAATGTTCTTGGGGTTAATAACGAGAATGGCTGTGATGATGATGATAATGATGGTGATGATAATGATGACGAAGATGATGATGATGTTGATGGTGGTGGTGATAATGATAATGTTGATGATGATTGTGATGATGGCGATGATGAAGATGATGGTGATGATAATGATGACGATGATGATGATGACAAGAATAGTCATGATTAAACGAAAGTCCACAAGAACGTTATAATAGCAACCCAAAACCTTGTCTAACATTCCTAACATAATTTGTATTTTTTACTCAGGCGGAATTAGCAAAGAATGGTTTCTCCAGAAGATCGAGGATGTCATCATACCGGGCGCTCTCCGTGAACGAGATTTTACTGCCTTCCCCGCCCGGCACGAAAAACGTCCTGGTCCAGTTTTTGGTACCAATGTTGGTAAGAACCTGTTTTGCTTGAAACTTGCGATAGATCCCTCTCAAAAGTATCTTGGATGTGAGGGTATTATGAAAATGGAAAAGCAAACACAGTTTTGTGCCGTTTGTTTTGAATTTTGATTGTTAATCTTGCATCCAAGATACTTTTGAGAAAGCTGTTGCAGATTATACGTTGACTGGTACCTTTTTGTGTCAGACCAATGTTGATCCAAAGGTAGCGCCTGGTTGCTGGCTCTAGGGGGAGGGGGAGGGGGAGGGAAGGAGGAGGTGGATGAACTGCCTGCCCCCCCCCCCCCCCTTCCCCCGCGACCAGAGAGCCTTGCAAAGCAGAGCTAAGATTTCTACAAAAGGCAAGTTTTGTGCGCCTTTTTAAGCTAGAGCCAGAAACTGTTTGTCATTCTGGCCTCATCATCTTAGCTTTGTAAGATACTTTGCGACTTCAGACGTAATCGGTAGTATTGAAGGGCAACATATTTCGTGTGCAACACTATGATATACTCTTTACAACTTTGAAGTTTTGGCGCATTTCTCGGTCCAAATGTTTAATAAAAGCAAGAAGATAAAACCAAAATTCGCGAGCAAAATTTCAAGAAAAATCATAACTGTTTGTCATTTAGGAACCGGAAGTTGTCTTCATTCAACCGGACGTCACCCTTCAAACTACTATCATTTGATAACAGTAATCGACCAATCAGAATGCATAATCTTTAAACGTTGTGCACATCTTACTTCGAACAGGTGCCGGTGTCAATGTTGGTACGATCATCAAAAATAAGCCATCAATTCCTCCAATCACGTGCCCACCTGCCTTTGAATTCCGTCAGCTGATCGAGTACAAGCGTCTAACGGACGATCAGCGACAACAGATTGTTACTTGTATGAAAGAGTATAGCGAGTATGTGACAAAAAGGCAGGAAAAACTCGATGCTATTCTACCACAGGACCCCCGTGATGAAAGCGAGAAGCTCATCGCGGAGAAGTTGGACCTAAAGGTAAGATGCTTACTTCTTTCGTTTTTGATTCACATATAAATCGTCCTTGTTTTGCGAGGGTAGTATTTAGAAGCCTATGGCTAACAAACCTGTGGCCCTCATTCCATGACCTGTTTGAAATTTGAAAGCGTTAGTTTTTCGGAGAGTTCCCTCTCAGCAGAGGTTATTTTGCTTTTGTTTTGGTGGAGTGAGAAAAATAGACTCTGCCAACGTAGGACGTCATACTTGTCGCGCCTGCGTTGCGTTACTAAGCGACGCTGTCACGGTGTGTTACATTTGCTCATGCGCACTACCTGTACCCGGTTAAAAACCGGTTTTAAAACTGGTTTTGTTCGTTCACGATTGTGGACGGCGGTGTATCAAAGGAAACGCTCTACATTGGCAGAGTCTCCATCCTCCCCGCCTAAAAGAAGGGAGAGAAAGAGAAGAAACTCTGCTAGCAGGGAATTCGGAGAGAAGGAAACTAGAAAAACCCTCGAAGCACAGAAGAGAACCAACGAGCAATTTCAATCACGTGAAGGCAGGTGAAGGAATCAAACCCACCAAATCGGTAGGGCATTAGCAGCGCACACTCTTTTTCTTGGACGGCGTATTATTGTGTAAAGTCCTATAGGCAGACATTCTTGGGGTCGTAACGTTGCGTGACAACGTGACGACTTCCGGATCCAAATTGATAATTGACTTCTACAGACATTTTTCTGTGTTTTTTTTCTTCATAGCAGGATTTTCTGTTCATATATCTAATTGATAAGGGTAGAGAATAAATCCTGGGAATAAGACTTAGTTGTGGCAAGATTTTAGAGATCTTTTGTGTGATAAGACCCGGAGATACGTCACAATTTAAAAGCCCTATATTTAGAAGGATGGTGATTGTGAAAAATGTAATCATTTTTCTAATTTACTAAACAGATGACAGCAGCAGAAAAGGAAGTCAAGGAAGAGAGTGACTCTAAAGATGTAGACAGCCATCCTGAAGAAAAAGAACCGGAACCAGGGGAAGAAAAGGCAGAAATCAAGGACGGAATAAAAGAAGTGATTGATTCTATGTCAGGTTGGTCAGTGAAATACTCTCTGCATGGTATATAGCACATGACGGGCAGTGTTTGTTCGCTGGATGGTAATGAGATTCACTCAGCTGATTGATACCATGCGATAAAACACTCTCTGATTGAAAACACATGACGGGCAGTGTTTGTTCGCTGGTAATGAGATTCACTCAGCTGATTGATACCAAGCGATAGAACACTCTCTGATTGAAAACACATGACGGGCAGTGTTTGTTCAATGGTAATGAGATTCATTCAGCTGATTGATACTAAGCAATAGAATACTCTCTGGTTAATAGCACATGACGGGCAGTGTTTGTCTGTCATGATCAATGTAGGTTGATATTGAGATTCCTGAGATCCAGGTGATTGATACCAAGCAATTGAATACTCTCTGGATGATAGCACATGACGGGCATTTTGTTTTACACTTCCCCCTTTTTGCAGGTAAAATTCAAGGAGAGTCCGTAGGTCAACAGTATGTGGATGCAATCACACCTGCTCCAGTCCCCCGTCCTCCACCACCCCGCTGGAAAAGATCGAGATCAGAATGGGAACGAGACAAGATTGAACTGGCCGAACTGGAGTATGGGAAGAATGCTCTGAAAAATCATGAAGTTCCGCCTTATTTTGAAACTGCGCGAGGTTTGTGTTTAAGATCTTTTACTGGTAAACTTCTTGTGCGATTCCTGTGCTGGGCGCCGTACAATTTGATGCCTTCCGTTAATTTTTCTGAGTTCTCCTGCTCTTGTCTGCGCAAAACATGATACAGGGATTTTGCAACATCACGTGCCTACGCCCATAATACAGCTTGGGCTGCCTGTGGTTAGATGGCAGAACGGATAGAATCCTTTTACTCTCGGAAATTGAACTTTTTCATATGTAAAACGATTGTATTGTTCCTGTCATCAAGCATGGCTGCCACTACTGCGACATTCTTTTTATCGCTAACCTTCTTATTTCTGTTTCATGTAAAGAGGCGCAGCTCTTGCAGATTACCCAAGACGCTTTTTTTTCAGTATCAGATATAAAGCGCTATATAAATTAATATATATATTAATTATATTATTATTATATTATACTTTATTATTATATTATACTTTATTATTATATTATACTTAAATATTCAGTTGTTGTTTCATCTACATATATTGATTATTTTCCGAGCTTTCGGGATCTTAGATCCATCATCAGGGAATATGGTGTTACAATTGAAAAAAAACGACTAAATTGATTACATGCGAAGCCAGCGTAACCATAGAGGAAGATTACATAGCGAGCTAAATGAAGTATATTATACTACTTCCTTAAAACCGAAAGGTTACAATACAATGGATTCCTTCCAAATTATCTCAAGAGATCGTTATGCTTGTCTAACTTTGTAGGTCAAGAATTTCTTCATCGCGCGTACGACAACCTTCCAGATCTGGACACCCTGACATCGAGACTGGCTGAACAAACCCGTCACCCACCCCCAGGGGAAGGCAGTGCATCAGAGACATCAAGATCTGACTCTGGTGGCGAAGAATTAAAGCAGAAATTCACACAGGAATTTTGCAGCCCTGAGATCGCTCAAGTGACAAACGCTTCGGCAAATAACGAGAATGAGAGCTCACCATCAGCTAACGGCAATACCTTATCTCCTAATAACTTACGACCTACTAACCCCACCCCTGCTCATGCTACTGGCGACGGCACCCCTACCCCCTTGAGACCAAACAACCCAACACCTGCGCATGCGTCTAAACCTTCCAATCCAAGACCCAGTAACCCAACGCCAAAACATGCCGAGGGTCAGAGAGAGGAACTGGAATCGAGTAATGATGCGTCGCCTGTATTTGAGGAGCAACAACAATGGCGGAGTAACTTGGAATCTGTACGAGAGATTGAGAGTACCCATGACGAACAGCATGATGGGATAGTAACCCAGAGCAATAATTCCTCAGAAAACAGTGAAGTGATCACTGACACACGTAAGCATAAATCAATTTTCTATCATGTTCAAGATTCCTTCTTTCCGTGTTACTCATTATTCTTGTCTAATCTCGTACCAAGACCCTACGTTCCTGTTGTTCAGCAAAGAAAAACGTTTTTCGGTGCTCTGGGTGCGAGATTGATTCTTGCGATACCATTGTTATGTAGAGAATGGTTCTAGATTAACCCTCGTGGGGAGGTGGGTGGGGAAGTGGGAGACCATGAGTACCTCCACAGCTTCTAAACATTTGTCATGTTTATTCCAATGATTATAAAAGCCTTTGTTTAATAATGATAATAATTCTTATACAGCGTCATTTCCATTTCTGTCCAATGGCGCTTTACAAATTACAACGTAATTTAATCACGCGTTGCCTCAACCTGAAGCGCTTGAATGCAAGGCGACGCGGGGAAAATCTTTGTTTCCGGTCAACGTGTCTGCCGCGTCACTAGAAGCGTCCATAGCAACTGTCAATTAAAATGATTACTAGCGCTTTGAACGTTAGTCTCCTACGCAGCCGCTATTAGTGAGACTATTTGAACGTGTGGGAACAGAAAGTATGAACAAAACCTTCTCGGTCATATGAGAAATTTCTACTGTTTCGTTTACCTGATAATGGACCCTTCTTAAAATTGTCTTCAATGCGAGGCTAACATGGAAATACAAAATAAATGCCACAAATTCCATCGAGAAAAAGTGCATTTTTTTAAAATTTGTATTTAGCTTTGCATTTAAGATGATTTTGAAGAAGGGTCCATTTATATTCACATTCTTTTTGTTTACTCCTAGCTGGAAATCCCAAGGTAGGAGCCAAGAGCCTATACATGGATGTAACTGGTGGCGTTAGAAAGGACAAAGTCAAACTACCAACCTCTATTCTCAGCTCTAAGCCTGGCGCATTACTAAACTCTCAGGTATCAACCTCTTCTCTTACTCGAGTTACCGTAGTCTTCAAGCTCACAATATTGTTTAAAATTTAACCAGTGTCTTATAGGCACTCGTGAATATTTAAGGAATGGTCAATACTTAGCGTGCGTATATCCAGTTTTGGATGCACGCGGGTTGCTAAGCACGAAAGCAGTGTAATCTCGTCAGCGTGCACCATCCATTTCTGGATACACGTTCGCGCACGCTAATTAACCAAACAGAGCGCGCATTATGTCGTGGCTATGTTACAAACTTATTATCGCGTTGGATGTTGTTCAACAAGAAAATAATAATTGTATTCACTCACAAATTTCCAAAATTCTTCCTAAAGTTCTTTCGATGAGTGCGGAAAGAGCCTGCACTTGTGGTTAAACTCCGAACTTATACAAAATCTTTGTCTTAATCACTTAGTTTCTAGAAACTGAGGACCCCGTTCGTCGTCGCGTACATACCGTGTCCGTTGCCGGTGGTAACAAGATTTCTCCAGGACGCGTAGAAGCCCTACGAGGTTTCGAAATGTTTCCACCCAAAGTCTCGTTTGGAGTTCTTAAAGAAGGCTGCACTTACATCCATAGTGTTATTATGAAGAATGTGGGAATCGATAGCTGTAGGTTTAAGATCAAACAGCCTCCATTATCGACAGGACTGCGTGTCTTATACAATCCAGGACCGGTAGGTGTACACGGATAATTGTCTTTCAAAATGTCAAAATGCTTTTCATACCAACTCGCAACTCATTTAAGTTCGCGCATCCGCATAATTTTCCCCGCCTTTAATTGGGCAGCACGCGCGTCTACCTTTGTTTCCCGCACTTTTTCAGAAAACACGCGGCATTATCTTCCCGCCATTTTCTTCAAATAACTTAAAATTCTAGAAATTTTCACGCCTTTGTTTCCTACCTTAAATTTATCGCTGCAATTATATTGTTGGTATATATTTTCTGAAAGAATCATTTGTTTTTAATCTCTTTTCTCAGGTTGCAGCAGGCATGAATACTAAGCTTGATATCGAGATATTCGCAGTAGCTGTTGGTGTTGTTGGCGATTCAGGTGTGGGTCAAATAGGACACCATGTGGAAATAGTCACAGAGACAGACGTCATTTACCTTCCTGTATATGCAAATATCCTTTAATAAGTCACTGAATTGACGTACCAAAAATTACAATCAACCATTAAGGCCGGTTTAGACGGTACGATTTTCGCCTACAACTATCGTATACAACACGCTTGCGTCTGTCGTATGCGAGTTGTAGGCTTGACTTACACGCTACGACTCGAGTTGTAGGATGGCGCGAGCGTGTTGTATACGACAGTTGTAGGCGAAAATCGTACCGTCTAAACCGGCCTTTATAGAGCTCTATAGACAACTTGCAGCAAGTTGTAATGCAGCTCAATTTGGACACTTCTCAGGAGATTGAAATCTCTTGTTTTGTCCTCCATATTGAGCAGCTTTGACGTCACATACAAGGGTGCTTTGACGTCACATGCTTTGACGTCACATGCTGACGTCACATGCTTTGACGTCACATACAAGTGTTCTAATTTACCTATTTTTTAAATACAGTTATTACCTTGACATTTCTCACCTATCATGACAGCATATGAATACGAGAACCGCTATGGTGACCAAGATAGTGGTCTCACCAACGGAACAAACCGAGTACCAAACAGACCACCTTCGCGGGATCCAACGCGACCCAGGAAATCTGTTGAATATGCCCTGATCAATCAAGAAACCATCTAAATACTTGAATCTTCTCCTTGCTCAAGCTTAGTTAATAATTATTGTCCTTTCATGCCTATCACTGAACACTTTGAGTTTGTTATATTTATGTAAGGGGTGCTTTTTCATAACAAAAGACGAATAAAAATTGTACATATTTTGTTATCTAAGCTTGTCTTTTCTGTATAAAGCGGTTCAGAGCATTTTATGGAATTTGCCTTATGTCTTTCTGGAGTCATTCTTGTACCGTGAGGAGCCATTAAAGTTAAGGTAAGCCTAAGCACCTTGCATTTTTTCCATTGCATGTTCATGATGTTAATGGATATTAGTATATTACTTCATTATCACATATTAGTACATTTTAAATGCAGCTATCTTAATTTGCTTTGCAGTTCATGAGCTGGGCGAAAGATCCACTTGCAGTTACATGACTTACAGGTAGGTAACTAAGTGACACAGTATAGGAAAACATTTAACCTTTCTTCATCTTTTGGGATTTTTGAGTTAAGATTTGTGTGGATAAATGAAAACTAGAAAGTTAGAAAAGAATAATCGATTGAAAGATGTTCTGAAGATCCTGGGCAGATCCTGGATTTTTCTTAGAATGAGGCACTGCAGTGTGCAAACTCAAGCACCAATAACAGATATGATTAAATCTATAGCTGACTTTAAATAGGTTTAACCATTGGCAGCTCATTTAGGGGAGGGAGGTTGTTCCGCCCTGCACTCTTCTCCTAAATCAAAAAGGAGGCCAAAGTACCCAACCAACATGACACTTCGCATTGTATTTACATACGATCCGGAGTGTTTATCCCCATGTCTAATTATCATAACAATGAAGAAGAGAGAATATAATACTATTTCAAACTTTGTGTCAAACTTCGTATCCATATTTATGTGTATTCTCATGCGCAGCCGTTAAACAAAGAGATGATTCTCTAGGGAATGAAACATGACTTGAAATGGGCAGACATATCTATAGTAAAGAGGTTTAAAACCATGAATCTGCTCTTAATTAGATTTAATTGAACACACAGGTTTTCAAAATTAAGTTCTTTATTTCATAAATCAGTTCTGATTGGTGCAACTTCACAATATTAACAATCACAATTACTAAATCAAGTTTGTTGTGGCCTTAAATCACAAGTGTTACATTAATACAGCTTACACATAGCTTAAGCAAGAAAGGAGAAGAAATATGCCCTCTTTTGGCCAACATGCTTCATTTGCAACTCACTTGCAGTAAATGCATTGCACAAAAGCAGGTTCATTTGTTTCAGTGTTGCAAGTAGCATTTCTGTAATTCACCAAGTCCCTTCATATTGCAAAGTATGGTTTCAGCTCAGGTCTTTTGGGGGAGGGGGTGGGGGGTTAAGAATTCTATTCCTTCTAAGGATAAACGTACCCCAGAACAGAACCTTCAAAAATCCTTTTACCTTCTCTATGAATGAAACTCAAGCAGGGTAAACTTGACCTTACAAGAAATAGAATTCTGAACTAAAGAAAACTCTCCAAGCTGAAACAATTTGCCTCTTTGCCAATTTGCCAACGAGACTCAGGATAGGTTATGCTGTATTACAGGGTATTGGGTAGCCGAACTTTTAGGGCCCCAGTTGGATGACATCTGGGTACACCATGCAACACCAAGGGCTATTCTCCTCCCCTATGCTTCCACAGACAACCCAAAGGTATTCTATTAGTGTTTTAAAACCTTGATTAGTGCATTTGTTATATTCATTACATTCATTAACTGCATTTGAAATCAGCATGCATGATTATTGTTATACAAATCAAGTTTAATGTTCCCTTAAGATCAAACTACCATCAAAAGTGATGACCCGATAACCTTCACCATAAAAATTCATTTCTCTTTTACCCATCTGCCATACCAATGCTTTCACAAACCTTTGAGAGGCACAAGATAATGGGGTTAATTAGGCCTACAAAAGGATTCTGATAGTACTGGTATGAAGATTTAATAGAGGCTTTGCACCATCCCGTGGCAGCAGCCATGACAGGAGGCACAACAGAATGTTTTACCCCCAGTAAACTGAATTTTTCTCATGTAAATCATAATAAAACAGATTCAATTGTTCCTGCCTCCTGTCATGGCTGCCATCACGTGGCAGTGCAAAGCCTCTATAAGGGAAATAGAGAACTATCTATCATGTTACCCTTGCTAAGTAAAATCCATTAATATAACTGTAAGTTCTTTTCAAACTGATATACAATAACCAAACAGCCATTTTCTAATTGATACAGTAACCTTAAAGGGATCTAGCAGGATTAGCAGCCTATACCTGCTAAACTTAGCTATTAAGAATCTTAATGGATCATCCATTATCATATGAATCAGCATTTTTTATTTAGTGTACAAAACATAGAATCAAACAGGAACTGCGCTAAAAAATTAATCGATATCTATTAATCATGACCAGCAAGGAGAGCCCAATACGACGTACCACTACCTACAAAAATGAGGCTAAGCACATACAAGCCCATGCTTGAATAAAACAAACATTTGAAAATTATCCCTTTTCCCAAAAATCTTTTCTTGGACATTTAAAACTGCTATGCTGGCTCTCCTTGCTCTTTTTTTATATATATTACAATGACAATTGATTTTTTGATATATAATTGATACTCTCAATATAAAGAAATATATTATGAATCATCTGGTACAAAACTTAAATCTGTAATCATGAGTTAACTAGTGCCCTCTATGTACGTTATGCATGTACAAGGTCTAGTGTTTCACTGGAGACAGGAAGGTGGAGCCAAAATATCAACAAGAACTTATCAAAGTCAAATGTTATCGAAACTGAGATGCAAAAGTTTTTTAATTTTATTTCCAGAATTCAATTATTGGAACTGAGATTTAATTTTTTTTTAAATTTTTTCTCCAATAATTTTTGCCCCCAGAATTTTTGATAAATTGATGGGGAAGAAGATAAGAATGCTTTCTCCTGTTTTTGCATGTCAGGAACTCCAGAAAAGCACCTTTTTATGGAAGGGGGGTTGTAGCTTACATCCATCAAACTTACCATTATCTAAGCTCATTATTTTAATTGCCAAAAGAAAAAAGAAACCACAGGGAGGTCTGGAAGTTTTGAGGTTGCAGAAATATGGAGAAACCTTACAAAATCTTTCAAAATTCTATTGATACCCTAAAACAGCTAATAGCATTTTCCACGGATGACGTCACAAGTTTGCATCATGGGATTGAAATGTGGACAACCCAAGCCAAGCGCACATGCTAATATGTTGCAACATTGTTTCATAGTCTTATAATCTCATGGAAGAACTATGGTTTTAGGAATGATATTATTAGAGTGCAAACAATATAACCTCAAAACTTTAGTAATACTAAATAGCACAATTTCATGCAAATTCCATTGTTTTCCATTGTTTTCTATTGTTTAATTAGCACTATTTTGTACTATTTAGTAATTAGTGTTACACGGATTAATTGTTTGCACTCTATTCTTTTCCTTGTAATTGAAGGTTCTACTTTCAGTGCTTGTCAACATTTCTATCCCCGAGGCTTTGCAACATCTATTTTTAGTAGCTGTGAAAAATGCTATTGACAAATAAAATTGGAATTTAGTGCGTTCTGCAAAGGAAGGAAAACTGAAGTTTGACCTTAAGTTTCATCATGAAAACTAATGAACAACTCAAATAGAAGTAATGGGAAGATAATGAAACCTTGATAAGAAATTGGACTTTTTAGCTCCATCTTTCAAGTGATACACATATTCTAGGTGAAATATACATATGCTAAGCTGTTACTACACAACATGCCATGTTAACATCACGCAGCAACGCCATATTAGTAAGCTCTTCGTTGTTATGGTTACCAGTCTCTAACAAGAGAACAAATCATGTTAGTCTATTAATTTACGGTAAGTTTTTTCTTCCCTGAAAAAGTTAATTTTAATTTTATGGTGTTAATAGGAAGGTTATTAAGAGTGAGTAAAATGTTCTCGCATAGAAAATTTTACGCTCTTTTGCGTAGATTATGAGTGCACTGATTATTGAAGAGATTTATGTCATTCAATAGTGTTGAATAGCAGTAATATGTGTTCAAGTATTTGACGATGTGCAAGTATAAATAATGCGTGCCTAGGATAGCAGTATTGGTGAAGATTAGGTGAGTTTGAATTACTTTGTTAAAGCATGTTTCAGTGAACTAGTGAATTGCCGTAGTGGTAGCGTTGCTGGGCAAATATGATCACATCGCAAAAAACTGACAGCCAACAAATGGACAAAACAAGAATATCAAAATCTATCTTCTCATAACAGTTAGACATTAGTAACTAAGACATAAGATAAGAATTTGTGTATGCATGTTAGGAGAAAATGGTGCATCATAAACCTTTCTCCTCCAAGAAATACTTCCATTTGGCTATTCACAGAGGATGCCATTTTATCACTATTTTAAACCTCATAACTTGCACTGTTCTTATAATTATTAATATTAATTATTTTGATTACAATCACTCATTTATAAACAGGAAAATTCATAACAAAACAATAACATCTCAGAACAGACCCACAAAAATAATAGATAATAATATGATTTCCAATATAAACTTTATAAAAATTTTGTATAAAACTCTTTACTTGATTTTGCTATAAATGTTCTAATTAACCAATCAATGATTAATATTTGATGATATTAAAAATAAAAATCTATTCAGGATCCCATTTTGAAATAATCTGTAGTCAATTTTCTTAGTTAAATTTTCTAGTTTTCTCATATATTGTACTGCAATATCTCCCAGTTCTTGTGCACTTACACTAAATTTGGTCCATAAATGTTTGGACAAAAAAAATAAAACTGTATGTCAAATCTATTTTTCGTTTCAGAAAGCTCAATCTATTGTGTCATCCACTTGGGTGTTTAATGCTTTCCCATTTCAGTCCAAATGTCATTCCCTTTAGCCTTGTTCTCACTAGCGACCGAAGCAGAAACAACTCCATATTCTCACTATAAGAAGAAGGGACGCAAGAAAAATGGAAGATTGTTTTTCTTGCTTTGACTTCATCTTGTGTTTATGCGTATGTCAGCTTGCACCACTAGCAAGAACCAGGGTTCAAGGATAATATTTTTTGACTTTCCTTAATATTGATGTATCTATTCATGCGTTACTGATGAAAAAAGAAACCAAAGGGAATGACATGTTATGTGACATGGGAAAACTAACATACACCACAAGAAATTGGAATGCAGTTAATTCAAAATTTACTGCAATATATAAATTGAGGTTTCTAAAACTTTTTGATAGAATAAAATTATGAAATTTAAGATTTTTTTACCATCTAGTCATCAGACTAAAACTCCTTGTGAAGCAAGCAACAAGGGAATTTCTCTTCTTCTTAATCCAGAAGTCCTGGTGAAATCCAGCAGGAATTTATAGACATAGTAGAGATTTCCGATTTTCTCTTCAATAATTCACAATTCATATTTTATGTTTCGAAGTGTGGAAATAGAATTGAGCTCGCGACAAACCCTTTAGTGTAAAATATTCAGTTATTCGTAGGAGAAGTCCATTTCCTATTACCAGTATAGTTAAATAGATACAATTTTAACACGATCGATATCACTTGCAAATCAAGAGCATAAGCAGCATTACGCCACTTCATCTCATGGTCGGTGCCCACCTTATCTCTGGTACGGATGTTCTCTGATTGGTCTTCTTGGTTTTACTGCACCTGGAAAAAAGTTCCAGGAAATGTTAACAAATTCTAGTAAATTTGGGGGGGGGAGGGGGGTTACGATGGGGCTTTAGAGTTGAGGGTTATCGACCCCTACCCCTTCAAAAATAAACATGCAACATGCAATTCTTTTTTTGCTCTTGTCAAGCAAGCAACGACATCGACCACAGTGGCACTATGTTGGGACAAATTGTTCAACCTATTGAACGTTTTTCTGCAACCCTTCCAGAACTGCTTAATTTTCCTAAAACAAAATCTAGAATTGTCAAGGCAGTGTCAAGGCTTGGTGTGAAATTGGTTTTTCATTACCCCCAGTCAAGAACATAAAAGGTGCCAACTGATTATTTGTGATTGACAGCAGCAAAAAACAAGCAGCAACTACCAAGTTTGCAAAATATTGAAAACTGCAGTAAAGACAAGCCAAAGTTTAATAGTCCCTTTCGCAGTTCCCTGGCCCATCTTGAAAGGTAGCTGTGCCTTTGCATTGAAACAAGACGAACGGTGAGCTTGCAATGATAAAGACCTTTTTTAATGCCTTGGACAATTGTTCATAGGTCTCTATCATTGCAAGCTCACCGATCGTCTCGCTTTGATGAAAAGGCATGGTTCTTTTCAAGATGGCGCAGGGAACTGTGAAGGGGAATTTTCCATATTTCTATTCTACTGAGCTTCAAGAACATGATCATCTTCACAAAGGGGTGTTTCATGGAACACTTGGAACCACCCCTGGATCTGCTACTGACCAAGACTAGTATGCATGGACCTTTACAACACAACAGCCACATTTATTTATTTAAATTTGAATGAATTTTATTCAACTTTGCCACTCTGAGGCGGATGGGAAACCTTACAAGTCTAAAGGACCCAATTACAAGACAACTGAAAGATTGAATTAGAATTTTGAAGTTGATTTTTGTGGAGGGAGGAAAACCTGGAGCAAAACCCTCGAAGCACAGGGGAGAGAACTGACAAAAAACTCTATTCACATTCAACACCAAGTTCGGCACGGCCTGAACCTAGGTTGCATTGGTGAGAGGCGAGCAAGCTTACCGCTACTTCACCTTTGTTTCACTTGTCAATACTTATTACTAGAAATGAGGGCTGAGAATTTTGTGGATTTTAGCAAAAAGTGTGGACTACAGCCCCCAGCTCCTCCGTCTTCCCTCTACACAGTCCCTAGCATTTTGGAAACTAGAAAAAGTAACACAATACACTCCTTTCTCTTTTATCCATTTTCATCAAAAAATTGCAGCTCGGAAGACAGCTTTATAAGGTTTCTAAAAATGCAGTTTTAGAATTTGTTTCAATTATGGATCCATTATTTTACAAACCAAGTAGAGTAAAGAAATATGCTCAAATCTCTTCATAAAGCTCGAATAATGGAAGAAATAAAAAACGTCTGACGTGTTGTATGCAGTTATAACGTGGATTGGCAGAACACGAGGGAAGGGTTAAGAGAAGCACGACGCCTAGCAGAGTGCTACTCAAATGTTCTGCCGATCCCCAAGTGCTTTGCAATTTCAAACAGCACAGTAGAATTAGTTTGGAAAGCAATGATACAAGTGAAAGTGCGCACACATACTCTCATAAAGCATCAGTCCCAATCAATCACGTGACATTTATAACAGTTATTTTATGTTTATTCTTTAATGATCTTTTTTACCCAGTATTGATGGTTCCAGTAAGGCCTGGTAGTCGAGTATAGTTCCTGGACGACCTGCGGCATAGGGAAATTCCAGGCCTGTTAAATGGGTGTGGTATGCTGCAGGTACTACAAAGAACAAAAACATAACACCAATATTATTATCAACATTTATCATTATTTCATATGTTGCTATAAAAAACAAGACCTTAGAGCAATTTTATAAAAAATGGTGTTTTAATATATAAATGTTCTAATAGTAGAAAATGTAATAATGGAAATGTAACAAAAAAAAATTATTTCACTCGGCTGAAAGTCAAAAGTTTTAAAACCCTTGTGTGACTTGTACTGGATGACAGTTTAAGACACTACAGTATCATTTACCTGGATGCCGAGTGAGTTGGTAGCCTGTTAGTCCTTGGTGTATCGGCATTCCTAGTAGACCACCTGGTACTATTGGTGGGGCTCCACCAACTGAAAATCAAAAGAAAACTACACATTTAACCATCTAGATGTGAACTGACAAATTCACAACAACCAGACTTGGAAATGTAAACTAACTTTATTCCAAGTAAAGGGACGAAAACAATAGTCCCCTTCACAGTTCCCTGTGCCATCTTGAAAGGTAGCCGTGCCTTTGCATATCGAAGCGAGACGAACGGTGAGCTTGCAATGATAGAGACCTTTTTTAAACACCTTGAACAATTATTCACATGTCTCTATCGTTGCAAGCTCACTGTTTGTCTCGCTTCTATGCAAAGGCACGGTTACCTTTCAAGATGGAGCAGGGAACTGTGAAGGGGACTAATGAAGAACAATGAAACAAAATTTGATTGCTGGACGATAACTCCACTTGTTTCTCCGCTTGTCCCAAACTAACTGAACTATAACATAATTTGATTCACTATATTTTTTTGTTTTTTAAAATGGTTGGTCCGCATGCTAAAAAAATAATGATAAAATTTAAATTGCCATCATTCCCTGTAGGAGTTCGCTGTGGGGTTCGCTTCACATGCATTAATTACCTCAATATTTAATATTTACAACACCCATCACTTTACTCACATATTGAATTTTTCGAGAAAGAAAAACTGGAGTAAAGATCTTGTAGCAAGGGAGAGAACACATGAAAAGAAAGAAAGAAAACTAAAGAACCCATAAAAAAGCCTACTCTCAAAACTACATTCTTGGTGTATAAAAGAGAATTACTGTTAAGTTCGTTCGAATCCATGTCATCTTTAAATCTCCCAGTGTTGAAGTCCGTTTACCACTTAAGGGAATTGTTAAAGTGCAAATGAACCCTTTGACAATACATTCAGTACTGCATGGTTCTGCATAAAGTAAATAGTTGATTGGTAAAATATTTCCTGATTTGTATGATGCCTCTCTTTAGTCAAGACCGGTTCAACCTCACAAGCAAACAAAGACCTGATAACAATAGGTTTGCTAACCATTCTCCTCTATTAACTATGTTTAAACCAATAACATTAAAACAACATATTAAGTAACAATAAGCTTTACAAAAAAATTTTAAAGCCTTTTAGATAAGTTATATATGGCAAGGTACGATTGCTATCAAACAAACCAGCATCAAGTCATCATAACTGGATACCATTAAGGCTGAGGCCTTGATCCCACAGCTGTTATTTTAAAACACCAAGAAATTTTAATTCAATCAACAGATTGAGTGACATATGTCAATCATTAGAACATTACCTGGTACACCTGGTTCTCGTAGTGTGCCGTTGAGTAAAGCCAAATCTTTGAGCTGTTTCTTTTTGATTTCATCTTCTCCTTCCTCCTTCAATAGAATAAAAAGATGACGAAAAGTAAAGGAGAAAAGATACGAAAAAAAAACCTTGACATCCTTTGTGGGAAGGGGAACTCTGACAGATAAATATTTTCACGACTGCACACTTTTGAAGTAATGAGGAAACCTATGCCTGTTACTAAGGAAAAAGAAGAAAAACAAGGTTTCTGCATAAAACAGGTCAATATTAGGTATAAAGGATATCTATAGTGACAAAAACAAGCGTCCCTAATAACAGTCTTCATACACAGCAGTTAATGTAAGAGTAAAGGTTATTCACAGGCACAAAACAAGTATCTATAAAAGTATGGTGCCAGCATTTAGTACATGTCGGTATTAATTTAGTGTCCATATTTAGTGGCAATCCATATTTAGTGGCAATCCATATTTAGTGGGTGTCTGTATTTAAGGGGTGTCATTATTTAGTGGGTGTCCATATTAAGTTAGTGTTTGTATTAAGTGAGGTTGAGCTAGAATTTAAGGTAGCAGCTTACCACTGGTCTCAGGAGCTGTTGTACCCTGTCGACAGCTTTCTGAAGTCTCACACGACATCGGTCCTCAGTATCTTCAACGGATATCAGTACATGAAGATCTTCATCTAAGTGTTCATAATTTGGTTGTCCTCGTTTCTCTTCCTCCTGCAACAAAAACATCAAATAAAATATCAGATCTACCTTCTTGACACTAATGAGACATCAAATTAAAAGTCAGAGATACAACTTTTAATTTTTCTCCATACAACTTTAAACTACCCATTACCCACCCAACCCATCCTCTTGGGTTTAATAAGGACTGATAGATATTCTATGGTTGCAGTAGTTTTGTAAGTGGTATTCTTTTTTCAGAGATACAAACATTTGAAATATCAATATGCAAATGAGATGACGTAAATTCAAGAATAGGTTACATTTTGCAGTGTGATTTTACGACAAGTATTCTGAAGTGAAATAACCTAAAAGTGTACAAAGCCATGTATTTCAGTTATGAGGAAGATTTGCAAATAACCAAAAACAGCAGTACTTAAATTCCACAAGTATTTACTTCCAAAAGTAAATAGCATAATATAGTCTTAAATTTACTTCATCTCATTTGCATATTGATATTTCAAATCTTTATATCTTCAAATAGATTTTGAAAATAAAAAAAACTTCCTTGATATACACTTTAAATGCTTGAATTAACTCAAAAGATAAGTAAAAGTAAAAGCAGTATTTTTATAATAACAAAAAAAGCAAGGTTGATCACAAAACACAATGAAAAAGGAAATAATATCATAAAGGCTGTATAAAAAAATCCATTTGTTGTCACTTATCACTCACCAGCTTTTTATCTTTCATGGAGCCCTTCCCTCTCACTAACAGCTTGCATCCTGTTTGACTTTCGATTTCTCTTAATGTCATACCCCGTGGCCCTATCACACGGCCTACGAAGTTGAACTGAAATATAATGCACAATTAAAACTCATTATCACGATAATGTATACTAGTCATTCAGATGTGCTTCGAACAAAAAACATGTGACATATTAGTTGAAACTCAGACAAAAAGAACAAAGCTTAAAAGGAGATTTTGTTGATAAGGTTAAATTTCGAGGAAAAAATTTATCTTTAAAAGAAGAAGAAAAAGAAAAAAAGAAATCTCTAAAAAAATACAAAATAAACAAAACAATAATAATCATAACTGTGATTAATCAGGCTTGTTTCCTGGACTTGCTTTTCATGTGAGCATATTTTTTATATTTTACAATATTGATTACAACCCACAGATTGTCTCAGGGTTCAATCTGTGAGTGAACCATACCCTGACTTATCAGCCCAGAGGTTGTTTCAGGGTTCAATCTGTGAGTTAGCCATGCCCTGACTTAGATAAGCCCACAGATTCATATTGCTCAGGGTGAGATCTGTGAGTTAGCCATGTCCTTACTTAGGTCATAAAAGAGGTTGTTTCAGGGTTTGATCTGTGAGTTAGCTGTAAGAACTAGCCGACTAAAATCAACCCAAAGGTTGCTTCACAATTTTATAAAACTGGGTTTTTTTTCCCTGGCTAATGTACAGAACCCTGGTAAATATGAAAGGACAATTCCCCCTTAATTCCCAGATTCCTCTTGATAAAAGAAACATTGAGAACACAAAATAATGAAAGATGATGACAACAGTACCTTTGGATACTCTTTAACGGGGGCAAATACTTTCTCTGTTAGCTTTATCCTTGGTCCTGAAGGACTCGGCAGTGTTATCGACGTATCTGATGCACTTGATTCAACACCATTAGTTATCCCATGGAATAACTCGTTTCTTGTTCTGTTTATTTCTTCAATGAAAAAAAAAAGAAAGAAAGAAAAACTTGATATTTCTACCATGCAATCATTTTTTGCATTGAAAGTTTTTCCGTAACAGGAACTCAGACTTATTATGTTTGTTTCTTCAAAGGAAAAACATAACACAATATCATATATGGGAAGTCTTAAGTTATTTATTTCTAAGAAGGCAGATACAACTACGATGCTCCTATATTATTGTTTACATCATTCGCTTACAGTTCTCAGAGCTCTTCCATACACTGGTGGAGCAAAAGTGCTCAACCTCAGCCTCGCCAGTGTGTAATTATTCTTTAGAATTTGACTACAGTCTGCAGTAATGAAAGGAATTTACACATCAACCAACAATTGAAACGCTTAAAAATTTCACAGGTTGCAGGCAATTTCTAAAGAATATATTACACGCTGATGAGGATGAGGTTGAGCCGCAGGATCTGTGAAATGGTCTATTTGCCATGCCAAGGTCTTCAAATTCCTACAGTTTTCTGTCTTTCATTCCACAGCCCACAGCAAGTAGGCTGAATTTTTCAGAGAGATTGTGTTTGAGACATTATGACTTTTCGGTCGTCCAACTGTTAGACATCACTAAATCTACCTTAGATTCGTGGCCAAAATTTAACAAATCTCATGGAAAGCATAAATTGACTATGTGTCATTCTTCTATGATTGTCTTAAAGCAGTCTAGCAGGAATAACAGGGCCAATGGAACTGGATTTTCAAACTTCACCTACAAAAACACCATTTTGCTTGGCAGAGAAAATGGCATGATTGTTTTGATTATGGCCCGCAATGCATCGTAGTTGACTAGGATACTTTAATTTATGACTAAATAAAAACAAACTATAATAATAATAATACTGTAATAGTTTTAATACTTATATAGTGAAAAATACATTTGAAGAATATTTAGATAAAAGGGGTCTTAAAGAGGTAGTGGGTGTGGTCTATTGATTTTAAAAAATTGGGAAAACTTCAAATTCAACACAGTGTTTAAAAGGTCTTCAATCTGAATATCACACCAAAGGGGTCTTAAGAAGTAAGACCCTTTTTGAGTAAATTTTCTTCATTTACATATGATCTAATGTGCAAAGTAAGCAAAAGAAACCAAGCAATAATATGAAATAATTTAGAAAAAATTCTGTTAAAATAGAAGAGAAGCTTTGCATAGATATAGAGATATAAGAGCAATGAATACAATTTTTTCTAATTTGAGAAATGATAGTTATTTATAGACTTATTTAAAAAAGAATTCAATTAGAAAATATCAATGTTAAGAGCACAAAGAGAAAAATCTAATTTCCTTAGCATAAAGTAAATGTTAATGTGCTGAAAGCCATCAAAATTTCTTTTCAATATTGATCAAATTGTTTCCTAAATGACAGGACAATTATTGCTGTGAAACCAACCTAACAATCAGATTTATTAACAGCTGATATGATGTCAGTTAAGCCTTTATCTGATAAAGTATATTGGCTTGCCGAGGGGGGTTTCTCCGGATAGATTAAAATGTAGTTTACATTTGTTCATTTAACACTGACTCAAGAACTTCCTGCATAACATGTCTTCTCCTTAAATGGCTAAAAAAATCCAAAAGGGTTTTTCATATGGAAATATTGGAGCAGTTCCTAAGCAATTTTTCGACTCTTCAATACAACCAACAGTTTTTCAGTTTTTTATCAGGATAATTTGGGAAAAATAAGCCATGAAACCAAACTTATTTCTTATAGTAATCTATACAAACAATGCTTTCAAAGCTAAGCTGAATCGGGTCATTAAAAAGTGAAATGACTAAAAAGCTTGATGGCTGATAAGATCTCTGAAAGGAAAAGCTAGCATTCATGATAATGCTATTTTTTCTAAAGCTATATATATATGAATTTCATCAACAAAATATGAACAGGATTCTTACAATTGAAACAAGAAATAATTTACTTTTTTTATCGAAAAATTCTTAGAAATCATATGATCTTCTTGATCTATTTAACAGGTAAAAATTTATAGAATATCTAATTAACTTGTTTTCTTTAATAATAAAGTGTCTGACAATCCTATTCCATTGAAAGTCAATGCCATAAAAATTCCATAACCAAACTGTCATTCATCTTTTATGATTTCAAAAGCAAGCGGAGTGTCTGCCTCTCAGATAATCCTTGAAATGAAACAAAAAAAGACTTTCTCAAATTTCACATAAAGACTAAAAATCTACCTTATATATTCATGATGATAAAAACTACATTCAAATTACTTATTATACGCTTTTTTTTTTACAAAAATGAATTAAGATTCATGTGAAATTAAAACCATTTAGAATATTAAAATGCCTTCATGCATTTGCAATTGCAATATTTATAATCACTGATGAAAAATTAGAAATACTGTCAAGCAAATTGGTAAAAAATGAATCTATCTGGTGAGTCTTATCAGCTTTTTATCACTGCATATTATATTTACATCATGAAATTTTTAAAACGCCCTTGCAAAAAATAAAGTGAGAAAAAAATTTTTTTAAACAAAGTTGATTGGTCTTTCTTTGATGGTTGAAGATGTTAAAAGCTAGTAGGATAATCAATAACTATACTTATTACTATTTTTAGGTTCAAGCTGAACTAAAAACAGGTGTTTTAGAAACAGGATAAAAAAATGGAAGGGTATGGAAGAGATAGTTTGGTAGATCAAACAAACTGACAACTTAAAGTCAAGAAAATTCAATCTTGGTGTCCGAAAACATCTGACTTGATCAGAAGATTTCAGCCATTGTCTATAAACTATTTGCTTTTTGGCACAGTTGACAACAAATTTATGACAGCAATAATAAAAGTTAAACAGATGAAATTTTCGCAGAACATTATCAAAAACTACATCTATTGAGTGGAATAAAATTGGTGAATTAGACAATAAAGGTATTTATTATGATAGGTAATTATTTTTAAGAAAAAAGGATACGACAAAAATGATTTTAATTTTTTTGGGTAAAAAGGTAGTAATAAACTTGAAATTGAAAAGTTTGAAGAATTCTGTGGTTTCCGCACTCCACCTTAATTTTGAATAATTTGGCTTCTAGGAATTGAGTTTTCAATTTTCTAACTATGCCATAACTGAGAACAAATCAAAAATTGACATCTTAATAAATACTGTGAAAGATAACACTTTGAATACTCTTAATTTTCTAAAGCTGTGGTTATTTTATTTGATCTTTCTAACTAGGGCAATACTTCAATTAAGAAAAAGGGTTTTTTGGGTGTTGAATTTGAGGCCTGGTAAAAAAGGTCTTGAAGAAATATAGGTGGAATGACACATTATTGGCCTCAGTATTAGAAACTAGAAATAATACAGCTATAAGAGAATTGATACAAATCTATATTGTCTGAAAAATCTATTATTTCTTCATAATCCATACAAGTAAACTTATTACTCAGTCGACGGTAAAATATAACATCATCTAGGAATAATGTATTGATGTATTTGAAAGATTCTTTGGATTTTAGTCTGAGGGATTAAATCATTGTCATGAGAGAGGGGGAATATGATCTAAGTATCGTATGACAGGAATATTTTGGCTCCAAAATGGTCGCTATTAAAGTTTCATGGATCCGCAAGTACCAGGCTTGACAACAATGACAATAAAAAATAGCCACAAAATAAAACTAGCTTGTGATCGAGAAAACCTTTTAAAAAAGCAGCAGGTGTTGGGTAATGATATTTCTATTCACTAGTAGTATTATTTTTTGAACTTTTTTTGACGACGAATTGGTACAATATTCACAAGAACGACAACGATTCTGTATAGAGTGAAAGAAAGGTTTAAAATACGTAGTTTAAACTCGATTGAACATTTAGAAGACTGAATGTAATCAAAATAGACAATAGTTTATGATTTAGTTACATGACGTTCGGACTACCAATACTAAAATTCATCCTGACGAGAACAACATTCTCCAAATGGTTGTAAGTAAACTCTGTATTATCAGTACGTATTTGGTTACACGGACACGAATGTTTTGCGTACCTATCTCACCTCTCTTCCCTCTCGACCTCAAATCGAATATTAATCCATCCTCGGATTGATCATGGAACGCCGCTAATCTTACTGATCGCCCCATGAGACTCAAAACACAAAATTGCTGGATGAAAATCAAATAACAGCAGGAAAAATAAGAAATCCGTGCCAAAAAGCGGTCTCTCGAAAACCCCTTCGACAAATTACCGGCCCTGTAAGCTTATTTTGCATCCAGTAGAATGTTTTATCGTAGAACGATTTTTTTAACGATTTAAAATGTCTTTTTTACACGATTTCAATTGAGTATACACGCAAAAAGCGTTAAATAGTAGAATCGGGGCAATCGGGTTTTAATTAACCAAATAAAATTTCAAATATGCTCGTGTTCAAAAGTACCAGCGCTCGATTCTCGGTGTGTTTCGGTCTAATGGATCAAGAAAGATAAGTCTTCTAATTCATATTTCATGGCTGAGAGATTGTTTTCCCAACCGAGGAGAATCGTTTAGGCTAGCGAGAAATACAAACAAAAAAACACCAGATTGTTTTATTGACACAGATTGCCGAGAATGCCCAAACCATTGCTCGACATGTATATTTTTATTCGAGAGAAATTCAAATGAATTTCTGGCTCCATCCTGCGCGATGAGTCTATGAAAGACATATTGGGGAATCAAAGCTAAGGAAATAGTAGTTTTTCTTGCTAATGGTTTTAATATCTATGCGATCGGAGCTCATTCGGAGTTCAAATCAGCCATATTTAGCGCAATTTGGGAGTTCTTAGTTAGGTTTTTAAGTGATATCTAAGGTAATGCTTGGTCGGCGTTGGATGAAATATTCAAAGACCCCAACTGCGAAAGAAGAATTTCGAACCAGTATAACCATAATCAAATATAAACAAAAGCGTGCCTTTTTAAGTTAGTTAGTTAAAAAAACACAAATTGACTGGACATAGAGTAAGTAATGATTTCTAGAAAGGCAAAATACTGTTGAGATACGTAGTAAAGTCTTCGAGCAGCCCGACCCAAACAACGAAGGATCGAGCATCAAATTTTGCCACGCATTCAAGAAAATCTACGTTACTTCCTCTGTAATAATTAGACAAAAATAAGTGCAAACTCATAAAGAACAAACCTGGGTTAAAACGCCGTCATCAACGACGCTCTCGGCTTCGCTCAAGGCTTTTTTAAGGCTGGTAGTCGTTCCGAGTAAACAATAAATCGCTTCTCTCGGTTCAGTGGCACAGACGGGACGGTCCATGATCGGTCGGTGGAGAAGAACCAACGCTCAAAGTTGGAAGGGTTTTTTGTTATCCCCGTAATATATAGTTAGAAATTACCCTAAATGTTACTTTAAGCACGGTTGTTGCAGATTATTGATGGTGTGATGGCGATTATTTATCGTAATTGCTGTTATTATTATATATTACATCGGTGAGGTAGTTAAATTTATAGTTAGGGGAGGGTATGTAGTAGTAGTTGCTTTCTATCCATACCTTGGTCAAGCAATCGCTCTGCGTGGAGAAATATCTTTGGCATTTTCGAGACGGTGGTTTTGTCGTTGAGTAATTCGTTAAGGTATTCATTTGAGGCAGTGCAAGACATGGTTGCTGTTAGGGTTAGTGAAAAAAAGAAAAACACATAAAAAACACGGGAGAATTCACAATCAAGTGTTTGCCAGCCAACGAACACCAAACATGTGCGTGATTAACAACAGAGACTGGGTACTATTCCTATACTCATTAGCATAAGTCGAGAAAGTCTGAAACGAGAACGCGCACAAATAATTCAATAACCCTTGCTCTTTTTTTCAAATACTCTTTCTGCTCAAAAAAAAGAGATACCAAGTTAACAAGGAAATCATTTTATCGCAAAAAGACCCAACTGGGAGGATAATTTAATTTATCTACCGCTTTAACTGCGATTCGTAACGCGCAAGGACCCATGGGTAATATTGCGCGACTGCTGTTAATGGTAGCTTAGAGCAGCGGTGTATACCGATAATCCAAGATGGCGGCCCAAGGAGAGACAGCTTTTTCAAGTTTTATGACTGAGGTGAGCGTTAAATTCGTAATTTTTAACCCTTAAAACATTAATATCACAACCCCTAATATTGAATAGTTATATTTCTTACCTCTGGTGTAAATTTTAGCGAGATTTTTTCCATCAGCTTTGCGCCTTTTGAATATTTTGGAGACCACTTCACATTTGCACGGCTCATAATTTGACATTTTTTGTCATTTACTTGAAATTGTGTCAGATATTTGGCGCTAACTAAATATATTTTAACAATCACCGGTTATGAAGGAGCTTTGCGTACGAGCCAAGGATATTATTCTCAAATGTCGGTTATTAACATTGATCTTTTAATAAAGATAAGTTTGAAGTCATTTTGCCGGTGTTTGATATGGTTCGACCGGCGTCATGAACGACTATCGCTTTTCTTTATGCTACCGACTTGCGGTTTTTTCAAAAATAGCATGTCTTTGTCAACACTTTTTTTATCAAAGAAATATGCATTACATCATATATTGAATGCCAAAATAATGTTTTAACTTTATCATCTACACCCACTCCTTTACTTATGTACCATATGTAAGGAAGCTTAGCCCATTTTCAAGTTTAATGGCTTTAATGAATAGGCAGTTTTAATGCCTTTATTGACATTTTAATGTTGTTCATCGTGCATTATCATAGCTGTTCCATGCTTTTACTGACATTATCAGTGGAGATGTGTTTAAGAGTCATGTACCTTAGTTGCTAGGCAACTCGCAGTTATGAGCTGTTGGACAGAAGAGAAAAACTTTTGTTCAGCCTTTTAGTCTGTATGCAGAAAAGTGGTAAATGTTTTTTACTGTCGTAAAAATATACAAATTTTACTTTCAAAATCATTTTCAAATTAATTCAACTGGTCTCTCAACTTGATGTACCCACTTCTTACTAAAATCTTCCTCCAATTTTAAGTATTTGAGTAAAACCTTTATTACTTATTCCATTAAATCCTACATTCTATAATTGAAAACCAACAGCTTTTGTGTCGGCTTTAATATTTTAGTATTTCTAAAGAATATACTTCAGTAGAATATGCACCCCTGCAGTGCTCTTGATTTGTCATTGAAAAATGCCTCTAAAATTCATGCGAAATAGCATCTCTTGCATTAATGAATATGATGCTTGGTTCTATAAAGAATGATCTGCTACCTACGTCCATCTCCTCCTCCACCCCACCCCACCCCATCCCCAACCCACACAGGCACACACTCAAAATCCAATTTTAATTTCAATGTATTCCAGTTTGTGTGGGAAGTGGGCAGTTTATGAGTACATGATGGCGTTTTACAGGGTTACTCCTAATAGCTGCTCTCGAAAAGCTATTAAAATTTTTCGCTGAGCACTTAAGTCCAAGCTGTATAAAGTTTACGTGTGTATTTTGTACGGATTTGCTACTTCATATCTGGTAATTGAAACTATACTGCTTTTAAGACTCTTAAGTTACCTAGAGGAAACCATTTAGATAGTAAAAAGATTGTGTGAAACGGAAAGAAAGAGTGATAGTCCATTATCAGATTCAATTTGGAGTGATAAGTTTGTTACTTAAAAGTTTTGACTGGCCAGAAAAAAGGTATAACCCACCTAAAACTTATTTAGCAAATCATCATAAAGCTGCCTATACATGCTGCAATTTTTTCTCATGCTGGTGACACAATTTTGTTGCAGTGAAAAATTGTAACGTCTACCATATCAAAAATGTTTAGAATGGGTAAAAATCAGTATTAAATCCTGATTGGCTAGTCTGAATAGGATTATTGTATTGTAGGTAAGCATGGGTGATAGACGCTGCAATTTTTGCTATTTTTAGGCGTGCAATTCTGAAAATGTTGCAGAGAAAAGTTCAAACGTTTTGATTTTCTACAACAATTTTTGCGTTGCAAGATATTATTCCCTCCAAAGCCGTGGGGCATACATGCTGAAATTGTCTCCTGTTGGCAATGCAACGGAAAATTTGAGATTGCCAGTGTGAGAATGAATTGCAGCGTGTATCGGCAACTTAACTGACAACAGACCAGCCCTGTTATTAATTTTTTGTTTTTAATGAAATGAATGACAGTGTTTTTTGTAAAATTCAAGCCTATCAATAAACGATTGAAATCAGAATATTGTATCAATTAACCTATTCACTACTAGAGGCTAAAAGGGTCCAACCCAGGCTTACCTGGAACATAATTAGGGTGTTTTTATTTATCAATATCAAAATGAAAAACATATGCTTAGTAGATATTGATGCCTTATAGAGCGTTTTCATGTGACGTCACAGTGGCCATTATGGGGTACCATAACATTACATTTTCTATCCTCCGGGAATTGAACTCTATTTTTATGCAAATACTGTGCAGAAAGTTTCTATTGTTTATGACTGCCTTCTCACGTGAGTGAAAACGCTCTATAACACACACCAAAGCAGTTGATAGAATCTGATTGGTTAATGATTCAAAAATCAATAGCCCACATGTTTCAACAAATAGAAATGTCCTAGGGGATATGTAATTAAAAAGCAAAAACGTCTTTCTGCTGGCCGCTTTTGGCCGCTCTAGTAGTGAAAGGGATAAATAATAGACACCAAATGTCAACGAAGTTACAGGGCAATAAAGTGGCACAATATCTCTTCTCTGTAAGCTGTGAGCTTTATTATTGTATCCACCCTAAGAGATTAATTAGCAACTTATGACATGTTGGGAACCTGATATTTTTTTTATTCCCTCGCTTGCGGACTCACTTGTTTTGCATATGGAAACTTATGAACAAATAATAATATAATGTTAATATATGCTAATCTCTCTCTATATACTTAATATTATGTTTGACTTAGGCTCAGGTCAAACATTGAAATTCACATGAGCCAAACCTAATTGAAACAATGGATAACTAGGCGGCCTTCTTTGATGTCATTAGGTTCGGCTAATGTATAGTTCGACGTTCGACCTTAGTCTTACTGGACAATGTGCTGGCCAATGTGGTATGCTGTGGTATACTAAAGGTATACTGTTTATTTCCTAGGTCAAAGAAATAGAGACTAGAGACTCTGTATTAACTGGTCCCCAACAGATTGAAAGGTTAACCAGACCAGGATCAAAGTATTTAAACTTAAATCCATATGAAGTAAGTCTTGAACTGTGTTGATTGGTTTATTTATTTATCTTCAAAATATACAAGGCTTAACAGATCAAAAACAGTTTTCCGTGTTTGATACTCTGATCAAAACACGCAGGATGTTGGGAGAACACGAGAGGAGCGTAGGAAACCACGACGCATAGTGGAGTGGTTTCCAGCTTCTCAAGTGTTCTCCCAACATCCCAAGTGTTTTGATCAGAGTATCAAACACGGAAAACTGTTTTTGATCTGTTTTATAAAATAACAAACGCGCGAAAAGATCGAAAAAAAGCAAAGTCTAAGTAAATTCTCCCTACGAGCCGTCTTATTTAAACTGACCAATGAGCGTGCGCGATAGATTAAAAATGACGATAGCGTGTTTTGATACTCTCATCAAACATGGTTTTCGACCAATCATAGTGCGCATAGTATCCCAATTATTTTATAATGACTTATCATAAATCTTATTAATTTTCTTACAGGTTCTTCAAATACTACCAACTTCATCAGAAGAGGACCTTAAAAAACAGTATAAGAAGGTAGTGTTGTTAACCTGACTTGGGGTTCATTTAGTTCACTCAGTATACCCTCCTCAGACCCTTCCCACCCCTTGGAAATTCAGTCCCCCCTCTGTGGGGAGGTATGGATATTTTATGGAACTACATAATATACCCTCCTCAGACCCTCCCCAACCCTTGGAAATTCCAATCCCCCTCTGTGGGGGAGGTATGGATATTTTATGGAACTACAAAATATACCCTTCCGTAGACCTTCCACACCCCTTGGAAATTCCTATCTCCCTTTATGGGGAAGGTACAGGTATTTTCTAGATTTATGCAATATAAAGTCTATTTCATGATAAAGATTAAGTAAATAATTGCAGCTTTAAATGCCTGATGAATTTCCTCATTTTATTCATTTTCTTTTCAGCTTTCACTTTTAGTTCACCCCGATAAAAACAGAGAGGATCTTGAAAGAGCACAGAAAGCATTTGATGGTAATATAATAACATCCTAATATAATGATAATATTATTATGAATAATAATAATAATAATGATAATAATAACAATAACGATGATAACAACAACAATTGATCATGAAATAAATGAATATGGAAAATGATCAACAACTTTAACCTCGAAGGAATTTTATTCTAAATTTTCACAATCTGTAATAAATTCTGTTACCCCAACGACTTTTAGATGCAGGATTTTGGTCTCCCATCATTCAAAAATTAACTTAAACTGTCCAAAATTTGACAGATAAAAAACCAAAACATTACCCAGCTTCGTAGACAGAGCTCTTTAGCTGTCTGGGTTGCAAGGGCTTGAAAAGCGTGCTAATTAAAAATGTTTCCTTTGTTTTTGTTCTAGCTGTTAGTAATGCTTATAAAACAACACAAGATCCTGAAAGATTACAGAGAATAAAAGAAATATTAGATGAAGCTAATGCAATGATCGTAGAAAAGGTATAGATGATGCAGCATCAAATCCAAAACAATTTCAAGTTTGTGACTGTTACCTATTGAGGGGGTCATTACATAGTATCCTTTTTAGGTCTTTATTCTTATTATTTTTCTTGCCATGCAATTCCCTATTCCTCCCTGGATCCACCGTTGTGAGGGGAGGGGTGTTCATATTTAGAGGGTGTTACTGGTACCTTGCTGTGCTTAAAAACTAGTATTCATTTGACACATTTTAGATTAAATCAATGTTTGATGATGAAAAGGGGGGTGCTTACCATTAAACCAAACCATCCAGTTGGAAATTCATTCGCTATTGGTAATAGAAGAGCGGTAAATTTTGACTTTCGAAAAATGATACATTCACGCTTCTACCGAAAGAACCGAGATTAGCAAGAAATGTGGACTAGGACTCAAGACCTAGTTTTCTGGAACTTTCCAATTTCCAACTGGAATTTCCAGTGGGTAGATGGGAAGCACGGGTGGCATAGCGGTGAGAGCACTCGCCTCTCACCAATGCGACCTGGATTCAAGTCCCGCTGAACTCGGTGTCGTATGTGAGTAGAGTTGTTTGTTGGTTCTCTCCTGTGCTTCGAGGGTTTTCCAGTTTCTCCAGTTTTCCTCCCTCTGCAAAAATCAACTCCTAAATTCTACTCTGTAGAAATTTCACTGCTAAATCCCATTTATTTATTTTTTTATTCATTTATTATTTGTAAGCATCCAGGGTGTTACTGGTACTTTGATTTGCAGGAAAACTAGTATTAGTAGGGCACTTGTGCCCGGCTAGAAGATATAGAGACAGTAATAAAGTTATTATTATTATTATTATTATTATTATTATTATTATTATTTATTTGACACATTTTAGATCAAACATTCAATGCTGATACTTAAATTTTAGATAAAGGAAAAAAGAAAGGAAGCAAAAATAAAAGGACAAGATTCAATAGAAGAAGATGACCCTTTAAAAGTATGATCAATGAATTTGAATTTGAATTAATTAATAACAGTTAAAAGTAATCACACTTGAGTGCTCACACTTACACCACTTACATCAATTACACGCGCAAAATGGTAAAAAAAAGTTTGAGACATAATAGAGTTTTGGTGGACACCACACAAAGCTTTTAAGGGCACGTGCCTATGGAATGTCATTTATTGACATCCACAAAAAAATTCCTTTGACACGATGGTAAATTGTACAATTTCACACATGTGATTGAGAAGTGCTGTAATCTGTGTAACAAAACTAAATTCATATTTTACTGAATAGTGAAAAATAGTGCAATATCTATTGCAGTGTTGCAGTAATGTTAATTATGTAACACTGTCTTGAGCTCACAGATATTAACAGTGTTTGCAAATTACCTAGCATTTAAAAAATAAAAATTAATACAGGAAATATATTGTACCTTAATATCGACACTAAGATGGACATGACAATAAGAAATAGTTTACATTAACTATTTATTATTTATTATTTATTTATTATTTATTGTTATTTATTTATTTTATTTTTTTTTCTTTTATTTTTTATCATTTATTATTATTTATCTATTTATAGTTTAGAAAGTTCCATCATGCAGTTACAGTGAAGCTGTTTGCCGACTATGAACTGAAAAGAGTTGCAAAGGAAGCTAAAGAAACAGAATTAAGGTATTGATCACACTATAGAAAAGAATAATATCGAAACAACACTATAGATTAATATTTATCATGTTGAATGATCTCTCATAGTACATCTGTTATAGTGTCATGAAGTGAAAAAATGAAACAGGGATATGCTAATATTTTTTATTGAAAAAATGGATGATGCAGTGATTCTTCTCCCTCCCCCTCTCTCTCTCCCCCCTCTCCCTCCCCTCTCTCCCTCCCTCCTCTCCCTCCCCCTCTCCTTCCCCAAGAAAATTCTCATCTTAATTTGACCACCCCTAAAAAATTTTGTCACGCTTTCCCCCTCCCCTCTTAATATTTTTTTATCCTGCCTCCCAAGCTGAGGATCGTGAAGGTGGTGATGCAGTAGATATCCTAATAATGTATCAGAACTAAAAGAAGCTGGTCAGTAAATGATGATAGACCAATCCCGGCTATGCTCAAGTGTCCACCCAAACAATGGGTAGTTTCCCCAATGGAATACAGTCTGAATGTCCAACCAACAAATTCATAAGGATTCTTAGTGTTATTATTTTCTTTCTTAAGAATGCGCATTTATCCTAAGACAGACATTTACAATTCTTTTCAATCAGTGTCTGTTCCATGCCATATATCAAAAACACATTTTAGCTTGCCCGACCTAGCAACAGTAACTAGAGAGGTAGAACAATGAATATGTGATAGGTGTATTAGTAAGTGTGGGAGCATAAGAAATGATAATAAGAGTATTGATTTGTAAGCTTGAAATCAGTTAATATTATCATGATTTGATAACGTTGCGCAGAAAAAGACAACGGGAAGAAGAACTCAAAGAAGAAGAGGCTACGAAGAGAAAAAAGGAATGGGAAGAACAGTGGGAGGTAATTAACATTTTCTTGTATTGTACTGGTCTTGTACCAACAAACTAACTAATACTGTCCCAGGGGGGTAGTGAAGGGGAAGCCATTTGCCTTAAACGTTTAACTAAAAAGACTGAAAATCATACACTTAACTTTCCTTTTTTGTGAAAGATATTAAGTCTAATGTACATTCATTTCATAATAATTTTTTTCTTTTGATATGACTATAAGTCACATAGGCAAAGAATGTATTTAGTGATTTTGCTGGAAGGTGTTTTCAGAGAGACTATATTACTGACAGATATTTAGGTGGTGTCCGTAACAAGAGGTCCACTTTACCATTTTGTTCTTGTGATTTTTATTTCTTTTTTATTTCTCATTTTTGTTAATCGAAGTATTACGATCATCCAGGTGGATGTAATCTTGATAATAGAGAGTTTTAGATTTACGTTCACGGCAAACGTGAAACGTCAGTTGACCAATGAAAAATTCGTTTAAATTACTTAAAACGAATATCAAAAAAATCCAAGTGGTAGAAAAACAAAAAAAATATTTGTGTGTGGTGAGAAAGTTTGCAAGAAGTAAAGTAAAATACAGGAAAACGATGAAAACGTGGTCATGTTTGCTGTTTGCGGGGTGAAAAAAAGTCAATCTAAAACTCTCTAATAATGTTGTCGAAACCTCAGTCACATCAAACAGTCCTTCTCAGGATTACATCTACCCGGGTGATCATAATACTTCGATTAACATTCATTCTCCTGGGTTCAGACCGTTCTATACAATATTCCTCATTTTTGTTCATTTAGTTTTTTCTTTTTTTTATGTGTGCTCTCTTCGCCTACTAAAAGATAATTAATTATTTCTTTAATAGGAAAGTAGAAATGAGCGAGTTGACAGTTGGAGAAACTTTAAATCCACGGACAAATCAAAGAAAAAGAAAGACAAAAAGTCAAGGAAGGAATTCAGGCCACCTTCACTAAAACCTGAGAAACGTTAATACCTCATTCTGTCTTTGTTTTATGTACTACTCTTTTATACTTGAACTGGAATGAATGGAAACACTGTTCAAAACAACAGCTGCTTAACATTTGGATTTTGTATACAATGCATACATTTTTTTGGAAGGTTTGTTATAAGATTCTCATTATTGAAACAATAGGCCTTTTGCATCAAACAGTCTGATGGATGACTTTGATAATAAATCAATAATTGAATTATTCCGCTTAAGGTCCCTTTGAGAAGGCTGATCTAAGTCAGGGCATGGCTAACTCACAGATTGAACCCTGAAACAACCTCTGGGCTGGTCTAAGTCAGGGCATGGCTAACTCACAGATAGAACCCTGAAACAACCTCTGGGCTGATCTAAGTCAGGGCATGGCTAACTCACAGATTGAACCCTGAAACAACCTCTGGGCTGATCTAAGTCAGGGCATGGCTAACTCACAGATAGAACCCTGAAACAACCTCTGGGCTGATCTAAGTCAGGGCATGGCTATCTCACAGATTGAACCCTGAAACAACCTCTGGGCTGATCTAAGTCAGGGCATGGCAAACTCACAGATTTAATTAGAATTCAGCTTGTTGGTTTTGCAGAGGGAGGAAAACTGGAGAAACCAGAGAAAAACCCTCCAATCAAGTGCTCAAGCAATTAACCAAGTGCACCCAAAACTTGATGGAAGCATGCTAATCGATGACCAATGCTTTTAACTGTTAATGAAAAAAAAAAAAAAAAAAAAAAAAGAAAAAAATCAAAAATTTTCTTAATGAAATCTAAATTACATTGCACGCACTAACCAATCATGTCAGTGTGCCCCATCAAATTTTGGACGCCAGATAGCGCATGCTAAATAACCAATCAGAGAGCATATGATATCATGGCTGTCATAATGAGGGTTGGATAAAATTGAAATCATCTCATTAGGGGAGTCCCTTGTTGTCATTTAAGGGGTTCATTTGTGGTGAACCTCATGAATCTCCATAGATACGGCCCTGACTGTGAAGGTGCCTAGTCTCAGTATTTCGTTTGGATAATTTCAGTCATGATCATAAAGCGAAATTTTACTCTTCGTAAATTCAAATGCTAGCATTTATTGTCATTAATTTATTTCATTAACCTGATTATTAAAATATGAGCTGTGCAGCACATTATCAATGATAGAAATCATTTTTCAAATACCGGTGTATATCTGTAAATAGATGGATTTTTCAGTTTTGAGTTCTTTGTTATAGTCAGAGTTTATCTTTGTTTTTATTAGTTTTGTTTTGGATGGTTCAATGTTCCTTTTTTAATTTGGAAATTATAAATAAATATTTTTGTGAAAGTCTGTGGAATAGAACCCTTGCATGTGGCGTAAAAGGAGCTCCACTTGGAGGACAAAACAAAAGAATTTCGATCTCAGGAGAATTGAAAACCTATTGTAATGTCCTACAAATTGAGCTGCATTCTGAAGTGCTGCAAAGGGGTCTGTATGAGGTTTGCATGATGACATCATTTGAATGCCACTACAAAAATACTTTGCCAATTTTCTTTGTTCAAATTTGTATTGCCCCATGAAAATGCAATAGTCCAGTTTTGAGTTCCAATTACCGCTGTGTTTCTTGATTACAGACTCATTTACTCAGGCTTAGCCTTGAATCAGTGTCTAATTACTCGCAAATACCAACGGTAAAGTAAAGAGTGCACAACTTCAACAATACGAACACTTTGAAACTTGGCAGACCTTGACTAGAGCACATATATATTCTTCACAAAATCGAGGCTAAGCCTGAGTAAATGAGTCTGTAATCAAGAAACACAGTGGTAATTTGGAACTCAAAAGGGTCTATTGATGCTTATTAACTGAACAAAAGAAAGTCTGCAAGGGATTGTGGTAGTTGTAGTTAATGACGACACAATGCAAATGTTCTATTATATTTTCAAAGTTAGTTCTTTACATTGCAGTAGACAGTAATTGTAAATATTTCATGCTAAAATAAGGCTATTCTAGTGTACATGTGTGATCCACTATAAACACCTTTGGTATTTTAGGAATTCAAAAGGGTCTATTGAAACTAATGTGTGTATATCTTAGTCCTAGCTATTTATGATAAGATAGTCTTTACATGGTTATATAAAAAAAAACATGGAGATGTACTCCTTGCTTTCGTTAATCATTCCATCAGCTGTTTTATTGGTCAATTTTAAGAGGGTTAAGGAATATTTTGTCCACTCCCCAAAGAGTGTTTTTGTATCCCCTTTGTTTGGTATAGACATATTTCAAAAAAGGTGGGTTGGTGGTGAAGGACTTGTTGCATGTTCATAAGTGTATGTTGCATGTTCCAACAGTGCATGTTGTTTGTGAAGCTTGAAATGAAACATATTCCATGCAGGACCGTAGCCACCAGTACAGTTGGTCTTGTTGAAACTGGACCCTCTTTCAGGAAAAAATAAAATAAAAACAAAAAAAAGTAAGAAAGCTGAAAACCGGATCAATCAGAAAATTGTGGCTACAGCCCTATATTCATATGCAAATAATGTGAGGACAGAAACAAAACCTTATCCCATTTCCCAGCCCCCATTTTGACCAAATCCCATAGTCCCAGCCTATATTTTGCTCAAATCTCAATCCCATTCCCATTTTTTGATTGATTTTTTGTTTTGTTTGTGAATCCCATTCCCAGTGAAAACAATCCCATTTTCCCAGCCAAAAAAGGGGAATTCCAGCTCCCACTTTACTCCTTCAGGACTCTCTTGAAAGTCTACCAACAAAAAGGTCTGTCATGATAACAAACGCTGTGAGCACTTTTTCTAGGAATTTGAAAATATATATTTGTATAAGTAATGATGAAAAGGTAGTTTTTAGCTAGTTATATCTTTTTATTTGTATAAGAGATGGAATAACATTATATAGGTCCCGGGGGAGTACTCCCATATATGGACTATACGGGGATGATCCGCTGAACAGGGTATGGTTTTTTGAGCTTCTTATCATAAACAGGGCATGCAATTTCACTCAAGTTCCAAGTTCTTCCTGAGTTTCCTGTCATGTTCAGGGATACTACTTTCGTATTGACCGAAACTGGTTATTATGGTCTTAAAAAAACGATACGCGAGATGACATGATGATTTATTGAAACAGGAACTCATTGCAATAAATGATATCTTTTGTCATAAACAGGGTCCACAATTTTTTATTATTCTTATTTTATTTTATTTTTATCATAAACAGGGTACCCCTTTCAGAATCCCAGCGGAACACCCCTACCCAAATTCTGGCGGAGTACCCCCCCAGGGATATAGGTACTGCACGCACTCTGAGGCTAGTCTCCGTGACATTAGGGAGAGGGCGTTTCCCATGGTGCATTTGACCAAGGCCTGGTTACCCAGCCACCTGCTGGAGAAATGTTGGTTCGTCCAACAAAAATATTCACCGTACAGAAAAGTGTATAAGCGAAATGCTCAAAATATTCCCAATACTTAATGCTTCAACCTCGAATCCCTCATGTCTGGCAAGAGTATTAATCCGTTAACGCGCTGGGTGAGTTTCACGATGGGAAGAGGAGTTTAACCGTGATTTTTTGGGGGTTCGTGTCTGTGAAAGTTTAGATAACGCAGCTCTCGACAAGAAGGGAGAAGAAAAGTCTACTTTCAGTCTTGTAAACACTCTTGTTTACTACCATGAACAGTAAGAATATAACAAGTTGGCTGAACAGAAGAGAGACTGACGTAAGTAGGAAGCGTTTCGGAAACTCTAACGTGATGAAATTTTATTTTATGCCAACATTTAATTTATTCCAAACGTTTTTTGGTCTGGTTTTTGTGTACAGTCGCTGATCACGCGAAGATTTGAACGCCAAATGCATGTTGTTCCTTCTTTTACTGAAAGATTTGGTTTGACTTCAGAACTCGAGGTAAGTCAGTCTTGCCTTCATTTGAATCTTTTGTGTTATAGTGGAAGAATCCCTCTAAAAAACCTGTGATTTTATATTGTCTTCAGTCAATAGCCATTACTGTCAGTACCCACGATGCACGCAACTTAAAAATACTTTTTCTAAATCCTCTGTTTTCCTTACTCTATCTCATAACACAACCCATTTTCTTTCAATCACAATGAGCTAAAACAACTCGTCTTTAATTATCCCAAACTTGATTATTATTAGGGTTTTCGTGAGCGGACAGACAAAGATTTCATCTCTTGTTTACTTCTTTAAATATTCCTAAAAATTCATCCATCAAGTGTTGCGTGCCAGAATTATAGCCGACAGCTAAGTTAATTTACAATATTGTTTTCTTGTCGGCTGAGTCTTTGAATTATTGTAAAAAAATACGCAATTGCTTTAATCATACGAATACTCTGAAAGAATTTACCCAAAAAGTAATCTCTAATAGTTTCAGATCAAAAATTTGTTCGTGAGTACAATTTCGTGTAAAACTTCGAATCCTAATTCGTCTGGTATTTCTGGATTTTATTCCCTAGAGTGTTAATTGTTCTCTCTATATATCACTCTCTCTTAACGACCACAACTTGTTAATTACGATTATAAGAATTTTTTCTCTACGATTTGGGGATTTAATTTATATATACACGAAATCCCAGGTTTTATCTTTGCGGTAAAAATCTTTATTATTTTTCTGAGCAATATTCTGATATCAGCAATATTCTGATATTTATCTTTGGGGGCAATAAAAATCATGGTTTTGGGGTCAATAATATTTACATATTTTCCAACGAATGTTTGGACCATGTGCAGTGGATATTTCAGGGCCAATATTTCTAAGCTACACTCTTTGAAAAAAGAAATGCCATAAGATAAGATTGGAAAAAAATAGTAAGTTCTAGTTTCAATACTTAAACTGTTTGCCTCAGAACTTTTGATACATTTTTACAGAGGTTTCAATTGGTGTGCCATTAGTATTTGGGCACACATATTTAAATGTTGGTGTTATTACACGCGCTAGAGTCCCATACAAACGTTCCACATGTTTTCTGGAAGCTTCATACAGTGTTTTTTCTCTGCTAGCAGAGTCTCCCTCCATTGGATCGCACACAAGAGAGACTCTGATAGCAGAAAGTTATTCATTGACTTAGAATCTTTTATGGAGTACCAAGCTTCCAAGTAGTCTTTGGTAGTTATTCTGCTCACTGCTTACGATTTTTGCATCATTTTTTTCCCTGCTAGCAGAGTCTCCCTCCATTGGATCGCACATGAGGGAGACGCTGCTAGCAGAAAGTTGTTCATTGACTTAGAATCTTTTATGGAGTACCAAGCTTCCAAGTCTTTTGTAGTTATTCTTCTCACTGCTTACAATTTTTGCATCATGGAGATTAATAATTCCATGCCCTGTTTGATTTTAGAGTTCAGCTACTGCATACATTAACACCCACTATTCTGATCACACTCCTCCTACACGTGGTTGTCGCTACAAGAGCAGATAAGAGATTAATACAGATTAAGAAAACAATAAAGAGTAAATTACTAAAGAAATCTCCCCAGTGATAAAAGGGTGGTGGTACAAGATCTGGATTATTATATTGCAGGTTGTGGAAGGGTATTTCCCGAAGCCAGTAAACGGATAAAATATAGTTTTTAATGGTTTTTATATTTTTTAATAGCCCTTTGTCATAATGGCAGATACTATAAATTAGAATAATCATTGAAAATGATTCTTATGACTGTAACTCTTTGAAATGATGGTGATGATGAGGGTAGGATGATGATGATAGTACTGTGGTGATGGTGAGGATGGTGAGGATGATGAGAATGATGATGATTATTATTATTGTTATTATTATATTTTTATTATTATAAAAAATACTATTATTTTACTTGCATGTTGCAAGATTTTTAAGGATCTTACTTAATAACAGTCAATACTCATGCAGACAGTAAGATTTTGTTTGTAGTCCAATATTTCCTTTTCTCTTTCCTTCTCAAAAAACAAGCACTTCAAATCAAAAATCAAGCAAGTTAACCATTTACCCAATATATATCTTCTACAAATTATTTTTTGTCATCAATATTGTTTTTTATTTATCTTTATTGAGAGGAAAGATGTGACTGAAAAACAGCCATGTCATGATTCTTAAAAATACTCTTAGAGTATTTGAAATCCTGAATTTTTTTAGATTTCATTTTTGACACTGTACCCTTTAAAATAATGCATGATTTCTTTACATTAAATAGAGGATATTACATGGGCGCGCGGAGATACGAAATTTATCTTCGAGTGTTGAAAAGATCTCTCACAAGTGAGCGCAGCAAACGACTGAGAGATTTTCAACATGAGAAGATAAATTTCGTATCTCCAAGCACCCATGTAATATTCTGTTTATTATATAATTATCAATGAAATATGTTTTGGCTTTTTCAGGCAATTCTTTCCTTGTATTTTTGAATAGCCATCGCAATGGTGTTATTTTCACACGTGAAAATGACATGTTATTTTCACACGTGAAAATGACATGTTATTTTCACGTGTGAAGATATCAATTTTTCGAAATAGAGAAAAATAGATATTTCATTGGTAATTATATAATAAATAATATTATTATTTGGGATCAAAATAAGAAAAAAGTTATGTCAAAAAATTTTGATGAATCCTTTTTCTATTCATAGAAGTGCAACATTGTTCACAATTTAAATATTTACAGGGTAGAATATTTTTTTGGTATTGCATTTGACATCTTAAATGTATTGTGTATAATATGACTTTTTTTACGAATGACTTGACGTTGATTTCTTTCTTCGTTATGTAAACCAACATGGCAGGCCTATCTTTTGCTCTTTTATTCTCATGAAAAGTGACTTATGTATATCAAGAATATTGTGAATAAGATTATCTAAAAAAAGTGTTATTTTAGCATTGGGATTTTTATTAAAAACATACATTTTAGGTATTACTTTATATAAAAAATTATTATTATTGTACAACCATTGACATGCACCATAGAGGGGTGAGTTTTGCTCCGACCTCATATTCTACCAATACATTCTATATTTACATTCAAACAACACATTAAACAAACTTAACTCACATGTGATCCAGCTTGAGCCTGGACTCGAACGCGGACCACAAAAGTGAAAGGCAAAAACTTGACCATTACACCACCCATTCTACCAATGCATAATTGCACATATTTATTTGATTCTTCTATTTTCTCATTTGAATTAATTGTTGTATTCAGGGTCATACTGGATGTGTGAACTGTCTTGAATGGAACTCCACTGGACAGTAAGTATAGCTCAAGGGCCTAACTTTCTTTAAATGTACTCAAGAAACCTGAGGGGTTCACCACAGGTAGCCCAAGCAAACAATTGAAATTTCACATGGTTTGAAAGAAGCACTGATAGTCTGAAGGTGCCAATGGTACACATTCGAGGGCTTTGTACTCGAGCCCCTAGCTCGAAAGGTTTGGGCAATCACGCTTCAGGTTATCAAAGTAAAATGAATTACACCTGCCTTTACATTTTATCTCCTTTCTAATTTAACAGATAAAAACAGTTTTCCATGTTTGATACTTTGATCAAAACATGCAGGATGTTGGGAGAACACGAGAGGAGCGTAGGAAACCACGATGCGTAGCGGAAAACTGTTTTTGATTTGTTTTATAAAATAACAAACTCGCGAAAAGATCGAAAAAAAGCAAATCTAAGTAAATTCTCCCTATGTGCTGTCTTTTTCAAACTGACCAATGAGCGCACACGATAGATTAAAATCTGACAGTTGCGATACTCGCGCGCGCTAAAATGACGCGAACGTGTTTTGATACCCTCATCAAACATGGTTTTCGACCAATCGTAGCGCGCGTACTATCCCAATTATTTTATAAAAATGAATAAATAACTTGTTCGTTAACAGGCTATTGGCATCAGGTTCTGATGACCTTAATGCAATTGTATGGGAACCACTGCGCAAGAGAAAGTTATGTACAATAAGCACTGGACACACTGGAAATATATTCTCTGTTAAGGTAGAGTAAAAAGCAAAACTTTCAAATTTCACATTGAAAATAGTAAAATTACAAAGTTTTGTAAAGATTGCCCTTAAGATGACAAAGATATTATTTTTAAACCTGAAGCATTTTTGCAAATAAATGTATCCTGGCACTAACACATTGCGTGCATCAAAAGCCTCATTAACAAGCTAGACACATGCATTTATTTGGAAAATTTTCCAAACTTTAGTTTCAAAAATTCATTTCTTCCATTTCAGACCATGTGTCATGAATCTCTTGAGAAAACATGAATCTCTTGAGAATCTCTTGCTTGAACGAGTTGCATCCATATAATAATTATTATTTATGGGACTTGTCATGAGCAAGTGTTAAACAAAGAAATAATATTATAGGGAATAACGAATGGTCTGAAAATAGAAAAATATCTGTCCAAGCTAAAAATGTCCATCGGTTATTATAAGCATCTAACGTGATCACTACTTATGCTGTTCATTTCAGTTCCTTCCATGCACTAACGATGAAATTGTAGCAACTGCCGCTGCTGATGCCAAAGTGCGTATCCACAGTGTCGAGAAAGCAGAGAACACAAGTGCATTTCACTGTCACATTGGGCGTGTCAAGAGACTTGCCGTAGCCCCCAATTCACCTGATATGTTATGGAGTGCATCAGAGGATGGCACGATAAGGTATCATACAGGAAAGAATGTCATTCTGATGATGAACAGTTAAAATCTTCTTGCTTAGAAATCAAAATGTTATCAGGAAATATTGCTTTTCATAAATAAATCTATTTGCATTTTCATTCATTTTGTCTGCAATTCTGATGAATTTGCAAATTCTCCTCGATCATTTACTAGATAATATACAGTCAATTCAAAAAACATTGTGGTCGACCGGCTCAAGCCTACGCGACTGGAGCGAAAGGAATATGGGTAAAAATCACTGAAGCAGTTAAATATTCGTTCTGAATTAATTGTTCCCGCGCGCTAGAAATAAAATAATAATGGTGAGAAACAATCCATCAAATGCATGTCTTCGGGTTTAGGGAAAGAAAAACAAAGTAGTTATATTCAGTTCACAATTCCGAAAATATGAAGGCATTAAAAAAAAGTCTCCTTCAACGCTTCTCGCTTGCCTACGAAGGTTCATGCTGTAAACAAGGCATAACTAGTCAGATAAAATTATGGAGTCAACTCGGCTTCAATGATTGCTACCCAGAGTTCCTTTCGGTCCAGTCGCGTAGACTTGAGTTGGTTGACGACAACATTTTTTGAATTGACAGTATATTGCCTGCTTCATAGGAAGAGAATACTTCTGAACAATCAGTCCACAAAAACTTTGCACTTACATGTAAACATTGAAAGTACAAAAAACGTTTTGCCTCAGACCACAAATTCTTCCATTGGATAATAATTAAATAAATAACATGTACCACACTGTTTTCATTGTTGCATGCAACAGTAGCAACATGGACATACATTGGGCATTAGACTGCCGCTAGTCAAATAGATCATTTTTAGAGTATGTAATGGGAAGCATGAGTGACATTGTGGCGAGAGTGCTCACCTCTCACCAATGCAAACCAGGTTTGAGCCTCGCTAGGCTTGGTGTCATGTAAGTAGAATTGTTTGTTGGTTCTCTCCTGTGCTTTGAGGGTTTTTCTCCGGGTTCTCCAGTTTTCCTCCCTCCACAAAAATCAGCTCCTGAATTCCAAAATTCGATCATCGAACGAGGGCCACAGGTTTGTTAGCCACTGAGTGTTAAGTGCGACCCTCATTAAAACAAGGACCAATGGATATGTTATAGTTCTTGGGAATGATTTCCATGTTTTGACTGTTGTCTCCATCTTTGCGTAGCAATGAAAACAGTTTGTGGGAATTTATTGTTTAAGTGATTTTTTTTAAATTTATTTTCCAGGCAATTTGATCTTCGTCAAGCTCATTCATGTAACTCCAGCAGCAACAAAAACTGCAAAAATGTACTTATTAATCTCAACGTTCATGTTGGTGCAATGGCAGAAGCAAAGTGCATTGCAATCAATCCTGTTCGACCGGAGTTAATGGCCGTAGGATGCAATGATCCATTTGTGCGTGTATATGATCACAGAATGCTATCGACACAAAACTCATCGCTGGAACAAAAAGCTACTAACGGAGGTTCAACCAGTCTGGAGGAAGCTCGACTTCCTGTAGGCTGCGTCAAGTACTTTGCACCAGGTCATTTACCCCCTCGGTTGAGTAAGGACTTCCCTCGTCCATTACGTGCATTCGTTGCAACATATGTTAACTTCAGCCCTGACGGCAATGAAGTGATTGTAAATCTTGGTGGAGAGCAGATTTATTTGTTTGACATAAGGAAACCCGTATCAGTTGTAGGCTATCGACAATTTAATGGACTCAGTGATTCTATTACGAGCAATGGTGTTGTTAAGGATGTCATAGACTGTATGTCATCTGCTACATGTGACAATAATTCTAATGTTGCTAATGGAACTACCAATGGATTTAAAATTCTGCCAGTGAATGGTAAAACTCTCTTATTATCTAAGCCAACCAATGGACATAAAGTTTTGAATAGTTCTAGTCTACGCAAGGATCTGCCGCCAAAGGCGCTAGAATTAAAGGCTTTAGGAAATGAAGCATTTTGTAAGCAGCAGTTTTGGACTGCGGTTAATGCATACAATGAGGCTATCAGTCTGGCTCCTAATTCTGCTATTCTTTATGCTAACCGTGCTGCAGCTTACATCAAACGAGCCTGGTAAGTAAATGCAGAATTTATTATTAAATACTATTAAATTATATATTATTTAAATTATTACCTTGCCACCTGCAAGAGGATTACTGCTTGCCTCCTCGGACCCTCCTTCCCCGCCCCCCCCCCCACCACCACACGAGAGAATGCCCCACAGGGGACCGTGCTTTCAAGCTGCCAAAATCCAAAGAGGCCCTTAAGTTTAAAGAGTATTATTCAGTAAGCTCTAGATTTTGCCTTATAATTTGAAACATAAAGGGTTAAACCTCCTAATTTCTATAGGCCATTTTTGAGCTCCAAATTGACCTATAACATTATGACGTCACAGCTTGTTTACATGGGCAAGAATGATAGGAATTTAGGCGAAATTTTCTTTCGTTCGGGATATTTAGTACAACATTTATCTGTTCTCACCTTTCCCAGCCTAATTAACCATTTTTTATTGTGATTTAATTCGTTTTGCTGCTATTTTGCCCCCTCTGGCGACCATGATCATGAGCATTAAGATGATAGATTGTTTTGATGTGACGTCATAGTGTTATAGGGCAATTACCGCTGTGTTTCTTGATTACGGACTCATTTACACAGGGTTAGTCTCGATTTTGTGCAGAATATTCAAGTGTTCCAGTCAAGGTTATTTTGTGCAGAATATTCAAGTGTTCCAGTCAAGTTATGCATTTTTTCTTTACCGTTGGCATCTGTGAATATTTAGACACTGATATGAGGCTAACCCTGAGTAAATGAGTCTGTAATCAAGGAGCAAGGCAGTAATTTGGAACTCGAAAATGGTCTGTTCCCAATTTGTGGAGGGATATAGATATTTTTGGCAATGCATATATTCCAGTAGTATTTTTAGTAACTTTGCCACTGTTACCGCTATTTGCATTGCTACACAGCCACTCCACACAAAAATCGTAACGTGCACTTTGCAATAGACTGCCGTCAATCAAACAAATTGACGTCATTTACACATGTTTAGATTGGCCTGGATCGGCCCGGTGAGCGTGGCTCATAATACTTGTAAGCAATCGACAAGTTTTGGCGCCTTTTGAATTGATTGACGGCAGTCTATTGCAAAGTGCACATCACAATTTTTATCTGGGGTGGCTGCATAGCAATGGAAGCGGCAGTAACTAACATCAAGGCATTTTTAAACTTCAACCAGGGATGGTGATATATATGCGGCATTACGTGACTGTCATATTGCCCTGGGTTTAGACCCACACAATACCAAAGCACACTTCAGGAAAGCAAGGTGTCTGTATGAGTTGCGCTGGTGCCAAGAGGCTCAGTACTGTTTGAATCAGTTCAAAACAAAGTTCCCTGAACAAGCTGATGGTACTGCTGCTAAGACACTGGAAAGAGAGATCAAAGCTGCTGCTTTTGCAGAGACTGAAGGTACATGGGGTTTGTTTTTTTGTCTGTCTGTTAGTCTCTGTATGTCTACCCATTCATAGGTGTCTGTCTTTCTATTCTCTTAAAGCATACTGTAATATTTCTGTCCTTTCTCTTTGTTTTCCCATCTGTGTGCTGTCTGTCTGTCTGTTAGTCTCTATGTCTACCCATTCATAGGTGTCTGTCCTTCCATTCTCTTAAAGCATACTGTAATATTTGTCATTTCTCTTTGTGTTCCCACCTATATGTGCTGTCTGTCTGTCTGTCCATTCTCTTGAAGCATATATTTCTGTCATTTCTCTTTGTGAGTCCACCTATGTGTGCCCACCTATATGTGCTGTCTGTCTGTCTGATAGTATCTGCATGTCTAACGTCTGTCTGTCCATCCTCTTGCTCTATCTGATAGTATCAAAGTCCATCCATACAATGTTCCTACTATGCTCTTGGACTATATATTCCTGCATCAGTCTGTCCTTGTATCTTCCTTACCATTTTTATGGTATTGCAATCTGTCTGTCTGTCGTCACTCATAATTACATGCTGAATATTAGTATTTTATTCGTATTAATTCCTCAGAACCTAATGAAAACGGCTCTTCAGATAAGAACACTAGAACAGAAGGAGGGTCATCCCGCCGTCGACAGAGAAGAATGAGTGTCATATCAGACCAGGAAAGAGTATTCAGGTCCTATTGCTATGACTACAGCAGGCGATTCTGTGGACACTGCAACACAACGACTGATATTAAAGAAGCTAATTTCTTTGGGAGTAATGGACAATACGTTGTTGCAGGCAGCGACGATGGCTCTTTCTTTTTATGGGATAAAGAGACTACAAACCTTCTCCGTGTCCTTAAGGGTGACGACTCGATCGTCAACTGCTTACAACCACACCCTTCTATTTGTCTCCTAGCAACAAGTGGTATAGACCCTGTCATACGGTTATGGGGTCCTAGACCTTTGGACGGCAAGGCTGAAGGACGACAAGTTGAGGAGGTTGAGGCTGCTGCAAGAGCAAACCAAAAGCGAATGAATGCTGACCCGCTAGAGGTCATGTTAATGAACATGGGTTATCGGACAAGATTCTCTACTGTTGACGATGATGAGAATGATGACAATCCAGTACAGTGCCGCACAGCTTGACGCTAATATTCTCTATTGCTGTTATTAGATTGAAGCTATCAATAATATGATATTAAATTCATAAGTATCTCTAAACACAACTTCACCCAAGATTGAATTAAAGTTTTTGACACCCACCCCTCCCTCCTTAGGTTGACTTATTAGTTCCCAGACTTCTTTAACAAAAAGGAAAGCTAAAAGGCCTGGGACACATCTACAGTTGGTGGTTAAATTCTGGTTTTTGGGTTCCCTGTGGTAAAGTAAATAACTGTTGCCCAGTACTTCCTCTTCCTAAGCAATTAGAATTAACAACACATTTAAAAGTAAAAGCTAAAATTAATGTCTATTTTTGGTATTTTGATGATCAAAATCATTGCTTTCCTTATTTTCTCCATCTGAACTGTAAAAAATATTAATTAGGATGTAGACTTTAATTCTCAAAAATAAAAAAAGAACTTTGTAAGTAAGAATGCCCAATATTCTACATCTTGATACACTTTTGATATTTCTATGAATCCAAAATTGTTTTATAGTCACCTTGACAGTTCCCTGCACCATCTCAAGGGGTACTAGTAGCCATGCCTTAGCTTGCGTAGCTCGGCCCTAGGGGGGGAGGAGAGGAAATGAGGGGAGGGGAGAGCTGAGCTATGCAGGCTAGCCATGCCTTCGCATCGAAGCAAGACAAAAGGTAAGCTTGCAATAATAGATGTGAATAATAATTGTACAAAAAAAAGGTCTCTATCATTGCAAGCTCATTGCTCATCTTGTTTCGATGCAAAGGCATGGCTACCTATCAAGATTGTGGTGCATGCTTGGCTCCCTGTGTTAAGACAAAATAGATATGTGCACTTTGGGACTGTTTAGACAAAATAGATGTAATCTTTGAAATTTGTCCCTTCAAACATTCCCACAATGCAATGCAAACACCAGAGTACCTCTTTTTTTTTATCAACCAGGGCCTGGTTGTACGAAGGTTGGGAACCTTATCTAGCAAATAGATTTATTGGATAACAGCATCAACTTATCCACTTGATAAAGATTTATCCAGTGGATAGCACTATCCACCCTTCATATAACCAGGCTCAGTTGGAATGGTTAATATTATTGTGAGCTAGTATGCTTTGCTTGAGCAGATTTAATGTGTTGATGGCGAAAGCTGAAAAACCTAAATTACTTAGTATTTTAGTTGACAGTATGAAAATAGAGAATTCTATCGTTCTGGTTTGAGTGAGAGGTGATAACAGCAAACTGGCTTAGATTGGTTTTCATAAACCTGAGAAATACACTTTAGGGTATTTAGTACTTAGAGCTTTTTCACTTACGTGACAAGTAAGGCAGCCATATTGGTGTACCAAACAATAGAAACTTTCTGCGCAGTTTTTGCATAAAATTAGAGTTCAATTCTCGGAGGATAGAAAGTGTATTGTTTTGGTGGTACACAAACATGGCTATTGTTACATTATGTGAAAATGCTCTATTACACTCTACATGTACTTGTTCTGTTTTCTATCGTATTGATTATTACACTCTAACAAATAGACTTTGTTTTGCGGGTTTATGGAAACCACTCTAGTTTGAATTGAATCATGAGACAAGATCAAAAAATAACAGAAAATTAAAACGATTATCAATTTTGAAAGGGCGTTTTTATTTCATTCTTCTAAACTGTCCTCATTCATTGCTCACAAATATCTGATGAGATTATGAGGTTTCTCTAAAGCACAGAAAAAGAGATATTATGACTATTATTATAGTAGATTTGTGATAAAGTGAAGGCATTTGACCTGTGAAATAGAAATTACAACCTGTAATAAATAGTCAAATCAGGGTTCGTGCTACTCCTTGAAATTCTTGAAAAGTCCTTTAATTGAAAACACGTTTACAAGGGCACTTGAAAAGCCCTTGAAAATAGGGAAAAATGCCAAAACTCCTGGAATACTCCTTGAATTTAATGCAAACTTAATGTTATTTCTAACTTTCCTTTTGAAATAAATAACAATTAAAATTGATTTAAGAGTTTCTGGGTGCTTGTTTACTGGTTGGTTGCATGTCATGATCGTTTTTTATTGGTGGACGTGGCCCCGGCGGAATTAGCTGCAATGTCCTGCACTGTAACATTGAATCAATGTTTAAACCAGGTTCTAATACAAAAAACTTTGTCCTTGAAAATCGAATTTTTGTGCTTGAAAAGTGCTTAAAAAGTCCTTTAATTTTGTAACGAAAATGTAGCACGAACCCTGTCAAATAGACACAAAAGAAAACAAATGGAATAGAGTGGTTTTCATAAACCCGTGAAATACACACTAGCCTAGTATACATTAGTAGACCCTAATTCCATTGTGTTCTTTTGTTGTCATTTCACTATTACACATTAAAATAATGATATCTGTTTCACGGGTTTATGAAAATCACTCTAAGGGTCTACTAAAATGTATTAGTCTAATATTCATTTCACAGGTTTAGTGACTTCACTCTGGAGTGAACATACTAAAACCACTCTAGTGTCTACCATTATCATTACATGACTAGCTATCTGTAAAACAACACCAAACTGTGACTTTTTAAATAATGATGTATTTTTTCTGTGTTATTTGCCTTCTGAACAAGTCACACTGTAGCAATGTTTCATGGGATTCCTAGTCTACAATTGCCTCTGTTAGCATTGTCACACAACACTCCATCTAACAACCCTTACAGTCACAGAAGACTGAATTTCCCCAGAAGCACCACACAGTTTTGCGTTCAGAAGTTTATCCATTTAAAGTTTTAAAGTTTAGTAATTCATGACTTTCTTGACACTTTCAAAGCATCTCCACTTGTCAGGCAGATAAAATGGCTCTAATATGTGAGGAAAAGGTGTGTCCCAACCACAAACTCTCTGAACTGGGGCCTCAAGAGACAGAAAACAGTTTTCCTAAAAAAAAACAAAGATGATAGAATTTAAATAAAATTGAATCTAAACCGTAAATTTGGCAACTTCAGGGGAAAAGGATGTGAGCAATATTGAAATATTGACCTTTTTTATTTTAGTTGTAATGTTTTTTTTCCATTTTAGAAAACTCATTAATAATTCATGAAGAAAACACAATAGAAATCATGACCATGAAGGTGATTTTATATCTGATATAGATTCCTCTTCATTTGCATAAACTTTAACTTGGATTTTCTATATCAAAATTGGTTCATTTCGTAAGGAATTCAGTACAATATGAGAACATACATCATGAGTTTTCTAAGCCGTTCAATAATCTCGCAGATCATGTTTTATCGGGTCTAAAACCACGATCGGCTGCGCCTCGTGTTTTACATCCGATAAAACACTCCTGCTCATTTTTTTAAATATTACTTAGACCATGTGTCATTCCCTAGAGTATCATTTCTTTGTTTAACAGTTGCACATGAGAAGACAAATATGAATGCCACTCATACAAAGAATTATATTCTTAAAGAAAGGCATGAGAAAATGGGTAAAACATTACACTGAAGCTAAAGAAATATATTGCAAAATGTAGCCTAGTGCTGTTAAAAGGAAACTTTGCACAGAATAAAAAGATCATTCCTACCTGGATGGTACTGGAAATCTCACCACCAAATCCTCCAGTGTGACATGCTTCGTGAGCTACAAGTAGTCTGCCAGTCTTCATTACTGACTGGAAAAGAAGGAAATCAACATTATTAAAATGATTAAGAACTCAAGGAGAGAGATGAAATATTTGCATTATGCAAATGATGGGACATGATGCAACCTTGATACAAATGCGAATGTAACAGCTTCTAATTGATGCCGATATCTCAGATTTGGAACGTGTGTGCTAATGGTGGGAGGTGGTATAACTGGAGCATTTATTGCATTAAAGCAAGTTTATTGGATGATCTCTAATTTCACATACTGCAATTGATGGTTTTTATGGTGGCCATGTTGGAGGACTATAACAAAGGAATTGTCAACGAATTCTTTTGTTATATCCTCCAACATGGCCACCATGTCTTTCGTTATTTAATTCTCTTGGGAATGGTTGAAAACCATCAATAGGTTCAACTTCACATCAACGGATTTTGTAAAAAAAAAAACTTTGTTTAATTAAAGAGGATAACACTCGATGGTAATTCAACTGATATAAAACTTGTGGTCCTCTTTTGACGTCTCTAGTTGATTTGGGATGGGACCGCCATTAACGTGATCATCCAAGCCACGTGAAGGTCTAACCATTTGCAGATGTCATTACAAATTCAGCAGGTTCTCTTCAGTTATTTTAAGACTCAGAATGTTGGCCAGGAGGAAGCTTGCACCACAGTCTCCCGCCTACAGACCACAGTTTTATCAACTGAGCTAACTGGGCAGCAGCAAGGCATTACCTGGATGACAGTCTCCTTATCCCATGGCATGATGGTTCGTAAATCAATCAATTCACAGCTGACACCCAGCTGATCCTGGGCCATCTTGGACACCTCTTGTAGCACGTGCACCTGGGTACCCCAGCCGACAAGTGTTAAGTCTGTTCCTGTTGATATGATTGATACATACTGAGTGAGGACTTAATGATATAACAGCAAGTAAACTGTACGGTTTGAAATCAAGAAAATGTAAGTTTAGGTACTAGCATCAATCAATGTTTCTACAACATTCATGGTTGTCACTCAAACAAAAGTGAAGCAATCACTGTTGCAGCAGTTTTTCCAGTTTTCCTAGTGGAATTAGCCAAATATCTCTTTTAAAGAGTACTACAAGGATTTCAAGGTAATTTTCTGTCTTTTTGACGGGACTGTAAACATTGACACAAATTATATTCAATTTTCTGCAATCCGAGTTTTGAATTCTGAAATATTCTAGCTAAGTTGTAAATAATTTACTCACAAGTTAGTGAGTTTATGTGAATTCTGATTGGAATAGTTGCCACAAGAAACAGCTGTACACTCACAATACAAATGATGGACCTTTGTGCTTGGTGATCGCCTGTGAGATGAGGGGGGGGGGGGGGGGGGGGTTGGCAGAACTGACAGAGAAGGAACTGGGAAAAATCTGTTCTAAAATTAAGTGAAAAGCCCGAATATGATATACCTTTTTGTAAAATTTCAGCTTGTGATAGTGGCAGTATATAGTCTTTGACTGGAACTTCTTCAACTGTGTTTAGAAACAGGTAAACAAGAAAGAACAATTCAGTGATTTAAGGTGTTGTCTTAGAAAACATCCACTGAACTACCCACAAGGAGAGAGTGTGGAAATCACAAGGGATGGTTAATTACAGTAACTTCTTAAACAATTTCCACTCAAGTTTGTATATTGCATGCTTGTAAAATTCAAACTATAGGTTTGGCCAATCAAGAAAATATTACTAGTGCTTAAAGGCCTTTTTATTGTAAAAAGATGACTCCTACCTGATTGTCTGTAAAGTATTTTTGGTTCAAAGAATACAACAGGGTTGGGATCCCTGATGGCGGCCAGTAACAGTCCTTTGGCTTGGATCGGACCTCTGGGAATGACAACCTAAAAGGAAAGAAAAAAACGTTGTTGTTTAAACAAACAAGTGACCATTAACATTGCGCGCACAGTTAACTAAACAAGCTTCAAACCTTGTTTAACTAAAATACCGAGAAGAAGTAGTTTTAATCCTGCTTAAAGATGGCGGCCAAACAAGGAAGGACTTAATTTTCAATGAAAGAAGGATAAGTGTACTATATTGCTCAGTGTAATAGGTGGGGATTAACAAAGGGGTAGCAGTATTGCCCTTGCCTTTTACGCCTGGGGTCTTGATATAAATTCCTGGACTAGGCATTACATTTACATGTGAGTAGAGTTTGTTAGGTCTCTCCTTTGATTCGAAGGTTTTTCTCCGAGTTCTCTATTTTTCCTTCCCTTTGCAAAACCTAACATACTGAATTCCAATTTGAACTGCAAGTTACTTTGATCCGCCCATAGGTTGTTCCAGGGTATCAATAACATTAATTGAAGGTTGAGTTGTATAGACAATACTGTATACTCACCTTGAGTCCAGGGACATGAGCAAAGAAACTCTCAACAGACTGGGAATGATAATGAGCTCCGTGCCCTACAGCACCACAGGGAGCCCGCACTGTTAGACCACCACAGTCAAATAAATTACCAGAACGATATCTAAACTTAGCTGCCTCATTCACCAACTGAAATAGAATATTAGATGAATAGTGAGACTATTAGCACCACAGGGAACCCATAGAGTACTACCACATAAATCACCACAGGGAACCCAAAATGGGAGTACTACAACCAAATCTTACTAAATAAAGTGCACACTTTTAGTAGGTATGCCAAAGAGGAACACAGGAAGTCCAAGCTATTAGGAAGAATCATGATTATCAGTACCACAGGGAACCCATAACATTTTGTAAGAAGAATGACCCACAATACCACGGGGAATCCACACTACCTGATCAAAGGCAGGGAAGATGTAATCAGCAAACTGAATCTCAGCAATGGCTGTTGCCCCAGCTGTAGCCAATCCAATGCCAAACCCGACAATACCCTGCTCACTCAGAGGAGTGTTGAAGACTCTATCCTTGCCTAAAAAATATCAAATTGAAACGTCTTTGAAACTCTGGAGGTATGGATATTTTCTGAAACCACAAGATAACTAAGAATATGAGCTTTACCATGTTTCTCTCTTAGACCTACTGTACATCGGAAAACACCACCAAATGCCACATCTTCACCAAAAATTACTAATGAAAAAAAACAAACAAAGAGATATGTGATGTATACTTGTTTAGAATCACAATACATTAACATTATTAGCAATTATCATTTTTTTATCATTTTTATCTCTAAGTTATAAAATCTACATATAGTCCTTCTCGCATAAGAATTTCTTTTCCTGGGCACGATCAATAATCCTATACCTGCTGAAGGATCTGTATCTAGCGCTATATCCATAGCATCAGTTAAAGCCTGGAATAAATTAATTTTTTTCGTCTCCCCTGGAACAACAAGCAAAACAAGTACAAAATTTATGAGCTTACTCTAATTTATGTGCAGTTACGTCCAGATAGATAAAACGGTATTTATTCCACGAAATATCGATATAGACGAAAGCAGGAATAATTCGATGGAAGTCCAAAGAATAGTAATAGAAAAATCTAAAGTTTTAGTAAGATAATTTATTTTTTTGGCTAAAAAACCTACCGAGGGAAGGATCCGCCTTTTCGGGGACATAAGAAAACGTTGATGCACATCTTTTCAAAGCCTGAGTATTCTTTGATATATTTGATAATCTCGAAGACAAGGATCTGTAGCTTGAGGCCAGAATATTTGATGTTAAAAGTCGTTGTACTCGACACGTTGTGGCCGCCATCTTGTTTTCTTCCTACCCCTGGTAGAACTCAGTCATCCTCTTCAGGGCTACCACAGGATACCCAACTGAACGGAGTAAAAACTTTCTGGGTGAAAGAATGAAGTTTGGTTTTCACATGCGTATGTTTTGTCTCGTCGTGAGTCTTTCTGTTCGTATTTAGTTTATCTTATATAGCTACAAGATGTCCTTTAATGTAGATCACTGATAGAGGGGGGTCACAAAGGGCACATCATCCACACCCTCCCCTCCCTCCTCGGGAGACGGATGAATTTTGCGCTAGTACTTATTCTGTTATCGTATATTTAGCTTATACTCATCGGCGAGTTTCTTCTCCCATCCTCTTCCCACTACGTCTTTCCCTTTTCCTTCCCTCCCACCCATCAAACTCTCCCACCTTGAAAACCATTGTGCACGAAAACTGCTACTACTTCATGTAAGAACAACGATTAGAAAATTGATAATCAAAATAAATTAAATAAACTGTTCCACAAAAAGAACATTACATAAATTAACAGGGTAAATGCTAAGATTCTTTCCCCTTTTTGAGGGGGACGGGGGTGGGGGAGATGGGTGTTCTTACCTTAAGATCCTCCTTCTCTCCCCAACCTCCAAAATAAGCGCAGTTTTTTCCACAAGCGGCCCAAGTTCTGTAACCTTAGTTGGCGTTTTTATCAGTTGGTTTTTATTCCCTGTGCTCAAATTCGTGCGATTTTCGAGAGTTTTTCTATATCTTGGAATCCCCTTTACTATTCTCTAAACAGCGCTTGGGCTGCCTGTGGTTTTTCACAGTGCGAATACCTAAAGCGAAAGGGTTTATAGCAACCCCAGAATTCTACATCTCCTCAGTCCGTGTTCGTTATGCCTCGTTTATAGATCATCAAGTACGTCGCATAAAACGTTAAGAACTACCAATGAATTGAAATCAATAAAGGCTGAGCACATTGTTTCCATGGTTACGAAAAAAGCTTAGTCCTTAATCTTAGGTGAATCCGCACTTTTCTGATTTTATCTCGTATTCCAAAAACACAAAACAGGAATAAATCATGAAGAATCCTACGACTCAATCACAAACTCGCTTTTCTCCCACAAAAAAAAAAAAAAAAAAAAAAAGGAAAAAAAAGTTATCGTATGAGAAGGAGTGAGTTGAGAGTTTCTGGACTCAAATATTTGCATTGTGATTTCCGTGCCGAGTGCTTGACCGTGTTTAGTCACTAGATTGTTTGTTCCTGAGATGTGTTTTCGTCGGTGAATGATTTAACGATGTCCGGCCGGGTCTCAGATTGTCTAGATTGGTGACTGATTGCAAGGAAAAGGGATGATTAAGTATAAATAAGACAATAACAAGAAACTAAAAAGTATTAAATTCTCAAATAGTGGATTTTTCATGATTATATTTCTAGAGTGGGCTGTGTCCTTTACCAATACCTCATTATTTTTAATTTTTCATTCATGGGAAAATTAGAGCCTTTTGATTGGATAAGTGCAAGCCTAAGAGGGGGCTGGAGAGGACCTGTTACGAGTTAGAGTAGGGTGAGTAGGGGCGAAAGGGGTTGTGGGATAGGAGAGGGGGAGGAAGAAGTAAGAATGGTCAGAAAAATATATACGAAGTGTATGTGCGTCACGTATTGACAAGTATAATGATAAATTGAGCTACCTGTGGTAGAACCATTGACAAAACCCTTTATCTGATCGAGTTGCATGATGTCCACCTGCTAATGAATCTCTTTACGGGTGAATAAAATCATCTTAAAAGAGTTAAAGCGGCGCTCCATAGAAAGGATGAACAAACTAAAACACAAAAAAACCGCTAAAGGCGAAATGACATCTGTAAGACAAATTAACTAGAATCTTTTTTCACAAAGTCAGGTTCTGCGTAGGTGTTAAGATCCCTCGACAAAAAGAATCGCCATAAAAAGTCCTAGATGAAAAATGGTGTTAAGTACAGTGTGGGAGGAAGATTTGGTATATGGCTATGTACATGTGGGATACCACAAAACCCTCTTTAATACCAAACCGCAATATACGAGCCATTAATTTGGATCTTAACTTGCCGCGGAGAAAAGATGACAATGAGAACTCAAATTCAATGAATTTTGTTATCATTATGTTTCGTTTTTGGTTTTTATTTTTATTTTTATTTTTTATTTTTATTTTTATTTTTTTATTTTTTATTTTTTGAGTCGTCAAACATGCCAAATGACAATATTTTCAATTTAAAAGAGGACTAGTATTTAAAAAATCATTAAAAGCTCTACTGTTATTAATATTCAAGGGTCTGGTAATCATTGGTTAAATTTTGTTCTTCTTCATATTCCGATAGGATTTTTTTTTTTTTTTACGAATTTTTAGTAAATTTTTAGTGTCAGTGAACCACTCGACACCAACTATCGCTCCATACACAATTTCATACATAAAGTCAGCGTAAATAAGAGGTTTAACTTGGCTATAACCAGGATATTGTTGGCTGGTTCGGTATGGTGTTTGATAGCTAGCTGCGTTGAGTTGTGGTTAGCGGCTGTAGTTGGTGGGAAGCTGAGCCTCAAATATGATGAATTGGCATTTTTGAATAGATCAGGTAAGGTTAGATGTGTGGGAGTTTGAGGGCTAGAAAGGAAAAAAGAAAAATAAATGATTGATTGAATGAATGGATAAAATAAATATTAACTTGTTTGGAGATGAACGCGCATGAAATAAAACCCATAAATGAATTAGTAAATTGTTAAAAGAGTGAGGAATAAATGATGCATAGATTAATGAGTAGATCGTAAAGAAACCCTGGCAGTGAACATCCTCAGTTAGGCCCACATTATTATTATTATTATTATTATTATTATTATTATTATTATTATCATTATTATCATCATTATTATTATTACTGTATCCTGGATACGAGCAAAGGTTTCTTTCTCCCTTTTGAGATCAGCTCTTCTATGCCTTAGGGGCTCAAGAACCACAAGAAGAGTACTTAGGAACATGACTTGGATGTTGAGACTGGAGATGCAGCAATTAGCTAAATATTAAAATCCCCCATATATATGAATGTTTGCCATTATTATTTATATCTTTTAACATATATTATTAGGATTAGTTTTTACTGAATAGATTTTATGGTTATACATTAGTAGATATATTTTTATTATAGTATATTTTATTATAGTTTTTCTTTTTCTCTTTTTTTAAATTTTATTTATTAATTTGTTGCAAATATTTAGATATTGTATATATAGATTTTGATCACATTCTCTGGCTAGGATCCTATGATAATGCATTATTAAAGCTTAGTACTGATTGTTAATAAATATATTCTTTAAATTATTATTATTACTATTATTATTACTACTACTACTATTATCATTATGACTATGATTATTATTAGTAGTAGTAGTAGTATTATCATTATTATTGTTACTACTACTACTACTACTACTACTACTACTACTACTACTACTACTACTACTACTCACTACTACAATTATTATTATTATTATTACTACTACTATTATCATTATGATTATGATTATTATTATCATTGTTACTACTACTATTATCATTATGATTATGATGATGATTATTATTATTACTACTACTATTATCATTATGACTATGATTATTATTAGTAGTAGTAGTAGTATTATCATTATTATTGTTACTACTACTACTACTCACTACTTCTACTACTACTACTATTATTATTATTATTATTATTATTACTACTATTATCCTTATGATTATGATTATGATTATTATTGTTACTACTACTACTACTCACTACTACTACTACTACTACTATTATTATTATTATTACTATTATCATTATGATTATGATTATTATTATTATTATTATTACTACTATTATCATTATGATTATTATTATTATTATTACTACTATTATCATTATGATTATGATTATTATTATTATTATTATTGTTACTACTACTACTACTACTATTATTATTATTATTATTACTACTATTATCATTATGATGATGATGATTATTATTATTATCATTATCATTACTACTATTATGATTATGATTATGATGATGATGATGATTATTATTATTATTATTTAAGTGGTTCTCTTACGTCCTTCCGATAATATTGAAATACAGCATATATAAAGATAATATTTACTGAAGCTAATACATGATTACTTCAATAAATTATCAATTAATAGCATATATCATAACAACCAATTATTAATCATTGATATACTTTAAATACAATAAATTTAATGATACGAGAAAAGTAGGAGAGAAAAAGTAGTATTAAAATGAATGAGTGGATGGGAAGAGTGAATGGATGGAATGGGATGGAATAGGTGGCTGAATTGATGGGTGGATTGGAAGAATAAATAGATGGATGTGTGCAGATGACAAAGTTAGTAAGGCTGCGTTGATAATGTATGGCAGAGGGAGGGGGCAAGTGAAATTTAGGGGGATCGGGAAAATTTTGGTATAAAAAAAGATGGGGATGGGCAAATTTTTATCAGAAAAATGGGGGGAGATGCACAATTTTTGGAAGAAGCTACAAGCCTTGCTTAGGGGGGATCGTATTTTTTGGCATGACTTTAAGGGGGTGTTAAGAATTATTCTGGACATTTCTAATTTTCACCTACCCCCCCCCCCCCCCCCCCCCAGTGCCATACATTATGAATGCAGCCTATCTTTCAGAAATTTATGGAGATTTAGTTATTTGAAATTATTACATCATTTAACTGGATAATCCGTTTTTTTTAACCCAGAGTAATTTTACACTGCACGTGAAAAAGTTCATAAGTCAGAAATGTTTACTTCGTAAAAGTAGACTATTTTGATATCATATAAATAAACAATTTAATCACGTTTTTAAACTCTGAGTAATTTTCCGGTGACACGGAAAAGTCACGCAAACACTCGACTTCGACAAAAACAGCCGTGGGCTTGCACTATACGCTAAACACTCACCTCTGAGCTGTTATCTAGGTATCTAGTTCTAGTTAAATAACCAATAAGTAGCTATGCACATCACAAAGTGAGATTAAGATATTCTACGAACTCAGGCATTGATCGAAGATGAATTGCACTTTATACTATCATGTAATCACTATGCTACTGAAAGAAACAAACTTTTCAATCAAATAAACAACAATTATCATCAATTTTCTGAACTTGACGACTCAAAGAAAATAAAATTTCTTTTTAATAGTATTGATCCATTCATCTGCAACTCTTTTGCAGCTTTCGTATATTACTCTATAACAAAGAGAAATAACACAAATTAAGTCTTAATTGCAAATATTATAAGTTAAATATCATATATAATATATAGATTGTTACTGTTCTCGCACAGTTATTTTACCATAACTTTGTAAAATAATTACATTGACACTATTAGTCTATAAGTAATACCATGTAAATCTTGGGAATACTTCAATCAATTGTATTGTATTTTTGATTGACAGCAGCGAAAACCGCAGTGACAAACGAAGTGAGTGAAAATAGGTAGGAAACCTGCTATGTGCTTCGGACTACGGTTTTTTCAGTTCTGCTGTGGTCGGAATAGCCGAGGATTCTACTATTTTGTTCTCATATATTTCGAACAGAGTTTGTGAAATAATGATTCATCAGCATTTTGAACTCAGTCCAAGTAATTTTCCGCTGCCCTGGGAAAGTTCATACAAATATTTAAAAAAACGTGACTTCGACGAAATCTGCTGAGCTTGCATTTACAAAGCGGTTATTGTACTTGCTCTCACTTTTCAATAACAAAATATCAGTCCAACTTATAAAACCTTAAGAAATATCAATATGTTTTGAATTTTAAGGATGAAAACAGTTGTTTTTTTTTTTTGTTTTCACTTTTGTTGTAAACAAACCTTGCAAGGATAATGAAATTACACGTGCTCCTCCGGAAGCGTGGCGTTTCGCCAAGGGGTCAACTGATTCTTGAACCATTACGTACAATGAAAAATATGCCGTTTTAGATAGAAAAAATCAGAAAATAAAATTTGCAGTTTTTGAACAGTTTTTTTTCTTCTTTCAAAAATATTCCTTTTAAATCGAGCTATTATGTACAACGTAAACGCCCTTCCTCGTCAGACGCCGTTTTGAATCAAGGATCATTCGTAAAAATCAACAAAGCATTGGAATTATAAATATTTTCTTTTTCTTTTTTTTAATTATAATTAAAATCTAGAAAGAAGAGGCAATGAAGTGGCAATGATTATGAAGGTATGATTCAAATCACGTTCGAAGAGCCGCTTAAGAAAAACAAATTTTAAGTCGACATGCTCGGAGTCCTTGTAGGTCAGAGGTCGGTTGGGCATGTGGTCCTAGAACAAAAACAGGAAAGTAATAATAACAAAGCACATCTATAAATATCGATGATCCTTAATAGACTTGATAGACTCTGATAATGACATTTTTGTAAAATTAAAAGTTGCATTCAGTCTTTAAGATTTTTATGAGTGAAGTAAAAGATGTTGGAATGTGAAAAAAAAAAGCCAAACAACGTCGATTTGTTTCGTCTATAATGACGACTTCAATCAGCAACCGAGAAAAAAATACTCAATGTCACTGTCACAAGGTTGAAATTACCTTTTTACGGCTAGGTTGAGATAATAATATATCATCGATATATTATAATAGTCACTAAAAATTCATTCAAGTAAATCTGCCGAACCGATTAAAACCCTTTTCCTTCTGCCTAGCTTCGTAACAATATAGGAAGCCTTTCAAACTAATTATCTTAAAATGTTTTTTTTAATGGGAACTCAGTGAAGTTTAACCAAGCATAATAAAGTATTAATTTTGATGAGTTATCTTAGAATAGTCCATTTTATCTTTTTGGTTGTTTCCTGTGCGTAGTCACATTAGCTGCATTTTGCTGAGTCATGGTCAAAGTCGGGGAAAACATTATCAAATCAAGCATGTTTTGAACGTCCAATATACTCCGTTATCATAATACTCATTACAACCTTAGAAATATCTCTTGTCCAAGACCAAAGATTTCTAGAGTGCACGCACTAAAACCGTGAACATCAAATAGTACTAATTAGTACTATTTCATACAGAATCCTTTGTTTTCTATTGTTTAATTATCACTATTTAGTGCTAAAAATTAGTAATCGTTTCACGGATTTTGTGTGAGCACTCTACTACAGAACGTTTTAAAAATTCTTTTAGTAATAGATTGATTTTTAACTATAATTTCGCTTTTTAGTGTCGTTTTTTTAATACCAAATTTATTTATTTTTATATCATGTTTATTAATACTATATTGTGTATTTGTACTTGAAACTTGATGTGTATTTCATCAAATGTAATAAAGACTTTATTATTATTATTATTATTATTATTATTATTATTCATAATATTTCATAAGCATAAATTACTTTGTCCATCATTTTCAACGTTATACATTTACGTGATATCAATATATTACTTAATAACATAATCATATTTAGTACTGTTTTACACTTGTTTACATTTTAAGAAAAGAAGAATAGTTAAATATTTCTGATAGTAAAGCAGTCTAAAAAGAAACCATATATTTTCTAACTTTCAAGACTTTCTTAAACCGAAACGTAGATATCAGGCTTGAGAGAAACGTTTTTCGAGCTTCTGATTCTGTGATGGTATCATTACCTCTCGTAGTTAGACAGTACGTGAGTTTGACACAATTCAGTTCCTTTTGAAATGTTTCCAAAAAAAATATTTTGCAAAGATGTAGTTTCACGGAAACATTTATCGACTTCTTGTTTTGCTACAGCGGAAGTGATCATGACCTTTATCAAGTATTTCGACAAACAGCTAGGAAAAAACATGATACCAAATTTGACTCTGTTGTGAGACCCAGAAACAACACAGCAAAGCCAAATTTTACCTATGTGAAAATATTTCTTTTCCCCTCCCCCCTTGGGCCTGCGATTTGTAGGGCACAATCCGGCTTGGCAAACATTATCGTAAATTTCTTTAAAATATACAACAAAAGAGAATATTTTTTAAATGTTAGCATTCTAGGCCAGTGCGCATCTACTAAGTCGGGTTTTATTTAATTTTCTACAAAAATATTGTTTAGAAAGAAATTGATAACTAAACGAGCTTATTTCTTTGACATTTATTTTTTTTAGTGCTCAATTTTCATCTCCGGATTTCAAAAATTTAGTCGGAACATCTTTTCCTAACTCGACAAGACACGTACCCTGCGAGCAGAGTCTTTTTTCACCCCCTCCTTAACGCTCAGTGGCAAGCTGGTCAGAAAAAGACCCCAACAAGCAGCGGTACGGCGATGAATCGAGGAGTTACGACGTGGCCTATTTTGCACACGACGCCTATTTTTCGTCCCTTCGTCGCGTCCTTTTCGTCAGCCATATGGCAGATAATCTAAACTTTAATTTTTAACCTTCATTGACTCCGTGACAAGATTCACTAATCTTTCAAGTAAGGTGACTAGATATTCGATAAAGAACACCGATAAGACTATTAACGATAAGACTGACTGTGCTACACTAAAATATGTAATAAAAATATGAACTTGGTCAACCTTGTAGTTCAAAACCTGTCAGTCAGATCAGTATCACTACAGACCTTGTAACAGTTGCTAAACTTGTATAATTTGCCAAACTGCATAGTTTCTCTTTCAAAGTTATTGTAACCTCTTGAATTTTGATATATCTATTCCTCAACTGAAACTATCCAATCTTGGTTTATTTTATAAAAAATGACAGATGTTATTGTGTATATCGGTGACAGCCTATTTGGAGTCAATACAATAGGTTTTTGTGCCGTTTCAGAAGACAAAGTAACAGATATGTAAAGCTAATTAAGTGGTAAAGAAGACATAAAGACTGCAAGAAAGCCATGGACCTAGGATTGCTGTCTTGTTGTCAAGGGAAGAGACTTTAACTTCAAATATGCCTTGCTAATAATACGAGATATAGGAGATAAATCAAAACAAAAAATATAATTAAGTTTATAGTTACAAAAATATAAACAAATGTCAAATTGTTTGGATCTACTTTTTACGTTGCTAGGGGGAAATATGCCTGAGAAGGTATAGGCAAGAAAATATTTCCGCATGGGTTTGCAAAGAAAATTGATTTTTGTTTTATTTTGTTCTACTCAAGAACTAACTGAATCTTAAAATTATGTTACTCATAGCTTTAAATGTTTTAAATTGAACAAAGTGATCATGAAATGGCCCTCCAAACCTTCAGTCAGCAAAGTCAAATTCGCAAAGTGTGACCGCATTTAGACAAGTGGTCACAAGTACTTAGTATATTTGAAAGTCAATGGTTTTTGTAACTAGTTCAATCGTATTTGACTTCTCAAACAAAATGCCAATATATTTAAGTTGAACTGAAGCTAAGCCAGGAACAACCTTTCCTTGCTTTAAGATAATTTTAAGTAAACCTATTAACTGCCTTCATGTTATATACACACTTGCTCTAGAACAAGGCGTAGCTCCAGGGACGTGACTAGGAATTTTCCGAAGGGGGGCCCTCCAAGGTCAAAATTCCGCCATCTTGTTTGCGCCCCCGAAACGCCGAACCAATAAAAAAACAAAAGAAACTGGTTTTATATTTACAAAAACAAAAGAACCGCCATTACTTTTTACATTTTATGCAAGGGAAAAAGCGAATTTAAATTACCGTATACATCCTAAAAGGCTGCCATTTTGTTGCCACGAAGGGGGGAGAGGGGGGCTGGACCCCTTGGCACTACCCCCTGTCTACGCCTCTGAGCTTAACAAGTGGTTACAGATGGCACGATAGAAAATAAGCGCTGGCGTCTACTCAGTAGTGCTCTTGACGAGAACTCCAAAGCATGACACTCATTAGAGTCATCAGACTATGTAAAATGTTATTTTCAAGCCATCCAGCGTGACAATTAGGTTCATCGTCTGTCTTACTTCCACTTTTTCAGTGACAATTTTTCAAAGGCTGTCTCGAGTAATTTGGAACCAAATGAAACACAGTGAAGTTGGGACTGAATACTAAATTTCGGGGGAAATATAGCACAATTCATTTACTTGGAAATACAACTCAAATTCAAAGTAAATATAATTAGAATAACGCACGGGCCGTAACGGTTAAGGCATGGTACGGCACGCAAATATACACATTCTTCAACCACAAATGAAAATACACTACTATACCAACTCTGATATAAATACACTTTTATACCACACGTTTAAAACAACCAGGAAATCATTGTTTTTACTAATCAATTTTCATCACTATATAGTTTCTGTACAAGTGATTGAGATTTTTAAGATAGGTACTACTTAAGGTCTTATTCAGTAAGCTCTGACTTCCACATTGTGCCGATTTAGATGCTTTTTTTTTTTATTAGATTCTCAAAAACCAAAACGACCAATACGATAGAGTAAAAACACAGAAAAAGCTGGGGAAAAACAAATACAAACGTGTATACTAGCAACAGCAACAATGTAAAGTAAGAGTAAACAGGTGTTGTGCCAGACAAAACGGTATAAAACAAGAAAAAAGAAAGCCTTCAGTCATTAATTTTATCATCGGATTCACTTAGACTTAAACACTGAACTGATGTCGGCCTTTTGCAACGCATCTGTCCTGTCTAGTCATGAGCTAACCTGATCTAGCTAGTTTACTCAGTCAAAGAACACATGCTGAAAAAAAAGCACACCACATGCTGAGAGTAATATTTGAACGTGGATAAACAAGTAATGCACTGTACCGCGTAATGAGTCTTAAATCAATAAATGACGAATATGATATAAAACAGTTGGTATGGTAGTAAGCAGTTTGTCATGTAGTGAAAGACAAGGGAAGGGAAGAGAAAAGAAATGGATGGATGGATGGATGGATGGATGGATGGATGGATGGATGGATGGATGGATGGATGGATGGATGGATGGATGGATGGATGGATGGATGGCGGATGGATGGATGGATGGATGGATGGAGGGGTGGATGGATGGATGGACTAAAGAAGATTGAGAAACTCACAGAAGAACAACACTTATCTTCCTGACTTTAATCAACTGACCTTCGAGATCCCCAAGTCAGCCATTTTCCTCAGTCCTGAGACAAAAAGAGGTTTAAAGGTTTTTAAAGCTAAAAACCTGCCAGTTTCTCAGGTCTCTTTAGTCTACAATGAAGTTTAAAAAATAAAACTTCATAAATCGGCTTACCATAAAGATACTGGTCCTTCATTCTAGCTATAATAAGTACTTTGGACTACTAAGTATCAAAAATTAGCGGGGTTTTTTCAGCTTTATTTCTAGTCCTAAAAACGTTGGTTGAAACGGCACCAATGCAGACTTAAAGAACAATAATTAGGTCAGGGGGGAGTCGTAGGAATTATTCCTTTCAAGTGGGAGGTTGGTCAAGATTTGTACGATATTTCAGAAAGTATATGTAAGCAAAACGACAGTTTGTCCCCGTCCAATCTTCCATCTCACTTCTCTTTTGAACATATCAGTTCCCTAAGGTTCAAAGTCTAAAGTATCACGTGTACAGTAACCAATCGAGCTGGACCTTTACTTATTCGCGAGTTTGAGTGTGTTTCGTCTATTTGAATAAAGGCCTGTTCACTTGGTGGGGTATTTATGACCTCCCACCTATCTAAACTTTGCCATTACAAGAAAATAATAAATAGTCACACTAAAATTACAAATACAGTAGTAAAATCAATCAAGTAACAATATCGATGATGATAAGAATATGGATAATAAGATTAAAGGAAGGAAAACTAGTCTGTTTATATGAAGCCCAAAAACAACAATACAAACGATAATAAGGGGGGGGGGGGAGGGGAATAACTTTTGATAAATATTTTCATTGAATATCTCAAGGAAAGTAAATACCACAATAATAATAATAACAACAAATAATAATAACATATATGAATATAGTAATAAATGCAACCGAACTATAAAACCAATGATAATATCATTCCAAATAGATTAATTTCGAAAAATATCCTCAAGCCAAGTAAGAGATAGCTATCGCACAGAAAAACTTTTTAAACTATAGGGATAATATAACGTCGGTCCGGTCTGTAGCTAGATTCAATTGTAATCGCCCACGCTGACATTATTTGAAGTATTTGCAAAGCATGAAACCTTATATGTCCTGATCAAAAATGCTTACGAAGCAAATTTAAACTAGTAAACTTTATTCATTGAAACAAGGCATTTTCAGACATCTTCTTATAATTAGTGATTATGATTTAATGTTGTTTTTTTCCTGTCTCGTTTCTCTTGTTCTCGTTCATGAAAATAAGCTTGTTTTGATCTTAGATGTTGAACACTTCGTACGCTCACCTGATCCGTTGACATTCCGAAGCTACCAAAGGATAGCTTAGCAACTGACCCTCAGAAAAAAAACAAAATTACCACACAAAAATTGATTCCTAAACGAATTTAAGTTATTACTTATTCTTAAGTTCCAAAAGAACTCGTACTAAGTATTTCTATCGTTCTGTGTAATTTCTAAAAGCGGTATTTTCCGAACTTATATATTCTGTTTTCAAAGTGATCTTATATTTGTCTTCTGGGGACAGTGGTTTCCGTTTCGTTCGACGTAGAAATTCTACACGTTCGTTCAGAGTCGAGCGAAAATATCCATTTTTGAAATACACAGTTTTAATTATCTATTTATGAATAAGGAAAACTACCTATATTACTGCACGCCTCGATTGTTCTCCTAAAACCACAAAATTAGATAGTTCCACGAAGCGTAAAAATAGATTCCTTTTTCTCGTACGATGTTGTACGAAATAAATAACAGGATTGGAAATGATCGGCAGAAAAGAATACGAAAAATATATCATGAAGTTTGAAATCTGTTTCACATAGGGAATTAAAGAAAAACGAAATCCCAATCGGCACTGAAAGTGCCTGTCGTTGTTTTAAAGGTTTTTTTCGCGCGTCGATGGCTTCATGCTCAAATATTAGACGAGTTTCAACTAATCCTTCGACTACGAATATATGATTATTTCTGAGTAAAACTTAGAGCTTTTAAATGTTTTTGTTTTTTTACTAAAATAAAACTTTTTAGATCTTCATCGATAGATGAACTATTCAAACTTAGGGATTATATGCATTTTATTCTTAGTATGATATGTAAACAGAAGTCTATCCATATTTTCGGACTAAAATCAAGTTTTTATTTGTAAATCGCTCTTAGACATGATAAATAACTTTTTTTATGGATTTCAAGCTCTAAAATCTGAAAAAAATATTATGACTTTAAATATTTTTCTTGATCGGCGATGTGGAAAATACAAAATATTAAACCTACTGAATGTTGATTGGTCAAAAGGCCAAAATGGAGGTTTCTTATTGGGTGATAATTTAAACCCCCCCACACACACCTTCCAACTTCTCGACTCTGATTCTTTGAACACCTACGCGAAACTTGACAATTTTCTTTCAACAAATAATTCTATTGACAAAACGAGATTTATTTTTTTCACTAGCGTAGAAATAAAAACCCTTTATAAAATTAGAAAATTAAATTGAAGTTGTTGGTACAAATACAATCTACGAGCGAGGAAGTCCATCAAATCAACAAGCACGATCAACACACAAAAAGACGTTTAGGAAAAATATTTTATTGCACTGATCACTATTTGACTAAACCCTTTTAAATTTAGATTTGTAGTATTCAAGCAAAATATAATGTCTTAATTTTTATTGTTGTTCAAGATGAACGCCGAGACCAGATTACGAAATGTTTTTAAATATCGTAAAACGATTACAGTCTCGAATTTCAATCACCTCAGCGCTTGAAAACTGCTCAAACTCAAGATTCCAAGTTTGAACAGTAATATATCCCAGCATTTTCTTTTTTTCTTTTTTTTAATATATACATTAATGATTGATTTTGGGTTTCTGCAGGTGAATGGAATAGAAAGTTAAACGATCTTCATAATATTTATAATAAGTACGAGATAATACAAATATATATACGTTTGAGTTGCATACGTCCGTGAAGCTAGCATATTCTCTACAAAATAAAACTCTATAAACACACGGTCGTACTCGCATGATATTTGAATTGTCATATTAATATTTTTTTGTCTTTTGTTTTGAAGTTTTTCTGCCCGTCTTTTGAGCCATCTTTAGGCTGCCCAGTTAGTAACACTGTACTAAATTCCCTTGGTAAGGGTTCCAGCTCTGTGCATCACTTGGTGGGGAAGTGTACATATATCCGTTGGGGCTTCCATAACATACCGTCCCAAAACCATCACAGTATCCAAATCCATTGGGATAGTAGGATTTAGCAAGGTTGGTAATCAGCCTTAGAGTCTGTCGTCTTTCATGTCCCATCAGGCAAACAGTGGAGTTGGAAACGATTGAATATAATATCATCAAATACTGGTACTTGGTGTGGTCTTCGCCAATGAAATGGCTGGCCATATAGCTTTCCAATTTTTGTCGCTGTTGTTCGATATCACCAAAGTCTATAAAGAATCTACTACACATGTATCTTTCGAGCATGTGAATTTCATTTATGTTTTCTGGAATATAATTTCGTACGAGAAGGTTGCAGTATTTTAGAAGCCCACCGCCACGAATTTCTTCGGGATTTCGGGTAGCGATGAGTTGGTTATCTAAGTGAAACAGTGCTAGCTTGATGTCACCATACACGGATTCAGCAACGACGGTTGGAAAGAAATTAGACTGCATAGGAACGGTAGAAAGTTTGTAAAATCCCACCAAGGAATCCAGCTTAATTTGAAACGAGTCGACGGAGAACTCAAACTGCCGACGCATGTTGTCGACGAACTTCAGTTCGATATTTTTCCCCTCGTTGTTCGAGAGAGAAATGAGGGACCATCGATCGTTGTCATTCGAAACTTTCACCATTTTCTGAACGTAAGCTTCCTTGAGTGTACAACTGGACATCTTGTCCTTGGAGACACCGTTTGGCAAGAAGTCTATGAGAGACGAAAGTACCACAGTCTTGATTTGCTGAAGATGCGAATGCGAACGAATCTCGACACCAAAGATCAAGTCAATGTCATTATACGCTGTGATGTTATCCTTGCTCAAAATATAACTTGCCGTGCTGCCATTCAGGCGAATGTCTTTGATTTTCAACCCCTCTTTTTTCAGTCCAAAGGACACCGTTTCAATAAGACTTCTCAAATGGACATCGAGAGTTGGAAAGTTCCCTCGGCCGTGGACTTGAACAACTTGGTTAAGGACGTTTTGAAGTCGTGAAACCTGCTCAAAGGTTAAAACTTGTGTTGTGTTTTGATTTTCCATGCTTGTTTACTTGAAGGAATTCTTGGGATATTGATGAAAGTGTAGATGAAATGCGTTTGTTAAAAAAATATACTGATTCTTGGGCGAAAGTATAACTGTCTTCACAAACAGGAATCAAACACTAAGAATAAAATTTTAAGTTGTGCACTTCGTATTTATCGAGTCGTTATCAAGTACTCTTCTCTGATTGGTCCAAAAAACAATCAACCAGATCGACTGTAGAAATCGTCATAGCAACGCGGAAGATAATTCGCTCATGAAAAATGTCATGTTCGTATTTAATTCACATACCGATAAACCAATCGCGTTCGAGATCACCCCCGTAACCCGCCCCCGTCAAAACCTGTCCAAAAAACTAACCCCTATCGATCGATTATATTATGCCAAATGAGAAAAAGTAAAATATCTTACTTGTTCCTGGGAAAAATTATTTTTAGGAGCATTCCATTTTTCCCTTTATATTATATATTTTTACGATTATTTTTTTTTCTACGACAAAGTTAAAAAATACAATTACAACTTATTCAAAATATTTTTGTACTAAGCTTTATTTTAAATACGAATTTTAGTTCAGTTAAGCTCGTGTTTCTGATTGAAAAATATCATAAAACCGACGCACTTCCGATTTTACTTCGTCCCCCGTCTTTATTTAATTCTTTACTCATGAAACATATTCAGAAGATAAACTTATGAATAGCCTAATGAAAATTAAATTTTCATAAAGATATTCAAGCTTAATTTTCTTTTGTGACGTAAATTTGCGTAGTGTGGGATTGAGAGTGTAGTTTTTAGCCATTCGGAAAAGCACTTATTTCTGCTTCGCTTGCGAATGTCGTAATACCGCTTGTGACGTAGTTTAAAGTTTATTTAGCCTTTTCACTGACAAACTAGGATTATTACTTCGTACACTGACAGAATCATTTTTCAAAAGCAATCAAAATTTATTCATTTTTTACCCACGATTTTATGTAGAGCGTAGCTAGGACGCCAAAAACCTGATGTATTTTCACGATCACGCGTAAAATCCCACTTCCCGTATACACGCGGTTACCGCTTCTTACTACTCTCTATCTAAATGGAGGCGAATGGACCGAATGTATCCGGAGTTTCGACACTGGAAACACAAAAACAAAGTCTAAAGATTTCGTTAGTCAAGAAAGAGGATATATTTTTCTGACCTTTCAAGGAAATCAAGAATTTTTTCCAGCTAAGTGAAAAATATCGGGTTGTTAGGATAAAAACTTTGATCCCTTACGAAGGGGGCGGGAGGTTAGATATTCGGCGCGATAAACTTCTTTGAAAAGGACCTTAACGCAACCGTACAAAGCTGTAAATCTTCTAGTCAAAACATGACATTTTCAAATACTTTACACAAGTTAAAAATTAATCGCTCGACAGCCATAGCCACTCTTCTTCTCGTAACTAGGCCGGTTTTCGCTTGCCATCTATTTAAAGGAAACAATATCAGCGAACAAATGAAATTTCATTAGGATGGTGTGAAATTTGACGAGCATATCTCGTTTGGGATTCCTCTCGCGTATTGATACCACATTTCCTTTAATTCCTCTCAAACGTAGTACTTTATCGCTAAATTTGCGTCATCAAATTAAAACTCTTCGTTTAAATCGGAACTTAGTGTCTCAATGGCAAAAATTATTCAAGCTTGGGTTTCACGAACTCTTTGCACAGCGAAGACTATTCTTAACTTTCAATTTCTTCGGCTTTTTCGTTAATCATGTAGTAATTAATTAATCATTTCAGTGTATTTTCCAGTCAAGACTTTACAGTTAAAGTCGCCGAGTAAGGCAGCTCTGAATGAACTTCAGTTCTCGACTAAGTACTAAAAGAAAACCGCTTTTTAACACCTTATTAACGGATTCGTTTTTCAGAAAATTTTCACCAATATCAAACTTTGAATATAATCGGTTGTTTAGCTGACATTCGTGGCCAAAATTGTCGAAACCGAACCGAAGTGTTGATCGTGAATCGTACCGCCTAACAGCTTGTGCGATATGACTTCTGATTGTGAGCCTCGACGTAAACCAACAAAGTATACTGTCAGGAGAGTGGTGAGTCTTATTTTGCCAAAGAGGGAGAAACGAGAAAGAAGAAAGAAGATGAAGAAGAGTCTTCCTTATGAAGAGAAAGGGAGAAATAGAGACTAAATAAGTAAGAGAAAGAGAGACATGCCGAGAGAAAAGCGAGAATTGATGTGAAACTTCATGATTAATTTACACCTGATTTCAAAATAGTGCGAACTCTCGGGATTTTCAGTTTCGGTCGATCTTCAGCACTCGACCGACATCACTCGACGGCTTGGTAACCAGACTAACCAGGCTGATTGCATAGCTATCAATGGCAGTCAGGACGAAAGCCACATTCGGGAACTGATTGATAGCTAAGTAACCCGCCTTATTAGCCTGGTTACCAAGCCGTCGAGTGATGTCGGTCGAGTGCCGAAGATCGAACGAAACTGAAATTCCCGAGAGTTCGCACTATTCTGAAATCAGGTGTAAAATACTGTTTTTTTAATTCTAGTATAACGTCGAGGTCGTGGTGGTTTGTAAAACCGTTTTTAAGCAAAAAAAAAAAAAAAAAAAAAAAAAAAAACGACTGCCAAGAGGCACGGCTCGAATAAAACTAATTTCATTCAAAAGCCTACGATTAGCCTTAGTCTTTTCATGAAAAAATAATTTTTAAAAAACAGACCACATGCGATTCAGACTTATATTATGGTTTGAGAATTTCGTTTGCGGATTTCTTCCCACGCTCGATCACATTTGGCGAAGTAAAAAAGAACTAGAATAATGCGATTAAAATTAACATGACTTTTAGCTCATTCCTGTTTGAAAAAAAAAGGTATAAAAGATGTATTCGACCATCATTTTTTGGTTGTTCATTAAAATAAAGAATATTAAACATAGGAATCACATCGAAACATGCCGGCTACAAATTCAAAATATCGTAATAACGAGAAAAAATAATGGGACCATTTTATAACAATTTTTTTGATCGTCAGACAAAAATAAACAGAGAAAAAAAAGAGCAAAAGAAAACTAGGTAAACACTGAAACCATTTAATTATGAATCAGAATGATTCTCGTTATTTTTTCTTTTTTTTTTTTTCTTGAAAATCCCTCGATGATCATTTCCTAACCACAATTATACTGATTTGCTAACTGCTATATAGGTTCGTCTTCTATGATTTATTCAAATATTCAAGGACTGTTTCCTTCCACTACTGATGGCTTATTTTTCCGGCAAGTTCTGTCAAGATAAATCTCGACGTTGTTGACAAAAATTTATATGTTTTAAGTTTTTGTGATTAATTGTTGTCCAAGTGCCATTCTAGAAATACTATTTTATTTAGTTTTATGCCATATTTTAGCGGCAAAACTTTGAAGTTTAGATTCACACTCGACCAGACGGGATCCATCCCCCTCTATTATGAACTGTAGTCGATTCAAAGAGTTTATACAGATAATCCATAGCAAATACGTTTCAAAGAAACCTGTCATGTGTTTGTCATTCACTAAGAGACCCACAATTCTAGTCGATTCGATTAAACGACAGGAATTTGAATACAATCTCTAGTACATGAGCCGCGAGCTTGAAAACCACACCAACCAAAATAATAGGGCCATTGGGCTATATAGCCTTTGGCGCGCAAATGAACCTTTATTTATTCGTTCACTAAAACCACTCAAACCGCAATTCTCATCCTTTGTTTTTATTTCTATATTTGTATTTGCTATTGTTACGACAAAGTTCACATCTTTTTTCTATTCTATTAATTGTTTTCATCTTTTTATCACTTCATTATTTTCTCTTCCTTCTAAAGTCGCTTTCTGATTTGGCTACTCTAGTGCTTCCTTCGCGCGCGCGTCTTTTTTCCCGCGCTTTGGTCAACACTTTCATTGATGGCCGACATTGATTATTTCCTTTTCTTTTTCTCATCTCTTTTCGTTTTCCTTCTCACTTTGTTAGATTATAATTTAAGAAGACTTGAAATTGTTAATTTGAAAAATTAATTTTTTTCTGTCTACTAGCTTACGGCATTTTTGACGTATTAAATGGCTTTTTGTCTCAGTAATGCCATAATGTTTCTCTCAATTAAAAATTACGACTCTTTTAACTTAATTTCATTTCATACCATTTCATACACCTCGACAGAGGACATTACAGCTCGTTTGTGTCCTCTGGTAATTTAGTATTGAACCAACTACGAATTCGAAAACAAGCCATCGCCAGATCAAGAGGGAAAATGTGTCTCGTCGATCTGAAAAGCAAAACGAATCAATAGAAGAATGCAAATTCTATTGACAATAAATAGAGCCCCATGAGATGCAGTCTAGTGTCTGATGAAGGATTCAGTTGAAACCGAAACGTTTTAAAAACATTTTCAACTTTTAAAGTCAGAGACAATTTTTTTAAAATTTATAATAGATGCCCGTCACTGCAACTCAAGCATGTTATCATTCTTATATCTTCTTTGAGTCTTATTTATTTTGTACGCAGAAAATAAAATACGAAGATTTCATATTAAAAATTACTTTGAAAGCAAATACGTCGGAGAACAACCTAACGCAACCCAGGCCGAAATAAAAAAGTTTGAATTGCCTTTGAATTTTGGGGATTTAAATTTTAGGGAATCAAACAAGCGTCAAAAAAAATACATTTTCGTTGAAAACCAAAGATAGACATGCTTGTGTCGAAAACATGATTATCACTAAGAGATAGGAATTAAAGACGACGTAATTTTGGTTTTCTTTCCAAAAACATTATTATCTTTACACGCGGCCAGATGTTTCAGTTCTTAACATAAAAACAGGGCTGTCGATCAGTAAGAGAAAATGAAGCTGACTTTTGAAAAAAAAAATTTTTAGAACTTAGAAAAATGTGTGAAAACATGCGCAACAAAAAAACAAACAAAAAACAAAAACACACACACACACACAAATACTATAAGAGGGATGAACATCAAATTAACTATGGAATGAAAAACATCAAATTAAATTATAAATGCTTTGATAAATGGGCGCGAAATCAGTACAAGAAAACAAAAACCCAAAAATTATGAAACGCCTGAAAAAGTTACTATAGATAATTAAAAATTATTAATCTAATCCGGAAAATATTAATTTAATGAAAATACAATGAGCAAAGCTCGAAAATACTGAAAACGTGCATAATATCTAAAACACTAGAGAAAATAGACATAACAAGAGAAGTACGAGACAAGTTTTACTTATAAGTGACCATCCTGCCAAGTGATTGTAAAGTCTACATGTTTAAATTAGCTGGAGAAAACCGGGAGAAGGAAGGGTCTTATCTTGTCGACTTCTCTTGTTTTGTTTTTATTTTATTTTTCTTTAAATTTGGTTTTTGCTTTTTTTACATCGTTTGTTTATTTGTTTATTTTTTTACTTTGTTTGTTTGCTCGATGCTTGTTCGTTTGCTTGAAACAGTATTTTGTAAAATATCCAGGCTTTAACTAAAAGTCCACTAAAGATAAGCTTTCTTTAAAAAAAACATTTACTGTTATTATTGTCAGTGTTTCTATGCTTCCTTGTTCGGCTTTTGTTTATTTTTTGTTTGTTTACCTGCTTTTTCAAGGCTGTTTACTTGTTTGCTGCTGATTTTTGTGCGTTTACATGTTTTCGTTTTCTTAGTACCAGAACGTTTGCTTGTTTTTTTCTTAACGCCACTTAAGCGTAGCCGGGTTATTTGCATGTTATTTCAAAATTAACCCCTTTTCTCTTTTTTTTGTTCGAATAGTCGTATACATTTCAACCTTTTATTTCAGTTCCACTTTCCACTAAATCTAGAAAGTTCTCAAACGAAATAAAAATTCCCCTCGCTTTTAAAAAACGCAGGTGAAATGAACTAGTTCCTGTATACAAGCGTGTAGGAAACATCCGGCAAACATAGCACGTATCTACAAGCCCTTCTTTGCCTAAACAAAACTTTTTCATTCGCTCAACAAGGCGCGGGACAACAACTGCGATCAGTTCCAAAACGGGAAAAACAACTGTTAAAAATTAGGATACAAGAATAAAAACAAACAGCTCCTTTCGAAATATACCAAAAATTAGAATAAGAGTAGATTGAACACAGTAAGAAGTCTAAGCTCAGAGACAAAATTTCCACAGTAATTTCCGCGTGCCTTGTTAATTATCCCAAACTACGGACACATGAAGAAAAATCACCTCTCAACAAAGGAAGGAAGTCCTGGATAATCGATATAAAAGCCAATGGCTTTTTTATGTGTTTGGAGTCAATTTTTGTTTAAGAAATGTCCTGGTTAACTACTCATCTTGCATTCATTTTACAACAGAAAACCAAGCCAAAAACGAACAGATTTGAATTCTGATTAGACTTGACAGTTAGTGAATCGGCTGTAAATCAAATGCTTTATCGTTTTTGCCCCTAGCTTAAAGTATACAGAAAGCTTTAATAACAGCCATCTTGGTCAAGAACACTAATGGTAAAGAAATAAAACAACGTACAGGGGAGAGGTAGGGAATAGCTTTGTCAGGAAATTTGGAGTGTGGGATGAAAAAAATATTAAGGGGACGGGTGGCAGGGTAAAAGATCAGTGCAAGTAAAGTTCGTTAACCGCCTACGTTTCCGCCTCTGTCTTTCGTGTGGTAAAATAGACCTTAACCCTAATTATGTTTCGGACCTAAACTACCACAGTCCTTTTAAAAATCTCTCTTCACATTCAAATGTTTTTTGAGACTACCACAGTGAAAACTATAACAAGTCATCAAGGTTGAGGCCTACATATGTTACATGCTGTTAGCCGGCACCATGTCTCCCAAGGGTACTTTCCATGGTGCTTTAGCCTAGCTTGTTTCTTTATTTAGGTGTGAGACATTATGGTTTCAGCAGCCTGACTAGTAGAGGGCGGCAACGGTTTTTTTTAATGTCTTTAAAATTTCATGGAAAAGTTATACCATTCGGATCCTTAATTTTTAAAATGTTCTTTTATTTTCTTCTTCTTTTTTTTTTTTTTTTGATTTATTATTTTTCCTTCTCTGGCCTTTTTTTCTCCTGTCTTTCCTTCTTTGTTTCATATCTCTCTCTTCTCCTGCCTCCATATTATTTTTTTCTCTTCTCTATTTCTTTCTTTCTTTCCTTCCTTCTTCTCCTCTCCTCCTCTCTTTTTCCCTCTTATTTTCTTATTGCCTTTTTATCAACGATTTAAAAGATACACCGACATACATAAATAAAACTAAAAATCGAAAGCAGCTGAAAAGTGCTCAATTAATTACTAAATGCCTTTAAGTTGTCTTAGTTGAGAAATCATATAGTTGCGCTAAAACGGAGACGTGCTATTTCCTTTTTTGTCTTCTACAGCTGAGACTGTTCGGTAATTTCGCTTTGATCCCATTATTTCCGTTCCATAATTAGCACCCAAAACTCCCCGACTAACAGACTCGTTGCAAAGTTAACTAGACAAGACTTGCTCTAAGTCGAACTCTATTCCCTGGCTTTACATATTGAAAAAATATACTTACTGTCGTTATTTTAGTACGCAGAACCTCTCTTTCTTTTCCTTAGTATTCCGCCCTTAAATAATGTCTATTTGAAGAAAAAATCTTAAAAGGTTAAACTATAAATAGTTTTTGAGTCTCACCAAAGAAAAAAAACCTTTACATTTATGAAGACAACGCAAAAAAAGCTGTTATTACAGTTGAGCCTGTAATGAGATATTCTTTTGTTTAAGAGTCATACAAGTGAGGCTATCGGGTCGATACAATGCTTGTCTCATTTGCATCTCATTTGCATGCATCCATTGTATCTGCTATTCGGAAACCTGTAGTCTTCAGCCAGTTTTTCCTGACAAACTAGTTTTTCAAACCTGTTTTCTATGGCGTTTTATCTGGTTTGACCAGAATTTAGCGAACAATACAAATAAGTACTGCAAAGATTAATTTGTATTCCATTGCAAACCCAGCGCATTCAGCGCATTAGATCATATATTTTAATGAATTTTTGTGCTATATAAGAGTTAAAATTATTATTTTTATTAAACCCCATTCATATTACAGGATTGCATTTCCCATAATAGTGCTTTGCGCACGCAGAGAAAATGCTTCCACTAATGGGACATTTCTCATTCATTCATTTAGTATTGCTCAGCTTTTTAAAACGCTTTAAAGAGTTGGACAATAACTTCCTACATTTAACTAATTTCTTAAATACCTGCGCCTAAACACTACAGGGTTAAATATTCTAGTCACAACTACCTGTCAACTGGGCCTCCTGTGGAATTGCTATTTCATTCATTTAGTATTGCTCAGCTCTTTAAAACGCTTTAAAGAGTTGGACAATAACTTCCTACATTTAACTAATTTCTTAAATACCTGCGCCTAAACACTACAGGGTTAAATATTCTGGTCACAACTACCTGTCAACTGGGCCTCCTGTGGAATTGCTAGCTCGTTACACACCAGGCCCTCTACCTGTGATTGGCCAGACTGTTTCTACCATTCCTTTTCTCACTCCAAGAAAGTGGTCGTGCATGTTGACAGTTGGGTCGCAGTGGCCTGGGATTAGCCACACTTGGTCTCCTACCTGAAAAAGTGAACACTTGAGAATAGACTCTTTTAGAATTAGCCAAATACCGCTGTGTTCCTTGATTACAGACTCATTTATACAGGATTGGCCTTGAATCAGTGTCTAAATATTCACAAATACCAACGATAAAGTAAAGAATGCATGCACAACTTCAACAATACAAACACTTTGAAATTCCACGGACCTTGACTGAATATATGAATACTGTATTCAAAATAATTCTATATGCAATCGAGGCTAACCCTGTACAACATAGAATTCGGAACTACAGCATTGGTGGAGTAAGAAGAGAAAAAAGTATTCAAAAGTACTGAATTAGAAAGAAGTCCAAAATGTACGAAAGAAAATATAAGAAACTAAGTGGAAATACATGTTTGCTGCACAAGAAAGAAAGAAATGTGCGACCCCTATCCGAGTTAGCAAAGGTATGTACGTACAATTTCCGAGAGAAAAATTATACCTACTTCACTAATATTTTTATTGCAAAGTAATTGGGAATATGAACTATAATCTAAATAGAAATTAAAAATGGAAATAAATGAAAGCTAAAACTTGCTTTTAGCATTACCTTCAAATCGCCGGACGGTCTAAGAATACCGTGTTCGTCTCCTCCACTGTGGTAAACCAGCTCAGGACGGTTCTTTACCTTTAGAAACATAAAAAAATAACTTTACATAGGTGTTAGGTAATAATATAGTTAGCATGTGAACTGATATTCCAATCTTTTTATTTGTGATTGGGCTACCTGTGTTGGGAAAACTCACCGTGGGTGGACCGGAATCAAGACTGACTGCCTTCATACCAGCATCCAGGACTGCTCGGTCACCAGGCTGTGTATTAAATGAGACATTCCAATGAGACATAATCGAAAATCCACTATTAACTTTGGGTGTAAACTTGACACCACAACATTACAAAGAGGGAGGTGCTGAGGGAGGGGAGGCTATAGATCCCACTCTTTGCTAATATACTCGCTAAATTTTCAAGTCATATAAAAAAACACTATTGGTTATTATCACGTCGGCCATGTTGGAGGACTAAGACAAAAGAATTATCAATGAATTCTTTTGTTATATCCTCCAACATGGCCACCGTGTCTTTTGTTATTTAATTCTCTTGGGAATGGTTGAAAACCATCAATAGCTATAAAAGGAAAAAATGGCACAGATTATGGGGTTAATAGATGCTTTGCACCATCATGTGATGGCAACCATGACAGGAGGCACAATCAAATCTGGTCTAATCTGGTTTACACAAGATAGACTTCAACAAGGAAACAGCTGTCATCAAAATAAAAAGATTTGACCCTCCACAAAAGTTCAAATTTTTTACTGACCCTCCCCTCCCCCCAAACAAAACATGCAATTTCTACTTACAGTAACACTTATGACAGTACTTAGAACAAACAGACTCTGCTCAAAGTCACTGAAAGGTTTGTCATCTTGGCCAAAATTTTTGCCATAATCTACGTCCATGAATACATATGAACCCTGAATCTGTCAAGGAAATAACTTTGATGCTTGATTTTATTCTATCTGTTAATGGCTGACAGCTCAGGGAGATGAGAGAGGGAGAGACCCTTAGTTTTTAGGCCCCCCTTTCTCTCAGATCTATACACATGGCTGCATTCTTTTACAAGGACTGCAGAGCTGGGGGGTAGGGGGCTGAGGGGCTATAGACCCCCAATAATTTTGTGGCCATATTATGAATTACTTGTTAGCACATGTTGTAAATGCCCCTCAAAACACTAGAAATTACACTAACAAGGGTCTCAGTTTATTGATGCTGCCTGTCTCCAAACCCCCCTAGGTGTTCCCGTCTTTGGCAGTCATTAGCCCACCCAATCAAAATTATGCTCCGTGGTCCCTGTCTCAGCCAAGTACTACAGAAGACATACAGTAGCTTTTTCCAGTGAGCAAAGGCGAAGCAAGACCCAAGCAATATTAATGTCTCATCATCTTCTAATAATTAGCTAATTTGCCTTGCTTGGAGACTATTCAGAGGTGTGGGCCTTTATTTTTAACTCAGCGGATCAGAGCACATATGCCTTAGAGCCCAAAGAACAGGTATCCACAGAAAGCCTGAGTAATAATTATTAGCTATTCTATATCAAGAATAAGGATACAGGCTGAACTTCTGTAAAAACTACAAGAAAAAAGAGAAGGAAAATAAGTGCAAATAGTTTAACTTTTTAGTACCTTGGGCAATATTACTCACATGTCTATAGTTGCAAGGTCACCGCTGTCCTCGCTTCAATGCACAGGCAAATTACCTTTATAAATGGTGCAGGAAAATGTAAAGAGGACTATTTTCTCATTGAAGTAACTTTTCCCCTAAAACCCACAGAATGCCATCATAAGCAGAAGTGATCAGAAAAAAAATTTACAGCAAAAATTAAGCAAGCCTTTACATACCTTTACTTGCAGCCTCAAAAGTGTAAGTACCAGTCCCTCCTCCAGTTACAACCTCACAAGCAATATTATTGGCTGAGAGGGCCTGTTAACAACACAATGGCAATGAACAGTTGACAACCTGTCTTCGTTTAAAGTCTGATGATTCTTATGTAGTTTCTACAAGGGGACATTTGAGGGGAAATTTGTTTGGACAGACCTAACCCCTGTTTTAAAGTCAAAGAAGATAAGGAGACAGCTGCAATGTTACTTTTAAAAGACTCTGAATGGCTAACTTTATAAAGAAATAATTTAGATAGCCATAGCAACACTTATCACACCATAAATTATTAAAGTAAAATTGATTTTTTTACTTAGTTTTATGTGAAAATATCATACCAGCCAAAATCTCACTTGCTTAAAAAGCAGACCTTTAGCTCGCATGGGGGGGGGGGGGGGGGGGGGGTGCGAACGCACCCCCTGCACCCCCCCTAGCTATGGGCCTGATTCCTATCATCAGTAAAAATCTATAAAGATCATCTGGTGTTTTTCTTACATCAAGAGTTTTCTTGGTCTTTTCAACTACTTTTCCAACAGCTGCTTGTCTGTCTTCAAATTTTCTTACATGCTGGTTCCAACTGGAACGAAATCATTGATGATATCAGATAATATTATTAAGAGTGGTCTTCTTATTCATAGGGACAGAGAAAATGCTGCTATAAGCCCTTACCCCTGGCCAGGGCTCTTTACCAATGCATTGAAAAAACCTCTGGGCTGATCTAACTCATGGCATGGCTAACCTACAGATTGAACCCTAAATCGAAGTCAGAGGAAGGCAAAGTCATAGATGGAATTGGAATTTAGCATGTTAGGATTTGCAAAAGAAAGAAAACTAGAAAAAAAACACCGAGTATCAAAAATTAAGCCTGATCAAATGAGATGCCAAGTCCTGAACCTAAACCTGAGACCCCAGAGGTGAGAGTTGAGTGCACCCTTGAATCCTAAATTCAAGAGAGGTACTGTATGATAATGTCAATAAATATTATTTATAAATTAATGGTATTTTCTAACTGCAAGTTATAGACTGCTCTACTGAAGTATCTTATTGCTTCTCCCTTAAACAAGTTCCATTGGGATGATATACAATCTATAGTCTCAATTACCCAGAATCAAAACACTGATCTATACTGAGAAAGTCCTCCCCTGCCCTCCCCTCTCAGTTTTGATGTCTTACCCCTGATACGTTTGTATTCCTTTAAAAACAAGATTTGGCAGAGAAATTATTTCCTTGGCCAAAGCAACAACTGGTTCTCCTGGCTCCACACCACATCTATCTTGCCCAACATTAACTTCAACAATGATATTAACAGTTGCACCAAAAACAGAAGCAGCCTGTGATATTTCACGTGCATTTTGGATGTTGTCTACACACACTGAGAGTTTAGTCTGTTTGGCCAAAGAAGCTAGACGATAGAGTTTTGAAGTCCCAATGACCTGGAGAAATGCAAGGTAAACATGTCATAATGATGATGATGATAAGGGTGATGGGGATGATGCTGAAGATGTTGATGATTATGAGAATGTGGTAATCATGGTTATGTACCCTGGATGTACCCTGGGTTGCAGAGGCCCTCTTATTCCAGTGTTTCTAAGTCATAAATTTCATAATATGACCAAGACCCAATGACTGGGAGAGAAGTATTGCAGTAAGTGAGCTTCTGGAATTCAGGGCAATGGTAATGGTGATGATGGTGATTATAGGATGTTGGTGATGGCTATGGTAGTGAAGTTGTTTGAAGAAAAAGATGATTGAGATGGTAGTAGTGGTGGTTAATGATGCCCATTGATGATCATTATAATAGTGATTATAGTGATGAAAATAATGAAGTAGTAGTGGTTTGTTATGCATACATTATCTATAGAAAAATACTTCATTATTAATTACCTCATTGGATATCAAGATATCTTTAATGCCTGCAACAACCTGAATTATGAATAATAATAATAGGAGTTTCTTAATATAGCCCATTTCAAATATCTCAATGCGCTTTACATTTATGACTAGTGGAGGACTTTACAGGCTGCATACAAAAGCACTATTAGCAGCCATTATTAGCAGCCATGCAGCTTACAATCATGAGTGTGAATTGTTAGTAGATTAGCATTATGCCTCCAAATTGGTATAGGCTATTGAACTGGGAGACAATCCCCTACTCTTATACGAATAATTCAACAGGTTCTTTTATGTCCCCCATTTTACTGTAGGTTAAGAGGGGTTGGGAGACAGGGCCTATGGTTTTAAGTCCTTGTCCAAGAAGACTTGAAGGTCTAACCATTCAACATTTTAAAAGTCAATTTTAACCATTCCAAAATTCCAGTCCCAAATGTTTACAACAGCCATCTTAAAACTGCAATCATTGCACAGGTTATCTTACCATACTTTCTGCTTCAGAGAGTTTCTGACAACAAAGACCAACTGCACCATGCTCTACCTAAAAAAAAGGTAAAGTACATATATTTAACGTCAGTAGTTCCTTCAGCTGCAACTGCTATCAATGGAAGTCGATGGTGCGCACTGTTCCATCCGTGCTCTATTTTAAGAGAATTTAAAGCTGAAGCTACACGGATTAGAGAGAAGTTGAAACATGTGGAGATCCTAAGGATCGAACCATGGACCTCAGGCTCTGAAGGTCGAAATAGATATATTCAATAGATTTTTTCAGACAAAATGGAAAAAAGTATCAATTATTTAAATTTATATATAATCCTCAATCTACACCCTGAAACAACATTGAAACTGATCAAAGTCAGGACATTGCTAACTCATAGATTAAGCCCTGAAACAACATCTGGGCTGGTCTAAGTCAGGGCACAACTACAGTAACTGATGGATCCATTTGGAATTCTAGCATATTGTTAGTCTTTGCATGAATCAGTCAATCTATCGATCAAGGGTGAAGGAAGAAAGAAAGAAGGGAAGGAAGGAAGAGAGAAGGGAAGGAAGGAAGAGAGAAGGAAAGGGAGGAAAGAAGGAAGGGAGACAGAAAATAAGGTGTTTTTAATTTGTATACCACTGATGAGAAAAATGAAACCAAAATGGAAAGAATAGTCTATAAAGTTTAGTATAAGTAGTCCACTGACACAACAATCTATCTATCAATCAAAAACTGAATGAAAAATGGCAAAATAATTAATATTGAATCACTGCAAATATTCCTAAAGGCTTTTGTTTTAGATCTAACCTGCAGATGTGCGATCGTTGGACACTTGTGCGCCTTTCCGTGTGGGCGAACCGCGACCCCAGGGAATCTCTCCATGCTTTTTGGCAGCTTTGCGAGATTTCTTTCAAACTTATCTAGATCAATCAAAAGTGCTGGGGTGTCCACTTCGCTAATCTTTTTTCCTATCAGGCTAAACATCCTTGCAAAAGGTTTAAAAAACAGGCTTATTGCTTGTCTTCGTAGAGCCATTCACTAAAAACACGATAACAACCTGGCGTCACTCGCCATGTTTACCCAGAATCCTGTTGGAACCAAGAACCTGGTATTGGGTTACCTGTGTTTCTATTTGCATAATATATCCTTCCCTAGAAATCAAAGTTCTGCAAATCTCTCGATCTTATTCACCCCTCCTTTGAAGAATGCGCTCTGCTCTAAGGTGCGATCGCCCTACTACAAGCGGGCACGAAATCTCGACTGAATCTCTCCTAAAACTAGTGCGTACATCTGACGCAAAAATCACTTCTCCTCCTTTGTCACCTGTCACGTCCTAACACCCAGGGTCTTAAACAACGTAAAATGTAATGGATAATTTATTTAATCAAAAATATTAATTAGATAATAAACCAAAATAAAAAACGATTTCCTTGAAGTGATACCGGAGACGTGATTAGATGATCAAATCCGTGTGAACTCTCTATTGACCTCTCGCTGTTAAACCTCGATTAACCATTATGATAGGTTCCGTCCGATTCCGTCCGGCAATTCAGGTATCGGTTTCATATTCATTCAAGAGAAGAGAGCGTGGATTGTGAGCCAGTCGATCTGAAGAAAGGACTCAGTAACTGCTGTCTCTACACAGATTGAAACGCAAAGTGGACCAAAATGGCAATCTTACACGCCTTACTGTTGGTCTTATCAATGGCCGTTTTACAGCCGACAAGTAAGGTTTTCTCCAATATTTTCTAGTCGTTTAATGTTTTGGCGACCCAGACAGGAATTCCAGATCTAGCACATTTGCTTGGTCTGATTTACACTAAATTTTCCTCATTTAAAAAGCGAATTCCGATGCAACCAAGTTCAAAATTTAACAACTTACCGTCAGAATGCGTGGAAGTTCACTCTTTTTACGCTAAAAACGCGCGAACAACGTAGACATGGAAAGGTGTCAAAAATAAGCCATATTATTAAAAATCTAATTGATCTTCCCCATTGTCCCCAGAACTCTATAAAATAACCAAATAATTAATGAGCTCTTTAAAAAAATAGGATTATGAAATGCTAATGTGGACCTGGAGACTTCAAGTTACGTGAAATTCTATTCCAATTAGTGCACAAAATATATAATTTCGCTATGATCCTACGATCAGATTTTTTTATTTTCCATCTAAAACTGGGTATTATGAAGTTCTACTTCAAAAAATGAAATAGAAGGAAAGGGGGAATTAAACTCTTCCAGACAAGCTACTTCAATCGGATCCCAAAACTACCTAACAATCCGCCTACTCCAATCCGCAACTCTAATTCAGTCAACCAGTTCAGGAATCAAGTCATACCTACATACATACTTAACTGTGGCCAAGCATCTTGATGTCAATAATGTAAATCAGATGGAAGTCCATATGTCCTAAGTGCTGCTCAACACGTGATATCCTCTCCAAAAACTTTGCTGCTTCTAATTTAATTAGTCTGTATCCATTCTACTTCAAAGAACAATCCAAAACAATTAACTTTAATGACATGTTAATGAACTACTAATACTATGATTACAAAATCCTAGATCTACTACTGATATTATACTGTTCTACCAATATTATTTAAGTTTGCTGCTGCTAAGGGTTGGAAAGAATTTCATGCCCAAGGATTTGAGAGAACTTAGCTCTTTATTTTTTAAGCATTTTTTAGATTTTGATAGAAAAGAGCACAAGAGTGTACTGTACGATATATATTTTTTTATGTATTTATTTCATTATTTAATTTATTTAATTATTTAACCAATAATCTACGCTTAGGCACGGAAATCCCGCGTTTCCGATATATCTTTTGTAGCCTAATGTTTGTATTTTTCTTTTTCGAGGCCCGTATAGACACGGCTAAAAAACCGCTGCGTATGCGCCAAAATTCCCGCCTGTTGCGGAAAACAAGATGGCTGACGATAGAGTGTTTCAGGGGCGGCGGAAGCTGAAAAATTTTGGGGGGGCACTCCAATATTTCACGGTACCTTGAAATGACCCCCCCCTCCCTGTTTAGCTTGATTACAAACGTGTATGTGTGATATTTCAATCAGTAACATTTTGCGCGCATTACACCACTTGCAATTGTGCTGAGAGACACAAAAATGATGCAAGTCGTCGCTAGATATATCGTATATTTTTTAGATACAGAAAATTATGTAATATCAAAATAATAAATAATGGTAATCATAACCAAATCTCATGCGTTTTTTTTTTTTGTGTGTGTGTGAGGCATTATATTCTGGGGGAGCCAGGCCCCCCCAAAAAATCTAGTGGGGGGGCCAGTGCCCCCCCGGCCCCCCCGCTTCCGCCGCCCCTGTGTTTCCCGTGCTTCAGAATGCTCATATTTCCAATGACCCCCAGTATTTCAGTTTGACTTTGATTGGAGATCAGGAGCAAACAGATAAATCTGTAGACCCTATTGAACATGTCCATAGTCTTTGAAAATGCTGTTTTGGGACAACAATATTGATAGTCATGGCAAAAATCCGGTTGCAAACCACAACAGACTTAAGCTCAAGACTGTGATATTTCCCATATTTTGTTCATTATTTGTCATTCTTAAACATATCAAATGAGCACCTGATTCTAAGGATGAGTACCAAAACAATTTTTGTCTGACTCGCATTTTTTCCTTTCTTGTACACGAAGTCTTCAACGAGATACCTGGAACCGACTCCTGAACCGATTCCCGTACGAATAACAATCGTGAATAATTCATACGGGAGTGAAAAATGTTGGTAAATATTTGCTGAAACGACTCCCGTACGAATAACAATTGCGAATAATTCGTACGGGAGTGAAAAATGTTGGTGAATATTCAACAACTTATCAGTAGGCTAAGCATCTGATACGGCTTTGGCTTTTTACTCTCGTCACTAGTATTTTGACTTGCCTAAAGGCTCGCCAAAATACTCCGTGACTCGTAAAAATACACAACCGTATCAGATGCTTAGCCGACTGTTAACCTCCATTTCATATTTTGATAAGTAATGAAGAGCATCGCATTTATCAAAAAATCTGAAATGTCAGTTTTCGACGTGAATATAAACTGGGAAAATCGAGTATTTAAAGATGTTCAAATAACGGTGTTAACAGCGAGTGATAGGCCCATCCATTAATCTTTATGATGTTGCACAAACAATCCTTCAACCCCACCCCCTGGTCTCCTCACGCGATAAATAATAATTGTTCCCTTATACTTTTTTTTTTTTTTTGATTACAGAATCCGAAATTATTGTGCCATTTTCTTCAGAAATATTTATCCCATTCGTTGAAATTAATATATTCTGTACGGTTAAAAACGAGCATTTCATTGGTTGGTTTAAAGATGACAGTAACATCAAAATCCCCGTGGTGCCGAGGAGAGCGGACGCGAAAGGCAAACCTGCTGTTGTCATAGAAACTCGTGTTGGCACTCTGAAAAAGACCTGTATACTGATAATCCCAAGAGGAGTCGGTTTTAGAACTGCCACTGGGAGGTATATTTGTAAAGGGCAAAGAAATCAAGAAATAGTCGTTGTACAATCGAGATGTGAGTACACAGTCCTTTCAAAAAAACCGGTTGTCGCTGACCGGCCTAGCGACCACGCGATTAGACCGAAAAGGAGTATGGGTAAAAATCACTGAAGCGGCTAGCTGCATATATTTTTAGCCACGTCTTGAGCTCGCAGAATTCCAATTTTGACTAGCCATGCTTCGAGCATACAGCCGAATATTTTCACTGGCGAGCGGTTTGGATGACACAAGTTCTCGGCATGAAAAGTGAAGAAGTAGCTATTTACTCGTTTTCGTATATTTACTTACTTATCGCAGGACCCGAAGGCACACATTCATTTGAGCTGTACTCTCCACAGCATTATTATACACTCAATAAGCCTGAAGCGAGATGACGTTTTACCCCCGTCTCTAGACCATAATCCTTTTCTCATTGCTTTTGTTCTTTGATTATGACTATTGTTCCAGTATTCTCTAAGGAATCAAAAATTTTAATATGAAAGAATTTTAAAAACTATTATAGTATAGAGTCGGGGGTAAAACGTCATCTCGCTTCAGGCTTATTTAAGAATCGTTGTCGGGTTCAGAAACATAGAACATAAAAGCTGAGACCGAAATGGCACATGGGAAATGACATAATTATATTATAATTTATTCATTTCTGCCATCCATGCAGTCGGTTTAGAATGCCAAACGGGCAATTGAAAACAGCGGATGATGCCACCGGTCGCCGGTCACAGTATGTATCTAATTAACGTACTTCCCATGTGCCATTTCGGTCTCAGCTTCTATGTTCTATGTTTCTGAACCCGACAACGATTCTTCAATTGAGTGTATTCTATAGCGCGAGCTAAGAATGTATTGCTTCGGTAATTTTACCCATACTCCCGTTTGGGCTAGTCGGGTAGTCGCAGAGGCGGTCAGCGACAACGTTTTTTCAAAAGACTATATCACAGAGGTGTACGCAGTGGTCTTGTACCTCATTCACGCACATGTGTGTACCTAGCTCGTGGAAGGGGGGGGGGGGGGGGGAGTTTCTTGCATATCTTCTGGTTTTCATGCAAAATGAAGATTCATGTTCGTTAATTCTTTTATAACGAACAATATATTTGTTATCACCGTCACTTCATCTAGTTGTTCATCCATCCATTCATTTTAATATTTACTTATTTGTCAGTCCTCCAATCCATCCATCTGCCCTGTCACACATCCATTTATCCACCCTTCCATCTATTCATTCATCTCGATCATAGTGCATTTTATTCACGTTATATTTGATATTTTGTCGTCTTAGTGACCCTACACGAAATCCAGACCACGCAACATCTTTATCTGGGCACCAATGCAACAATCATCCTTGGTGCTTTCTCCTACCCACATTCCAGGTTCCAGTGGAGAAAAGACAATGTTTCTATAGACTTCAGCCAAGATCGTTTCGCCCTCCAAGATGACGGCTCTATTCACATCTTCAACGTACAAGAATCTGATGCTGGGGTTTACGACGTGAATATCAACTGGGAAAATCGATTATTTAAAGATATTCAAATAACGGTGTCAACAGCGAGTGGTAGGTCGATTCATCCATCCATCCATCCGTCCGTCCATCCATCCATCCACCCACCCATCCACCCATCCATACCCATGCATCCATCCATACATCCATCCATCCACCCATCCATCCACCCACCCATCCACCCATCCAACCATCCATCCATCCATACATCCATCCATGCATCCATCCACCCATCCATCCAACCATCCATCCATGCATCCATCCACCCATCCATGCCTCACACTTCAAAACACAAACACTTCATAGATCAACTGTTCATGGTAAGGGCACGTTACAGCCACCGTAGCCAACGCCTTGGTGTCACCTCTACTCATTCCTTCTCGATCTTTCTTTTCTCTTTGCAGTTTCCGAAGTCTTTGTCCCATTTACTGAAGCAACCCTCAAACCAAAATTTGGTCTTTCAATCGTCTGTTACATCAGGAACGAGCATTTCATTGGCTGGTTCAAAGCTAACAGCAAGATCAAGATCCCTGTGGTGGCGAGCAAAGCGGACGTCAAGGACGAACCCGCTGTAGTCATAGCAACTGTCAGTAACAAAACAACAGAAGCTTTGATGATATTTCCCAGGGGTAGTCCGGTCTCTAATGCAGGGAAGTATGTTTGTACGGGTGGAATACACCGAGCAGTGGTCAAAGTGATTTCCAAGATTATATAGACTGAGGTCGCTACATTATGTTTTTACAGATATTTCGATCGTGTTTTAAAACTGAAAGAGCGGATTTTTTTTGAGCGACACCACAGGGAGCCCAATTTAAATTAAGCTGAAATAGATCAAAACGAAATCAAAATAAAATGTATTTTGTTATATTTTCTCAATAGTTTGCATCATTTAGGACACTATATTAACCTCAATACCAAAAAGTTAATAAAACGAGTAATTACAAAATTTAGGTGTTATGAAATCGTCACATGACCTTTGACCATGCACACATTCCACAGGCAGCCCAACCAGTGCACTTGAAGCTCAAATATGAAGTATTTTTTTTAGATACGTGAAACTATTTAAAAAATTTGTTTATATATTGATGAATTAATCTAAAAATAAATTTATTAAGAAAATGTCTTTACTGTGACAATTTCACGTATCATTGAAAAAAACTTATATTTTAGTTTCAAGTACACCGCTTGGGCTGCCTGTGCACGTTCAGTCCACGTGAAGTCGATCCGTGAAATAAAGGGTTTGTATTTGGAGACGATTTTGAAGTAATACTCGATATTTTAAAAGCTGAAGAGGACATGGAAAGGAAGTTTGTAGAAGCTGTAGATATGGTAAGTCTAAATCATTGAATAGACTGTGAGTTTTAAACTGAAAAACATCGACAAATTCCAAGCACGCTGAGAGCAACTTATCGCTAGTTCTGTCAACGACTGTCAACAGGGTTTCAAATGAAAATTCAGCTTTTACTGCTACTAGTCTTTATATACTGCAAAGACATATAAATTTATGTCTTTGTGTCATAATAGCCTCTATCATCCATTTTTAACGATGTTCAAATTATGTAAAAGTACTTTTAAACCAAATATTAAAGAATAAAACTATTCATATCCAATCTCCAAAGTTATGCATTGTAAACGCTACAAAATTGTAAACTTTATTTTTTCATGTGAAAGATAAGTATAATTTCTAATTATTTTATAGTTCTCTTTTTGATATGTTTACGATTTAACGTTTTGTACCTCTTAGTTTTCTCGGTAGCAGATTTCATTTACTTATGCGGGATCCCTGTGGATATCAGGGCGGGAAAAGTGTGCGCGTGTGCATTTTTGGGTCGGGATCATTGGTATTGTGTTTTCTTGAACAATTTGACGCATGCGCGTAGGTCTATTAGTTATGTCTACAAAGTACATGTTCGAGTTGTTTTTACTAACCAAAGGGAACCCAAGTACTATTTTTCAAATATTTAATTCCAGATGTAAAAAGAATATTGAAAGTAATATTGAGAATCGGAATTAAAAAAACGATATTTTTTGCTAATGCACTGGCACTTGCTGTTTAACAATCGTTCAGTTGCGCGCCTCATTGTGGGGCGTAGCCAGAATTTTTTCGAAGGGGGAGGCCTGAATGAAAATATGCGCCATTTTGTTTGAGCGACCGAAATGCCGAAGAAAAACATTTAAAAACGACATTACTTAATACATTTTGTTTTTACTAATTCTAAAAAGCCGCCATCTTGTTGTCACGAAGGGGGTTGCCCTTCCCCCTGCCATTGTGAATAAGGACTGGGACCATTTCAAGGAAGAATGGGAAATTGCACGAGGGAATTTGTACCTGAATCATGGTACAACGTCCTACTGATTGTTGAATTTTATTCAAAAAAACAAAAATCGTTCATCATTGCACGTCGGAGAGTTACTTGGAGCAGTATTGAGAGGAACCATTTCCAGGAAGGAAATTGTAACATTTATGGGGACTGAAATCGCCCCTGTCCAGGAATTTGGATCTAACTCGTTGTACAAGGTCCTACTGATTATTGAATTGTATTTTCTAAAATTTCGTTAATAATTGCATGTCGAAAGGTAACTGAAGAAGTATGACGTGGAACCATTTCCAGGAAGGATGGAGACATTGGGCCTGTCCAGGAATTTGGACCGCATCCATAGTACAAAGTCTTACTTATTTATGAATTGTTTGTCGAATAAAAATGTTCGTGAATTATTGCACCTCAAAGGTACTTGGGGTGGGACTATTTCCAGGAAGGACGTGGAAATATCGCCTGTCCAGGAATTTGGACCGCATCCATAGTACAAAGTCTTACTTATTTATGAATTGTTTGTCGAATAAAAATGTTCGTGAATTATTGCACGTCAAAGGTACTTGGAGTGGGACTATTTCCAGGAAGGATGGGGACATATCGCCTGTCCAGGAATTTGAACCAGATTCGTGATACAAAGTCCTACTGATTTCTAAATTGTATATCAAATACAATAGTTTATGAATTCCTTAGATGCGCAGACTTGGAGCAGCAATGCGTGGGTACATTTCCAGAAAGCTCGAGTAGACTTCCTGTCCTGGAATTTTGACCAGATTAGTGAAGTAGCATTATGATAATCACAAAAACAATGAACGTAATGATAAAATTCTTTCACGATTTTGATCAAGGTATTTAGGCTCTCGATTCTAAATGCACCAATACTTGCATAACATTAATACCTTCACCTTAACTCCCCAAGACCCCGTTTTCTTCTTTTTCTATATAACCCAGCTCATTCCAATAGACCAGGAATCAAGGAAAATAGTATGGTTGCTTTGTGGTGCGTTTCAAATCGTTACATGTAATTATATATACCAATAAATCAGGCAAGACGCTACCCAGGTTTAGTGTCAATCAGTTTATCATCTGTAGTGTCGAGTGAAGCATTAAAATACTGATTTTTCATTAGAGGCTTTGCACCAACACGTGATGGCAGCCATGACAGGAAGCATAGCAATAGATTCGAGTCTTTTCCCCTGAGAAACTGAATTCTTTATCTTCTTTAGTTTTATTTTAGTTGTTTTTATTTTGTCAACTTCGCCGAAGAATAAACAAAACAAGTCAACAAAACCAGAAGTAGGCGACAGGGTGACCGCAGCAGCGAAGCCCTTTTTTTCATGTAAATAAGTTGAGATCATTGCTGCCATCACGTGATGAGTGGTGCAACCTCTACAGGATAGCCATGTGGCCTGAGACTAAACAGAGCCACTCGGGTCATTTGTACGTGAGTCTTACGTTCTTTTTTCGGAGCTTGCGTCGCTTTGGGTAAAGTTACCAAGTGACCTTTTACCATTAAACCCCTGCATTGGTTGATTGCTTATCTCATGAAGTGGGGATTGTTTGTCTTAACGAAAACATGTTAAGGGTTTTCTCCTGGTTTCCAGGCTTCTCAAAATGTTTTGCATAAGAAAGGATTTCGTCCCCCAAAGGGAAAAAAAGCTTTGTTCTAGTATTCACCATGACGCCGCAAATAAAATCCCCCTAGAATTGAAACCCAGAGTTTCGCTTGCCGAGGTCAAAAATTGCACGTTCTGTCATACTGAATGGAATTAATTCATTCATTCTACATGAATGATAGATCGGTGTGTGTGTGTTAGACAGGATAAAAAAATTAATTAATCAATTAATTAAATCTCCAGAATGATAGATCGGTCTGTGTGTTAGACAGGGGAAGAAAATAGAGTTCCATTTATTGGCGCTGTCAAAAGAAGAATCGGGTCAATTCCGATTCTATTCATTCCTTCCGGTCAAACAACCCCACGGGAGATCAGTAATAAACTACAAACGTCGGTAGTTATATTCAGTAGAATCGAATATCAACGGAAGAAAACATAGAGAATATTTTTCTCCCGCTGTCTGTTGCAATACACGCGGGAAGGATGCTCTTCCATATGGGACACCTACTAACCCACCATCCGTAGGCCTACCGCGCGGAAACCGTCGGCTTTGGCCAAAAAATATCGGCCTCAGTTTCTTGGAATTTTGCCTGGAATGAGTTGAAATAGTCCAATCCTATTGGAGGCTGATTTTCTTCTTTTAGCCAAAAATTCGCATTAAACAGGAGGACCTCGAACAACTTTTAAATCAACGTACTTTTTTTCAGTTAGGAGTCCGTGAAAAGTTTTTGGCGTTTAAGTTTTCGATTTCATTCAAGAGGATCTTCGTTGACAGCGGTGTCTTGTAGATTTTTTTTTGTGTGTGTCTGGTAACTGGATGACTGAAATCCATTCATTCTGCTCTGTTCCCAGCACTTGAGGGATATAATCCAACAATGGTGACGCCTCTTGGCGTCGGTAAAGCGATAAGTAGTGATGACACATGACCAGTTCACTGGGTTATAAAACCGAGCACCTCGCCGACCAAGATCACAAAGTTCAAACTACAAAGCTACACTGTTATACTAGTAAAATCACAGCTTCATTAAGCATTCAAGATGGGATCCATGGTGCTTGTTCTACTCGTTGTGACTTGTTTATCAGTGGGAAACGTCCTAGGACAAGGTGCTGGTTGCTGCAACACGTTTGCTCCAGCCCAGAAAGCGTTTTTGAGGAAGATGCTACAAGAAGAAGCCAAGGGGCTGCGAGCCGGGATGATGAGTGCGTTTTCCACCCCTAAAGGTAAAATTGCAATAGAAATCTTTTCATATTTTTGTTAGTCAAATTTTGTTGCCTTACCTGGAACGGTGCAACGTTGCGCCGTGAGAGAAAGATAAAACAGGAACTCTTTACCGTCTTCACTTAGAGATATTTCTAATTAACCTTCTTTTAAAACTAATCTTAAAACTCATTTATTTAAAATAGCTTTTTCTTTACAAGTTTTTCTATTATTATTATTTTTTATTACCTTAAGATATTCGTTTTGATTTTAGAAACGAAAAAAAAAAAAAAATTAGTACAAATTTTACCGCTGTGCGCGCAAGCAAGTACTTAGAATTCTGAATATCCATTCTAGGCGTTCTGACCAGGAACAAGGTGCAACTTATTTTTTAATTGATGTCATTGTCTTTCGGAACTAAACTGGCTTAATGCTCTTTTTCCCTCCCTCTACTGCGATTTTCGATATTCTGAGAACTCAAACATTTGTAAACGGCTTGCTGTGAAATTGTTCGTACGTTCTAGTCAGTATACTACTGCTGGCAGGAGTCAAGAACGTAAATGGTAATGGCTGATATTTTTTGATTGAATCAGCTTGCAGCCCAGTTCGTAGAACATCGAAAACCGCAGCAACGGCGCGTGCAGACAGGGAAATTCAATCTAAAGCTGATTTACCGGTGTGTCGTTTAGCTGGGTAACTCGACACTGTAAAACATGCCCTGTTTCTTCTAGTACTGACTCGAAAAATCATATTGCATTTTAAAAAAGATCTGTAAAGGTGTAATTCTATGGTCAATGATAAATTACTTGAAATAAAACAGCACGGGCATGATTTGGCTGTGGTTCTCAAAGAAAACGTCGAGGAACTGAACCGAGTTTTACCAAACTTCGCGGTAAATCTAAGGAAAATCTAAAGTTCAGAGAAAGAGTTCAGCATTAAGAACAAAGGCAATTGATCAAGATTTAATCTATTTTGTCTTCCGCTTTTTTTATTTTTTATTTTTTACGCCAAAAAAAGGAATTCCGTTCCTTTGCGCAAAATTTCCCCTCAAGCTGATACATTTTGATTAAGAAAAAAGTCTGGTTAGAAGATACACCAAGATTGTTATGTAATCGTGTCATTTGGTCTACGCAATATCTTGTTTCAATACCTTGAACCTCTCTCAAAATGGACCCTTTTAAAGGAAACTTAGATACGAGAGAAAAAAAAAAAAAAAAAAAAAGAAGAAAAAGAAAGAAAGACAACAGGCTTTTTGAGGAAATTTTGAGGCATTGACCATAAGTGCGGCAGTCTTATTTCGTAACAAATTGCGAGACAAGTTGCAAGAAAGATGTTCCTTTTTCAAGTAGGATTAGTTGTCTTGCATCAAGTGGTTTTGCCAAACACTTCATTTTAATCCTTGTAAAGCCGATCCGAGGTGTGGCACGATGATAGATTTTCCAAATCAAGGACATTTGTTAAAAATCATACTTGGTCGATATCCTAAGGTTGTTTGCCGTTTGGAAGGAAGGTGGCAACTGGAGAGAATAGAGAATCGAGTAAGGACTTCGATTTAAGTCCCACTCTCCACCCCCCATCACGATTCTTTGTTTGCACATGACGTCATAGGCGCCATCTTGGTTGAATCTAACAAAAGAATTGTCAATGAATTGCCTTTTGTTGTTTTTCAATATGGCTGCCTTGTCACGTGAGTGAAACCCTCTATAGCAAGACAAGGCTTTACTTTGGCATTTATCTTTTGATAGCCATGCTGAATACTTTTGTTTTTATTTTTCAGCGCAATGGTTCAACCTTTCAACAAAACCAGTTTGTTTTGGAGCCAAAGAAAACCAATTTGGCGCCTTCAACATCAGAGCAGAAGGCTTCTTGTCTGCAATCAAACTCGTCCACGTCAGCGGTTCAGTCACGTGTGATAAGAACTCATGCGCAAAGAACCTGAATCAGTATAACAGCAAATGGGGCTGTGCGCCCAATCACCCTTTCGTGGGCAAGACACCGCTGAACACCGTAATCACCACCTCAAACAACAAGATCGTTTTCCCAAAGGACCACCACTTCACCCACGAACATACCAGCCTTTGGTACGACATGGAGCAGTTTGATTCCAACTCCAACTTCCTGGTCTTTCAGCGCTTCCATGATCCCCTGTACGTAGCCGCAGGACAAGAACTGCGATTGTGGTTCGGAGAAGACTTGAAAGATGTCAGCGAAGATGATAATGGCGGCCAGACGTGCGCACGTGTCTTTGGTCTTTACCTTTAAGGACGATTTATGTAGCATTTGGCCCCCCCCCCCCCCCCCCCATTTTTGAAATATTCTGACCTCCGTGACCACAAATCCATCCCCCTCACAACTTAAAACCGACTATGTATATTCTCTACTGTATTGTTCGATCTTGTCCCTTATCATTTAGTACAAAAAATCTTTCTGCATCCAAATATCAGTTATCGAAGTATGGAATTTATAAGCTGCACACGCACAGATAACTGGCCCGACGAATCGTCACTGGAATTTTGGGACTAAATTTGGGTACGCGAGAAGGCCCCTCCTTGACTTGTAATGAATCGATGTTACAATAAATGATTGAATTGTGAAAAGCATTCATTTTCTGAGGTGTCTTGGGTGGCGTTGTCTGGGGTAAGATTTACAAAGGGATCCCATAAATTAGATTTTTAAACAAATGTATCCCTTCAGTCTAAAGTGACTGCCTACTTTTGAACGTTCGCTGATCACCAAAACAGCTGAATAATCTTCACTATTTTATTGAAGAACCATACACGTTTTGAACATCAAGAGGGCAAAACCCTCGAATTTTGCACGGGACTCTATACTCTTTTGTAAGCGGCTCGAAACAACTTGAAAATTAAGAGGAAATTTTTTTCAATAATGAGCAATAATGGCAAAAAGCGCCAAAAACTATACTTTCGTATGAGTTTTGATCCCAATTTTCGTTTTGGCTTAACTCACAAACCATCTAAACAGTTAGAAACTGATGTACTATGATAAAATGCCTGTTTGAAGCGGCATTTTCAATCGTACAAAGATGTATTGCTGCATTTGTGTTAGAATGTTGCTTTGTCAGGCTTTTTTATTGAAAATATATGGGAAATAAGCAAATGAAGGCCTAAACCTCATTTTCGAATAAAAGTTTTGCTTTGGGTTAACACTTGTCTTGAAAGACAATCAATATTGGTCTCATTGACTGTAGTGTGACCAAACCAAAGGGCAGGGTAATAAGTGCAATTATTCCAGGTATATTGACTTGAAAGACAATTAATATTGGTCTCATTGACTGTAGTGTGACCAAACTAAAGGGCGGGGTAATGAGTGCAATTATTCCAGGTATTGCCTTGAAAAACAATTAATATTGGTCTCATTTACTGTCGTCTGACCAAACCAAAGGGCGTGGTAATGAGTGCTATTATTCCAGGTATTGACTTGCAGTCTGCTTTGAAATAACAATAATACATTAATTTTACATTTCGAAAATTCTATATCGACGCGTTGCTATAGCTGTATCCATTAAGAATTAAATAGCTAGAAAAGCTAATTCCCAACAGTGGCAGAAATATTACTCTAGGCATAATCATTAAAGTGTATATGACACGAAAACATTCCATCATTTAAAATGTATAGTTTGTTAGTAATAATAAATATATCGTAACCAAATTTGTTTCAAAAGCTTATTTCTTGAGATACTTGCGAAAGTTAATCCCAATTTGTGACGTCATTTTGTTGACACGTACTCTAGATTCAGTAGTAATGTACTAAATATAAATTGTAATTCATATGAATTAACAACAAAAGACATATTTTAGTCAGCTTCATTTGATAGCTTACGTAGTACTCTTCCAATGTTGGGAAACTGAAAAGTGTACTACTTGAAATTAAGATTCTATATTCAAACATATTTCATGTATTTGCAACTAAATCTGGAGACTTGTAAACAAAATGACGTCACAACTCGTGCTAAAATTTTTTGAATTTCGAGAGAAATGCGTTTTTGGAACAAATTTAACCGTGATATTCTTATTAATGCCAATAAAATACACATTCTTAACATTAAAATTTTTTCGTGTCATATACACTTTAACGAGTGCTAATGGTGATTAACGAGTAAAATAACAAAGGTTTGTTGACCCCACCATGAGCTAAATTTGATTACACCCTTCAACAAGGAAGCTCCTTTATCAATTGATAGAGGTATAACAGAAAATTTTTTCTGAAACTGTAGAATATATCGACTAACAAGAGACATCCTTCACCCCAAATTCCTAATTTCTCTCTGTTGGGAGGTGAATATCGTAAATTAGTATAATTTTAGACTTGAATATAGAGTTTCGCGCGCTGTGATTGGTCGAGCGACCAGTGATTCTGGAGAGACGATTAATCACTGCTCGAGTGCTAATTATGAGGTTTCCCAAAGTTAGCCAGATCTGAAGGAGTTTGCCTAATGGTCGTGGGTCGTGGGTCGTGGGTACGAAGTCGTGGGTCGTGGGTACGAAGTCGTGGGTCGTGGGTACAAAGTCGTGGGTCGTGGGTCCGAAGTCGTGGGTTCCAATTTTTTTCCAAATTTATCATTTATAAATTTAAATTTATCACTATACTTCCAAAACGAAATCGTGTGGCTTTGTTCCTATAAATTCGGTGTAATTGTGGGTTGTGCAAGGTAGTCTGTGTCTGATTTGCGTGACAGTGTTATAAAAATACACCAAAATTGGTGGCCTGGAAAACCTTTTAGCACTTTCTTACATTTCATTTATATTGGCCTTGCTGTTCAAACATAAATTTGGCGGAAAAAAAGAAAAAGAAAAAGAAAAAAACAACAACAACTAGTTTTCTACCTTGTCTCGCTTCAACGAGGAGTCTTCAATGGACTTTATCAAGATGTTACCTAGAAACTGGAGCGACAAGCCGCTGCAAACGTGTGAAGTTGATGGACAGCAAATTCGCGTTTCCGGCATCGCGTTTCTCCTCGTTCTATGTTTTTTGTCGTTGCGAGAAAGCTTGTTTCACTATTTCTTAGTAGTTTTCTGTGTTAGTATGGAAATCCTGAGTAAACGACTCGAAAGTGCGGGGTTTACCGTTACCTACGACTCCAAGGTAAATAGGGACTGCTTTTATGCAGCGGCAGCGTATCAGTTGGGCTTAAATACCAAGAAGGTCAAAGAAGTTATATTCAGTAACTTAGAAAAGAACCGATTTGATGTAAGTATAATCAAAACGATGTTTTATTCTTGATTTTGCGGGTCCATACCTAAATTATAAGGAAAGTAGAAATTCGAACAGAGTCAGCTCTTTAAAAAATCATGTCCACCAACTACATGGAATGAATAATCGCCGGTTTAGGAGATTCCAACACGTGTCTCCATCTTCATCTTCATCACCAGTCTCAAACCTTTTATTCAGTTTTATTGGAACCAAATTTTAATTTCATGTCTTAATGTATACGAGAGATCTAGTATCTTTTCGTATTGGGTGCGACTGGAAAGAGCCTAGCTATGCCATAGATTGAAATATTTTACTCTGCATTGCTTACGCTGTGTGGACACTACAAAAACCTTTTTGAATTTCGAATCATTCTCAACACACTTCTAATTCGATCGCTTTTCACATAGTCTATTTTTGCTTCTAATTGTTGGTGTAAAGTTTATGGAAATATCTGATAAGATGCTCCTTTCGTTTTCTATTATCAAGCCAAAACTCAAAATATTTGCTTTTAACAACTACCAATGACAAACAAGAGGTCAAGATTTGCGTGACTAGCTAATTTTGAGGACAGCAAAGTTTGGGGATTTTATAGACGTTACCGGTTAATCCTGGTTCAGAGCTTGGTTTGCCTTTTCAAAAAAAGGAAAAACCCTGAGTTATAACGCGGGGAGCTTGCGCAGTTTTGAGAACCACCTTACTGAGAACCACTTTGCATAGTAGAGTCGATATTTAAACCTATAGAAAAAACTATAAACTAATAATAGAGACAAAAAGCTATAAGCTTTACGTTAATACTTCGAGTCGAGTTCGCGAATTTACAGGAAGAAAGCTACACGATCTCGTTTTAGAAGAATAGTGAAGAAATGATAAATTTAGAAATTTGGAAAAAAATGGAACCCACGACTTTGTACCCACGACCCACGACTTCGTACCCACGACCCACGACTTTGTACCCACGACCCACGACCCACGACCATTAGGCAAACTCGAGCTGAAGTAATACAGTAAGGTTTTTTTAAATCCTCATTTCGTCATTTCTCTGATATTGAAGTCTAAAATTATACTAAAACAATTATTCACTTCAGGCTCAGTGATTATAGTGAGTATTTACTTCGCCACTCGGTAAATATTCACCGATATTCACTTCGCCTTCGGCGAATAATTGTTAAGTAATCTCTCCTTAATAAATACTATAGATAGAAACCGATTAATGGAGTGCTAACGATAATTAATCAAGTGTTAAACCCACGACGCTATTTTAAGTCATTGTTATGGCTAACAATAATCATTGTAATAATAGAATCACAATCATTCAGTAGAATCCATTAACTTTACACTTAGCAAACTCTCTAACAACAACAAAAAAAAAAAAAAAATGAACAAAACACTCCTGGTGCTTGGCTCGAAGCAGAGCCTTCCTATATAAAGACAGTGAACCTGGTTTAAAACTCTTTGAAATTCAAACGGGATTCTGAAAAACTTTGAAGCTAGATCGTTTAACAAGTGTGCGGTAAGTAGTTGGATTGTAGATCCGTTGTTTTCTATGATTAATGCTTCATCTTATTAACCCAAGACCTAGTGTAAATACCTATTTCAAAGAACGTTGTCCGTCGAAGATCTGAAATCTGAGACCGGCCGAGTATCACGCTTATATTTAAAGCCAAACGACGCAGTTTACTTATAGGTTGGTATGTAAAGCATGAACTTTGAGTTAGTAATGCACTTTTCTTGTCTTACATGCAAGCTCAGAAATTGTTTAGTCTCACATCGCCCATTTCAGATTTACCGAGGTTTTTTGAAAAAGCTGTATAATCTATAATAGTTGTACACCATTTGGTTTCCGAAGCTCCGTTCTTATTTATTTCTACGAAGTTCCTTCCGGAATTTCCAAGGCTTTGCTGACCTGTTTCTTTTAATTGACTCCCTAATGCGTCACCAAGGAAACGCTTATGGCATTCGCGCGTCAGGATACTTTTTGCACTGATGTGCCTTTTATAATTTTTCGGAATTTGTCATTTAGAAAGAAGGCAAAATTAGCTCTTTTCTAAAGTGGTTGTTTTTTTGCATGCAAAATACGTAAGAAAACTAGGCTGGCGTTAGTGTCGGTTGTACTGACATTTCTGAAGCCGTTGGGTGGGCTTCGAGTGCCTCTTGTCCAACTCTCTGATTTTTGCTCCACTTTTTATCTCGAGTTTTCCTTAGTACATAAAAAATACTTTATTCATCTTGAAGTTAGTTTGAGAAAAGAGGATCTAACTGTACAATATATAAGAGCGAAGAAGACGTATTCGACAATATTTTGCAATGAAGTTATTCGACCTGATCTATTTCGACTCCCTCGGACCGCGTCCATTCCGCGAAAGATCTCCAAATTCCAGGAAGCAATTTCGAAAAAGAGAAAAAAGACACCGAATTCTTTCCCCAGACTATTAAAAAGCTAGCATCTCTCGATCGAAAAAGTAATTACTACTGAGGACAGTAAATCAACCGAAGGATGTGACCAATATAAGTATTCCATTCAAGGCAAATACAAAAGAATACAATAGAGTAAATCCAGTTATTATTCAAAAGTCTTCTCAAAATATAGCTTTTTATAATTAGTATTAAAGTATCATTGGAAATGGATCCTTCTCAACGTGAATTATCTAGGATCCGAGGCCAACATGAAAATAAAATTTAAAAAAAATGCCGCCCACAAATTCCATCGAGAAAAAAATTTCCTTTTGTATTTCATTCATGAAAGCCTCAAACCCAAGATAATTTTGAGGAGGGTCCATTGATCAGAAATAAGACCTGGATTCTATTTTTGTATTTTGAGGAAAGGCTTATGACGACCTCCTGAGAAAACAATGGCGGACCGGAGCGTTTTGATCAGTTGTCGTCGCCGCCAAATTTAGCCCCATAATACATTACAACTCGAGCTCGTTATCAGTCTTTCAGTTTGAACTTCGAAAAAACGAATTTCTATTAGCTGTTCCGATGTTGAGTGAAATTAGCATTTAAGTGCATTGTGGGACTGTTTTAGGGGAAGAAATAGATACCATCTTGGCGGGGCATTAAATAGCCATTAAAAATAGAATATAATATTCATGATAGAAAACTGTTTTGGTTCAACAGGACCATTCACTTTAATCTAAATTGGGCTTCCTGTGATCCATCATGAGACGATCTTCATCTCCAATGGACAAAAAACTCATGTGCGCGCAAGCTCAAAACCGAGTGGAGGATAAACTGCTGAACCGAAAGATCACGAGCTTCTCTAGGACCGAACAGCAACTACAGCGTGAACTCCAGCAGATTCAACGAGCACGACTATCGTTCCAACAAGGCTTGGAAAATCTTAATATTCCGAACATCAACAAGGGTTCGTTTGATTCGAATAAGTACACGAGGCAAATGCACAGTAAGAGACGCTTTTCGACGGGGAATATACTCGAGGTTCCAAAAAGAGACACCACCAAACTCGCCGGAGCTGTAAAACTACCCGATATACTTCCGAGGGAAAGTTCGGTCTTGAAGAACAATACATCGAAACTCGAACTGATCAAGGTGGGTGACCGCGTGGCTTGCAGCGACGCCGGGGGAAAACATAAAAAACCTCACTCCCCCTTCCCTCGTGAGAGACATTCTTTGACTCCCTTGGATACAGAAGTGGACACTGATGGCATAGACGCGGAAGATACTCAACAATCCAGTGCGTCATTCTTCGTCCCTTCGTATCGTCGCTTGAGGAACCGACGTCAGAGTCTTCCAGTGCTCTCCCCGATATGTTGTGAAGAATTTGAAGAGGAGTCCAACAAGGGAGAAAAGGAGATGGAAAACGAAAGGGAAAATGGGATTGAAAGTGGAATTGAAGAGGAAGGGATGACAAGAACGAGTAAGGTAGTGCCATCGATTAGATTGGATTTGGTTGAAATTCACGGAGATATCAGACCAGTGTCATGCGCAGTGTCCTCAGAAGAATCTAAGCTTGGTCAGTGCAGATCTAAGGATTTCGTTAACCAAGACGAAAAAATCAGCCATGGAGCATGCGCAGTGCCTAGAAAAGAAAGCAGCCCCTCTCAACGACTCCTGTCAAAGGATTTGATTGACATTGACCAAAAGCAGCGGCTTTACGCAAGGCGAGGACGTCGAGCCAGCGCTCCAACTATCATGACTTATCCCCAGACTCCTCAGGCGTTTACTCAGTCCCAGTCCCCTTCGATTCCCATGCGCAAAACAAACCAAGATCTGATAAGTGATGAATGTTTGAAGGGTAAATTCCGTGCCATTGGTCACGGGGTGTTGGGGAGTGTTTTGTTGAAATCTCGCCGTAAATCAATTACTGGTGTCTCAGAAAACGAATTACAAAAAGAACTTAAAGACAAACAGCGCTGTTAACTAACTACGATGCGTAGAGACGAGTATTCTACAGAAAAGCCGGTTTATAGGCAACTTGAAGATACAGGGCTTTTTAACCTATGGAAACTTTCATTGATTCAGAAACGGTGGGGTGGCGGGGTGGGTGACTTTTTGCTAAATCTCAAATTTACAGTAAATCGAGTGAAAACATCCCAGCTAGTCAGCCATCTTGGTTTTGGCCGAAAATGGACTGGAAATGTGTAGGAGAGGGGCGCGTGGTTTGTCACCACAGGAAGCCCGCGAACGACAACAATTGTTTGATCGGTGTGTCATCAAAATATTACGTAACTCTCTTCCATGGTGGCCAAAGATTTTAGAATTCCGCCCCAGCCATCACTCATTTCATGGCAAACTCTGTACTCAGTGATAGTTTACAGAATTATCTTGAAAATCTCTCATGATTAGTGACCATATTTGCCTTAAATCTCTCAGATCGTGATTGTAAATTGCAAATTAAAGCAATATGATATTCAGAACTCGATGTAAAAAGCTTTTGATTATAGAGGAAGGGCGTTATGTAAATAATTCATTCATTTATTTGATAATTACACCTTCCATTCTGGACTTGCCAATTCCCCTGGGTGATGAAGAAAGGTCTCGAAAAATCTTCGAGGTTGAAAAGCTAAAGAAGAAAATGTTTTTCTTTTCGTATGAGAAAGTACGTAAACTATGTAAAAACTAGTAAAGACGTTGACACATCAAAGGACAAAGTGCAGTTGAACACCAATGTTATCGCTAGTAAAGAACGAGAGAAATCTGGAAAAAAAACAACAGATTTAACAAAGTAAATTTCTTTCTTACACGGTTTTGTAACAACGAAGGTAAAAATTATTTATAAGTAAAATATGTTCATCGAATAGTACTAGATACTTTGAACGTTCGTTGTTTGTTCTTGGGCTTCCTACGGAAGTCCGAAGATAAAACGTTTTTTGTGTCGTTCCATTACAAATTGCCCCCTGGACTCTAGTACGCATGCGCTTTTTGCGCTGAGTTAAAATGAAGGCTTACATGCTCCGAATAGCCTGTGAACAAGGTGTGAATTAGTTTCCCCCAACGCCGCTTTCAGTGTCGTCACGCAACGCTTTCTCCCCTGAGTAGCTACTCAGGGGAGAAAGCGTTGCGTGACGACACTGAAAGCGGCTGTGTGGGAGAACAGGTGAATGAAGGTGTGAATGAACTGATCGGGAGATCGTGCGATATGTTTCCTTTGTCTTATGGGTTTCCACAAAAGTCTCATAATGAAAAATCTATGTTTCACAGTACTTGTCTCAAATTTTAACAGATGTCCTAAAATGTCTCTGGTTAGAGCTTGGCTCCAGTTATTTAAAGTTTCATTCCTCTAGCTTTTGCATCGCGATCCCATATCTCCTCGACTTTTTTTGGCTGGGATCAACGGCAGAGTACTGGGTCTTAGTTTGCTTGTTTACCTGCCTTGCGTAGGAAGATAGTCATAACTGAGACCAATGTCTCGCAAAAGATTGATAGCCATTCGGATATTAATTGTGCCAACGCATCCCCGCCAGCTGATTCGCATCGATGCATGTTTTCTCGCACGTCCGTGTTTTACGTTGGCAATAGTACGTGACAACACGAACGTCCAAGTTCCTTTCACCAAGATTTCAATGTTTACCCTATCTATCCTGTTTGCGTGCAGCGAGCTCGTAACCTAACCTGATTGTGATGTTTTATCGCCACAAGGCTGACAGACTTAACGACTACTTTTACTCTTCTTCCTGAGAAACAGAGTCGTTTAATGGTTTCGTAAATGTTGCACTGTGGGCGCTCGAGTCGCAAAAACGTGCATTAAAACAAGTGTGTACACATACACTACAAAAAAACCTAAACTTGACAGATGATCAGGCAACTTGAAAGGCAATGTGAGCCTGCTAGCTCTTCACAGCAAGTTATAAAAACACAAATCCTTTCGTCAATCGTTAAAACGAATGCATTACTAAGAGAAAATCTCAAAAAAGTCGTGTTTTATAAAATATGCAAAGTTGTAAAAGAAACGAAAATAAGCTTTAAAAGGACACTGGAAAAAGGTCGTCCAAATTGGCAGTCGCCTTTAGCAATAAAAATATTATTCAAGGCGCTCACGTGCACCTTTCTCGCGATCGATAACTCGATGATAACAGGGATCGGAAAAAGTTGCAAACACCTGCATGTCAAAGGCAGCATGAATGAGGATAATTATTTGAAAGACTAGTGATAGAAAAATCGCCCAGATAAAAGCACATTATAGCGTCGGCTTCGGAGATGATGGGTTTACATTAGCAAACGAAGACACACTTTTATGATTAAGGAGAGGAGATAGGAGCCAGATTAGAAGATAGAGAGGGGGAGAGAGAGAAAGAGTGAGAGGACGATAAAAAGGCAGAAAAAAGGAAAGGAAAAAACCCTATATATTTGCCCAATAGATAAAGCTTTTAAAATTAACGAAGGGCAAGGACGAAGAAAGGAGTACATTAGTGAGGAAACGGAGACATAAAAGGCAACTGAATAAAAAGATATCTGAATAACACTTTTTTCTAACTTATTTTCCACTTGAATTCCTAACAATCAACGTGAGACTTTTAAAAACACCTCTAACGTATCTATGATTTCAGCGAGGTCGGAAATTAATTTTTCCGGATTTAATTCCAAGGGCTTTTGCCAGGAATAACCTCGTTCCCAAGCACTATAACTTATCTATATTTCTATATCTTCATGTATTTCATAAGTGCTATGCGGTCCACATATTCTTATCTATGATTTCAGTTGAGTTGCAGTAGTATTGCTCCAAGACGTAAAGCCATTACAGTCATTTATTCCACTAAAACTTTCATCAGTTCCATGGCGGCAATAAGACTTGACGGAGAGTGGCGATTCAGCACGAAATATATAATCTATAAACAACTCCCACATTTAACTCTTAACTTCACTTAACTGTTAGGGCCGCCACGCTTTTTCTCAAGCGGCGAAGCTAATGAAGCGTACATCTTTAAAGTAAATTACATTAAAAATCACTTTTAACTTGGTTTTTAAACAGGTGTCTCCTAAAATGATCGGCACTTTATATTATGTCTAGAAAGAGATTAAGTGGAGTTATTTTGACGAAAGGAAGGTATCAGATGTGAAAAAATGACATGTTCAGGAGAAAAATGGTAAAAAATGTAATTGTTAAGTTTGTGAATACTGAAAGGTTAGTGACGCCCTTTTTTACCATACCAGATAACAGTAGATGCCATCCACAACAGTTGAGACCATTCCTATCCATCCACTGCTATCTTGGTAAGGTAACGATCTTTTACCATACCAGATAACAGTGTATACCATCCATAACAGTTGAGACCATTCCCACCCATCCACTGCTATCTTGGTAAGGCAACGACCTTTTACCATACCAGATAACAGTAGATACCATCCACAACAGTTGAGACCATTCCCACCCATCCACTGTTATCTTGGTAAGGCAACGACCTTTTACCATACCAGATAACAGTGGATGTCATCCATAACAGTAGAGACCATTCCTACCCATCCACTGTTATCTTGGTAAGGCAACGACCTTTTACCATACCAGATAACAGTAGATACCATCCATAACAGTTGAGACCATTCCTACCCATCCACTGTTATCTTGGTAAGGCAACGATCTTTTACCATACCAGATAACAGTGTATGTCATCCATAACAGTTGAGACCATTCCTACCCATCCACTGTTATCTTAGTAAGGCAACGATCTTTTACCATACCAGATAACAGTGTATACCATCCATAACAGTTGAGACCATTCCCACCCATCCACTGTTATCTTAGTAAGGCAACGACCTTTTACCATACCAGATAACAGTGTATGTCATCCATAACAGTTGAGACCATTCCTACCCATCCACTGTTATCTTAGTAAGGCAACGACCTTTTACCATACCAGAAACAGTGTATGTCATCCATAACAGTTGATGCCATTCCTACCCATCCACTGTTATCTTGGTAAGGCAACGACCTTTTACCATACCAGATAACAGTAGATACCATCCACAACAGTTGAGACCATTCCTACCCATCCACTGTTATCTTAGTAAGGCAACGACCTTTTACCATACCAGATAACAGTGTATGTCATCCATAACAGTTGAGACCATTCCTACCCATCCACTGTTATCTTGGTAAGGCAACGACCTTTTACCATACCAAATAACAGTGTATGTCATCCATAACAGTTGAGACCATTCCTACCCATCCACTGTTATCTTGGTAAGGCAACGATCTTTTACCATACCAGATAACAGTGGATGTCATCCACAACAGTTGAGACCATTCCTACCCATCCACTGTTATCTTGGTAAGGCAACGACCTTTTACCATACCAGATAACAGTAGATACCATCCACAACAGTTGAGACCATTCCTACCCATCCACTGTTATCTTAGTAAGGCAACGACCTTTTACCATACCAGAAACACTGTATGTCATCCATAACAGTTGATGCCATTCCTACCCATCCACTGTTATCTTAGTAAGGCAACGACCTTTTACCATACCAGATAACAGTGGATGTCATCCATAACAGTAGAGACTATTCCTACCCATCCACTGTTATCTTGGTAAGACAACGACCTTTTACCATACCAGATAACAGTGGATGTCATCCACAACAGTTGAGACCATTCCTACCCATCCACTGTATCTTGGTAAGACGACGACCTTTTACCATACCAGATAACAGTGGGTGCAATCCATAACCGACTCACCATTTCCATACGATATGCCATCCATCGATTGTCGTCATTACGACAGCTTTGTAACAAGAGTGAAATGCGTACGAGCAACGAAGCTTCTAGAAACACCCTCTTCGTATCTGTATTGCTACACGATTACGCATGGCTTATTATTTCACAAAAATCAGGACGATTTCTCGCGTTTTCTAACCTTAATTTCTCGTTACCTGCGTCGAATAATGGAATTTTGTGACGAACGAAACGTTTGCAATTCCCAAACAAAAACTCGACGATTCCCGGCATAACTAGAACACGTAAAAAAATATTATCTCAAGATGTTTTTATTTAACTTTCTTTCGCAACATTACAATACTTGAAAGCCTCCGGTAAAGATAAACCACTTTTTAATGGAAATTTCCGCTTTACATTAAAAATACAATCATCTACCAATACAACACTCGTCAATACTGTCTCCTGGGCAACGAGACGGCACGAGTGATTTTTTTCGTTACAGTTTTCACGTGCTCGTAAAGTTTACGTCATGGAGAGAAAAATAAATCCTTGATTGCGTCAAAGTAAAATGACGTTGCGGAAAATCTTACAGGAGTCAAATTATCGTTGTAAATTTGCTGCGAAATGGCTCAATTTATCTCGGAAAAACGAAAGTGTGGAGTGGAGTGTTTGGCTTCAGCAGAGCTTGTCTTTTCCAGTTGCCACATGTTCGCAAAGACTAACTGTAAGCGCGGTGAAACGTGTTTCCATTGAAGTGGAACGAATGGTTTCAGCGGGTTTCCCCCGCAACGGTAACCAGGACGTATAAATATAGTTTCGAGTCGTGCCACGCATGTCAAACTATTAGACGTGTCACGCAAACCATGTCACGCTTCTTATCGCTAATGCAATCATCTCATTATCGCCTCGTATCTCTTAATTATCCTACGAAATCATGTTTTCTAGAAATGTAGGGTTTTTTTACGAGCAGAAGTTTAAGCTACTTCACAGCTACAGTAATTTTTTAAAAGGAAATAAACGGATGGAATCGTAAAAATTATCGGAATGACAAACATACATGGTTAAAACAAGCAAAAATAGTTAAATTTTGAATTAAAATTTATACCTCAAAACTTTGAGTTCCTTCCTCATTTAGGCTAAGGGATGAGCCATTAGATAACTTCTCTTTTATGTTTGTTCGAGATTTCTTTTGAAAGGAGAAGTTGCTCGACTATTGCTTTCGTGGGTGAAGTGCTAGCTTGATTTTGCGGGGATTTAAGCACCCCTCCCCCCCTCAAATATTTAATGTCCGTCCCTAAGTAAGTATTAACCTTTTTAGCGTTTTTAAGAGCTGAAGGCTGGACCACAGACCCTGGAATTCAAACTTCGGACGTTGAGCCCATTTCATGGACTGTGTACTTTCTGAGAATAAGTCGTCTTTTTAAACGCAGTCTTGTGATCTTTTGGCAAAATTTCTTGCAAGAGTTTCCTGTCATACGTTTTCTACGAAACAATTTGGTTCAAGTCACGAAGAACAAACGTGAGAATCATGAAAAATAAATAAGTTTGCATGACTCGTGTTTTGTATGTGTGTTTACGTAAGAAACAAGAAGGTTTTACAAAGTCATAAGGGATCGATCCTTTTTTAGCTGGGAGGGGGTACCTAACATCCAAAATATCTGCGTTTTTTAAAGAAAACTTCCAATAAAATATGCATATAGTTTACATTTTGCAGCTGAAAAGCCTCGTATTTTTTTACAAAAAAGTTCATGTGTCTGGAGACTCTTTATCTAAATTTAGCACATTTGTAAAAAAAAATTTAATATGGTAGTATTTTTTTATATTAAAATCTAATTTTATAATCTTTTCTTATGCTAGAGTACAACATTAAAAGCGTGCAATACTTTGCACTATTTAGAACTAAATAGCACTAATTACATAACAGAAAACAATAGAATTAGCACAATTTCAGTGTTGAGTACTATTTATGTTGCACACTTTTAGTGTTAGTACTCTGTTTAAAGATTTTTTTTGCATTAGGTCAAAATTCAAAACGTCAAAAATACTTATAAAGTTTCGTGCAAGTTTTCGTGTTAACTGACCATACGCTTTTTTATGATGCGAATTTGAAGCCAACAGAAAAATTGCGATAATTATCGTGCCTCAGATTTGAGCTCATGAAATAATTTCAGTATTTTTGCAAAGAGCGATCGTGCAAAAGTTAGAAAACAGGGTAAACGGGTTTTGATTTACGTAAGAGGAGATAAAAAGAGTGAAAAAGTGAGTATGCAAACATGCAATAAAATGTGTGCATTCTAACCTTGACACGAGTAAATATAATTATCGGCAGGTCACGAGCTCTTAAAAAAAATCACATTTATGGAAAGCCTAGAAGAATCACGGAAAATGTAGAACTACTTTCACAGGGAATTTGAGGGAATTAGTCCTTTTTACTGCAAGATCTTTATAGAAAGCATTCCTTTTTATGTCATACTTATAAAGTCACAAGTGGCACTTTTGGAGTTTTTCACGAGTTCAAGGTTTTCACACACAAGTCAGCAGACCGTCACGTTCCTGTATTTTCTTGATACGACGAGCTTAGCCGAACCCAGAGGACCGTTCAACTCGAAATTCCATCAAAAACGCCAGAATTCGGAGAAAAAATCTATTTCAAAAATCTATTTCAAGGATTCCCCTAATTTTACCGATTTGTCTAAATATAAGATTTTAGCGAGCTTCAACCGAGTGTTTATAGCGCTCTACAACATCTTGAAGAAACGTGACAGCTGATATTTTTATTTACCAATCTACGCAAACACCACAGCCGGTACTCTTGAAATCTGATTGGCTAAGGAGACAATGCGTCAACGAGCCCAGCCAATCAGCTGACGGTAATCGGTTGTCCTACGCTTCGCGCCATGGCATTTCTATTTCCGTTGGTATATAATCGAACATTACTTCATATAAACAGGAATTTCAAAACACAATGACAACGCAATGTGTTTGAGCATCATATAAGAATTCAAAGTCCGACGTTCGAAAAACAGTTTAAAAGTGCAGAATATTATGAAGACATCCCAAAAAATCGACATCTGTGGTCATTTTCAAGATCTTAAGATGTTTGGGAAGCAACGACTTCGACGCTGTAGCAGTTGCACCGGTTTAGACGCGATCTCATTCCCTTTGTATTCATCGCAAGATACCTGTAAGGGCTGGAAAGGATGGAGCTTTTGTAGAACAAGAAAAAAGCTTGAAAGCACGAAGTCTTTACCAAAAAATCACATATTTTTGGGGAAGATCGAAACGGGACGATTACTTGGCAGCGGTGGTTTTGGAACGGTTTATGAAGGAAACTGTCTTGGAAATCGTGTGGCTGTGAAACGTATGCACAGAATGTTCAGGAAACCGCGCGCAATCTTTGAAAGTTTACAATCAGAAAAACTTGTGCTCCAACTACGACATCCCAATATCGTGCGAACCCTTGCAATAGTGGAATCTGAGAGTCTTACAGACGTTTTAATCATTATGGAGTTCGCTGGAGAACGAAACCTGCAGAGTCTTATCGTTGATGAACGCGAAAATCTCTGCTGTAAAAGACGGGTAAAATTCGCGAGAGACATTACACGTGCACTACAGGTTATTCACGAAAGAAACTTAGTGCACCTGGACTTAAAGCCTGCAAATGTCGTAGTAGATTTGTACGATACGTGCAAACTTGGAGATTTCGGGTGTTGTCAACTCGTGAACCCCGGAAATTGTGAACAAGATTCTCTTCCTCCGAGTCCTACACAAAGCCCCAGCTCAAAATCGTCTTTGACGGGAACGTATGCATACCGTGCCCCGGAACTTTTAAAAGGTGAAGATCCAAGTACTAAGGCGGATATGTACTCGCTAGGGATCTGCCTCTGGCAAATGTTGACCAGAGAGCAGCCTTATGGACTGGAAAGCCAATTTGTAGTCATTTTTGGAGTCGTTGCGAACCAAATGAGACCTTCACTTTCACATTTACCGGTGGAAGAGACGCATGATGAAGCAACCTGCGCGTACGTTGAACTTATGACAGGTCTCTGGAGCGCAGACCGCGACAGAAGACCTTCTGCAAATCAGACTATGGAAGAACTACAATATATTAGAACTTTAAGCAGGGACATTAGCAGAGTTTCATGCGTGAAAAGATAACAAGGAATGAGGATAATTCCACGATTATTTTTGGATCAAGTTCGACTCCGCGAGTCGACAGACCATTGCATCATAACTGAATGCGTACTGGATTTTTTAAATTAAGGAATGTATTTTTCCCTGTTTGGGAAAGGTTCTTATCGTTGTAAATAAAACAAATGTGGAGATAAATTGCATGTATTTTTTTATTGCATACGAGGTATAAAGTGCATGACGTTCGTGTGTTTCGTGTTGTGTATTTTGAGCGCTGTCACGGTGATGAAGTATTTGCATAAATTACAAAATATCAGTCATTGTGTCAAAGATGTACCGCGAACATCACAGGAAAAATTAGCAAAAAAACGAGGCTTAATTTACCCAGCGCGGTGGTCTCAAAACAACCATTGTCATACAGCACTGAAAGGGCTTCCTCATCTTCCACACGGAAGCCATTAGAGTGCTACCCTGTGGAAACCCAGTTGAATGCTAACGCTGAATCGATCGAACAAAACATCTTCCCCCGAGGTCTCGTTTCGCTGAAAGTCGGCTTTTTCCCCCAGATGGCTTTATCCGTGAATTCCTAGCACTCATAAGATGCATTTTTTCCTCTTGCGTGGAATTTTAATTTGCGCTCCGCAGACCCCCTCCGAGTGGAAATTAATAAATTTCACTCAAACTGCTTGATTTGCACGCACTAGAGAGTAGAGAGTTTTACGATGAGTCATGGATAGTTTACAACATTGTGGTTCCATTATTGGCGCGTTTGCCCGAAAAAGGCAAAGAAGACGAGAAAAAAATTCCAAAAACGGAGCTGACGAAATTGTTTACGAATTCGTGAGAAAAATATATAAAACCATTTGCTTTTAATGAATTTCTTATAAAAACGTTCTCTTTTAAAATAATATAATAGCTGCCCATTGGAAGATTTTTTGGATTTCCGAAATTTTTCGTCTCAAGTAGTTTTAAAATAACCAACAAAAAAAAAATCTTTTTGATCTCACGTTTTTGTTTGGTATGGTAACAAAGGAACCAAAGAAGAAAAATTTATTTGTGGATTATAAGCCTTATAATCTTTTTTCATAAATTTCTTAAACTAAAGAAGGTGAGATTAGACACCAAAATAAAAGATATTTTGTCTCAAAAATAACGTAATTGTATTTTCATAAAAGAAGAAAAAATTAAAAAAAAAACATATCTAAATGCTTTTCCTGTCGTTTGTAGTTTTTCCTGGAAATCTCCTTCCAGGTAAAATTTACCAAGTAAAAGAAATATTATATGTAAATTTTGATAGTATAATATTGTACTTATTGGTAATATCGGGCAGAGCCGTGCAGAAATCATCAGGATTAGTTTTTTTTCCCTTGCATATGTGTTATTAAATGGTTCCAGTGCCTATAAGTGCATTAGTAGTGCTAAGAGGAAAAATCATAATAGATTGTTTTCCTAGGAAGACTAAAGTATTTTGTTTAAAGCAAAGTGAATTCTGTAGTTTATATCCTTGAAAAATGCAAAATAAAAATAAAAAAAAAGATAAAAACATTAAAGCGCTTCCCAATCACCCGCTTAAAATCGTAATAAAAGATTTCAAGACATAATAGAGTTTTGGTGGATGCCAATCAAAGTGATTCCCAACATTGTCAGAAAATACAAAGCTTTTAGGACATGTGCCTATGCAATGTCATGAAAATGCATTGATTGACATCCACCAAAACCTGCTTCGTCACAATGGCAAATTATACAATTACATGTGTGTGATTTAGAATGTTGTAAATTGAATAAAATGAAATATGCAGCCCTTGCTTATTTTTTTTTTGATAGATAGCATTGTCATGAGAAGACTCAGGGGACATAACTTGAAATTTAAGATAAAAATTAATATATTAACCAATCCAAACCAGAATTTCCCAAACCACTTCATTTCCAGGTCTACTTTAGATGATCAGATATATGACAATCAATCAAAGATGTCATGAATGGAAAAGCTATCACAAGAGATTAATTTACTCACAGTAAAAGTATTGGTCATGAAAGATGAGCTTTGAAAAGTGCTTACATAACTCAAATTCAAAATATTTGGTCATCTAATTATTGCTTGTATTGATTATGTGTCCAGAAAATTCACATAAATCAATAGATAAATAAAATTTTTAGTGTTGCATATATATATATATATTTTTAGATTTACTCACAGTAAAAGTATTGGTCATGAAAGATGAGCTTTGAAAAGTGCTTACATAAGTCACATTCATGTCATGTAAATCCTGTATTAAGGTCAAATTTGAAATGTAATGACTGGTGCTAAAGTTATGATCCTAAAATTAGTAAGAGCTTACTCCGCAAAGATCACAAATTTCCTCTAATTACTAAGATTATTTTGACTTCTTAAACCATGAAGTTATTTTTTTTAATTTTCAAGAAGTATGAATGAAGTTTATTTTAAAAAAAACATGGCCAGGTTGATTCCTTTGTTGACCTCAGTTGAGTCATATATCAATAATTATTGTGGCATAAAATACAACAGTTTTGGTGTACATGCAAACTGTGCACTGCAACTGCTTTAAAAAATGAAATTTTTGCACACGACTTTACATAGTGAAAGAAGTGAGACAGCAATGGTGAACATATTAAAGGTTTTGCAAATCACAGTGCTCACACACACAAAAAGAAATTTTAAAAATTGGGACATGCAACTTTGCATGACATTTGGGTCAAACTAATGAAGCATTAGAGAAAATGTTAAGACAATAAAGCTGAATTAATGTATTTTGTACTTTTCTCAAAAATGTAAACACAGTGTAAACAAAAACAGTACATTGAGGATGCTTGAACCATGAAAACTTTGATTTTTTTCCAGGTTTTTATTTCCTTAACTTCCTACTTTTTCAACCCCTCTAAAATGAAGCACTGAGTTTAAATATGAAGAGAAATCAAATAAATCTTATTTCCAAATGATTGGCTAAAGGGATGATTTACAGTATACATTTTAAAAAAGTGACAAAATCACTAGAAGTATTCACTTTTCGAGTGTCTTCACTGTAACTGTACATCTAACCTTTTATAAAGATTACTGTCTTTGAAGATCAATGGAAAACATTTTCTCTGCATCTAAAAAATGTAAATTCTTAAGAATAACAAAATAAAAATATTTTTGGTGGAATTTGTGAGTGAGGATGAGAAACAGACAAGAATATGTGAAAATTATACACTGTATTAAAAAGAGTGCTTAGTAGTGATAATATTAGTTTTAATTAGGAGAGAAAATGTGTTGAAAAGAAATTAGAAATAAAACTAATTTTGCATTCCAACTTAATGAACAGGAAGCAGGCTAGGTTTGGATGGTGATGATGAGGCATCTTCACTCATTTGACAAGACAGCCCAGTGGCGGATCCAGGATTTTTCAAAGGGGGTTCCGTTTCTTAAACTGTTTATAATTCTCTTTTGTTTATTTGAAGTTGACAAAAAAATTGGCTCTAATCACCTAATTTACTATCTAGTAACAGAACTTAAAGGTAAATTAAACATCATAACAGCAAATATCTATCATTTTGTGTTCAATATTATCTTTGTAGATACTTTTAAGCAACATTTATATAAGACATATTTCTATTACCTAAAAGATCAAATCTTCAAGGGGGGTTCCGTGGACCCCTTTGACCCCCCTGGATCCGCCACTGCAGCCATATTGATGTATCAAACATAGAAATTTTCTGTGCAGTTTTTTGCATAAAAATAGAGTTCAATTCCCCGAGAATAGAAAATGTGTTGTTTTGGTATACCAACATGGCCGCTGTGACGTCACATGAAAACTCTCTACATTAAAAAGCATTTGAATGGCATATTATGAATGTAGTTTAAGGTTTAGAAAAAAAAGGGATAACAATGATTTGAATGGAAGAGGAAGTTAAAAAATGCAAGATCAAGACATATTGGGAATCTGGAAATTGTAAAGAAATGATTTATCTACTTTACATGGTGAACATTCAAATTTTATCAATAGACCTCTTTGCAGCACTTTGGAAAGCAGCTCAATCCGGGTGACAAAATGCATAGGTTTAATTCCCAGATTGAAGTGCTTTGATGTCACATGCAAGGGGTCTACACTCTGAAACAACCTGAGCTGATCTAAGTCAGGTCATAGATAACTCAGGGATGGGGGAGACGGGGTGGCTGGTGGGGCTTTAGCCCCCCCACTTTTTGTGAGAATTACATTTTGATTTTGTCTAATTTTTGGGTGTTGGGATAAGAAGGGGAGAAGAGGACTGTAGTCCCACCCACTTTAAAAGCTGTTCCGCCGTCCTTGTAACTCACAGATCAAATCCTAAAACAACCTCTGGGCTGGTCTAAGTCAGGGCATGGCTAACTCACAGATTGAACCCTGAAACAACCTCTGGGCTGATCTAAGTCAGGGCATGGCTAACTCACAGATCTAACCCTGAAACAACCTCTGGGTTGATCATAAGTCAGGGCATGGCTAACTCACAGATCTAACAATGGGTAACTAGTGGACACATAACAATGCACAACCAGCACACCATACTGGTATATTGGAATAGCAAAAAAAAGAACAAAAACAAAAACGCACACACGCACTATTTAAGAAGATCTAATTAATTATTATTGACGAACAACAATGATTTAAAGAAGATCAAGTGATTTTCAAAAAGTACTCACTCTGTGTTTGCAGGGTGTCTAGATCTGGTGAATAATTAATGTCATTGACAAATCTAGCAGGGAAACTCGTAGAAAAATCTTGTAAGAAACGAATGGACCTCTACCTGGAAGTAGCTATTAAAGCTATAAATGCCAAAGATAAAGCGATCGACAAAGATCTTGAAAACTAATGAGAAACTTTGTGACAACAAAAGAAGAAACGAAGATTTGGCGCGCTTTAAAACCATAGAAGGACTAGATCGAGTACTTTGAGCACAGGTAGACCAAACTCGCCAGGATAATGGCAAGAAAAAAAAAGCTAAAATAAACCGATTTTCGAATTTAAATTTGCCACTAGGAATACTAAGCATAAAATTAGAAAGTAAGAATGTAAGTTTTATTTGATTTTATAAATATATAAGCTTAAAATTCCACATCTCTTATATAGTGGTAAACGCACGGGTAAACGCATCATGAAACGACATAGTTGGCTCCCTGTGGTAGGACGAGCAGATCGTCCAAACATGGCGGACGGTGATAACACAGATGAGTTTGATAAAACTCCCTTATCGCCGATCGTGGGAACTCCCTGCGATGAACTAGATGCTGCAGAGCTGTTTGAAGGCCATTATAATAACCAGGATGTTTTTGCGATGGGTGATGAGCAAGATTCTAAGAGTTATTTAAGCTCTTTTGGCGAGAAAAACGACAGCGAGTGTGACTCTGCGAGTTCAGAGTTGGAGGACATTTATTCTGGTGAACTTGGAGTTACTCCACCGAGGAATATACGAAGGAATAAAGAAAGAAGTCGAACTCAAAGGAAAGGTCAAGGATTGTGCTTGAAGATACCGGTGAAAGTGGAGGTCGAGAAGCAAAAGAAACGAGTGCGAGAATCGTCTCAAACTCAGATTCAAAACGAGAGAGCTTTTCAACGTGAATATAAACGAAGTAGTCTGGGAAGCACTTTGGGGAACGAAGACTTGTCTCGATCTTTGAATCTTCCTAACGTCAAGATAGATTCAAAAAATAGATTTATGTCGCTAAAGTGTACGAGACGGGATAATCGAAAGGAAGATTCTCCAAAACACAGACTAACTCGATCTGAATCTGACCCCAAAGACTTAGGCCAATCTTTGACGACTCTTTCTCAATCTCGACAAGAGTTTATACGAACATTCTCTCTTCTGATTAAAATCGGAGCTCATGCACGTAAGCAGAGAGACAGCCAGTTCGCTTCTACTGAACTTGAGCGACAAAACTCCGAGGAGCACAAGAAATGGCAGGTTAAACTTTGCCTTGCTTTGTGGCTGGAGTTGCGTGCTTGGCACGGTGGAAGGACGATGGAAGAGCAAGACAAGTACCTAATGGAAGAAAGGGCTAACGTTGAAGAAGTTTTAGACGAATTTATTAAATTCAATTTAAATAATGTAGTCTCCAATGGAGATGTTGATGATAATTTAACTTCTGTGAAGGATAATGTTGAGCAAATTGTGGAAGATGAAGCTGTGTCATCTGTGAATAATCGAGCACCTGCAACAAATGCTTCTGCAACTCCAACAGTTGTTATTGATGACTATGAATTGAAAGACAGTAATGATAAAAATTCAAATAACGGTAGAAATTCAACTAAAACAGACAATTCACCCAATGAACCTAGAGAGAGTTCTCCATCTTCTGATTCAAAACCAAGGAAAGAAAATTTGAACTTAGATTTGAGTAGTGGTGGAAAAACAAGGTTAAAGTCCTTAAAGAGTGAAGAATGCATGCCAAGATGCAGTACACCAGAAAATGCAGTCCCCAAGGATAGGTTTCGTAAACGATTAGAATTTGCAATTATGGAAATTACGAAATTGTTTGACCAGCTTGAATCAGTGGAAGTACTCTACCCAACAAAACGGGCAGTCGGAGAAGCAAATCCTAAGTATTTGATTTCTGAATTTAATAGGAATGTTGATGCATTATTGTTGTGGCTGAACGTGACCAAGGAGCTACTTCATCAGCTGACATTGATTTCAAGGTTTCTGGGTATTGATCCTGAGATGCAGGACATGTGGCAGGATTGGATTCACATGGGAATGGGGATGCTAGGTAAAGAAATGCACCATGGGGAGGGGGAGGGAAGGTTCGAGGATGTCTCATGGTCAAGGAAAGGAAAAAGCACTATTCTTCATTTGTTATACCAGTCAAGATTTAGGCCCACTTTCTGCTGCAAGGTTTAGGTGTAAGATCTTACACTCTGTTGTTATGGCAACCTTCTGGCTTAATCCAACTGCCAGTTCCACGTAGGAAAGTACGCATTACCAAAGGTGTCGCAACTTCTTGTCATAAACAAGGTTTACAACCTTGCACCCTTGCAAACTTACAACCTTACAGCCTTACACCCTTGCAACCTTACAGCCTTACTCCCATGCATGTCAAAACGATTCTGATTGATAAATAGGTCTAGTACAGATTTTTGCAAGTGTGTCATGACGTGGGTTGCTATTGTCACACACCCTCATAGCAAGAATAACCGTTAGACCTTGCAGAGAAACCTAACACCCAAATGCAGACCCTAAACAGGGACACATTTGTCATTTGTAGATGACGTCACAGCTGCCACTTGGTTGAATTTGACAAAAGAATTGTCAATGAATTCTTTTGTTATCAACCAGCATGGCACCGAGTCATGCCTTTTGATATTTCACTCCCTTGGGAATGATTGAAAACCGGTAATGTAACTTAGGTGTGCGATGTAAGGGGAGGGAGAGGGGAGGGACAGGGTACATAGCAACACTGTATAAATATTAATGTATAACATAATCAGCCTTTGGGGAGGAGGGGAGGGGGAGGATGGAGTGCTATGTGACATGAATGTATGTGATAGCTCGTATAGAAAAGGAAAGAATACCCTTGAGGTGAGACAGGAGAGACCCCACATTTGATAAGATGGTTCACAAAAAATTGCCATCCAAGCATGGGTGGCATGGCGGTGAGAGCGCTTGCCTCTCACCAACGCAACCCGGGTTTGAGTCCCGCTAAGCTCAGTATTGTATGTGAGTAGAGTTGTTTGTTGGTTCTCTCCTGTGCTTCGAGGGTTTTCCGTGTTCTACGGCTTTCCTCTCTCTGCAAAATCAACTCCTAAATTCCAATTGCAATTACAGTGGAAGAAGAGCTACTCTGTAGAAATGTCACTGCTAAATCCTATTTATTTTTATTTATTTTATTTTATCTTGTCTTTCTTCTATTCTTCTGAAAGGTGGAAGCACAGAGAGCGACTCTTGTGTCGCAACAAGCACCACCTCAGAAGAATCTTATAGCTCGGGATCAAGTGAGTCTCTTGATGAAGAATTACCATCCACCCCTACGTGCAAGCGACAGCTCTCCCATGAAACCTGGAGTCCAAAACCACCAATGAGAAGTGGCAGCAACATCTCACAGTTTACCTGGACATTGACGTCACGCTATAGGCCTTTTGTCGACAGAAGTATTAAGAAATTTGGACTGGTTAAACTTGGTAAAAGAATAGGAGATATCCTAGATGTAACGCTACTTAAAACAAGGCAAGTTTTGTACCCTGAGGGACCCCAACCAAAGCACAACGATCATTCACAAATGTCAATCAGTGAATGGCATGCATCAGTTTCGCACTTAGAAAACATACTGTATCGTGATGTTGCCACAGAACAGAGGCCAAGGACGCACTCCAGTCCCGTCATAAGGAATATTGTACTGGAAAGAAGTCCTTATATGCTTCCTTGGAAAAGCATCTTTGAGGAACTTGGCCTGCCATCGATCCGAGATCTCTATCTGTTCCTTGCTCGAATTCCTTTGGATATCAGCCATGAGTGTATTAGGTTAAGACTGGAACACAGACCAAAGGGAGAGCCATCTTCTCTTAGTATTAGACAGGTGAGACTCTATACTAGATTTATGTTACATCCCAGTGCCATTCCCTTGAGAATAAGATTCTTCAAGTGAATGACATGTTAGCCCTTTTCAGAGTAACAAAGGATTCTTCATTTAAATTCAACATTAGACAATGTCCAGCCAAAACTGGGACTTGTCCCATCAAATCTTGCCTTGCCGGTCATTTTGACCAGTAACGTTTAGCCAGAAATTAAGCTAAAACTAATTTAGCTTGTGATCATGACTGGCGACTGATCAACTGTTATGGGAAGCACTGGTGGCATGCACTGCCTCTCACTAATGCGGCCGAAGTTCGAGTCCTGCCGATCTTGATCGTATGTGAGTAGAGTTGTTTGTTGGTTCTCTCCTGTGCTTCGAGGGTTTTTATCCGGGTTCTCCGGTTTTCCTCCCTCCTCAAAAATCAACTTCTAAATTCTAATTCAATCTCTGGGCTTTCACCTAGTTTGGAGCCTAGCTCTGTTGTGATTGTCCCGCGCTGTGATACGACAGCGAAAGCTTTGTAGATTTTAAGCCCTGAAATCATATCCATATTCATGTGTCTTTTCATGCACGACTGTCAAACAAAGAAATAATACTCTAGGGAATGACAAGTGGTCTAAAATGGGGAAAATATCTCTAAATTTGCTTGACTGTAAATTATGAAAGTTTACCATATCTCGATGGTATTTTCCTCTTTTCTTTTAGCTTCTGAAGGAGTGTAAAGAGGTAATACTGGGTGCTGTGTTGGTCAAGGATTATTATCTTTGTATGGTGGACGGGATTGTGAGTCCTGAAGACTATGACCATGAAAAACTGGAGAATGACATTGAAGAATTCGAACAAGACTTACAGAGCATGTTAGAGGTGTGTGGTAATGAGGTGTAGTGCAGAAATGCTTCCATAAATTTGTACCTCTCTTAGATAAAAGGAAATGATATAAGGTCCACGAGCTGCTGGTAAAATGATTCCATAATATTAGGATATAAAATATACCCTCCTCAGACCCTCCCTGCCCTTTGAAAATCCAATCCCCCTCTGTGGGGAAGGTATGGATATTTTTTGGAACTACACATTATACCTTCCTCAAATCTTCACTGATGACAGTAATGGTAACTATCTTGTCCTTTCTAGATCCATGGTATCTGAAATCCTTCATCCTAATTCCATTACCTCTTTGTAGAGGAGGTAAAGATATTTTCTCGAACTACACAATATCTTCTCCTCAGACCCTCCCCACCCCTTGGAAAGTCCAACTCCTACTCACAGTCAGTCACTAACATTTTACATTGTTGTACAGGTATACTTTGAATACCTCCACAATGTTATCCACATGCTACAGCGGCTACCACAAGCATCCAAAGGGCTGAAGAACTTGCTAGAAGAGGAATGGGTGTTCGTTAAGCACAAATACCAACACATTAGAGGTGGAGCTGTTGCTGGTGGAACAAGATTTTGGTATGTAGACTGACTGTAGATGTGGCACTTTGGTGGTGCTATGCACCATGGTCTAGCTTGGGTCATTGTCATATAGTATTGCACTGTGCATAAATCATACATTTTTTATAAAAAAACTGAAATGTCCTCTGGGCTGATCAAAGTCAGGGCATAAGTAATTCACAGATCAAACCCTGAAACAACCTCTGGGCTGATCAATGTCAGGGCATGGCTTACTCACAGATCAAACCCTGAAACAACCTCTGGGCTGATCATAGTCAGGGCACGGCTAACTCACAGATCAAACCCCATAACAACTTCTGGGCTGTTCTAAGTCAAGACTCGGCTAACTCACAAATGAAATTTTAATTTAGCAATTTTTTAGCTTTTTAGGTTTTAGATGATGGAGGAATAAGCCAGGAACCTGGAAGACCTCTTCCAGGTCTCTTTGTGCTTTTCCTGGATCTGATGGAAAAACCATTGAATCAAAGGAGATATACATGAACCACTCTCACATGTAATCCAGGTGTCCAGGAGTCAAACCTGAGATCCCCAAGGGGTAGAGCCAAGCGCACTTCCACTACACCAGTGATCCTTTGATTCTCTTGTTGTACCCTAGCCAGACCAGAATGCATTTCAATATCTATCTAAAAAAGCTAAAATTTCATCTTCTAGTGTGATGGCCGCTGGGTTGCTGGAATCTACTGCAGATTTTCTAGAGTCCGGATTAGACCAATGTTGCTCTGATCTCCATGACAACACTGACCACAGTGAAGATGTGAGGTACATGTATACCTTAAATTTTCTTTCCAACCCCTTAAAAATTATCTGGTCTGCCCTTCTCTTCTGGTCATACTTCTCTTATGTGATTGACCTTGTCCTCTGATTGGATATTTATGACTTCATGTTGATGGATTAACCAATCAGAGAAGACCTCATTGATAACATGGGTTTCCTTTGAAATAAAGACACAGGAAGCCCATTTACAAAAGGTTTTGAATGTGAAACAGAAATAGTCCAATGAAAAGCTGTATTTTTCAACTTTGATAGGAAAAAGGTTCTAGAGGCCTGTCGTAGCCTGAAGCACTTGTTCAATGAAGGAAGAGAGAGAGCATCAAAGGCGTTGGGATTCACCAAAAAGCTTAAGATAGACCTGGAGAATGCCGCAAAATTCAGTATCGATGTTCCTGTTAATGAACTTTTGTCTGTGTTAGAGAGGACAGAACACTCCCAGGTATGGTGAAGAGCTATAGAGGATTTTCATATTATGTCACAGTGGCCATGTTGGTGTATCAAAACAATACGTTTTCTATCCTTGGAGAATTGAACTCTATTTTTATGCAAAATATGTTCAGAAAGTTTCTATTGCTTGGTACACCAATATGGCTGCATGTTTTCACATGAGTGAAAACGCTCTATTTCTTCTTATGGACTTACTCATTTGTTATGCCATGTACCCAATTTTTAAACCCTTGAGTATTGTTAAGAGCAGTAGTGCATAACTCTTGATGCATGTATAGCCTCAGTCAATCACTTCAGGATGGAGTTATGCTGGCAGGGTTAACGAAAGTCTTAATTGTCATGGAAGTTCATTAATGAAGTCATGATAGCCATTACTGGCATACTGCGTACATTAAAATAGTCTAGCAAAGGTTCAGTGCTCAAGCATGAATTCTGAAAAAAATGATATTGCAAGACCCAAGTTTAGGGTACTGGGCACACATGATACTGAATTACAGCACATAAATGGTATGTCATACTGTAACATTCAATGCCTTCCCATTGTCTTCCAGTGATACTGTTAAAATAAGATATTGTACAAGTATAGTTTTGTATAGAACAATGTTTATTGCAGTATTATGATCATTCGGGTAGATGTAATCCTGAGAAGGGCTGTCTGACTTTATCTTACTTTATTCTTCACTTGACTCTGAAGATGACTTCCACTCAGGTTTTTGAAACGTCAGTCCCATCAAACAGTCCTTCTCCATTACATCCACCTGGACGATCATAATACTTCAATAAATATAAGTTTGTTACATATGAACAACAATTTTTGTGTTCATTTTCAGGTGGTTGTTGCTCCTACTACTGGGCTATTGATGTTTGTTCCTAAACATTTGAGAGATGACAAATGGTAAGTTTTCAAAAAAAACATAAGCTCTTTTCATTTCTGTTGTTAGACAACACAGCTTGATTTAATAGGGGGTTAGGGTCACCTATAGGTGAGTGCAAATAGCCGTTTTAAAATAAATGGACAAGACAGTAATGAATAGACATATCGTAAATGAAACATGGTTACTTACGCAAGAATACTAATAATATATCATTAATTATTATTATCATTGTCATTGTTTGTCTTTTGTTTTCTATTTGTCTTTGTTTCATCAACCCAAGAATTTTCGTTACAAGCTTTCAACCTCTACGTTCATCTTCAAGGTTTACATGATACGTTATTGTCATTATGATATGGAAAACAAGCTAGCATGAGCATTTCCAGCTTAAAATAATATTTAATTATGATACAATAATTATGAGAATATGTGGACCGCGTAGCACTTACAAAATACATGAAGATATAGAAATATAGATAAGTTATAGAGCTTGGGAACGAGGTTATTCCGGGCGAAAGCCCTTGGAATTAAATTCGGAAAAATTAATTTCCGACCTCGCTGGGAATCGAACCCACGACCTTCGGAATTGTACTACCGATGCTCTACCAGCTGAGCTAGAGGTCAGACTGAGAGCAGGCTGGGGTGAAATAGATGTAAGATCGTGGTAATTATGATGCAAAGATGAGAATATGTGGACCGCGTAGCACTTATGACTTAGCACTATAACTTATTATTATTTCTATATCTTCATGTATTTCATAAGTGCTACGCATTCCATTTATTCTCATCTTTGCATCATAAGCTCTCAGTCTGCTCTCAGTCTGACCTCTAGCTCAGCTGGTAGGGCATCGGTAGTACAATTCCGAAGGTCCTGGGTTCAATTCCCAGTGAGGTCGGAAATTAATTTTTCCGAATTTAATTCCAAGGGCTTTGGCTGGAATAACCTCGTTCCCAAGCACTATAACTTATCATTATTTCTATATCTTCATACAATAATTATATGAGTCTTACAGTGACCCACAAACACTTATTTGATTTCTTTTCCCAGTCAAATCATTGATCTTCTGAATGCATGCTGTGGTCTGAAGAAGGGTCAAAACAAAGAGCCAGGGCATGGATATCTTCTGGTGATGCAGTCGTCTAAAGTGGCCACTCCTGTCTGGACAGGACATAGGATAATCATCACCCTTACAGTAGACACCAGAATCAGCCTGGCTGATATACAGGTAAAAATTTAATGATCTTGAAATTTTGCCAGTGAAATGGCAAGTTTTACAGTAGTGTAGTGCATTGATAATTTTACTGGAAAAGGAGGTGTCATTCACCCACCCCTCCCTGACTCTCCTGCTCAGGACCACCCCCTTGGGATAAGATGAGACATTGGGAATCCTGTAGATAATGTACAGGACTAGGGTAAGACAGACCCCTTCTTGGCTTCAGGACTGGGATAAGTCAGATCCGTTTACTCCCTCTCTTTTGCTCCTTCTCAACTACTAGAGTTACTTACAAGACAGTGGAAAGCCATTTTTATATTACAGCATGTCGTACCACATATTTGCTGTAAGTCAGTACCAGTATCCAGCTGATGTAAAAGAGTGACCTACAAATGACATCACTGCAAAACTGAGGTCTCATGAAGCCTGTGAAAATTTACCAGCGAAATATCAAGTGCTTATTAGAAAACTTAATTTTTTTTCATTTGCTGGGCTTGGAAATCTATAATTTTAAGAGGAAAAGTGACAGTCCTCAGTTTTTCAAATTCTCTCGATTCTGTGGCTCACATATTTCCTGGATCAGCTGAATAACATTTGTCTTTTTAAATCATTAACTGTCATTAAAAGCCAATTAACCATTAGCTATCATTAAAAATCATTAAGGGCCCCTCTGGATACCAGCTTTTACCTGAATGGGCCACCCTGTTTAAAAAAAAGGCGTCATAACCATAACCATAACCATTTTCTGTGTAACTGTCTGTTTGTCTGTCAGGTTGATGGACTTATCCTAGTGGTCAACAAGTCACACCAGGTAGAAGAACAGCGTAATTGTTTCCTACACTCCATGGGAATTTTTGTGACAATGATCAAAGAAAGAACATCCAGCCACCAGGCTATCTCTGAGTCTCTTGATTCCCTTCAAGTAAGTGCCAGTGTTGTGATAGACGTAGAAAGCTTACATGTAGTGCACAGGTGGCATAGGAGTGAGAGCTTTCACAGTGTTGTGATAGACGTAGGAATCTTACATGTAGTACACAGGTGGTGTAGGAGTGAGAGCTCTCGCAGTGTTGTGATAGACGTAGGAATCTTACATGTAGCGCGCAGGTGGCATAGGAGTGAGAGCTCTCACAGTGTTGTGATAGACGTAGAAATCTTACATGTAGTGCACAGGTGGCATAGGAGTGAGAGCTCTCACAGTGTTGTGATAGACGTGTGGAAATTATATATGTAGCAAGGGTGGAGTAGCAGTGAGAGTGCTCGCCCTCACTTGTGGAGTTTGGTTTCCAGACTCAGAGTTGTATTTGTGTAAAACAGTTAGTCCTATGGCCTATGAGTCAATAGCCCATTTAGGCTCTATATAGTATCTTTATGAAATTTTTAAAATTTTCTTTTTATTCACTTTTCATGTGAAGGAACTCTAATGAATGTAAATCTAGTTACTTTAAATTACTTTCTAACATCATGATTATTTCTTACAGGATGCGGCATTGTTACTTGGGACGAAGATTATAAATGCAGTAAACAGAGCCAATGAAAACCTTGATGGAGAGATGTTTGACGCAGACGAGAATGAAAGACACAAACTTTGTCAGAACACAGTAGAAACTATGTACGGGTGTTTTAACTTTGGCTTTGAGGTAAGAAAAGGATTACATTTGAGAAATATAAAACACACACATGTCTCTGAACTGTGACATAAACAGGCTGCTGAGAGCTGTAGAGGATGAGAGAAGTAAGCTTAGGAAAATAACACATAGCCAAGATTTTGTGCCGTCATGTTCATGTCCTCTGATATAAACACATTAGCCAACCAATCAGCACACAAGTCATATTTCAAATATTTTATGTAATGTTTAATAAACGAGCAGGAGTGTTTTAAAATAATTATATTATAGTCAGTGCTTGACACTATCAAAGGTCTCCAGTTTTTCTCCCTCTTGGGTTCAGTTCCTGGACTGTGCATGCATCCCATGTGTAGAGTTAAGTATGGTCTCTCATTCAACTTAGACCAGCCAGATCGTACAGGGTTTTCATTGGGTTGGAGATCGGAGAGTGCTCCAGCAACTGTTCTTCTGAACCTATAATTTCAAAACTTATAAAATGAAAGAAAATAAATAGATGAATAAAAATCCTGTTGTCTCAGTGTTTAATAGAATTTAATGGTTTGTTAGAAGTTGATTTTTGTAGAAGGAGCAAATGAACAAGGAATTCTACTCACATAGGATTGATTGATTGAGCTTTATTACCATAATTTTTCAAAGTTTATTTACAAGATAATATTAAAACAGGTATTGTTAATAGCTAATCAGAATAGAGGGAGCAAATGAACAAAGAATTCTACTGACATATGATTGATTGATTGAGCTTTATTACCATAATTTTTCAAAGTTTATTTACAAGATAATATTAAAACAGGTATTGTTAATAGCTAATCAGAATAGAGGGACAAAATGAACAAGGAATTCTACTCACATAGGATTGATTAGTTGAGCTTTATTACCATAATTTTTCAAAGTTTATATAAAAGATAATCTTGAAACAGGTATTGGTAATAGCTACTCAGAATAGCTAGACTAATCGAGCTGAGTACAGTATGATAGTGAGTACAGGGTTCAAACCAGTGACCATAGCAGTTAGTAACACAGCCGTGCTCTCATATTCGTTAGTAACTAATGGTTATTTTTTCTCCAGTACTTGAAGGAAATAGCAAGACTAGTGTCAGGAGATCCAAGAAAAAAACTAGGCAAATACATGCTGTGTTTTGCCAGGAAATGGATCAAGTTTGTTATGGAAAAGTGTGAGCGAGGACGAGGCACAAGACCAAGGTAACAAGACCGAAAACATGTAATCCTCTAGACAGTTTACTTTGGGACAAAGCATCTTTTTGTACACACTTCATTCAATTTCATTCTTAATTCATTATATTGAAAGGGAAAATATCATTTTGAAAAGCATTTAGGTGGTAAAATTTGTAATCCCAAATCATTTACCCTGTCCCCCCAGCCTATCCCCCCTCTGCATTCACTGAACACACATTCCCTGATAAACGAGAAAAGTAAAAATGGCTAAACTGCATTATTATTAAATTTGTTAGGCTCATTATTTCATGTGTAGTTAGCTCAGTTGGTAAGAGTGTGGTCTGTTGTGTGGAATGTGGTGGGTTCAAGCCCCAGCTGCACCAAACCTCAGGGTCTTAAAATAACTGGAAAAAATTGTTCCCTTCACAGTTCTCGGCATGAATGGTGAGACAATGTGGTGCAATGATAGAGACATTTAAAAATAATTATTATCCAAGGTGTTTAAAAAAGGTCTCTTCATTGCAAGCTCACCGTTTGTCTCCCTTGCAAAGGCACTGCTACCTTTGAAGATGGGACAGGGAACTGTGAAAGGGACTATTACATCATTCTACATATGGTTAGGCCTTCAAATCTTTTTGGATAGGGACTTAAAACTGTAGGCCTGTCTGTCTTCACCATAACCCTATATTATAAGGTAGTCATAAGACCTACTAAAGATGCTGATAGTGACCTTCAGGAGATAGCCATTGTGGTATCCTTGCCTTAACAGGTAAAAGTAAAATAAACATTAAATCATTTCCCCCACTCCCCAACAGGTGGGCAACACAAGGCTTGGATTTCTTAACCATTGCCATTGATGGTAAAGTGCTCAATTCTATGCCTGAAGCAGAATTCCAGGTAAGCAAGAATGGTACCTCAGGGCTCGATCTGTGAGTTAGCTGTGCCCTGACTTAGATCAGCCCAGAGGTTGTTTCAGGGTTCAATCTGTGAGTTAGCCATGCCCTGACTTAGATCAGCCCAGAGGTTGTTTCAGGGTTCAATCTGTGAGTTAGCCATGCCCTGACTTAGATCAGCCCAGAGGTTGTTTCAGGGTTCAATCTGTGAGTTAGCCATGCCCTGACTTAGATCAGCCCAGAGGTTGTTTCAGGGTTTGATCTGTGAGTTAGCCATGCCCTGACTTAGATCAGCCCAGAGGTTGTTTCAGGGTTCAATCTGTGAGTTAGCCATGCCCTGACTTAGATCAGCCCAGAGGTTGTTTCAGGGTTCGATAAAATTGTTATTTGGTTTAATGTAGTTAATTTTTGCACTTTTCGTCCTTCAACAGGCCTTAGTCCTAACTGTACCGTACATACTCTGTCCATTCTCTTGATTATGATTATTTTCTTCCACAGCAACTAAAGAAGCAAATAAATGACTGCATTTCACATGTAGTCGGCAGTGCTAATGGAGGCCCATCCAGCTCAGGTAAGCTTTCTTTCTTTCTGTCCTAGGGTTTTCATTATGATTTGAAATAATAAGAGAAGATCATGGTGATACGATTTTCCATATTCTGCGAACTCCGACATTTCAACGGCTTATTGTGAAATTGGTTTATCACTGCCGCCAGACAAGAACATAAAAGGTATCGACTGATTATTTTTGATTGACGGCAGCAAAAAAAATCTCGCAACTACCGAGTTTGCAGAATATGAAAAACCGCAGTAAGTTACCCGAGTATTCAGTCCAATGTCCTACATGTAGTATAAGAGGGAAAGGAGGGGCAATTTTTGAGGAGTGATTCACCTTCATTAAAATCCCAGAAAAAATATGATCATAGATATAATTTATATCTAATAATAGGACTGTATTTGATAAAACAAGTTTTATTAATCAAAAAACTTGTTCCTCCACTTATCAATCCATCCTTCCATCCAAATGTAGAATGCATCTTGGGGTTTTCCTACAGAAAAATAGACCTAATTCAGTGTTTATCCCATTTCAGATCATGTCATTCTCTAGAGTATCATTTCTTTGATTAACAAAGAATCTTATTCGCAAGAGAATGACATGTGGTCTGAAAAATATTGTGCCTAGGTGGATTAGGTCCATTAAATTTTTAAGATTCCATTTGAGAATCAAATTTCATTTTATTTTTCTTATTATTGTTTACAGCCTACCGTCCTCACAGCCCTGCCGTTGGTCCATCTCCAGTCCTGGGCAAAAGTTCTGGTACTTCTCTCCGTCGTCCATACAGCTGGCCAGCTAACAGATCGCCCAGGCCAGAAGATAGTGAAAATAATACAAATAACCGCCACCTGTCTGAGCCGCACAAAGTCATTCACTTTCAGAGTCTCGCTGAAGATGCAAAAAGTCCAGGTAAACTTTCAACCCAAATGTTTCTTTGTGGGAGGTATGGATATTTTCTAGAACTACACAATATACCCTCCTCAGACCCTCCCCACCCCTTGGAAATTCCAATCCTGCTCTTTGGTGGAGGTATGGATATTTTCTGGAACTACACAATATACCCTCCTCAGACCCTCCCCACCCCTTGTAAATCCCAATCCCCCTCTGTGGGGGAGGTATGGATATTTTATGGAACTACACAATATACCCTCCTCAAACCCTCCCCAGCACTCAAAATTCCAATTCCCTCTGTGGGGGAGGTATGGATATTTTCTGGAACTATGCAATACTACACATTTCACAATTGCTGATCAATTATACAAAATTTAAATTTTCATTTGAAGAAGATTATTATTAGAAATTAAAGCCATTTCTCTTGTCGTGACAGAAGGTCTTGGTTCTGAGCATGATGAAGAAGATGCTGTATCGGAGAAGCCAAAAACCTCACCTGTTCCCCATCACAAAGACAGCATGGATTACTCCATGGCACCAAAAATGGAAAAGGTACGCCATGCACTCCGAAGACTTGAACAAGAAAGGAACAGCTACTTGGTGGAGAAGCATGTGATTGGCAAAGTCAGTAGTAAACACAGAGATATAACTAGTGAACTGGCCAATATTTCCAATCGACGAGTGCCCTTCAAGTGGCAGAGAGGCATGAAGATTGGTGAAGGGCAGTTTGGAAAGGTGTATGCATGTGTTAACCTGGACTCTGGGGACATGATGGCCATGAAACAGGTATGACACAGACTACCCACTTCAAGTGTATTTTGAATTAAAGTAAAATTGAAGCAGTGTGACTGTTTAGACTATTATGACTTTGTGTGCTTATCTTGAGTTATGGATGGTGAGGATGATAATGATGGTGATAGTGATAATAATGATGGGGGTGGTGGTGTTGCTGATCAATAGTGGTTGTCATGTTGATGATGACTGTGGTAGTGAAGGTGATAGGGATTATCATAATGAATGATGGTGCTGATGATGATGATGATAATGATGGTGGTAATGATAGTGGTTGTGACGGTCATGTAGGTGATGGTGATGATGATGATGATAATAATGATGGTGATAATGATAGTGATTGTGATATTGGTCGTGGTGGTGGTGGTGATGATGATGGTGGTGATGATGGTGATAATGATATTGGTTGTGTTGATCAATAGTAGTTATTATGATGACTGTGGTAGTGAAGAAGATGATGATATTGAATGATGGTAATAATGAAGATGATGATAGTGGAGTGATGGAGATAATGCTCTCTTGCCATCAACTATTCATAGCTCTTTCAATAATTCTTTTATTTCACTCTATTAGATCAGGTTTCATCCTAATGACCACAGTGAGATCAAAGATCTTGCTGATGAAATCAAGAATTTTGAAGGCATTCAGCATGATAGCCTGGTCAAGTACTACGGTGTTGAACTACACAGGGTAATTAAACAGATTATTGAGCACTTGACCCACCCTGTTCACCATCTTGAGGCTTTCCACCATCACATGATGGCAGCCATGACAGAAGGCACAAAGATAAGAGCTTTTTCCACTGAGAAAATAGCTGCATTCTTTCTCATTTAAATCAGATTAGACCAGATTTAATTGTTCCTACCTCCTGCAACAAGGATTTTTCTCCAGGTTCTCTGGTTTTCCTCCCTCCATAAAAATAAGCATGTGAGTGGATGGTTGTGTGCATAAAATAGTAAATGTAGTGGTAGTGAGTCAAGTGAAAGCTGCCAGAATAATCGGCCTGCTCTAACAAATAAAAGATTATTTATTTTTATTGTCATGGATGCTATCACACGATGGTACAAATTACTTCAGCTTTCCTGCATTCTGATTGGCTTTACTTTTCAATGGTATGGGATATGACACTTGAAACCATGTATGTTGTACTCTAGGATGAGATGCTGATATTCATGGAGTATTGTGCTGACGGTACTATATCTGATATTGCCAAGTTGGGATTACCAGAGTCAATGATAAGACAATATACTATGCAGATACTGGTCGCTGTAAATGTACTGCATGAAAGAGGAATTATACACAGAGATGTCAAAGGTATTTAAATAAATAACAACTAATATATATATTTTACAAACATCACTCTTAGTACAGGGCTCTTCCGTGAGGTTCCCTCCGCACGCACTACCATTACATTCTATACTTACGATATACACTCAACTCGCATGTTGATTTTTATGGAAGGAGGAAACCGGAGAACCAGGAGAAAACCCTCGTAGCATTGGAGATAACAACACATTAAACAAACTCACTCACAACTCACATATGATCCACCCTGGCCTGGGGCTCAAATCCGGACCACAGAGGTGAGAGGCGAGCACTAAACCACTTCACCACTCATGCCACCCCATAGAAATCTCAATCACAACAGCTTTTGTTGAGGTCTGTTCATTAATACAGCGTTCAGGAAGTAATCTTTTCATATTCCCATTTCTACAGGTGCAAACATATTTTTGTCATCCAATGGTCTAATCAAGCTCGGCGACTTTGGCTCATCAATCAAACTAAAGAACCAATCAAAGACCATGCATGGTGAAGTCATGAATGTCAGGGGTACTGTGGGTAAGTATTATTATCAAAGTGACCACTTCCTGTACATTGGTTACAGGGCTAAAAATAACGGCCAGTAATCAGACAATGTATGGCCAGAATTGGAACTTGTCCAGTCAAATCTTTGCCTTACTGGTCATTTTAACCAGTAACAGGTATTGGTAATAGCTACTCAGGATAGCTAGACTAATCAAGCTGAGTAGCTGATTTCAATGACTGACCAGCCTTTAACTTAATCCCTGGTTTTACTGGTCAAGCACAAAGTATGCAGTTGGGGCGACAAAGTACAGATTTGAAACGACTTTATAGCTCTAAGTTGAATGTTTTGTCTGATAAGTGAAAAAACTTTTTTTTTGCACTGTACCAACTGGTTTTTCTTGGTTGAAGAGTGTTAGCCTTATCAGCCTCCAGGTGTGGAGAGCCTTAAAGTAAATAACATGGGCCTTTGGAATGAGTTTTTGTACCCCATAGATAAGGACCCAAGGAAAACCAGAGAATCCAAAGAACAATCGAAACAACAACAGGAAAGAACCAACCAACAACTTTACTCAGATACCTTGTTTTTTACATTCAGCGTACATGGCACCAGAGATCATCACTATGGATAAGGGGTCTGGCTATGGCAGAGCAGCAGATATCTGGAGCACTGGCTGTGTTGTGGTTGAGATGGCCACAGGAAAGGTATAATCATAGATATGTTTAATCAAATTTGGCTGTGAGAAGGGCTTGAATTGGTTGAAAGTTAGTCTATAATCTTTTTTAGTAAGATCAGCATCCAGGACTTAGGAATGACTGAGTAAAACCTTGTGTCTTCCTAACTAAAAAGGATGTTATATCTGGACAAGAAGTTTGTTATCATGGTTCATCATTATCATCATCACAACCATCATTATCATCATCATCATAATCATTTATCATCATCATCATCACCATTATCACTATCACGATTGGTATTATCATCATCATCACCATAATCATTTATCATCTTCATCATCATCACCATCATTATCATCATCACAACCATCATTATCATCATCATCATAATCATTTATCATCATCATCACCACCACCAGCATCATCAACATCATTATCATCATCAGCAACATAATCATCATCACCATCAGTATTATCATTTTCATCATCAGATGCCACTCTCTCCAACATCACCATCACCATCCTCATATTCTTAATCAACATTCTGTTCTTAAATTAAGGTACGTTCTTATTATTCTTCAGCCTCCATGGCACGAATATGACAACAACTGGGCCATAATGTTTAAAGTTGGTGATGGAGCCATCCCTGCAATACCTGACACTCTGAGCGAAGAAGGACGTGATTTTCTTCATTCATGCTTTCTGCATGACCCAAGAGAAAGACCCACTGCCAATGATTTAATGGACCATTCATTTGTAAAGGTAGCTGTAAACGACCCTTAACTTTCTTTCTCTTCACTGCAAACGTCAAGGTGAAGGGTAGGTATTCCTCCTAGACTTGGTACAAAGATTGCCCCACCCTACCCTCCCTCCCCTCCCAATCCATACATGCTCACACATGCTTCCTAACTTATGGAACCCTCCCATGTTTTTTAGGGTTACTCATTATCACCATCACCATCTCTATTTTAATCATTCATCTCCAGTACCAAACCAACACATCAATCACTATCATCACCATGATCATGATCATCACTATCATTGACATGACCACACTGAATTCTCAGGCAAATTCACTGGATTACACCACCATCATCAACATCATGATCCTGATCATCTATCACTACAATCATCACTACCACCACAATCAATATCATCACCTTCATTATCTTCATCATAATCATCATCACCATCAATATCATCACAATCGTCAGAAAATCTTTATCCTCAACATAATCATCACTATCATATTAAACTTTACCTTTTCCATTTTCTTTGTAACTAGTGCTGCTAAACTTCAAATAACAACAAATGGATAACACAGTTGTATCATCTTCCTAGTCCTGGTAGTATATTGCATGCTTAATTTATATCCTTTCGCAAAGGAAGTACAAATAGACATTTTTCTGAATTCACTTGAATAACATACAGTGAAGTCCCATTATCTGAAACGCTGAATATCTCAAGTTTTTTGTCATCAAACTTGAAACCATGTCCTATGAGGTTGGTAAATCCAAACTACTTTAATATTTAGTCTTAACATACTGTTAGGATTTTTTAAAAGTGATTCTAAATGTGGGCGAGTTTGCAAGCACATGATTGATGATTTTATACGTGGGCGAGTTGGCATGGGCAAGTTGACTGTAAACCATTCTTTGAGTCTAGCCACAAGTACTCGAGTCAAATGTTGTTTTATGGTTCAAGTGAATTCAGAATATGGTATAAAAATATAGAATTATAAATTAGTATTTTAGAATTTTAAATTATTAGTAGTAGTTTTTAAGGGTTTTAATTTATTATTTTTAATGTAAATGTTTTTAAATATTGAAACCATACTAGTATTCTGATACAACAGGTATTATTATCATGTTGCAATAGTCATTTGGAATTTGGAATTAAGTCTTATTCAACTGAAGTTCTGTTTGTTTAATGTGTGATTTTCTGATCTAGATATACCACATAAATTTAAATCCTAGAATGTGTGTTATAGTAAGGGATTAATTATGATTAATCAATTATCAATTAATTATCTCATACAATTAGTTTCAAACAGCCATTTGTTTGTTGATTGGTGAACGAATAATCGATCGTTGACTGCTGATTGACCAACAGTCAGCCGAGTGTCAATCAACTTTTGTCGGCTGATCACTAAGTACATGAATACCATTACAAGTTATAAGCTCAACAAAAAAAATGCAACAATAGCCTATTTCTAATATGCACAAGTACTTTTATATCACAATCCCATTTTCAAGTGGTGAATTTTTTGTGTATTTTCCATAGCATGCGTAAGATCTTGCATAAAAATGCCTCATTTTGGAATCTCACATTTGAATACTTTCGACAGCATTCACACATCTTGGAAAATATCTATTTAATTAACTACACTTTGGTCTGAACCAACTATTTATTACTAAAATTAACTAAGATTCAAAGAATAAGAATAGACTAATAAATTTGATACAATTTTCCTATTTCTATGAGATATCAGAATGGTAAATAATAAGTGCAATGCGAAGGAGGCAGAATAAAGCTGGGCTTTGTTTGTGTTGTGGGGGGAGGGGAAGGGGAGTGGTGTATAGTAATTTTGTATACAGTATAAAAATATTGATACTGTGCAGATACTGCAACTGGGACCACTTTGATAAACCAGTATCATTAACCAATCATATTGCGACATTTAGTTCGATATTTTTTAATGAGCCAATCAGATAGTGCATTGATATTATAAGAGCATGAGAATGTGATAATCTGATTGGCTAACGCTGTTATCAGTTCAATTTCTGTCTAGTTTACTGTTATCTGATTGGTCAGCTTTACTTAAGTGGTCCCGCTCATGTCGGCACAGTAAATTCAATTTTACTAGAGTTCTCATCTAAACAATGTTTTTTTTAAATAACACGATGTAAAAACAAAAAATATCTCTCCCGAAGCGTGCAATAATTAAACTACAATCTGTTATAAATAAATTATATCCATAGATTACTGTTTATTGTTTAATTTTTTCATTCATTTTGGCCTTTTCTCAGATCAACAAAACTAGCTCTTACTATTTACTTCCAAAGACAGCTCAAGACTTTCGAGACAAAAATCTCTCCCTCCCCTCCCCCTACAATTGAGACTATACGTATAAATTGTCGTGTGTCTTTCCAATCCCTAGAGCTTTTAGAACCTTGGATGTCTCTTCTTTTGGTGACTGCAAGGAAAAAAAATATGTAAGCTTTTAGTATGAGAAAAAAGGTCATTTATTTCTTTAATGATCTTATAGCAATTTTGCAGGGAGTGATTCTTTAGTCTCCTGAGACAGACGCCCATGATTAATGCTCTTGACAATTTGACAAAGAGGCTCGAAGCATTCCATTTCAGTTTGAATTGAAATTTCAAAGTTGATCTTTAGGGGGAAATCAGGGCTCTCCTTCTACAGGAAATGGTCACAGTCTAATCAATTCAATAGAAAAACAAAAGACTCCAAGTCATACAATAGAACTCAGCTAACAATAGCTGGTTTATGGTACACGCAGAAGACCTAAAATCAGGGAACATGAAAAGACTCTCGAAGTAGAGTAGAGGACCACTAGACAACCTTACGCACATGATGGATTAAACCAATGACCTAGGCGGTGAGGGACGGTACATTGGCAGCTAACATCACCCAAGCATCACGAGAACATAAAAAATTTCCACCTACAAACAATTGCTTGTTCAGAATACTCTCATTTTAAGTTCTCCTTTGCTCAGTATTACGGCCCATTTTATAGTAAAGAATTACTACACGTAGTAATAGTCTATGGAACAATATGAGTTTTGGTTGAATAGCTGAATATTATAAGTTACCCACAACCAGGACAAAGGCTGAGCAAAGAGGACTCAAATCTGGAGTTGTTTGAAATTATGACTGGCAAGTATTTCTTCACCTTGTTAAGACCAGAGAATTCTTTGGAGGTAAGCAGAATGCTGAAAGTTTCTACTGATTGTGCCTCTAGGTGTAGTGACGCAGCGTAACAAACGTACAGAGCTGCTGGTACATTGTAGACTTGGCAGTGGTTAAGAACTTGAAATGAAAAAAGAACAATTTGATTTGCATGCTGAGGACTTTTCAAAAATGTTATGCTCACTTTGTTCACAACCAGCAAATTTAATGTTAAGTCAAGGAAGAGAGGTCGAGCAAGTCTAAGACTAAAGTACTCTGCAAAATAAGGTTTCATGTTTCTACAAGCTTCACAACTTCAGTGGTAATGGTCATTCCAAGCTACAAGAATAACTTGAATGACTTGTGTTTCTGCTTCTTATTACATAATTATTCTTGTTAAGAACATTTGATGTCTTTGTAAAAATCAACATGTGAGTTGAGCGTTGTGTGCATACAATATTAAATGTAGTGTTAATGCGTGTGAGCGAAAAGTGTCCCCAATTAGTGCGAAAGCGCTAGAATGACTAGACACTTAAATAAAAGTGATTTATTTCATTTTATTTTTGTATTTGTACGTCTTTTTTGTCTTGGAATGTTGATGTATTGATTCTACAACAACCTTTTTGAAATAACTGTATGCTGGTTTATAAGTTGAATATTTTCAAGCCCTAAAACTTATATAACAGGTGTATGTGAGAGGGAGGGTAAGGGGTGTTAGAGTGTAGAAGTTGTCTCAATCTAGAAAATGAATATTCATCTGAATCTGAAGAAAGCCCTTACCAGCAGCAGCAACTCCTCTTATTGTATTCGGCGTTTCAACAAATCCAATGTCAGTTTTCTCATTTGATTTGTTCCAAGCTGTTGTGTGTAACATCTTGACAAAGTCTGACTTGAGATTTGAAGGATCTGAAGTACTGTACTCACATGCTGGGGCTGATGATAGGATAATGACTTTTGAAGGCCTCACATTATCAAAAACCTTTGGAAGAACAACACGTTGTTGGTCATCAAATTATAGTCATGCTTTGGGATGGGTAACTTCATCAAAGGGGGTTTGTGCAAACCCAGATAATCACAGTCACCAAGCTAAATTTTCCCAACCCTATCTCCCTTAAGTGATAATATTCATACTGACCCCTCCCTCCCTCTTTTACACTTTTCTTTCCCTTGTTTGTTCACATAAAACAAGTGAAAGAATGGGAATCGTTCATATTTCTCAATTTTTCAGAACAGAAATCCATTTGAACATGTTTTTTTAAATTGATATTTCAACGATTAAAATTCAATCTCTTTCTCAAGAAAAAAAAGACATTTTTCGTACCTTTCTCGACCATAAAAATGCGACATTTTCTTCCACGTGCGAAGGACACTTACAGAAAATGACATCGTCATTCTTTTTCAAACGGTATAGAAACGAAACTTTCTCTACATTCGTCGACTTAACAACAGAACTAAAGTCTTTTTCGTTGTCTTTTCTTGACACCGCACCGATTATTTCACTATTACTTCCACAAAGGAAATGCGCCTCCAAAAAAGTTGAAGCAACTTTGTCAAATCCAAGAACAAGAGTTGAACATTTTACAACATTTTCTTGACAATCTTTTAAACTTTCCGTAATTTTCGGGGACCAAAGGATCAAAGGAGATATTTGTCGTTCCTTTTCTTCTGTTATTTCATCTTCTTCGTCGTCGTCTTCGTCTACAGCTCGAGAAGAAGGGAATCTTAACTCCCAAACACCAAAATGCGCCGCCATTTTGGAAATGACTCAGCATGAACGAGTAGGACTGGGGTGAGGACCTTGCGTTACATTATTTTGTACAATTAAGGAATACATATTTATTTTATTTTTGCTTTTTTTGATCATCTTCGCTTGTTAAATCTTTCTTATTGTTAAATCGTAGTATGATAATTTTTTTCCTAGTTGTAATTACCTATTTTAATTTTTATCAAAAGAACGCGTGACTTTTACCCCGTGACGTGTCATATTGCATGACATACAATAATCATCTAAACACAGACACACAAACATGGCGTCCAAGGGGAATGTCGCTGCAGTTCTTCATGGAATAGACGACCTTCGTATCGTAAGTACCGAAAAAATCTTTCATTTTTGGGTTTAAAAAGTTCAACATATTTTGAATTTATCTATTAAACCTCTATTTTATGTGTTTAGGAAGAACATCCTGTTTCTCCTCCTTGCAAGGGAGGTAAGACTTTACGTTCAAATATTCACTCTATAGTTCTTAATTTTTAGTGCAAACTTTGATAAAGTTTCATAGAAGTAGATTTTTGTATTTGTCTAGCATTTACTAAAAGGCTTGGACTTCAAAAATACATTTTTAGGAATCTTTAAAGAGAGATAAAAACATGTGACTGTCGCGAGACTACCTGCCATTTATGATGACCTCAGTCAGTTGTTTACGTTTTGTACACGGAGTTTCTCTGAGTTTCTCTCTCGTAGTCTTTGAAACGCATATAGTTACTGAATAAGACTCATTTTAGTCCACTCTTGTTTATACATAGCATTTTTGCACTTTGTTTGCTAATACGTGTTTGCATTCTGTCAATCATTAGAATGACCGATAATGAATAAAAGATAGACAGATAGACGGACAGAGAGAGAGAGAGAGAGAGAGATGTCTTTTATTTAATCTCGGGAAATTTCATCAATGTACAAATTGGTTTTCATGAAAACCGAGTTCATAGGTAATATATATAAAAAATTAATAATAACGTTAAGAATATATAGACAGATTTATGAAATACATTCTCATCTACCCCCCAAAAATATTATAGTAATTAAAGTGTTAAGGACCAACAGACGAAAGATTCCTCTTAAAAGATTTTAAATTATTGGACAGTCTGACACTTTGGGGTAACGAGTTCCACACTTTTGCACCGTCATAAGAGAGAGCTCTTTTTAAAAACTCAGTGCTGGGTTTCGGTAACTTTAAGCACTTCTCTCTACCACGAAAATCGTAGGTATTTTCTTGAAAATAAAAGAGTTCCCTTACAGATTTTGGTGCAAGTGCATTTAAAGTCTTAAACATCATTATTGCTTTATGCTCCTTTCTTCTTCTTTGTAAGCTTTTCCAGCCTAAAGAAGTTAAAATATCACTAGATCTGACATCGTAGCTGCTTTTTGTTATTATTCTTGCAGCTCTATTTTGCATTTTTTGCAATCTTTCAGCAGACGTTACTGGTAAATTATCCCATACCACGTCACAATAGTCAAACCAAGGTAAAACGAGAGCCTCATATATGGTAATAGCTGTCTCCAAGGGGATGTAATCGCGGACTCGTCTTATGCCACTCAATCCAGAGGATATTTTTTTACAAATGTAATCAATATGAGCAACCCAAGACACCCGTTCGTCAATCACAACACCCAGAGTTTTTGCTGTAGAGACTCTAGTAATTGGTTTGCTATTTAAATATATGTGTGGTTCGGAGGTAATTTTTTTCAATTTATCGTCAGAAGCAATAAACATGTGCTCTGTTTTAGCTGAATTTAAGCTAAGTTTGTTAGCTTTCAACCAGTTATGAATATTGGGAATATCAGCGTTCACCTCGTCAAATAGAGTCTTTTGTGATGTGCCACAAGTGGTGAGACTTGTGTCATCAGCATACATTCTAGCATTTGAAAATTTGACACTATTTGGCAGATCGTTTATGTAAATAATAAATAATAATGGCCCAAGGATTGAGCCTTGAGGGATGCCGCAATCGAGTGTTCTAGAGCTAGATAAGGTATGGTTTATGTAGCATCTCTGACTACGATCTGTGAGGTAAGATTTGAACCACTTTATCGACTCTTCTGCAATCCCATAATAGTATAATTTGTGGAGAAGTATGGAGTGATTTACTGTGTCAAAAGCTTTTTTAAAATCTAGGAAAGTGACACAGTTCAATTTACCTTCATCCATATTGGTAAGCCACTCCGTTGTGGCTTCTAGGAGTGCAGTAGTAGTCGAATGAAGCGGTCTAAATCCCGACTGCTTTTGAGAAAGTAAATTATTTGAGTTTAGATACTCATATAACTGGTTAAAAACTATTCTCTCGAAAATCTTAGCAATAGTAGGTAAGACCGAAATGGGACGGTAATTATTCAAATCATCTTTGTCATTAGCTTTATGAATTGGCGTAACTTTCGCAAGTTTCAAGCCGTTAGGAAAAATCCCTTTATCAACTGATTGATTGAATAGCTTCACTAGTGATTGACTTATTACTGGTGAAGCAATCTTGATGAAATGAGATGGTATACCGTCAAGACCTGTCGCTTTTTTAACGTCAATAGAATTAATGATTTTCATAAGTTCATCAACTGATGTGTGTCGTAAGGTGAATGTTGAGCCAATTCTAATTAGATAATCATTATAAGCAGTCGGTCCATCGGGAATTAAACAAGCTAATTTAGTCCCAATTTCAGAAAAATGACAATTGAATACCTCAGCTATTTCCTTCGAGTCACACATCGATGTATCACCTGTTTTGATAGATGTTACATAAGAGCCAGATTTAGTCCTTCGTGAGAGGACTTCATTAATAGCTTTCCAGACCTCCTTTGAGTTTTTTGAATTTTGTGCAAAATGATTTTCATAATATGACTTCTTGGCTCTTTTTATCTCGTTGTTGACGCGATTTCTAATAGACTTATAATCACTCCAGTCGTCCCTCGAATTCGTTTGAGTAGCTTTTTGTTTCATTTTATCTCTATCGTACATAGCTTTCCTCAAATCAGTTGTCATCCAGGGAGACTTCTTGTTTCTTATTCGTTTTGTTTTGATCGGAGCGTGCGAGTCAAGAACAGAGAGAAATAACTCTTTCCATCTGTCCCACATGTCATCCGGGCTTTCCTTATTATCCAAACAATCCCAAGGGAGTGTTGCTAAATCCATAAGAAACTTGTCGGAGTCAAAGTTTTTAGCCGATCTAAATGAGATCTTACAGTGATTGTTGTTTGTCGGAATTGCTATTTTCCGTATTGTATAAACCAGACTATGGTCACTGATACCAATGTGAACCACTCCACTTCGGACTACCCTATCTGGGCTATTCGTTAAGATCACATCAATGAGGGTTTTACTTTTTTCAGTGACTCTAGTTGGTTCTGTGATTAACTGCGTAAGTTGAAACAATTCAGCAGTCGTATTCAAATAGCGGGTTTGCTGATTAATATTAGTAGATAATAAATCACAGTTTAAATCCCCTAGGATATAAATTTCCTTAAACTCAGAATCTATTTTTGTTAACACATTTTCAAATATATTGAAAAATGAGCGTGTATCATAGTTAGGAGGCCTATAACAGGCTAAAACGGCAAAAGACTTGCTATTTGGCTTCATGATTTCAAAACACAGGGACTCTACTTTATCATCAGTTAAGTCACTACGGTTTTTCCCATTTACGCCCTTTTTCAAGTATAAACAAACTCCCCCTCCATTGCGGTTTCTATCAGACCTATGGATGTCATAGCCTTCGATGCTCACCATTGAACTTGGGATTGATGGATCGAGCCTTGACTCATTTATGCAAAGAAGATCAAAATTTTGCTGAATGACCCATGATCTCAGTTCATCTATATGAGCTACAAGACTAGTTATATTTAAAGAGGCCATTTTAAAACCTCTAACATTAGGAATAGAATGAGGTCTATTATCACCGTCAGACTTATCAATATTAGTATTTGAGACAATACTAGAGGGATGAATAGAGGAATCTGTTTCGTCTAGTGGTTCCTTACCTTTTAATCATGCTTTAGATTTAAGATATTTATTGAAATCTTGCGCAAGGATTCCTATTCCTGCACGATTTAAATGCAGTCCTTTGGTGTTAAGTCCTTTCTCTGTTACATTATGAGAAATATAGTCCCATTCCCGTTCGTTGCAGAAGGCTCTAAGCGATTTGTTCACATCCTTTCTTGCTGTTTCAAGGAGACTCGAGTCTTGGCGAATGATTAATTCAGATATCGCTATTTCACAAGACGGCAGCTGTTTTTCCACAGATTCGCAGATTCCAACTATCCTCTCTGCAATGGCCTTAGATTCATCAGACTTAAGATTATTTGTACCAATATGTACAATAAGATTATTAGGTTTCCTTCTGATTATTGGCTTTATATAGTCCTCCATATCCTCCACTGTGGCCCCTGGGAAGGGTTTTATATTAACTCTGTTTGTCTTGCTTGACATTTTCCAACCTTCGAGCTTCGATATTATAGAATCTCCAATTATAACTGTACTAGTTTTGTTTCTGTCCTGAAGCGAATGGTCCTGGTTATTAGTAGGTAGCTTGTTCTCAGCTTTGTTCTTTGGTGTTGTCTTTTGTTGCTTGGCCTTTTTTTGTTTCCTTTGTACCTTTTTCCAGTTACAATGAGATTCATTCATTGTGTCACTCATACTACTCTCCGGGGTCGTAAGATCAACTACAGTAGCTTGTTTAGTTTCCGTATGATCATTGTTCTTGCATTGATCATTGTTCTTACATTGATCGTTTTCTTTCGTAACTAGCCTCAACGCTGTTAGTAAGCTGGCTTTTTCGTCTTGTAATTTGCATACTTGCTGTTTTTGAATTTTAATTTCCTCCTGAAGATTACAGATAATTTTACGAGAATCATCGTTTTCCTTCTTCATTTGTTGGATATCAAAGTTCTCTCCGTTTTGGAAAGTGTCTTTCAATAAACTTATTTCTTTACGCAAGTCAGTCAGTAAACCGAATAATAATGAGGCAATTTCAGAATCAGTCGGTTGTGAAGGCTCAACTCTTTTTTCTGCAGGACCATCATTCTTGCTTGGAAGAAGTTCATGAAACTTATTCCTAAGGCATTCTTGATTTGGCCCAAAGATTTTCAGTCTAAGTGATGATGTGTAGAATCTTACGGAGCATTCCTTGTCATCGGTACTCACTTTATACGTTATTGCGTTGTGAGCTTTGTCTTCTTTAAAGACGCCATTACTGCCTTCTTGGACATCGAACATAAAATCCACCAAAGATTTAAGTTCTTGTTGCGTACCACGCCAAGTGAAATCGTTATCCTTTTCATCATAACTTAAATACTCAATAAGATTTGCCATTTGGAGACAAAGATTCGATAAAAGCTTTATAAAATGTTGAAGATTACGGAGCGGTTACGAACACGTCTGCATAGACTGAACAGACAGACAGACAGACAGACAGATGATGATGATTATATATAACAGGGCCCGCTTGTACGAAGGAGTGATAGCACTATCCGATGGATAAATCCTTATACAGTGGATAAGTCAATGCTGTTATCCAATAAATGTGTCCACTGCATAAGATTTATCTGTCGGATAGCGCTAACCACCCTTCATACAACTGGGCAAGATGGCAGACAGCCAAGATAGGCACACCAGGGCTTAAAATAACGGCCAGTAAGTCACTGGTAATGACCAGCCAATTTAGTTTTAACTCCTATCTCATTTTTTTGGCTTGACATTACTGATTAAAATGACCGGCAAGGCAAAGATTTAAGTGGACAAATTCCAATTCTGGACAGACATTGTTTGATATCTAGCCGTTATTTTAAGCCCTGGTGTCCATCAGCAATTTTCATCTCAATCCAGAAGTCTTCAAAGTCGTAGACAAAAATAATTTAGTATTCATTAATTTCAATCAACAGAGGTGCAAATTGCGATGCATGCCGTTGGTATCTGTGGATCTGATGTCCATTACTTGAAGCACATGAGGATTGGAGATTTCATCGTCAATGAGCCAATGGTTCTGGGACATGAATCAAGTGGAGTGGTCGCTGAGGTTGGAGAAGGTGTGACGCATCTGAAAGTTGGTGAGTCAAAGGCCATGCAATCGGAATGATCAGATATAATGTTGCTGTGGCAACACCACAGTGTGCCAGTCATGTAATAGTAGAAGCAATATCGTAACTAGATAATTCAATTTGTTGTTTCATTATTTATTTTTTATTTTAAATCTATTTACGATTGCTTGTTGGTTTAATTTGAAGGTGATAGGGTGGCTATTGAGCCGGGAGTGCCTTGTCGCACTTGCCCTTTCTGCAAAGAAGGACGTTATAACCTCTGTGAAGAGATGAAATTTTGTGCTACCCCACCCTTCCATGGCTCTCTTTGTCAATGTTACAATCATGCAGCAGACTTCTGTTACAAGTAAGTATTGTGTAGTTCTAGAAATTATTCTCTCATATAGTTAATACATGGTTAGGTTCGGCTGCACGCAGGCTACCTACTTCCCTGAAATTACATTTTCTTCAATACAAACTCTGCAATTTTGTTCTCCCCCCTGAAAATTCCAAATTTCTCGGTAGGGGAGGGGGGTGGGTAATTTTAAGAAACTTAACATTTTTACTTTCATCAACCAAACCACACTAAATATTGATCAATTTTAATTAATAAATTGAGTGTCTTCTCGTTAAGTAAATAATATTACAACTTAAATTATTCTGTATCCTAGGTTGCCAGATCATGTCAGTTTTGAAGAAGGTGCTTTACTGGAGCCACTGTCCGTAGCTGTCCATGCTTGCCGCAGGGCTGGTATCACTGTTGGAGATAATGTTCTTGTATGCGGAGCAGGTGAGACATGTTGCACATGCGTACAACCATAATGACGGTCCTTTAGAACCAGAATCATTCTACTACTATTGTTTAAATCCCACCATGCACCTGCATGCAATGTCACCCCATGCACCTGCACTCTTTAACATAGTATATATAGCTATTTTAATGTTTAATTTTTTTTCAATGATTCAATTGATCTCAGGACCCATTGGACTGGTCAACCTCCTTACTGCAAAAGCTTGTGGTGCAAGCAAAATAGCCATAACTGGTGAGAATGGTATTATAAATGAATTTATATTCTGGCTGTGTTTAAAAGACCATTATTGTATCCATAAAATACTGCTGCGTTCCTTGGAAAAAATTTCATACTAATTTAATCAGTTAAACTCATTTCAGTATTAATATATTTGCTATGGTTTTTCAGATTTGGATGAAGGCCGCCTTGCCAAGGCCAAAGAACTGGGGGCAGATTATACAATCAAGGTTGAGAGCAGAGATGGCAAGGAAGTTGCCAACAAGATCTTGGAACAACTTGGCACAGCTGCTGACAAGACTATTGAATGTACAGGAGCAGAGTCAAGCATACACACTGGAATCTATGTGAGTCTGCTTAAAATCAACATGTGCACTAGTTAGTGGGTTGACGTCTCCATGCAAATCTGTTCTATGGTGATGATGTGGGATATTTAGATGACAAGTGTAAAATTAACAAAGACATCAGTTTTATGTGTCTGTCCTTTTATTGACAATAGATTGCGTCATCACTTTGTCAAAGTAGGGTGGATCCATCGGGTGTAGAGTAGTGGATCTGCATACTACTACATTATCGTCAATAAGAGGACAGACACATTAAAAAACTGATGTCTGTTTGTTTTTTACGATAACAAGAGCATTAAAAACTGCTCATTTTTAGCGATCAAAACAACCAACGGAAAGAGCGCGCGCTTGTTGACGTCAGCTTTATCTGTCTGTCCTCTTGTTGATGACAAAAAATAACCAATTATTGTAAGTTATTGTTAAATTTATTGTACAGAATTTGATATTACACCTATTAAGGTAAAAACAGTGCCAGACCTAGGGGGTTTGTCGGAACGTCCTAAACCATAATACATGAATCGAACCCCCTAAATGACATCTACAACCCCCTCATTATATCATCTTGATTTTTTCCATCCCCCTAAAGGACGAGTATGTACCCCCTAATTAGAAGCTAGTCGCTCTTTTGGTTGGTTTAGTTCGTGGTCAGCTTGAGCTGTCCAAGAAAAAATCCTGGATATGCACCAAGGCATGGGATGCAAATAGTAAACATGCTTCCTAATTAGTGTCAATAACTTTTAACTCTCTAGTTTTCCTGTTACTAGGCAACCAAGTCTGGAGGTGTGTTGGTGATTGTTGGAATGGGAAAGAGTGAAATTAACTTGCCGATAGTTAATGCCTTGGTGCGTGAGGTTGATATAAGAGGGATATTCCGCTATGTCAACTGGTAAGTTGAATGCATTATTGTAATCTAGAGTACAGTCTCAAGAGGGGTGTTGAACTTTGTTGGAACTGACCACACCCCTGTTTCCATGTCGACATTTGAAGCAAAGTGGAGGGAGCATGTTTGGATATTCAAATTGGTGACCAATAAAATTCAAGTATTTGTTTATAAATACATTTACCTTTTTTATGTGGCAGCCATGTTTTTTTTTGTTTTTTTTTTCTAGGACCTTGTTCTTTTTTTTTTGTATGCTTTTATTGTAAAGTGTTGTAAATGCGGCAGCCATGTTGTTTTGAATAATAGATTCCACCATGCTTAGCCTCACGTTTAAGTGCTTCAGAATAGACCTCCTCGGCTCGGGCGTAATATTTTCCCATTTCAAACCACATTTCATTCTTTTGAGAATAATTTTCTTTATGTGAGTTAAATTCAAGAAGAGAATAAACATGTATTTATGCCGCTGTGTGAGGTCCATGGCAATGCTTAAGAAATAGTAATTCAGCATCCAATAACAATAAGGAGTGATTAAGGACACAGTATGTTTACAGTATGGCTATTATTTTGCAGCATTGTTTCACCTTCGTTATCTAATAAAATTGCAGTGGTGCAAAATTTGAAATCAAAATTTCCTTCTCTCACAGCTACCCAACAGCTCTTGCTATGGTTGCCTCAGGAACTGTTAACGTCAAACCACTAGTCACACATCATTTTAAGCTTGAAGAATCAAGAAAGGCATTTGAGACGTCGGCATCAGGGGAGGGTGGAGCCATTAAAGTCATGATCCACTGTGATCAGTGATGTTCCAAGTACTTAAAAAAGTATCAGAGCTATTTTCTTTCTAGAACCATTCAATGCCGAGCTCGGATGACGTGAAATTAGGCCCTGTTTACATGGAGGGAGGGTGATTATAATGCTGGAGTAAGCTCTCTTGTTTTTGCCGTCTTCCCCTCAGTAAAACAAACGAGAGGCTTGTCCCTAGTACTAGGATTAGCCTAACCTCCATGTATAAAGGCCTAGACAACCTTCAAACTATAGCTAGGATTTTAGATTAAGTTTCACAAAATACTATTCTTACGTAGCTTGAATTTCAGACCAAACAAATACTCTGACCGATGTATTCATATAGGTTTACTACTATTATTGCTATACATTGATCAAGATAAACATCGACAGGTTAAAGGGCAAAAGATGACAATCAATAAACAAAATATGAGAGTTTATTAACGTACATAGTACTGGAAAGATACATGGGAAGGATTTAGTAGACCTATTCAGCTTCGTTTGTCTGGTGTGCACATTTTAGACCATGTGATGCCACTCTGGGAAGTTGATTCTTTCATGTGTAATTATTTTGACATGTTTTGTCATAAAAGAACAATTCTCAAGGGAATGTCATGTGATCTGAAATGGGCAATTTGCATACGAAGCCAAAGAGGTTTATTTGATTGGACTAAGGTCGACTAAGGTTGATGAACAGTGCGAATAGGATATAGTAATAAGAACATTGGTAATGTCAAATTATAGTTAATGTTGAATCATTTCATGCAAATCATTTTAGATAGTTAAAAAAAGTATTTGTCAATCACGTATGGAGTAATTAATTAATTAATTAATTAACTTTTTTTATAGAGGATAACACTTGACAGTAATTCAACTGATAAACTTGTGGTCCTCTGTTAATGTCTCTAGTTAATTAGGGATGGGACCGCCATTAACGTGACCATCCGAGCCACGTGAAGGTCTAACCATTTGCAGATGTAACTACAAAGGCAGCACCTTCTTCTCAGTTATTTTAAGACCCCGAGTGTTGGTCCAGCCGAGGCTTGAACCATGACCTCCCGCACAATGGACCGACGCTCTTACCAACTGAGCTAACCGGGTGGCGATGGCTCAGTCTGCTATAGTGAATCATCATATAGAGCTTCTCACTAATGTGAAAAGACAGCCATATTGGCATACCAAACAATAGAAACTTTCTGCACACTTTTGGCATAAAAATAGAGTTCAATTCTCCAAGGATGGAATTAGATTGCTTTGGTACACCAACATGGATGATGACATCACTTGAAAATGCTCTATATGAATTGTCCACTTCTGAGATATGCTTCGCTTGTCACCCACGAAGGTTACCGTATGAGGCTATGTGCTAAATTTAATTTCATCTTTTCCCCAGTCACGAATCGCGGTTCATTATGCACAAACCCTCACATTGAAACCTTTGTGCGTGACAAGTGAAGCGTATCTCAGAAGTGGGCTATTTGCAAATCCAATGATCAGATTTTCCATGCACCACTTATACCACTTCAAGCGAAATCCATCATATTTGAACTAAAATTCCTCTATAAAGTCGTGTTTGCAGTTTCTTCAAAGTCTTTGCTTTCATTTTTACTCACTTCATCTTCATCATCTTCTTCCTCATCCTCTGCATCCATATCGAATAGCTTAACTCTCCTTCTAGTTGACGACAACACACAACTGACTTTTCTTGAACCACTGACAGATATTGAGCCAGACTGAAAGCCTGAGAGCTTGCGGTAATGAGTTAGTTTGGGACCAATGTCGTGGACAGCTAAACTTGGACTTATGGCAAGAAAGCTTCCATAATGAAATTCCTTTTTGCTAAAGGGGATGAAACTATCCAGTGGGATTAAATTAAGTGGAACTTGTGCTAAAACTGTTACTTTTTCTCCTTCTGTTTTGTCAATTCCTTTCTCTTTGAGCAGCACCGTTAGTGTTTCCGAGTCGTAGAACATCGCATCTAGTATTCCGTAAGAGATATCATCTTCTTCTGTTGGTATCTGAGAGACAAAGACCTTAGATGCTTTTCCAGTCACAGCGCCTTCATTGTTTTGATCTGATGTCAAACAGACGAGGAAGACTTTATTCAGCTCATGTTTACCAGCCCCAAAGACTAGATTCTGAGCCCCTGTAGCCTTTGATGTGGACTGAGAGACTGTAACTGATGAACTGCTGTCGCAGTCTGCCAAGTGAGTAGATGATTGACACTGAAATGAATTACCTATTGTATCAGCCAACTTTTCGAAGGCACTCTCTATGCTCTCTTGTAGCTGTTTTGCCAAGGTCGTAAGAGAGACATTCTTGTTATGAGTGATGATCAATGGACTCCTAATCAACACTGGGTTACTTGCTACAAACCGTGTCCACGGAGTATCTCCGTATGACGAGATATCAGTCAGTGGTTTGTTCTCAAAGTATTGCCCTACTCTTTCTAAACTGAATTTGCCTTGGTCGTTGACTTTTAATTGGTCCTCAAGGAAGTTCGCGATCATGATTATGTCTTGCTGGCTAAACTGCTTCACATAACTTGGGACAGCTTCATCGGAAAGCCTCAGAATAACAGAGTACAACCATTGGAAGAAGGCTTTGAAACTTTTCAAACTTGTCTCGATGACATCAACAAGTTCTCTGGTCTTTAACATCACAGATCCAAGCATCTTTATAGTCTTCTGGATTGATTCATCGGAGAGGCCCAAGATACCAAAATGGTCATACCATTTTGCCATTCCATTCATCTCTGTCAAGTGAAACAACAGTGCCTGTGTTACGCACTGCAAATGCTTTAGTGCCAAACCTTGAATGCTAGAATATGAATTCTCGATATTATGACCCAACTTTTTAAGCCCTTTTTCGGTTAATTCATGAAGAAGGAATGCTTGTAGCTCAGGGGATGCAGTCCCTCTCGTAAGAAGTGTCAAAAATTCCTCACTGACAGAAGAACCGGCAGAAAGTCTTTCAGATGCAAAGGTTGTTAACTTTGTGTCCATTTCTAGGAGTATATCCTCCCATGCTTCTGACATCAATGTTATTGTTTTGTTGAAGTACTCCATCAGCGTCAATATAGTACCAATCTTCTTGGAAACAACAGAAAGTTCGTGCTGTCGGGAACTTAGTAGAGGGCTGCCATATAGTTCTAGTAATAGCACCTGCTGGTCACTGCTGGTCATAGATTTGATGACGGCACTTATAACTTTAAGGTTAGTTGAAAATGAGACATTTAGGATTTCTGAGTCTTCGAAAGTATTTGTCATGCTCACCACCCCACACAGGAACACGCCATAAAGAAAAATATGGACTTGACCTTTCTTGTCACCAATGCAAAGAATACTTAACTCTTCAGGTAAGGAAGACAGTTTCTTAGGATCTTTATTCCCCTCCTCATTGGAATCCTTTGAGAATAAACTCTCTCCAGATTTGGGTAGGGAGGGGAGAGTAGGGAGGAGTAGCTCTGCTTTGTCTACATTGAACGGCTGTTTGTCTATATCTTTGCATAGACTCGAAGTTTTCACTTGTTCAATCCAGTCCATATAGGAAGGAGTCTCTCCAATGCTGCAGGTATGGATGCATTCAGCGTTCTCTACGTCAAAAAGCTTGATGGTACCATCTTGGTGCCCCACGCACAGGACCTTACCGTCCGGTCTCCATGCTATTTGAACGGCTTTGCCTTCACTCGCAGGGACACACCAAACCCTTTTCCAAGACAGCCGGTGTAGCCAGACCTCTCCCTCCGCTGAAACCAAAGCCAGGAGATCCATTTTTGGCGACCATTTCATGCAGGAGACCTCGGCAGAACATGGCTTGTCTTTCAATTGACGAAACGATCCTGAACTTCCCGCCATCTTGGACCGACTGTACTACGCACAATCCAATATGCATTACCACTGACCAAATTTAAAAGAACGCTTGCGCATTTCCCATCTCACGACTTTTTCATTAATAAAAATTTCGGGATGCATCATTCTAATTAATAAAAACGATGCTGGATGCTCTTTCTTAAAATTAATTCAATAACACAATTTTTTTAAACAAAATTATTTCATTATGAAATTTAAAAGTATTTAAATCATTCAACAAATATATACCCTGGTTTTTGATCATTACTTATATTTGAATTAGTAAAAAGAGTATAATGGAGTGCTTTTATTTTAAAATACAAGATTTTTATTTTTTATTTTTTGGTTCATTTTTTTGCGGGAAAATATGACGCATGCTCAGTAATGTTAGTATTCGCTCATGGAAACGAGGTCATCAAGAAAAGCGTTCTTAGGAACGGATGTCTTGTTGAACAAGATGAATTTATGGGTCATTTTCTTCGTATAATTTTGACTCATTTGACCCTGTAAAATAATATCCAACATAGAAAAGCATGTAGTTTACCATTAGCATTGTCATTATTATCCATAATGGAAGCGTCTGGTCGTCAGCCGCGCAAAAACAAACGAGTCGCCGACCGGCCATTTTACGAGAAGACGGGGACAACAAGTGCAGACATTGTTGCTGAAGCACGTTCCGCTGTTCGTTCTCTCCAAACAAGACGACCCTGTACTCCAACAGACTCAAAGAGGACTTTATTTGGTAACAGTGCTACAAGACCAGTGGAAGGACGACCTCCTTCGGTTCTCAGGTAAAGTTTTCTGTGGGTTTGAAGTCCGCTAAACTGGCATGAATCAGTTGTTGTGGCTAATGTGTGTTTACTGTTTTGTGGACAGACCACAATTTTATATATCAACCAAGCACTCGTAATACTATACTTAAGTCTAATTTTCTACCTATAATAACTATTCCTAATGCCCAAATAACAAGGCTAAACTATCAAGAAAAACTTCGCTTGGCTCCAAGAAATTATTTTTAAAGTTTACCGTGATCATCTTGGGTTTTTTTTTTACCGTCAACCAAATCTTCCCACAAACATTTAACTTGAATTAACGTTTAAATATTTTGTTGAAGTTCTAGTGGTTATTAATGCTATGATTCATGTCTTTCTAACTGCCCTTAGGGTCAGGCAGTGTACTCTATACCTGTCACGATTTTAGTTTTTCCAAAGCAGCTGTCTTCGTAGCGAAACTCTACAAAATAATATAATAATATCTACATGTAAGAACTTAATAAATACAAAACTTGTTCAACTGCAAGAAGTCTGAACTTCTCAACTATTTTATTTCTTTCGTATTTTTCCTATATTTCCTTGAAATTCTCTCGTAATTTTCGGAATCTTTTTTGAAACCAAGCTTTATGTACTTTAAAGTTAATGGATTTTTCTTTCATAAGAAAGCCTTCGAATACTGACCGTATCCTTTTTTCCTCAAGTTTCATAATTAAGCCATTTTAGAATTTTCATAAAATCAAATTAACAAAACCAAGATACCAAACCAAGATGCTAATTTTAACAATAAATACTCTTTCCATAGAATTTTGTTTTTGAAATAATTTAGTGTTTTGCTAACTGAACTAAATATTTAGTTTGTCACAATAGCTGAAAGATCAACATTTCCATAAAGTCTGTGTGCATAGTAAATGCCTTCATAAATGTCTTCTGTCTGTCACGTTGTCAATGTAATTCAAATTTTTTGTCATAAATGTCTCTTATAATTTTTATTCTTGATCCACTTGTCGTCCGTTTGCAGTCTCTGTTTGACAGTGAACTTGACACTGACCAACTAAAACGAAATCTTTTAACTTGAATATTAATAAATTACTGGTTAGAGATACTAACTTATTTACCAATCAATTACAGGTAGAAAAAAAAATGACAGCTTTAAAACAATACTAGAAATGATGAATAAGGGTATATATATATATATATATATATCAATTCTAAAAAGTGAAAGGGAAAAGATGGAATTAAGATTTTGAACGAAAGGAAGACATCAAATGATGAGTTAGTTTTCTATATTTAAATAACATTCATTATTTTTTTCCAGTCCGGTATCTTAAAAAATCGTGCCTTCTGATTGGCTGTTTGAGCGGGCAGTATTTTGTCAGTATCTGCCCATGCTCAGGGTCCGGTATCCTTTGCCACTAAATGACAAAACAAAACAATTACAAAAACAAGTAAAAAAAATACGGGAAAAAATTATTTACTAAAAGTTATTTACTGTCCTATATTCGCTCCCGATAGGGAAAAACTGTGCCCTCGGTCTTGAAAACGGACCTCAGCCTAACGGCCTTGGTCCGTATATTCAAGACCCTGGGCACCGTTTTTCACTATCCAGACCTCCTGGCCGGTAAATAGCATATATGTAGGTATATGTGACTTTAGATGTCGTGTTCATAATTAATGAGTTTAGATTCTGTTAAATTCTCGTCATGAAAGAATAAATTATTCACAGAGGGAATAATCTCAATTCTATAGATTTCCTAGTATTTTTCAAAAGATATTATGCCAAGATAATTTTTTTTATCATCTCAGGATTTCATAATTAAAGGTTTCAACAACAAAAAAGATTTCTACAATACAAGAATTAAAAGCAACAGAAAAAGAATGATAAAGAACTAAGAATATTAATTTGTATTTATTCATTAACAAATGAAATTTTAAACTTCCAATCATAACCTTTCAATACCCACTTTTTGGGTTTGTCTCAGTTTGAAATTAAACGAAAATGAAATTTTAAACTTCCAATCACAACCTGTCATAACGCAATATTGTCTCTGTTTTGTATGTCAGGGGAAGGGAGAGAGAGTTAATGTTTTAGGGCAAGTAATCCCATTTCCTACTTTACTGAAAAATAATCATGATATAATTATTATTATTCCCTTTTGTTTTAGTGGGAATTTTCAATATGAGGAGTCATCGTCACGTCCACCTTCAGGAAGAGCAAGGCTTACTCCATTAGAAAATGCACCTGAGATACCCGAGGAGGTTTTTATTCCAGGACCACCATCAACTGTAAGTACCTCTTATCAAAAATTAAACTCAAAACTTAAAAATTCAAAACTTATATTGCATAGTTTCTGAAATGATCAATGCTTCCTTCATAAAATATTGGTATTGATATAAGACCTAAGTACCCTAAGACTTAAATTCTCATAGAGGATTTATTACTCAAATCCCAGAATCCTTTAGAAATTTCATTGATCTCCCTGGGTGCAAAATAGAGATTTTTCTGCATCTATATACAACTAGAGGCTTAAAATAACAGCTGACCATTGGACAGTGCCCATCCAAAATTGTAAATTGTCCGGTCAAATCTTTGCGTTGCCAGTCATTTTGACCAGTAACATTGAGCCAAAAAAGAGGTACAACCAAGCTAAAACTTATTTGACTATTCATCATGACTGACAGCCGACTGGGCATTATCTTGATGTATTTTCTGGAATAACATACCCCACACCCCACTCTTACACACTCCACAACAATGAAGTACATACTTTACCCCTAATTCTTAGTCCCTAATTCCTCTCTGTGGGGGAGGTACATTCCAAGGTTAGGAGGTGAATATTGAAAAATATATCATCTTTGTAGGTTTGTGCATTGGTATATAATAAGTATATAACAAATTAACAATCTTTCCTTTGTCATTTTTAGCCTCCAAGTTCCAAAGTTAGACGTCCAATAAGAACCTCCCTTCCCTCCAATGGAGACACAAACACCTCTCAACCCCTAACAGGACAAGTACCAACCATTGCATCAGGAACCCCTTCAATTTCACCCAAAACAAATGCCAAAATCAAATCAGCTGTTGCTGGTAGTGACGGCCCAATAGTCTTTTGCCCTTCACCACCCAAGAAAGTATTGTCCTCTAATACACCACCAAGCTCTGCTAGCATTGCCAGGCGTAATTCAGCAGGTCCTACCCCTACCCCTACCCCTCCTTCTGCAATCAAGGCTGACTTATTGGTAACAAGGCGGGTTCGTAGCGGTCCAAAAGAAAGAAGCTCCCCTCTCTCCCCCGAGGAGTGCGCAGCCGAGAACCAAGAACTGAATAAGAAGTTAAATTATAATGGAAATGGTACAAGGTCAGAGGAAAGCTCCCCTAAGAAGGATGTTAATCACACTGAGAGGGCCAGTAGTGGGGATAAAAGAAAAAGAAAACCAGGATCAGAATCAGACAAAACAAAAGATGAACTCGCTTTATATTACGAGGAGCAAGTCAAACCACTTTTGGTCCAAATGGAGGATAAATTTTCTGCTAACAATACGGGTGAACTTTGTCGAGATTGTTTGAAATTATGGAATTTGTTGGAGAGAAAAGGGATGATGGGCAAGGCAAGTGGGAGTTCATCGGCTCGCAGGCGAGGAGAAATTCTCAAGACTCTATTTAAATTCTTGGATGTGACGGATCCAAGGCTGATGCTTAGATTAGGAAAACTTATACTGTCAGTAAGTATATTACATTTGAAAGAAAAAGGTTTGTGTTACTGTCAGAGGACTCTTTATTGTCTTAGGACTTCACTTTGAAATGTCTGGAGTTTTGGGTGGCCATGAGTTATATAAGGCAGTGCAGGCCTTTTTAGACAAAGACATCATTTTTGTTTGATCAGTAGTTGAGGTGGTTTATTATTGAAGATGATTTAACCCAAACACACCAGAGAGGATCCTGGGGGGGGGGGGGGGAGGGTCCTGAAGGGGGGGAGGGTGGAAGGGGAGTGAACCAATACCATTTCCCAGCCCCCATTTTGACCAAATCCCATAGTCCCAGCCTATGTTTTGCTCAAATCCAAGCTCAATCCCATTCTCATTTTTGATCGTTTTTTTGTTCTGAATCCCATTCCCAGTGCATAAAATTCCGTTTTAGCACCAATAATAAACCCTTTAAGATATATACAGAAACGTCAAGATTGAAAAAATTGTTTTGTATATTTTAGAGTTATCTAATTTACAATCACATCTAATTAATTCATTTCTTGATTTTCAGATGAAGGTGTCTGGAAATAACATAACCAATATTTGTATGGTCATCTATAAACTAGCAAAGACTGAAAAGAATGACCAGATGTTTCTAGAAGAAGACATGCTTAGTAAGTAATTAATATGCTTGCATTTGCATTTCTCATGTGAACATTGCTTGCGCTTTCGATCGCATATGGATTGTTCGTGTGAACCTGAACGCTTTAGCCTTGAGGTTGTTTCAGGGTTTGATCAAAATTGAATAACTCATGCCATGTTCTACCACAAAGAATCCTTTTAATATTCCCTTTCACAGTTCCCTGTGCCATCTTGAAAGGTAGCTGTGGCCTTGCAATGATAGAGACCTTTTTTAACACCTTGGACAATTTATTATTCACTTCTCTATCATTGTGGGTTCATCGTTTGTCTCGCTTCATTGCATTTCCTTTGCTGGGGTGAACCAGACTTAGATTGCCTGCAGATCAAACTGGAATATGTACAGGAGGAAAACCAGATTACCTGCAGAAAAACCCTTGAATCAAGCTAAGGGAGACCTGCGTCAAAGTTGAGTGACCAAAAATTGTGTTCGAAATGCAAAATTAATACCATATTTCTTCATTTTGAACTCTAGGGTATCTTGTGGATGCATTAAAAGGTTACGATACCTTGACATACCGTGAAGCTCTGGTCTATACTACTGGTGCTTTAAAACACCTGAGTAATAATAATCCTGCTACGCAGCAAGAACTTATGTCTCTTGGGACAATTGAGGCACTAGCTAACTTGTTGAATACAATTTGTAATGATGTAAGTTATGGATCTGCTTATATTTTAACTCTAGTACACACCCATGGGTTTTAACATGGGCAATATTACGGTAACCAGTCAATTCGCCCACGGACCAATTTCCCCCACGCCAGTATGCCCATGCCAATCTGCCCACGTATAAAATCATTGAACATGCATTTGCCAACTCGCCCACGTTAAAATCACTTTAAGAGATATCTAACCGTATATGAAGACTACATAAAGTAGTTCGTGATTTACCAACCTTATTACTTGACTCTTAAGCTCAATATGAGCAAACTCGAAGTATGAGGCAGCTTAGAGTTTTTTGCCACTTTTTTCAAATGCATACTGTAAAGCATCTCTCTAGCCAATCAATTGGAAAAAAGATTTATTTTGATCACTCTATATATATCTGGGATAGTTTGTGAAAAATAGTTGAGGTATATATACGTCCAAGGGAGGCAAGGGGTTAAAAGTTTTTACAATGTTAATTTTAATTTTCTTTCTAGATTCCTCAGTATGGTAAACCAGAATGGCATATTTCTAACCTTCTTGTTCAGGTATCCTTAACTTCTTTTATAAAATGTGTTGCAAATTCATAAAAGTGGGAACCAAGGTCCCTTTTGAAAACATGCTAATAAGCTATCATCTTTAGGGTCGGCGTCCTTGATGCTTGACAATGCCTTAAGGTCCCTATTAACTAATAACAAACTTAGGCATGTCTGTACTTGTTAAACAGATAACTGGGGTTCTGCGATACATAGCAGATGTCAATGGAGCCAGAGAGCTCTTCCTTAGTCTTAATATTATCAAGTACCTAGGGGATCTACTGCACCATTTCAGTACTGATGAAGACTTAGTTTATAATACATCTAGAATATTAAGGTGAGGAATTAATGAATTTTTATATTATAGATGAGGCTGTAAGCCATGTGGGATGGGCTCGGAAATCGTATAAGAACATGTGTAATAGGTAAATTACGAGCCTTATACGTGACTTTCACGTACTACTTTTTCGTGGGATTCTACCAGCTCACTAGATACACCATGCTGACAAGGCCCAATATAGGCTGTAACAGCTGCCCACAGTTTCTAGTTGAGCTGGCTCATTTTATGCGACTTGAAGTCGTGAAAGGCGGCCATTGGCACTCATCTTCAGTCATTTCATATAAGGCTCGTAATTTACCTATTACGCATTAATTTTTATATTGCGTAACTTAGAGATTAAATTTGAACTATTAGGGAGACATTGAAACCAGACATACTTGCTGTAAGTCAGTTACCTCTAAAGCTATTCTTGCTAACTAAGAAAATGAGCGTTAAAGTTATTTTGAAAATAACAGAGTCGCAAGTGGTTAAACCTAATTTCCTTGTGGGAATTCAATTTATTGCTGTGTGATTTGGCACAATATATAGAAGAAAAGTCTTAGACCTATCAGCAAACAGATAGAGCAGTTTTCATATGACAGTGAAATTCAGTGAAAAGCTCGCAGTAACAAATGCAGTTGTGGCATGGTAAGGCATTCGCCAGACCAATCACATTGCACGAAATTTACTCTCTATCCAATCAAATGCCTGAAACACAGCACAAACACAGTAAGAACACTGCCAGACCAATCACATTCTGCAAGAGAAATAATCAAAATTCTAGAAAACACCACGGTTGCGGCAAGGCAACCACATGACACCAAGCTTTTTCACAGTCATACCAAAACTGCTCTACAATCAGTAACAGTAGTAACTAGAGTCTATCATGTTGTTTCAACAGTAAGTTAACACTCTACAATGACTGCTGCACACAGCTATGTAGTTCAGAGAACTGTTTTAGAGCCTTGTTAAAGGCACTCAAAGACCATGATAAAAAACAGGTGTGTTAATGTGTGTTTGACTTTGATTTTGTATTTGAAAAGCCCGGGGTGTGGAGGGGGGTACTAAGAAATGTCAGAGGAGAAGCACGACACTTAGCAGAGTGCTTCTCAACACTTCTAAAGTGTTCTACCTACCCCAAATGCTTAAAACATTTTTTAGAATTATGACACTTTTTATAATATTATATGACTAAAAAAGTGTATTCTCAGGAGATTCCTGATATCAAATGGACTTGCTTTGCTTATGGTTTGTTTTTCTTATGCAGGAAGTGGTTGTTCGTATTTGTTTCATTCTTGGGAATCTGACTGCCAAAAATGATGAAGCAAGGAGTCAGCTATTTAATACAAAGTCATGTATGATGATACTCTTGTCTTTGATGAAGATGTACTCTAGTATGGAACAGGTAATGTATATTGTGTAATTCCAGAAAATATCCTTACTCCCCCCCCCCCCCCCCCCCCTTCCTCTCATCAATCAATCAAATCAATCTAAGAAAAAAAAAAGAAATCTACTAGCTTTAGCTATCGTATCACAGCGTGGGACAATCACAACAGAGCTAGGCTCCAAACTAGTTGAAAGCCCAAAGATTGAATTAGAATTTAGTAGTTGATTTTTGAGGAGGGAGGAAAACCACAGAAGCCGGAGAAAAACCCTCAAAGTACAGGAGAGAACCAACAAACAACTATATTCACATACGACATCGAGATCAGCAGGACTCTAACTCAGGCCGCATTGGTGAGAGCCTGTACCAGTACTTCCCAATCAATAAACTTTATTTACAGTGCAAATCGAAAAACTGTGGGCACATAGAAATATTTCAAGAATGTTTAATAGCCAATCAGAAGCGTTATTGTTATCTTTCCATTATCTTGTGGTTAGAAAGTCAATTCTGATTGGCCAAAGAACAATAGAACATTTCTGGTATATTTCTAAGTGCACATGGGTTTTCGATTTGCACTGTAAAGGTGACATAAACTTTATTGATTGATTGATGAATGATTCAAAATATGATCTATTTCCTTTGCGAAAGAAATTGACCTTTTGAAGTCACAGTGACTCCATTTCCAAGGCTATATGACTGAGAAACCTTGGTTTCTTTCACTTGTTTTTACTCACTTATGTATTTCAAAGTCACTATTTCCTTTGGGTAATTTGATTCCATTGTCCATACAGCTGGGCCCGGTTGTACAAAGCCTGGATAGCTATCTGGCGGATAAATCTTTATCCAGTGGATAAGTTGATGCTGTTTTCCAATAAATTTATCCACTGGATAAGATTTATCCGTCAGATAGCTCTATCCAGGGTTCATACAACCAGGCCCAGCTGTATAACCTCTATCCTCTGTGGTACTCACAAAACTGTTATTTGTAATTCATTTGTTTTAGAGTATCAAGAGTGAATCCAGTGATTCTTCTAAGTCCCACAGTGACTACAGTAGTGGTAGTGAAAGCAGTTACTCGAAGAATGAGCCTCTTGACGATGTCCTTGTTAAGGTAGATATACTGTATGCTTCCCCTGAACTGGCTCTCTAATTGCTGATGAATTAATATTTATTTTTGTATATACTTTTTTCCTCAGATAATAAGAGTCATTGCCAATCTGTCCATCAATATGGATGTTGGTAGTGTTATAGCTGCTAATGAAGACTGTATTAATATATTGTTACAAATACTAGGTGAGTTAAGAAGTCATCAGTTGCACCAATGCAACCTAGGTTCAATTCCTCTGCTTGGAGCAGAGTTGGTCATTAGTTCTCTCCTATGCCTCAAGAGTTTTTCTCTGGGTTCTCCCTAGATTACATAATGTAAATGGAAAAATGGGAATGGAAAAATGGAAACCCTTTTAGTGTTTTTGGAAGCCATTCCAATGTCAAGGCACGTCATACCATACATTTACTATCAATAGAAAAGTAACTGAGATTTTCCTTCCTCAGTAAACCCGAATCAACTACTAAATTCCAATTCAATCTGGCATTGAAAGCTTAAAAAGAAAATCTGGCTTGGGAGAATGAGCATCCATTCCCTGTGATCAACATAAAATAAATTACATTTTAAAATCAAGACAAGACAATCTCGAAAAAATCTTTAATTTAACTCTATTATTGTGTTGACAATATCTATATATATATTATGTTTTTGTGATTTCGCTTATTTGCCAACATGAAAAAATATGTTTTTATAGACTTTAATTATTAATCACAGGAGGCTCTCTGCTTTCATAAGCCTGATGGTATCAGGAGGCCCCCTTGCCATTCGTAAATTTTGCATAAAATATATACTGTAAATATATGAATAAATATGGCAAAATACTAATAATAATAATTTAAAAAAAGATTATATCACTGAAAATTTTGATACATTTGTTTGTCTCTAGATACCAAAAGTATAGAAACCAATGAAGAGTTAGTTCTCAATACTGTAGCAACTCTGAACAACCTATCATTTTACCAAGACAGCAGCAGTGTTGTATTACAAAGACAAGTAGATATCACAGAATGTAAGTACAGAGGTCTGTCATGTGATGTCAGATGTCATAAATGGAAAATTCCTGGAATATAAAAAAATTCCTTGGAAAATGCCTTGAAAATTCTATTATAACCTTAAATTCCTGTGATTTTTCGGTCATCTTTGGTAAAGGTTTCGGTCCAGGAACTTTTATGTTGAACCCCTGGAAAACAGCAGTCTGCCATGTAATATGAAATGTCATAACTGGAAAATTCCTGGAATATAAAATTTCTCTTTTTTTCCTAATTTCCTGGAATTTTGTTGTTATCCGGCTTTGGTATAGGTTTCGGTCCAGGAACTTTCATATTGATATCCTGGAAAACATGACATTCAGTGAAGGGATAGAGGCTGTTAACTTTTTGCTAGGAAACCTATTTACATTTTGATTCTGGGTTTTAAAACTTTCATAACCGTACCATGAAAATTTCCTGGAATTTGGTTATTTCTCAGTTGTACAAATCTGATTTAAAAGTACACTGTATTTGTTTTTGTTTTAAGCTCTATTAGGTTTGTTGTTACCTGAGAACATGGATGCTATGGTGGAGGCCTCTCGAGTGTTTGGTAACCTCACCAGAAGCAAAGACGTCAGAAAGGTGTTAGCTGAACACAAGGGTAAGTAAGAAGAACAGATGCGGTGCTTACCATTTACCTGGAAAAAACCCAGGAAATTCCGGTTGGGAAACAAGTCGTATGTGCCATAAACCTTTTTTGAGATAGCGAACATGGTGAATTGTGGTCTAGCTTCGGTACAAACATTATGCCTTATATGGTTTCGTTTGTACCGGATCTAGACCACAATGCATCCTGTTTATCGAACTCAGAAAAGGCCTATTCCGATTGGATAGTTCCTGAAAACTCGGTCTTCCGATTGAGGTAATCCACTTTTCCCGCTCTTTTCGGTTCTTCCGGTAGACGCTTTTACCATTTGGCGGGATTCATAGTTTCCCGCTCTTTTCTTACCATTAGCAAACGAGACAAACTGTACTTAAATCTAAACAAGTGTTGACAGATTGAGTATGTATTGTTAGGACTAGGCTGCATTGTAACCTTCCTTGCTTAGTTATATTTTCCCCGTACAAAACCAACCTACAAGGAACCTACAACGTAGACTGTGTCATTGCAAGATTCAATGGCACACACAGAATGTTTTGATAGTTGAATAGTTGTTACCCAGACAGCCAATGTAAAGTTCAGTTGGCTTTTTTAAAGTTGAAAAAGGGTTGAAGTCCTTGGTGTCGGCCCTTCGTACCACACAGCATAAAGGTTGATGATGATGTTGAAAAAGGGTTGGAAACCACCGAAAGGATTGCAGCATGCATCGAAAGCTTCGTTTTCAACCAGCAGTTCCGCTAGACACAACGTCTCGTAGTCCTTTTAATAGTTTGGGCATAATGTTTTCCCATTTTTGCTAACGTCCACCTTTGTAGTGAGAATAAGCTTCTTTATTTGAGTTGTATCGATATTCAAGTGTCTTCTCCTGCGCAAATGTTAAGCAAAGAAATGATACTCTAGGGAATGACACGTGGGTAAACATTAGGCCCCCAAGCTATATTGGTCTATTAGAAGCGATATGTGTTATTTACAATATGAGTGACGATGTTGTATCTGATATACGAGGATGTGCATGTGACCTGAAAACTACGATGGAATTGGATAAAAATCTCATGAATGATTAAAATGAATATCATAAAAGGAATTAGATTACTGATATGAAATAATCGTTTTTTCAGTGGATGAAATAATGATAGCTCTTCTTGATGCTGGCGAGAGAGAAACAGTCTTCACTGCCTGTGGGGTTTTGATCAACCTGATGACTGATGATGACAGAAGACCAAAGCTACGAGAAGAAGGCGGCATTAAAAAGTAAAGTATTATGTAGAACAGAGTTTCGGTAGTTTTGTATGGCTAAGAAAATGTACGGTATGATGTGCCGTGACATTAGAATGGCTTCTCTCAACACTAAATTGGTTTTCCATTTTTTCGTTCAATTGATTCATTCACATTATGTACCGTAGAGTAGTTGTTATGAAATGGTTTCCAATTGTTCTTGTACAAGTGTCCCCTTTATATAATATACTAATAGGTAGTTAATGAAGTGGGAAAGTACGGTACGACATGCCTTGACACTGATAGAGGTTCCCATAACATTGCAATGGTTTCCCATTGTTTCCATTCAACTGATTCATTCAAATTGTGTACCCGCGTAGAGTCCTTGCATGTGACGTCAAAGCAGCTCAATTTGGAGAACAAAACAAAAGAATTCTAATCTCCTGAGAATTGGAACCTATTGTTTTGTCCTCCAGATTTAAGCTGCATTCCAAAGTGCTGAAAGGACTCTATTGGTCGTCAAATAGTCGAAGGTACACCTTACATCGGTATTATGTTATAGCACGTAAATGCAGCCATCCCTTATAGGAGTACAGAGGGAAGCAAGTACAAGACGCAAAGGAATCAAATCAATCTTTTTCAATTGCCTTCTTGCTTAGTGTTACCTTTGCGTTATGATTCTCTTTTTCCATAGGTTAATCGATGTCCTTCATGACTTTGGAAAAAATGATTGGCAGCTGTCAGCAATGGTGTGCCAAACACTGTGGAATTTCAGGTAAGCTAGAGGCGAACGTGTTGATCATCCCCGTTGCTTTTTTTTATCTTGCCTGCGGGTAATATATCAAAATGTATTTACATTTTTATCTTTGTAGCGGAGATATTACGACATCATTTGATACGTTTGGAGAGGAAGAAACGTTGGACCTTATCGACGTTCTCACAGAATATTTAGGTAAGAATTCAAATTATTTACATCCGTTTTTGTTGAATTGTTCCAAGAGACGCGGTGTTTTTAAGGTTTTTTTTTCTTATATTTTTCCAGATGAGGAAGTCATTTTTTCTTCAAGTATGGAAGAAATGGACCCTTCTCTATACGATACTCTCCGAGACATGTGGGACCAGGTTTTTTACCCTGTAGGATATAACCTACTCCATAGAATCAAGACCCATCACACTGACCTCGTACCCCTGGAGTCTCCGAGCTAGCACTGAATGAGATCATTTGTGATGGAGTGTCATGAGTGAGACTGAATTTCAGATTTGAGGTCTCCAGCTTGGATTCGGAATTCGCTTAGAAACAAACGCCGCACACGTTGGAATGTTACAAATTTTTCAGAGCTCTGGGAGCAGGTTTTTCCGGATATCAAAATTGAAAATTCTTAATGGACACGCTTTATTTTTTCCGTATTTTCGAGGGATTTGCACTTCCTTTCCTGGGCAAGCAGGAGATGCTCAGACTCCTGGATTTAAACTAGAAATTATCATGTGGGTTTTGGAAAAGATGGATTCGATTTATGAAGAGGGAAGTCGGTCAAAGGTCAATTATTTACTTTAGAAGAGGATAGTAGTTGCACCTTAGTCTAAGACGCAGCAGTGCTGACGTTATCTCTTTGTAGGTAAAATGTAGAAGCCATTCTTTGTTTAGAGAGTTTAGGAACAAGTTCTTGATATGTAAAAAGAGCTGAAAACACGTTATCATGTTTACAGAACATTGATGATGCTTGCAAATCACATTGAATTCGATCTACCTTGAACGTTAACATACTTTATACAGTGTTGAACGCTTCCCAAAGTGTTCTTTGTGTAGAGCACCGCTTTGCCCATAAGCGAGACATGGGACATCAATATATTGATGTCAATATATCTTAATTTTAGTACAGTATTTCTGAATTCTGCATGGGAAACCTGTTGGTAGAACCTCTCAAAGAGTTTCATTTTAGACCCAGAGTCCTGTCATTCTTAGTGCGCATGCTTAATGAAATAACTGACATTTGACATTTTCATCAAGCATAATATATACTACTATTATTAAGATATATATTATAATATTACAGAAATCTGGGGTTGAGAGTGAGAGTTTTTTAAGATAGTATGATACACCAACCCCACCCCTTCATACAATAGTGTGTGTACATATTGTCATATTTCAAAAGTGTGAAATAAATTATTACTGGGTTGCCTGTGGCAGCTCAGTCTAAATATGCGTTGCGTGTCTCCACATTTTCCTACGTCAGAAAATGCTTGGGTAGTGACGTGAAGACTTCTGGGTACTATTGCGCAATTTCTGCATTTTCTGACATGGAAAATAAACAGCTACCCCAGTAAATAATATGATAACAAAGGATGGTAAAAAGATAAGACATTAGTTGGTGATTTTGACTGAGAACATTGGGGTATTTAACCTTGTTGCGTCATGGCGCAAGTTCAAAGTCACGAGCAGTGTGAAATGCATAACGCAAAACTGTTTATTTCATAGCCTAAAAAAGGGCAGAACCCGCAATTATTTCAATATCATAAAGGGAGAATATCGTCTTACGATTTAAGCGAAATCTTTTTTCTTCTGTGAAACATTCTATTATCTTTTGACCAACATTGCAAACTTCTTCAGATGTACTAGGTCTCTGTGTATGATACAGGCAACCCAGTTAACGCCTATACACCGAATCGAAATATGGCGACCAATTTGAATAACTATTGTTATGCACTGACTAGCGACTGACTAGCCTCCTATACATGTGAAAATGCTTTTATGTTTCCACGTGAACACGAGGCTAGTCAGTCGCTAGTCAGTGCATAACAATAGTTATTCAAATTGGTCGCCATATTTCGATTCGGTGTATAGGGTGTTTTGTATAATATAAAACACACGAAAAAGTCGTAGAAAAGCCCAGCTTATTTACTGGGCTCCCTGTGTCCGATTTACTCGAAGAGCATCATGGGAATAATACTGAGCCCGTAGTTGTTCAGCGGTATCCCGTATCCAAGCAAGTTGTAATCAAACTAACAATGGCGTCCACACGCTTCAAAACATCTGCAAAAAAATATTGTTTTTGAGTGTTTAGCAAGAAAAAACTGGGATAAAAGATGGCCCAAAAGTTAAAACTCCTGAGCATGAAGGATGCTCGAAAGGTTTTGGAGAATGCGAACTTACCAGGTGAGTTTTTCTTCAAGTAAAGTCAGCGTGTTCGAGAATTGTCAAAAATTGTCTTGTACAGCTGAAAACCTTTATTTTTTTCTATTTTATCTTTTGTTTATTGTATTGAAATTTTGGCCATTTGAAGCAACAATACTTATTTTACTATTTTTAATGGGTTTTTAACTATTTTTTCTAAATTATAGTATAAGTTTTTCTAAAAAATATAAAGTTGAAAAATAGGGCCCTTTTGAGTCCCGAGAAAAATAATTTTTGCAAAACAAAACAATGTGCAAAACAATCATTGTCCTGGGGGACATAACGATGGGTTTATTTTTGCATAAGAAAAGACGGCCTATTGTTTTGTCCTCCAGAACAGTTCCTCTAGAAAATCAATGCAAGGGGTCTATAGCTTGAGCTTGCGAGCTATACATTCGTGTTGTACAAAGTTGAAGAATTAAGCCTTTCATTTGCTTAATGAGGTTTATTATTTCAGGTCTTCTTAACAGGGACCTCAAGATTTCCTTGTACTCCAAAGCTGAGCGTCTGGTAAGGATAAATTTTTTAGACATTTTTAAAATCAAATTAGAATTTAGAGGTTGATATTGGTGGATGGAGGAAGAACCGGAGAACCCGGAGGATAAACCCTTGAAGCACACAAACAAATCTACTCACGTACGACACCGAGCCTGGCAAGGCTCGAACCCAGGTCACATTGGTAAGAAGCAGCACATTAGTAGTGTACATCACCCATGCTTACCTCCTTATGGATTGAAGCATGGGTGGCGTTCGCCTCTAACGCGTTGTCTTTCACCGCTGTGAGTCCAACGGGTCGGGTCGCTGGTTCGAGCCCTGCGGTCGCCACATGTGAATTGAGTTTGTTTGATGTGTTGTTCTCTCCTATGCTATGAGGGTTTTCTCCGGGTTCTCCGGTTTCCTCCCTCCGTAAAAATCAACATGTGAGTTGAGCGTTGTGGGCATAGAATATTATATGTAGTGGTATTGCGTGTGAGTGAAAAATGTCCCCAATTAGTGCGAAAGCGCTAGAACGACTAGACACTTAAATAAAGTGATTTATTTTATTGGAGCCCATTCAAATCATGGTAGCTTTTTCTTTGGATTTTAGAATGGTCCCTAATCTTTTCATTGTACTTCGATTCATTAGCAAACTATTAGAGAAACCAAGGACAGGGATGATAGAGCTGTGGCTGCAGCAATAGAAATACAGCGCATATGGAGAGGCCATCATGCAAGGTACAGTATGAATGGATGAATAATAGAATCCCCTCGACCCACCCCTTGGAAATTCCAATCTCCTCTGTAGTGGAATGCATGGATCTTCTCTGAAACAATACAATATACCCTCCAAAGACCCTCCCTACCCCTTGGAAATCCCAATCCCCCTCTGTGGAGGAGGTTTTTATTAGCTGCATAAAATACCTTTACTAGAGTCAATAATGGTAGCTATTTTGTTCTTTCTAGATCCATGCTCTCTGAAATCCTTCATCCCAAGGGTAGTGGCAAAGAAAGAAAACCTCAGGTAACTTCTTCTCAGACAAGGACCTCAACCGTAAGCCCTGTCTGTCTTCACTATATAACCCTGTATAAGGCAGACGTAAAAGAAGAAGACGCTGGTGATAACCATCTTCAGCCCACTGTAGTAATTGGCAAAAAGCTGTTGTGGTGTCCCTGCCCTCATGGGAAAAAGCAAATAAATAAATAGATAAATAAATAGATAAATAAATAAATAAATTATCAGTCATTTTACCAGTCACTCAATTTACTAACTATCAATAATTAATATAATATTATCAATAAAAATCAATATTGATCATTTTCACTGAGATCATTGAAGTATGTGTGTGTTTTATTGTTATTGCATTCTCGTGTGCTTACAATTATTATTTATTTATTCTATTTTAGGATTTGATCAACATAAAAGCTAAATATGATAAATACACCAACTCAGTCAGAGAAAACCCTATCAGGTACTGTCAAGGTTCTATTTAATCCTAGACAGACAGAAATGGCAACTCATATTCAGATTTTAGAGCACACTTTTAATTTCATCCACTGACCCTGAAATGATTAACCTCTGGGCTTATCTTCTGAGTAAAGGCAATTTGCTAACTCACAGAACAAACCCTGAAACAACCTGTTGGCTTATCTTCTAAGTCAGGGCATGGCTTACTTACAGATTGAACCCTGATACAACCTCTGGGCTGATCTAAGTCAGGGCATGGCTAACTCACAGATCAAACCCTGATACAACCTCTGGGCTGATCTAAGTCAGGGCATGGCTAACTCACAGATTGAACCCTGAAACAACCTCTTGGCTTATCTTCTAAGTCAGGGCATGGCTTACTTACAGATTGAATGGTAATTTAGAGTTCTAATGGTTTTGACAGAGGGCAAAAACAGAGAAGCAGAAGAAAAACCCTTGAATCAAACTAGGGAGAGACCTAACAAACTGTACTCACTTGTAGTGTCAAGTCCAGATATCCAACCTGAGATGTCGCAGGGGAAGCAGTGAATGGACTATCACTACATTACCCTTGATTTCCTGGTCATTATTTTGCATTCATTTGATTTACAGTTACATATATATACATACATACATACATACATACTATGTACTTATTGACTGAGTGGGAGGGCCGTACAGGAAAATATTTGGCTCAAGGCAATGCCGTTTTTATCAAGCGCAGCAAGCATGCCTGGGCAGATACAGGTCATATGATAAATACATTTATTTTCATGTGTCTTGTCAATATCACCAATTCTCCTATAATCAATCTATGTTACATATTCTTCAAATTTTCAACTACTCAAAATTTGACCCTAAATGTTCTCAATAGTTTTAGAGAGTTTTGTGCTCGTACAATACAAAGATGGTGGAGAAAACAACTCCAGAAGCAAAGAAATATTAAAGGAGGTTATCCTAGTGCTCCACCTCCTACCACAAACGGTGAAGTCTCCCCCCAGAGAACTGAAGAAACACCAGAAAGCCGAGAAGAAAGCAGAGCATCTACTGCAACAGATAGACAAGGAGCAGCTTCCACTATACAGAAAGCTTGGAGAAAACATATTGTAAGTTATATCTGAAGAGTGTTAGCACTCCTGCCGCAAAGTCATACATTGTTAGTAAATTCTGTTGTTTTTAAAGTCAGTGACTGAAAAGATTATCTCCTATACATGTACTCTTCTGTTGTGTACTGTCCTTTCCTGTCCTGTCCCATCCCGTCCTGTCTTCTTGTCTCTCTTATTTTTCAATTTTTTTTTCAAATATTCATTGGTAAGTTAACATGAAATTTGCTTTGAGTCACGTTTAGCATACCCATTAGTTAGGAATTGAGGATGACGTAGCAGCATCACACTCTCTCCTTAAATGGTTAAATTTCAGATTTCATTTGACACAGTTTTTGGGTCTTTTACAAGTACTTGATTTCCAGGGTTTTTCTTCAAGTATATTGATTGTCGTAATGTGTTTCTATTGCTTGGGACAGGACGTACAAGTGTACAATTATTACAAAGACTTAATCAACTTTAAGAACAGAGGTGATCCAAAACTAATGCTAAGATGCATTAACCCTAGAGAGGTGAATAGAAGTAAGGTATCGCGGTTTTGCACCATCACATGATGGCAGCCATGTTAGATGGCAGGAACAATACAATCGTTTTACATGAGAAAGAATCCAATTCCCTTAAGCAAAGGGATTTTATCGTTCTGCCATCTAACCATGCAGGCAGTCCAAGCTGGATTATGGCCCCGGCATGTGACAGTGCAAAACCTCTATTATTTAAAATGTCAAATTCCAAACACAGTATTTCCAAACATTATCATGGCTTCATAGCTTATGTGATGACTGACAGAACCGATCCTGTTGGGTGAATGTGTACAACTATTCATCTATTCATTCATTCTTCCTCCCTTCCTTCCTTCCTTTCTAATCTTTCATGCCTTCCTTCCCTTATTCCTTTGATCCTTTATTCGCTCCTTCATTCCTTCATTCATTCATTCCTTCATTTATTCATTTTCATTGTTTGTTTGTTTATTCACTTTCAGGCAGATCTTCTTGATGCAGGTGCTGGAGTTCACGTTAAGTTCAGACTTGCTGGAGTAAGAAAAAGCTTTTACTTTATTATTTATTCATCCATTCATTTGTCCAGTTATCAATTTATTTATTTTGTTTTTCATTTCCCAGGAGAAGTTCCCACCCAACATCTACTACAAGATCTTCACTCACAGGAATATAGCAGACATTGGTGCATTCGCCCCTCGTGATTATACAGCGGCTGATAACAAGAGCCTTCCATGTAATATTATGCATAACAAAGGTGTCGAGATAAAGCAAGGTAATGACAAGCGTTAGAGGAGATCACCTAACTTCCCCACCGATCCTTTTTTGCTAAACCCTATAGACTTGTACCATGTTGCACTTGCTTACTTATGAGAGATGCTGAATTTAGATCTTTTTCAAAAAAATGGACAAGTATATGTGTTTTCGGTAATCATTCCTGAAGTTATGACAACCAGCATTTGAAATAGCTTGCTAACATTAATTGGTAATGAAGGAAAATTCTGTCTGCCTGCCTGCCTGCCTGCCTGCCTGCCTGCCTGCCTGCCTGCCTGCCTGCCTGCCTGCCTGCCTGCCTGCCTGCCTGCCTGCCTGCCTGCCTGCCTGCCTGCCTGTCTGTCTGTCTGTCTGCCTGCCTGTCTGCCTATCTGTCTGTCTGTCTGTCTGTCATGATCACTGACCTTCTATTTATGTTTCAGGTGTGGTCGATTGTTACCAAAGATGGGAAAACAATGGCTGGAGACTCGTATCAGACAGGGTAAATATGCAATATCGTGGCTTTTGACCTATCCACAAATACCGCTAAAAAATCTTAAAACCTTGGTATTACTCAACTTGCACATTCTCTACAGTTGACTTTTACGCAAAAAGCATTACTGTTTAGCATAACCATGCCACAATCTTGACCATGTGAGAACAATTCTAAAATTTGAAATAATGTTTTATTCAACAGTTTGTCAGAAGAATGGATCAAGACCCTGTGGTTTATGAATCTTCACAGAAAAAGACGAAATTCAATTACCAAAAGGTAATCAATAATGATAATAATGATGATGATGTTGATGATGATGACGATGATGATGATGTTGATGATGATGATGATGACAACGATGACGACGATGATGATGATGCTACTGATGATGATGATGATGATGATGTTGTTGATAATGTTAATGATGATGATAATGGTGATATTGATGATGATGGTGATGATGATGATGATGATGATGATGTTGATGATGATGATGATGATAATGATACAGTTATAAAATTATTATTATTATATCAATAAAAAATAATGATGATAATACATAAAAAATAGTATATTCAATATCTAGTTTAGTGATAATCGAATTGAAGGATAATGGCTGGCATTCGTTCACATCGATAGAAAGGATCTATTGGATCATAAAACAATAGAACGAGGCAGTAACACAATAGATTCGTTCTATTTTGGAGGACCCTTCTGTAAATCACTCTGTGACGTTGTTTATCCTCAATAAAGATTATTATTTATGTGGTTTGACACTCAAAGGTCCTTGTGGCCAACGTGAACGAGTGCCACCAAGGATAATATATATTTGAACGAGAGGAATAAAGATAGGATATTTCACTTCAGATGCTTCGAAAACAAGATTTAGAAGTCAAGCGAAAACAGAGAAAAATAGAATGGATGAAAAAAATGTGAGTATATAACTTATCTTGGGTTTTGACCAGTTATGCCAAAATAATGAAATTTAAGACCATGACGTCATTACGGGACTTAACATTTACAAGATCAGCATTACAACCAGAAGTGTAAGCAATTTCTCTTCAGGGTTCTGTTCATTAGAGATTTCATTCAAAACATTGTCAGTGAAAGTCAAGTCATCCACGGCACGGCTGCTAATAGCGCCTTAATATGCAGCCCACAAAGTCCTCCACTGGTCATAAATGTAAAGTGCATTGAGACAATGTGAAATGTGCTATATAAGAAACTCACATCATCCACTTGGAAGACAGACTATGAAGACACCAAAACCCTAAAGTGAAGTTATTTACACTTCCATTGATGTCGCAGTCAAAGATCTTGCAAATCTAAATCCCATTCATTACCATGAATGTTGCACTATGCGCCCACAGGGCAAAGGTTGTTGCCAACGCCAGCAATGTGGCAATGCGTACTCAAAGGGAGAGGTGTGTTGCCCACGTCCGCAATGCAGCAATACCCGCTCACAGGGGGAAGTGTGTTGCCCAAGCCAACAACCTTGCCACCATAAAAAGTACTTTCCCTATTGCCGTTATCTTTGTGGCTTAATATTTCAAAACTCTATAACACTTAAGCCCGTAACTTTGCACCTTGTGTCCAGTTCCTAATTTCCCCAGAAACCACCTCCACCCTCTCCTCCCTAGGTACAAACAAGGCATGTTACAGGCCAAAGGGACGAACGACCCTCAAACACAAAATATTATAAAGACTGTAGCCCAGGGCATGGTGAACGCGGCTGATGCTCGGGGACACGAGGCCGTGGAGGACTGGGAAGTAGATGAGTTGCTGGAATGGACCAATGGACTCAATTTTGATGAGTAAGTAGTTATGGAGCAGACCTTCTGGATTTACTTGGTTTGAATAGGTTGCTGACGTGTGGTTTCTATTTATAGATATCTTGTCGAATGGAAGGAATATGCTACTAGTGCTGGATCTGAACACTTGTCTGGTAAGTCGCTAATTTCTGGTGAAAAAAGTAATGGTAGATGTTTTCTACTTGTTTTACTAAATTAATGATGATGATGTCATATATCTGATTGTTAATGTCATACTGATCACGTGACTGTACTCTGATATATAATGATCTAGTTTGTAAACAGTGATTCAGAACTTGTACTAGCGAGAGCACGAATAAATCAATCTATAACATGGTGTCAGAAGTGGGATTCTGAGAACTCCAAAGAGCAATGGCGGGATTACAATGGGCAGCCCCCAAACCACCATCATTCGAAGGGAACGTTAGCGAAGCCTGGAGGCGCTTCGAGGAGCATTGGAAGCTATTCGAGAAGACAGAGTTGAGGACAAAGTCTGAGGAAGAGAAATGCTCGTACTTTCTTTTATGCATTGGGGAGCAGGGTCGAGAGATTTACAAAACGTTCAGTTTCGACAGGCCCGAGACAACCACTGATACAGATGGGGACACGGTCTGGAACAGAAAAACTACTGATTTGATTACTGCCTTCCAGAAGTACTGCAACCCTCGCAAGAACGTGACTTACGAACGCCACAAATTCAATACCCGAAATCAAGAAGAAGGGGAAAAGATAGATCAGTACGTTACTGTCCTTCGAACACTTGCTTCGACTTGTGAGTTTTCCACTCTGGAAGAAGGACTAATCCGTGATAGGATTGTGTGCGGTGTTCGCATGCAAAGCTTAAAGGAACGCCTACTCCGCGAGACTGACCTAACGCTACAGAAAGCCATGGACATTTGCCGAGCAACGGAGGCTTCGAAAGAGCAAATGAGATCTATCAGTGACGACAAGCCAACTAGTGTGGATGCCCTGAAACACAAGGGAACAAAACATCAAAAGCAATACTCAGACAACAAACCACGCCACACCAATCCAAACAACAGGCAGCATGGGCAACAATATGGAGACTCAAAACGAAACAAGAATTGTGGAAACTGTGGCAGAGTGCACCCACCGAAAGCATGCTTTGCATACAACAAAAGCTGTAATTCCTGTCATAAATTAGGCCATTTCAAGGAATTCTGCCGATCGAAAACTGTACAAGACCTTGAATACTCGAGCGATGATTCAAGCTCCGATCACGGCGTGGATATGGTAATTGACTCCTGCGAAACCAACGGCAAAAGCGAGGAATATGGCAAACTGAAAATAAACGAGAAGTCTATAATGATCAAGCTAGACTCTGGAGCTGAGATAAATATCCTCACTAAGGATGATTTTAATAATGCGGTCCCTAAGCATCAAAGAAAACAGAAGCTCAGAGCAAGTAACGCAAAGCTAACAGCATATGGCGGCCACAGAATACCTGTACTGGGCAAGTGCTATCTCCAGTGTCGTAACAAAAATAACAAACAAGTTCTAGAGTTTCAAGTTGTGGAACAAGGAAAATCACTCCTTGGATGCGAAACCTGTAAGAATATGAACTTTATCACATTCCATAACGTCGACAAGGTAGCTGAGAAAGGAGAAAACGAAGACAAAACGACGGGATCTAGCATTTCTGGTTTATCCGAAAAACAAATACTTCAGAAGTACTCAAGCTGTTTTGAAGGGCTTGGCTCCATTTCGGAGCCATATCACATTAAGATTGACGAATCCATGACACCTGTCATTCACCCACCAAGAAAACTACCAGCTGCGCTTCGAGACAGGGTGCAAACCAAGCTAAATGAAATGGAAGAACAAGGCGTAATCCTTAAAGTCGAGGAACCAACGCAATGGGTCAACTCGATGGTAGTCAACGAGAAAAAGAATGGCGATCTGAGAATATGCATAGATCCGCGTGATCTTAACAAAGCAATCAAGCGTGAGCATTATCAACTACCAACTCTACAAGAGATAATGGGCAGACTGGCAGGCGCCAAATACTTCAGTAAACTAGACGCAAAATCGGGGTTTTGGCAAATCCCGCTGGACACGGAAAGTTCCTACTTAACCACCTTCAACACGCCCTTCGGGAGATATAGATTTTCTGTCGTCCCTTTTGGCGTTATCTTTGCTCAAGAAGTCTTCCATCGAACCCTCAATGAAAAGTTCAACGACATAGAGGGATGCGAAACAGACATCGACGACATTCTGGTCTGGGGTCGTACAATAGAGGAGCACGACGCGCGCCTCGAAAGAGTTCTTAACCGGGTGAAGGAAATCAACCTAACACTGGGCATTGACAAGTGTGAACTTCGCCGCCAGGAGATAACCTATCTTGGCGTAACACTAACACAGGATGGGCTAAGACCAGACAACAACAAGATAAAGGCAATTACCGAGTATACTAAACCGGAAAGCAAACAAGACGTTCAACGTCTTCTAGGCATGGTCAATTTCGTGGCGAAGTTTGCACCCCATATTTCTGAGGTAACTACACCACTCAGGGAACTGCTCAAGAAGGATACAGAATTTCATTGGATAGAAATACATGATCAAGCGTTTTCGGATCTCAAGGCTCTGCTCACGCAACCGGAAACTCTACGCTACTATGACGTGTCTAAACCTGTCACTTTGCAAGTTGACGCCTCGCAGAATGGGCTCGGTGCAGCACTCATCCAGGACAATGGTCCTGTGGCTTATGCTTCAAAGGCATTAAACGAAACTCAGAAACGATATGCGCAAATTGAAAAGGAGCTGCTAGCAGTATTATTCGGCTGCAAACGCTTCCACCAATTTATTTATGGAAAATCTGTCCTTGTTGAATCTGATCACAAGCCATTAGAAGCAATATTCACGAAGCCGTTATCACAGGCGCCATCAAGGTTGCAAAAGATACTAATGCAACTCCAAGCTTACGATATAACCCTCGTATACAAGAAAGGGACTGAAATGTACCTGGCAGACGCGTTATCACGGGCATTTCCTACTACCGTAGTAAACGAAGAGTTCGAGAAAGAAATGGATTCCGAAAAGTTCATACATCTAATGTCTACGGAGGGCTACGTGACGGATCGCAAGCTGAACGAGATTCAAAATGAAATAAACACAGATGAAACGACGCAAATATTGATCAATCAAATAAGGAATGGCTGGCCGGAGAATCGACATCTGGTACCATTGGAAATTCGAGAATATTACCCTTACAGACACGAATTAACTGAACAAGATGGACTTGTCTTTAAGGCTCACAATGTGCTTATTCCCGCGAAACTGAGATCAGAAACACTGGCTAAGTTACACCGCGCACACCAGGGCCTAAACAAGACAAAGCGCCTGGCACGCGAATGCATATTTTGGCCTGGGATGAGCAAAGAAATTGAGGATATGATATCGCAATGTCCCACATGCTTGGAGCAAAGGAGGACTAACTGTAAGGAACCATTACAACCACACGAGCTTCCCAAGCGGCCATGGCAAAGGGTCGCGACTGATCTATTTGAATGGAAGAGTAAACCTCACATAGTAATTGTTGATTACTACAGCCGTTTTCCTGAAATTGCTGAATTGCGTGACATTAAATCGCGAACAGTCATCAACAAATGCAAATCTATATTCAGTAGACACGGAATTCCCGAAGAAATCGTATCAGACAACGGTCCACAATACGCGTCCCAAGAGTTCACTAAATTCGCATCAGACTACGGGTTTACTCACACTACAACAAGCCCCCACTACCCGCAATCGGGCGGGATGCACGAAAGAGCAGTACAAACAGCAAAGGCTATTCTGAATAAAACGCTGCTAAGTGGTCAAGACCCGTATCTGGCTCTGCTTGACTACAGGAACACTCCCATTAATGGAGTCACGCCATCACAAGCACTAATGGGCAGAAAATTACGCTCCGATATCCCGGCAAAACCTTCAACACTAACTCCTAAACTGATCGACCACCAGGAGTTCATCATGAAGAGGAAAGATGATCAGGTGACTCAGAAATTCTACTATGATAGGTCAGCAAAACCCTTAGAGAGCCTAAAAAAAGGGGACACCGTAAGATTCAAGCAAACTCCTGAATCACCTATCTGGAAACCCGCTACAATTGTGGATTCTCACCATACCCCAAGGAGCTATATACTTCAAACAGCCGATGGTGCAGAATATCGAAGAAATAGAAAGCACATCATGAAAACCAAAGAGCTACCTACACCACTCTCTACAGAACCCGATTCAACACCGACGGAAAATCTTGAACAAGATGAATTAGCTATAGAGAACAAACAGGATGACATGAGTCCTCCTACGAATACGGACGCATGTGTACCCACAACGCGGCGATCTGGAAGGATTGTCAAACCAGTGAAACGTTACGGATTTGACAACTAGCGAATTGTATGTTTAATTTTAGACATTCCTTGAACAATTGAACATTTATCTATTATCATGGGTTTGTTTATTATGACTTGATTACTACGTGATTTAACCATATCAAAACCGTATACTCAAATTTCATATTCTATTATCTCTTATTGATAACCTTTAGAAAAAGAGAGATGTCATATATCTGATTGTTAATGTCATACTGATCACGTGACTGTACTCTGATATATAATGATCTAGTTTGTAAACAGTGATTCAGAACTTGTACTAGCGAGAGCACGAATAAATCAATCTATAACAGATGATGACACTGATGATGATGATGATGACACTGATGGTGATGGTGATGATGACACTGATGGTGATGATGACACTGGTGATGATGATGATGGTGATGATGATGACACTGATGGTGATGACGACACTGATGGTGATGATGACACCGATGGTGATGATGATGACACTGATGGTGATGATGGTGATGATGACACTGATGGTGATGATGACACTGATGGTGATGATGACACCGATGGTGATGATGATGACACTGATGGTGATGATGACACTGATGGTGGTGATGACACTGATGGTGATGATGATGATGATGACACTGATGGTGATGATGACACTGATGGTGATGATGACACTGATGGTGATGATGAAACTGATGGTGATGATGACACTGATGGTGATGATGACACTGATGGTGATGATGCATTGGTGAAGATGATGATAATGGTGCGGATGATAGTGGCAGTGGTGATGATGTTGATGTTGTTGATGATGATGATGATACATTGGTGTTGACAATTTTTGTGCGCTTTTTTATTGCGTCATACAACTATTATCAAAAAAATAATAGACTGCATATCCCTATCAGTTTTTTCGTTTGTCTAACCGAATCTTTTGATATTTCTTTGCTTTCAGGTCAACTCAATTACATCCCAGACGATCCTTTCTCGTTTAACATCAGCACCGAACAAGCTTGTCAATAGTGTGGTCTTCATGGCTAGCACTAGAGTAATGTATATTGACAGCTATGGACTCGAGTTGTCGAGAAATCCTGTCCAACAAGACCTATATCAAAACACCGAGTCCTAGCAAATATGTTATTCTAAATTTCATTGAGATAGTTAGGTTCTCCGAAATTTGAACAAATATTCGTGTAATTTATGACGCGAAATAATTAATGTCTAAAATATAATTGTAAATATGATAATTGTTTAACACAGTAAAAGTTGAAGCACCCAAAAATAGTTTTTCTTTGAATGGAAAATTCGTAAAGCCGGCAATATTAGTCGTTCGTTCTCTTCTGTACTTCAAGGAGTTTACCCGCGTTCACCGCGGTCTCTCCACAAATATTAACGTCAATAGAATTAAAAAGCCACGGCTAAATCTCTTTTTTATTTTCTACTTCATTGATTCATTTTATTACTGAAACCTATTCAATTCTTTAAAAAAAACTCTTTTTTTAAAACCCTTAATTAAGATATTTCTTTACACGATTCTCATTTTTCATTTATTTTTTACTAAATCCCTAACTTCCTACAGGTTTTTAAAAATATCAAAAATACCTCGACAGCCCAAATATTAATGGCAAAAACCAAATATTTCCGAGTATCCTGTCGGAAACGTCACGAGGGATTTCCGAAGATTCCTCAAGATGTTTCAGTCGAAGTGTCCATGTGGAGTCTTATCGCATTGCATAATTAATTCCTCACTACACACTCTACGGTATTATTCTATTCTACCGTTGAAATACCCTTCGAATCTTCTCAATTCTTTGAAAAAAAAGCTTCACTCAAAATGGCAAATAGGAGCGAATCATTTGGTTTGGACAGAGAAATCCAAATGAAGGTAAATAGAACAAAAAAACTTGGGGTTTTTTTTCGCGCGAGAAAAATTGATCAGTGAATAACTGTATTGTTGCTTCGCTAAAAAAAAAGGTGATTATTGGCAACCAGCGTTTGAAAACCTAAAAACGTTTTCCTAGAACACAACGCTTTTTTGTTTCGATTAATCTGAGATGCGGGATTTTAGTTTTCAAAGGGTTTTATGTGAGTAAAAGAACAAAGCGAAAAGAGAGCTTCAAATGTGATTAATGGAATGCATGTGAAGAAGCATAGTGTGATGGGCGCTTGCATATCGTGTTTACTTTTCGAGAAATCAGTAAAATCGCCGGCTAAACTACGAATGTAAAAACATTCAAACTTGTGTTGTTTTTCTCGACATTTAAGCCAAATTCGCTCTCAATGAGCTTAATTGTATATCAAAACTATTCGACTCAAAAACCATATTTTGAAAATGTACATGAGTTACAATTCGTTGGGCGTTTTTGACTTGATGATTTCAGCTCATCTCGTCGACCGAAATCTATATATTTTATTCATCTTCAGTAAATCAGAATTATTGTATATCAGTACTTGTGTACTTCGCTTACAATTCATTTTTAAAAGCTAATGTTTTGCATGTTTTATCAATTCATACATTCTATTTAATAGTATATTCTTTGCACCTGTTTTGTATTCTACCCACGTATTGCTTTCATGAGGTTTTTAATTGAATTGAGCTAGGTCATTATTTCCTTTTTTTTAAAGCGTTTTAGCAATATGAAGTGCATCCTTTATTCAGGGAAAAGATATTTTCATTGAGTCTGCTCAAAAACGTCGCATCTTTGCTCTTTGCCTTTTTTTTACCATGTTTACTCAATAGTACTGTCTTCTAATCCAATTTAACGAAAAGTATGTCTTTCTGCTCCTCACGTAATCATAGCTTCCTTATATTTTTATATTTTTAATTTTGTTTTCCTCGTATTTTTTCCTCGTGTTTTTCTACGCCTGCCTATGCTTGCTTTTTTGTTGCTCGTACAGTTGTTTTTTGAAGCTTTTCTTGCCTTCTATCTTTTCTGGTTTTGAGAGTTTAAAATCAAACAACAACACAAACAAAACAGTGATAAAGCCAAGCAAATACTTGAAATATGACACTGAAATATAAATTTCCTAAGTATAATTTTAATTAGTTTTGCGACGATGATTATCCTAATAATATTAATAAATTATATGAATATTATTGCTTATCTTTCGGATGTGGTTCAAAAAAAAGTTCAAAGTTCAATATCTTTGGTAAAGATGATTCTTGAAATCTCGAGAATAAATTAAGCAATTAAATCTAACACAGCTCACAAACATCCTAATTACCAACGTTGTTCGAGTTTTAAATAGGAACTTCATTGCAAAAATAGGTTAATTAAAGGACCTGGTGTTTAAATAGGTCTGTAACCTCTGTTGGATAATAAGGATATTAAGAAAAACATTAACATTTTCTATTGCTGTGAAACTTGAAATATTTATTAAAAATAAAGATTTCGAAAGCGTTTGTGAAGACTAGCGATAAACGTTTGCGCATGCGTGTGATTCAAGAATTCAGGCAAGTTTTAGCGATTGAAATAAATATTCGTTTTCTCTGAATATACGTTCAAGAAATTTTGTAAGTATACTTTTTCGAGACTAAGATAATAGACTAACAAAGACAATATGAAGAATTATAACCTGAGTTTTATAGACTGATCACTTTGGCATTGGTTTTGGCATTTTCTAAAGTTTATTCGCCGCATGTTTTCACGACAGAGCCCAGCTGAGTTGATGAGCGCGTTCCCCGAAAGGAATTATGGGTCAACTATTTTTGGTTAGCTTTTTCCTAGCAAGGGAGGAACATCGAGTGCGTTGCACGTTGCAGAGAATTTTTCTCCGCCTACCACTTCGCGCGAAAACCACTCTTTCTTGGTCTCATCTCGAACATCCGTTATGCAATTGTATTTGTTCAATGGACCAATACTGAGGTATTGACCATTTCGTGTGCAATTCTCAGCAATGTTGGTTTTGCTATCAAAGCACTCTTTATTTGAATATTTCAGATTAATTCTAAATATGACGAAGAAAAGGAAAAAGAAGCGAGGCAATGGATCGAGTGCGTGATGGATGAACGGGTGTTTGAAGATAAGACTGGACCAGATGGCGTACATGACATCTTGCGGGATGGAAAAGTGCTTTGTAGGTGAGAATGGTATTCAAGGGGAGAGGGGATGGGGTGCTTTGTAGGTGAGAACAGTACTCATGGGAGAGGCGATGGGGTGCTTTGTAAACGAGAATGGTATTCAAGGGTGGAGGGGATAGGGTGCTTTGTAGGTGAGAACAATACTCAAGGGGTAGGGGATGGGGTGCTTTGTAGGTAAGAATGGTATTCAAGGGGGGAGGGGATGGCGGGTGCTTTGTAGATGAGAATAGAACTCAACGGGGAAGAAATGGGATGTTTTGTTTGCCAAAAATAGGGGACGAGGGAGAGAAGGTTTTTAACCGTCAAAAATAACTCTATCTCTTTTTCTCGGTTCCAGACTTGCAAACGCTCTCGGGGGGAACATCAAAATCAACGCACAAAGTATGCCATTCAAACAGGTCAGCGGTAAACTCATTAATGCTTATCACTGGTCTGTTCTTTCATTGTTGCTTAGTAACGATCGATTCTTTGTTGTTGTTGTTGTTTTTTTTATAGATGGAAAATATTAGTAAATTTTTAAAATTTTGCGAAGAAACTCTTGGTGTAGCGAAGTACGATCTGTTTCAAACTGTGGACTTATACGAAAAGAGAAATATGTGGAACGTAAGTAATAAATGATGCTGCGTTAAAACTCCTCTGCTTCACCATCCTGCTAAACTGAGGGATGTCCATAAATTGGCTAAGTATCTTCAAATTTTTTATTTCAGGTGATATGCTGCATAACTGCTGTAGGGCGAAGGGTAAATACCATTAGATGCATACCGCTGTTTTTCATGACCACGGACTCATTTAGGCTCGTCTTCGTTCCCAGTTCCTCCTCAACTAGAAACTTGAGGAAGCACTGGGAACGAGTTTGGATACCCCCTTCAATATTCAAATGCCTTTACTCTTTCAGGCTTTTGCGATGGGAATGGAAGTACCTCCCCTGGGGCCCAAGGAGTCGAAAAAGAATCCAAGACGTTTCACAGAAGAGCAACTCAACGAAGGCAAATCTCACATTAGCCTCCAAATGGGTGTCGGTTCCTCAGCGGGAGCTACTCAAGCTGGCCATCACTTTGGGCGTGCCCGTCAAATCGTCAACAATTACAAATAAACTAGGTTGATATTTTATAAGCGATTTACCAAAAAATATAACCAACCAACACACAAAGAAAAACAGAAAAAAGTGAAAACAAAATTAAGAAGTTAGGTTGGAAATTCGCTTAATTTTCAGCGAAAAAAAAAACAACTTTTGAACGTTTCTTTCAGATACGTTGGTACATGTCATGTGATTGTTTCCCGCCTTTTCCAATTATCTTGATCTTGTTATTACCGAGTATGAAATTTGTAAAGATGTAAATATACGTAATCTTGACAAAGGAATGATCTTTTAAAAAAAATTCTACGCCATTAATTTTAAGAATGAGAATGAATACGTCATAAAAAGGAATAAATAAATACCATGTAAACATTAAGTCTTTATTCACTTATTATGTTCATCTGAAATACTTGATGTTTGCAAACCATCGATTTCCTGTTTTATATCATTATTTAATCTTATTTTATCTGTGCTTGATTTAATCCTTAATTAAATCCTGAAAACAACCTGTCTAGAGGAGGGTACATTGATTCTGTGTGTTACAATTATCTCCACCCCACCCTACTAGGTCAATTCCATCACTGTGCAGCAAAGAAGTAGGAAAATGCATTTCATTTACAAGGGTGATACTCTACAGCCATCCAGATGCAGTCTGTATCACCATAGTACTGGTGCCAGGGGTACATGTACTTGCCAGAATCCTCCACTCCAGTGAATGGTACATGGGTCATCCCAGGGTTCATAATCACATCTTCGTACAGAGTATCGAAGTCATTGCAGTGGAACTTCTGCATCCTACCCGTGCCATATACCTGAGTATGGACCTCTAGCATTTCTGGATTAGTATGCATGTTGTGAATGCCACAGTGGGTCTTGGCTGGACAGAACCAGACATTGACCTTCACATTGTGCTGTTTTAGACCTTAATGAATAAGGATATGATATACTTATTAAGGGCTTGGCTGCTACATCTTATTAGAACATTAAGAGTTGTGTGTTGACAGGGAAGGGGGAGAGCAAGGGGGAGGGCAATGGGTGCTGGACTTGTTTCTTTTCGAAGACATAGCAGAAATTATTGAAAACACAACAATTTTTGGGAAATTTTTGAGAAGGAGGAGGGTTGTGTGAAGAAAGAGAAAAGAAAGCATCTTCTTCGTGCAATACCTTGGGTTGTTGACTCCTGGCCTGTGGCCAAAAATGGGTCAAATGCCACTTTACCAACATCAAACTGTGGTGATTTGTACAAAGGGATGTCCTTGGGGAAATCTGGTGCTTGTTTGCTCAGCTGATACCAACCATCCTCAAGGACACAGCCTCCAATATTGTCTTCATTAGGAATCTGTATGAGGACCAAAGAGTCAGCAGTCTTGATCGTCACACCTGAAATGCCCCAGGGAGAGGGGGGTTAATTTCTTACAACCATTATCCGACGAAAAACCTTTCCTTCTATGCCCTACGAGGTCTGTTTTGACACTACGTATTGAAACTAAACCGAGAGGCAAAAGTTCACCTTGTGCGTGTAGCCAGTCACGTAAAAACTTATTCAAAGGATGAGTAGTTGTCGATTGGGAATTTTTTGGTTGCTTCGTACACGTAAACAAGTATATGAAAAAGCAACTTTGAAGACCCTAAATTTCCAATATAAAGAAAGAAAAGGGCGTTTAAATCAATAAAAATCGACATATTTTGCAAGAGTACTGAACACAGAGCAACTTTCTTTGCTATACCTTTTAAGATAGTAGATGTACGAGGTGCGAGTGCTTTTACAGGGCTTGCAGTAGCCAGTACAGCTGGGCTGACTCCAATGTTTGTAACGATAGTTCGCTCCGAAATTACGTAGTCTTTGACACTACTGATCCACTGTGCTTTCAGGAATTTAGAAAATCTCAGATCTCTGATAACATTGGTCATATTGCCTCGTTGTTCTTGAACAAAAACGGCTCGAACGCAGTGAATGTTGGCGTTTGGTCGTTTCAAGCGTGGGTGATTCTGGGACGTGAACTTGTCACGCAACATCGGGCTCAGTCATGACAATATATAATCCATGGGGTTGCCCCTGATTCAAATCCACTCAGAGTAATATTAATAGTATTAATAATAATAATAATAATAATAATAATGATGATGATGATGATGATAATAATAATATCTTACAGTAAAATGTGTTCTATGGATAAAAATGCAAGATATATATATACATGTTCTTTTCTTGCAACATCAATCGTGTTTTACTTTTTTTGAATATTTCTATATGATTTTTTCTCTCTTCACTTTAATACTGCTGAATTTTGGCTATGTACGGTCTATCACACCTCGATCATTGGGAGTAGGTATATTGTCACACCAGTTCAATTGTAAATAGTAGCAAGGCAAAGTTTTAGCTCGCATTAACCGATTTAGAGCTTGAGGAAAAAAACTGGTTCGAGCGGGGAGGGGAGGGGTTGAGGATTGTCCGGAGGAATCCCTATCAACAGTAACGTAAAATCTTTAGCCCCTGTCTGCATAAAAAAGTGGCCCTTGATTCCCTTGAAAATTTGTTGAATTCTTAACCCTCCACTTTATGTAGTATGAAATATTTGATGACCCCCCTTTTTGACTGAGTAGAAATTTAATGGCCCTCCCCTGGATTTCTCCTGCCCACCCCCTCCTAAAAACGTGAATGCTCCCTCCTAATATTGAGGGATTATTCCAATACAATGCAATTAGACCTTATAGCACGTTATCTACAAGTTAAAATTTGGTCAGACTAGAATGATTAGTATTACTTAGTTGAACTAATAACTGATTTAGATGCTTTTTTTTCTTTTTTTTAATTTTAGTTGGAGACTATCTTTAGGTGGAATGTCGCCTGTCTAGTTCTCCGCACAGAGTTTGATTGTTGGAAGCTTAATAATTAAATAAAATAAATGAAATAAAACTAGCCCAAATGAATAGTTAACATGCGGCTTATTCACCTATTGGGCACTCTTAGTCCCAACGGGATTAATGAACGCTTTATTTTCAACTAACCTTTTCTTTTGTCTTTTGATTGTTTGTTTTTGTTTCCTTGCCTACCTTGCTCTCATTGGTTTCTTTTGTCTTATTCTATCATATATACACTCCTTTCTACCACTTCTTTCTCTTTTACTCCGACGAAGGACTAGCGTCCGAAACGTCAGTAAGTTTTTTCATCTTTTCACGGTGTATAATTTACCTTTTCATCATTACTGTTTCATTAGAAACACCGACGCAGCTCACACTAGTTTTTAGCTAGTTATATCTGAATAGTTAACAGATATGGAGAAAGAGAATATCTTATAACAGTGAAAACACTAGGATGCAGGATACATGACAATTAACCCATGACTGATTTTGTATCAACAAAGTTTATGTTCTTGTGAATGCCTAGATTAGCTTGAAGTTGATTGAAAGCTAATTTTTAACGCATTTTAATGTTTTCAGTTACTAGTAACGACCTAAAAGCTTCTGGTTGGTGTAACATTTTAAAAATTTATTTCGTGTTAAAAGTGCATCAAAGTGTACTCGGAAGACTGCGAGCAATAAGTCCCTCTAATCCCAACATATTGTTTACTTGTTTCTTCATGGTTTACACATATCATGAATATTAAAATTGGCCCTAATATTTAATTAATTTGATCATCGAAAAACAGAGACCCTATTTGCAAGGGTTTCGACAAACAGGTTCTTTGATATTTCGATAAATGAAAGACTGATCGAGATGCAAATATTTTTGTATAGCAATATCTCTTTGAAGGGATTTCATAGATGGAGAATATAATTCTTTATTTTTTTCCGGTCCGGTATCCTAAAAAATCGTGCGTTCTGATTGGCTGTTTGAGCGGGCGGTATTTTGTAAGTATCTGCCCGCGCGCGCGGTCCGGTATCCTTTGCCGCTAAACGACAACACAAAACGATTACCAAAACAAGTAAAAAAAATACGGGAAAAAAATAAATAAGTTATTTACCGTCCTATAGTCGGTCCGGATAGGGAAAAACTGTGCCCTCGGTCTTGAACACGGACCTCGGCCTAACGGCCTCGGTCCGTATATTCAAGACCTCGGGCACAGTTTTTCCCTATCCGGACCTCCTGGCCGGTAAATAACATATATATATTTTAAAAGATGCCTATTCTATTGGATACCGCCCTTCGAAACCGCCTCTGGGGTGATTACAGACCATGCACGGCTAACTAATAGATCAACTAATGATCTTTTATCACGTAATTCCAAAACTCACAGGACAGAAAAGTAAATGCGACAGCTGGAAAGAACGTGTTGAAATTAGTAAAACTCTAAAGTTTGAAGAAAGTGAGTTTAAAACTCGCGAAGATATGAATTTTCAAAAATCAAATTGTTATACGAAAGCATTTCGTTTGTAGGCAAGAGATGCCTACGAGCAAAGGTTTTGGCATACAAAATTTACACTTTTCGGAATTTATATCTTTGCGAATTTTGAATTTCTTTCTTTCAAACTTCCATTTTTGTAATTTTAACGTGTAATAGCGAATATAGTGCACGCCATACAGCTATTCAGTGCTACCAAACAAAGTAGCGTAGGGGTAGACAATACATCTTTGTTTTTTTTTTCTTCACGAATATATGCACCGAATCGAAATATGGCGACCAGAATAGCTCTGCACCGACTAACTAGCCTCATGATGGCTGACGTGGAAACAGAAAAATGTTTTGAAATGTTTGAGAGGCTAGTCAGTCTCTTGGTGCAGGACAATTATATTTAATGTTATTCAAATTAGTCGCCATATGTCCATTCCGTGTATGACGTGCACTCTAAAACTCGTTATGATATGCAAAGGATAAAATATAAAATGTATTATTTTTGTTTCGAATGATTGACCCCACGTAAGCGCAAACACTCCCTTCTTGCTCAGTTTCAGCGGACCATTGTGCTCGAAGGAACTTTCTTTTTCTTTGAAGACGCAAGTGAATTCTTGACGAAACTGCAGGAAAACTAGAGGTGAGCCTTGCTGTATGACCCTCATGTGAGAACCAAGGGAAAATCAAGTGTAAGACCTAACCAACTAAAAGCCGACATGTTTTTTCAGGGTTCTATCTGTGCCCTAACTTAGATCAGCCCAGGGATTGTTTCAGGGTTCGATATGAACAATAATGATTATTTGCAGTGAGATTGAGTTTCCATTATGGAGTGATCCTAATTTTGCGGAATTTGCGTTGGATGAGTGCAGAGGAGCGGCAATTTGTAGACTTTTCATCTGCAGTGATTCTTTGGGTGAATGCACTGAATGAGCGCGCTGCGATATATCATTGAGTTTTAGAAGGAAAGGCGGGTAAATGCAAAACAAAATGCATGGAAAGTCTGTAGTTAAATAAAAAAATAAAATGAAAATAGATAAAGATAAAAATGAAATAAAATATTTTTTAAAATGTTGGAAGTAAGTGGCGACTTCGAACAGAATTCTTTGTTCTCTAAAGTAATTCATTCTGACTTTGATTTCATTAGGCGTTATTTAAGACTCGGTCCTTTTCTTTATTTGTATGATAATGCTTTGTGTTATGTCGCACACTTGTATTTTTACGCTTTGTCAAGCAGCCCTTCAAACCCTTTTTCATTTTTGCGGGGTATTGTGTAGCTACTCCAGCCCTTGGTTCCTGGCCCTTAAGACATTTTTCCCCAATGAATCTTTTGCGTCCGCGTCCGTTGAAAGGTAGAGCGTAGAAGAGTTGAAAGGTAGAGCGCCGAAAAAAACTCATACACTCGAGCCACCTTAATGTCCTTAATTACACGAGAAAAATTCTGCGCGCTGCAAATGATGGAAATATGTTGGAAGTGGTGACTTAGAAGTGGCGACTTAGAAGGAAATAGCTTAATGCAAGCGTGAGTTATCCAAGGTTATCTGAAGACGTTCAAACATAGCAATGGCCATGTAATACGGTTCATACCACATGCAAATTAGCGCCCTGTTTACTAGCTGTTGCATATCGCAAGTAAAGTGCTGCGAGTAGGCATGAAGGTTATTTATAGTTGCCATTTATTGTTTATTTATTGCCTGCCTCTATATTTGATTTATTTGTCATAGTGTAGCTGACCACAATAATACTGACAACAAGTATAGCTGTCTCTAACAAGTACATACACTTATTTCAATAAAGTTAGTCACCTGAAAAGCTACAAAGCTGAGACCTGCAAGGATTATGGGTAGATATATTTTACATGTTTCAACTGCTTTTATAACTATTGAGGGATTTTAGATCTTTTACCAGTTACAGTCTCACCTCTTCTGAGCATCCTAAAGCTGCAAATCGTATCAAAAGCTTTGTTTGATATTCAAAAATTCCCAAGATACTCAGTGATCTCAGCTTTCTAGGTTTTTTGGTGACTAACTTTATTGGAAATAAGTGTATATAAGAAAAACAACTAAAAAGTCTCTATGTACTTTTCATAAATATATAAACTTACAAATGGATGGCTTAGCAATATTAAACAGGAAGGTAAACAGCTAAGCTGATATTTATATAATACCAACTTCATCCAGGGAGAACAACTATGTAAAAGAGATGGTTTAAAAACATCCGAATAAAATCAATTTTGTTCGACAAGGATACAATTTATCATAATCACTGTCCACAAAAGCATCAATAAGGATAATAAAATATCTTCACTTTCCCCTTAAACAGTGGCGGATCCAGGATTTTTCAAAGAGGGGTTCCGTTTCTTAAACTGTATTTAGAAAACTCATTAATAATTCATGAGGAAAACACAATAGAAATCATGACCATGAAGGTGATTTTATATCGGATATAGATTCGTCTTCATTTTCTCTGTCAAACTTGGTTCATTTCGTAAAGAATTCTGTACCATATGAGAACATACATCATGAGTTTTCTAAGCCGTTCAATAAACTCGCAGATCGTGTTTTATCGGGTCTAAAACCACTCGGCTACGCCTCGTGTTTTATACCCGATAAAATACTCTCGCTCGTTTATCAAACAGTACATAATTCTCTTTTATTTAGTCGATGTTTGACAAAAAAATTGGCTCTAATCACCTAATTTACTATCTAGTAACGGAACTTAAAGGTAAATCATTCGTGAGATAAATAATATATGAACTAGGAGCACAAGGAAAAACTATTACTTGCCCCTGAAATTGCATTCTAGCCTAAATGCGCCTTACATGAGTGATAGTCTAAATACACACAGATATATATATATATATTGCATAAGTTATTCAACTAAGATATTTCTTAAATAAAAATGTCTGTCTGCAGGGCTGTCAACTCTCCCGGATAAACCGGGAGTCTCCAGATTTCGGACCGTGTCTCCCGGTCTCCAGATTAGAGTATCAAATCTCCCGGATAATCCCCGAAGCTGACCATTTCTTGTCTTGTGAGACTAGACTTTCACAACCATAAAATTCCAATTATTTCATGTTGTTTGTGTTATTTTATATCGCTAACAAAATCAAAACGTTCCTCATGAACTGTTCTTGCAAGCAGGCCATTGTAATATAAGCGATAATCTGATTGGTCAGAAATAAACCAATCACATCAAATGTTACAAAGCGAAAGACGTCTTTTCGCGCGCTTTTTGACGCGTTGTGACGTCATGTCCCTTCCCTATCAATTCTCCAGATTTGAATATCTTGGGGGTTGACAGCCCTGTGTCTGCTACAGTTTCTTCTCTTTTAATGATACCTGTGAGTGAGAGTTCCACGCTGAGTAGGAAAAAGCACGACTTTCATGAATATACTTCTATAAAACTTCCAATATATTTCCATCGATTTAGTCAAGGGAGCACGTTAAAATTTTGATTGTGTTGGTTTATCTTCGATTTTATTGCACGTAATCTAAGATATAACAGACGTACGTTCCTCGTAGTGCTTGTTTACGTGCGCGCGCTACACTTTATGGCAGGCGTTCCTTGCTTCAGTCGGGCTAGCGAATTTACTCCGAAAACCGACGAAACCAAAACACTACGAGGAACGCCTGTCACATGATGGATTGCGCGCGCTAGATAGATCAACCAAGAACAATACCTTTAATTTCCTTATACAAACAAATTTTTAATGTGCTCCCTTGATTTAGTTTGGACATTCCATCGTATTTCCAACATTGGCTTCCAACATATTTCCTCACAAATTTCCGAAATGCACGACTTGTCATCACTAAATAAATCCCAATATATTTCCATGATATTTCCAACATGTTTCCAACGTATTTCCATAGCGGGCCAAGGAATTGTCCAAAAGATTGGAGGACTGACTTCCAATTATTTTCTTCCAACATATTTTCATCATTCAACATCTCATTTTCCGAGCATTACTTCCACAGTGATCCAAGCTTAATAAGAAAAGCCAGGCTTGCTTTGCTGAAAGCCTGCAAATTAGTTAGCCTAGCACTTGCTCCTAAAAATATTCATGCAATTTCTTTATGAAAATACATTGTTTAGCGTGTATTCGAACAAGCATTACACTCATTTCTGTAATAAGACTTTTAGTTTAGGAGATATTTGAGGACAAATTCCAGGATTCCCCTTCCAGAGGTGGTGGGTACCAATTATCCCCACCCTTCCCCTCTAAATCGGGTACCCTAATCTGACAAAATTTTTGACTTTATCTTTATCTTTATCTAATCCAGTGCTCATAAATTGATGTTATCATGGGAGAACTGATGAAATTAGAGATGTTTGCAATGGTTTCAACGTCATATTGTATTTATTAGAGTAAGGATATTTCGCTAACGGAAGATTGAAATGTAAATATTTTTATAGGGGCATATCTCTTTGATGGGGTTTCGTCGATGAAGGAGATAATTAATTATAGATTTGTTCCGTCTTAGATACAGATAGAGACAGAGATGCAGTAAAATTTCCAACTGGGTGTCCGAATACGATGAAAAATATTAGCATCAAAAAATGTTTTCCTCTTGAAAAAGGCCGAATTTGTTTGTGTTGACTCTCAAATTGGAAATTTCTGCTAGGGTCAAGTCCCACAGTTTAACAGTTTTGCATTCGATATATATAAGAGATATATAATCATTTATAATTTGATCTCTTTTAGATTGCAAAAGGATGGCTTACAGATATGTCCCACCTGATGAGTTCACTCCTGAGTCGCGAGTAACTTGGAAACCCTTGAATACCGTGACAAGCTGGAAACAAGAGGAGGAAGGAATCGTGGACAAGTTTACCTTGAACTTTGACTCTGGACACAAGCTGTACATCTACTTCTTTTCTCACACGAGTTTTCGTGTTCGCTTTAATCCTGATCCTAATGCTCCATATGTAAAGAGTCGTTCCCCTGCCACACAAGTTGAGCGCATCGAGGCACACGAAATCAAAGTTGAAGAAAAGAACAAAGTGTTGATCATTGAGACTAATCGTATCAAGGTCAAAGTCAACCTCACCAAGTATGCACTTTCAGTTTACAGAGGAAACCAGCTGATCCACGCTGATCCTGATGATTATAACCTTGTCTACATCCCAAAAGAAGCAGGCGGAGAAGCGGTGGCTAACTTCAAGATGGCGCCGAAAAATGCATGCTACTTTGGCTTTGGTGAAAAAGCAGGCGTGACGCTGGACAAACGACGCGTACCTAAGCAGCACTTCTATGGTAATTTCGGAGGCGACAACAAAGAGAAACTGGGCTCAGCCTTAACATTCTTTAACTATGACAACTTTGGGTACGCCGCGCCCGATTTGACGCCTGAAGGTGAAGTCCAGGGACCGTTGAACCCTAATGGCCCTCTTTATCAGTCATCCCCATTCCTTATCGAACACAATCCTAGTCCAACTGGTGACTTCAGTGGGCCGTCCTACGCGTATGGAATCCTGCTTGACAACACCTCCCAGACATACATAAATCTAAGGCAGGGTGACCAATATTACATCGGAGCGCTTCACGGTGAGCTCGATTACTACTTCTTCGCGGGAGATCACGTCGCAGAAGTCCTGAACGAGTTTACGCAGCTGACTGGTCGCACGAAGCTTAAACCTAAGCACGTCTTTGGCTACCACCAAGGAGGCTATGGGTGGAATTACAACAACAAGTGGAAGCTGATGGAGGTTGCGCTGAAATACCGACAATGGAAGATTCCTATCGATGGATTGCACGTGGATGTCGACCTTCAAGACAGCTACCGAACCTTCACTCACAGCAAAAAGAAGTTCCCCAACCCGAAGGGAATGTTTGCTGCTCTCCATGATTGGGGGTTTAAGATGTCCACTAATATAACCCCAATTATCAGCTGTAATGCAGACGAAGAAGGAGAGCATAGCCCTTACAAAGCACTCGATTCAGGAAAACAGAAGAACGCGTTTGTCAGGAACACTCGTGAAGACGGAAGTGGCACCCACGATTTTTATATTGGGAATGTCAACTATGGTCGTGGTCATCTTACATGGGGTCATTATCCAGATTTGGGACGGCACGATGTGCAAGAGTGGTGGGGTGAGCAATACAGGGACCTTTTAGACTGGGGCCTTGATTTTGTTTGGCAGGACATGACCACACCTGCAATGAAGGCCAGCATTCACCAGGATCCTTGTCCGTTTCTATCCTTTCCTATGGATGTGATGTTATCTGATAATGAAGAGACAAGGTATGTACATAGAAATGTCTTCCAGTCGAAATGTCTGGAAAATAACTCAATGGATCCTTCTCGAATTTATCGGTGGTTGTGAGGTAACATGAAAACACGAATGAAGCCGCTCTTCTCTCGTTGGAATTTGTGGCATTTCTTTTGTTTTTCAATGTTAAACCTCGCATTCAAAAATTTTTGAGAAGGGTCCACTGGCGTTACACTGTCGTTGGTGACAAAACCGAGAGATCATAGGGATGTACCCACGTCCCCCTCATTAGCTTTGTAGTAGGCCACCAATTTTCTGGGTATTTTCAGCTATATTTTACATGACGTTTCTCATACTTTAGGTACGATGATCATAGCACTCACCTTGAAGATAAGAAGCCATTTGCCAAGATTCGTTGCCTGTACAACTACAACCTCTGTAAGGCTACATACAAAGGTACGTTGTCATCCACAAAATTCGAATATATTCATTTCAGTGTTTATATTCAACAAGAAAAGCAAGGTTGGGGGGAACGAAAAACAACAACAACAACAACAAAAACAACTAAAAAAGAATACAAAACCAATAAAAGACCAAAAACGTAGGAAATTAGAGTTAAACCGTCAATCTAAATAGCCTTATTATCAACAAATTCTGTCACATATCACATATAAACGACACGTTTGCATATTTGCTATGCGTGACCATTTCTCAAGACAAAGAATCTTACATTTATATGGTATTCTTTAGGTCTTGAAAAGCTGCAACCCGATCGACGTCATTTTATCATTGCACGAGGAGGCTTTGTGGGCGTTCACCGTTACGCAGGGCTTTGGACCGGTGACAGTACTTCCAACTGGGAATTTGTTCGTATTAACATCCCTCTGATCCTGAACATTGGATTATCTGGCCAGGCAATCTCTGGTTGTGACATTGGTGGATTCTGTGCAGCTTTTCAAGGACAAATTGTTGAGCCTGAGATGCTGGTACGGTGGACAATAATGGGAGCGTTTCTGCCTTGGTTCAGAAACCACTACGACAACTACTACAAACCTTACCAAGAACCTTACAGATACAGCGAACCGGTGCCGAGTATTTGCCGAAAGTACATCGAACTGCGTTACCGTTTGATTCAATACATCTATGACGCAATGTTTGGAAACACACAGGTGAGTATGGTCCATGGATGATGAAAGACGTGATCTGTGAATATTCAGAGAGAAAGGTAATCGGATGGATGGATTGATGGAGGGATGGAAAGATGGATGGGAGGATGGATGGGAGGATGCAGGGATGGATGGGAGGATGCAGGGATGGATGGGAGGAAGGAAGGACTGCTTGGTAAATGGATAGATGAACTTGATGGATGGAAGCTATAGATGCATTTGGATGAAATGTTGGATAAATTTATCGATTGACTGGTAGATAAATGTATGTGGATGAAATAATAGATGTATAGATGAATGAATAGACGTTTGGGTGGATGAATGGACAGAAAGTCTGGTAGGTTGATAAGCTAATGGACAAATTGTTCAGATAGGTGTAACAGACTTGGTCAAGACAAGTTTTAATTTATTGTCAAGTTCTTTTCTCGCTAAACTGAAAAAATTTAGTCAATTCAATTCTTCCCTGTACAGACTGGAAAGCCAATCTGCCGTCCGATATTCATGGACGAAGTGAAGGTTGGAGTCTACAACAACGATCCTGCAGCTGATGACGATCATGGCTGGGGTTACTATGGTTACGTGACGAACCGCATGGATGATCAGTTTTTCCTTGGAAAGGATCTTCTCGTTTGCCCTATTGTCAACCCAGGGCAAACAAACCGTCCCGTCTACCTCCCCTCTGGTAGCAAATGGTACCACTTCAAGGATAACAAAAAGCCTCTTGATGCACCCGTCATGGGAGGGGTGGAGTTCGATTTCTACGCTCCATGGGACAAGATGGGCTCAGACAACTGCGCACTATACGTGCGCGAAGGTGCCATCATTCCTACTCGTGAGCTTGAGCAGTACATTGGTGAGCTGTATTCTCAAGGAAAGGACAATCCATTAACCTTCAACATCTACCCTGGACGAGGCGACAAGTACACGCTTTATCTGGATGACGACGGTGTGACGAATGCAGCTGAGAAGGAGCTGAAGTACAGAATTGTGGACGTTTCACACGAAGGTTTGTTAAGTACACAAGTTTTTAGCAAGACGAAATTAGGTTAAAATTACATCCCTGCAGTGATTATGGGTGAATTTTATTTTTACACTAGTCTTCACCGCGAGTCTTTACCATCACTGAGCCTGAGAGCAGTGTTTGTCGTCTTAGAATTACGGTTTGCTCGACCAATCACAGCACGCGAAACTTTATATTCAAGTCTAAAATTTGACTAATCACTCTTCGTTTCTTTCACAGAAACTCACAACCAGCGCCGTGTAGTTTTCAGCCGTAAACATGACAAGTTTACTCCCAGGGAGACTTTCTATTACGTAGCTTTACTGGCCAGCGGTGAACCCTCTAGAATCACTGTGAATGGAGAAGCTGTTCCAAAAGAAAATGGCGTCAACAATGACGAGATGGCCGAATCACTGGCCGGTCGTGGTTATAATTCCTACTACTACAATTTCTCACTAAATACCACTTTCATTAAGGTCTTTGATGTGAAGAAGGAAATTGTAGTTGTTGCTGACTTTAGTCCTGTGAGTGCTATGCAAGCATAAAAGTGAATAAGTCTACTCCGCAGGCATCTCCTTTGCTCTCGGACTTCCTGTGGAGAGGAGAAAAAACCAAGGGGGAAGGAGGGGTTCTTCTCTGTCTCCTATAACACAGGAATCCCAATAAAATTCTGTACGATAAATATGGAGTGACCTGCGGAGGCTAAAGATGAATGTAATGGAAGGGGATTAAGAGTAAACCAATAACCAGTAAATTAGTTTAGAATTCTCTGGTATTCATGTGTTTCAATGTTTTAAAGTTATATGGGAATCAGTAGGGAGGAAACAAAACACTGCATAGATTATTTTGTTTGTCTTCATAGTTAGTCGAATCGAAAAGTTTCAAATTGAAAAAGAAAGGATGTAAGAGTGTTGTTACATCCGCATTCTCTTGCTTTTTTTTTGCACAAGTTTCACATTTGTTTCTTCAGGAATTGTTATATCTCAAATATACTGTGGCCTAGTATATTATGAAGGCAATTATTCTTGGCTTGCACGTTACGTCATCGTGGCCATGTTGGTGCCATTTAACAAAAGATTTTTCATTAGCATCCATTGTTAACGGCACCACAATGGCCGCCATGGTTTTGTCTTTTGACTCTCTTGGGAATGCTTGCAACCCATCAATAGCTGTGGGAGATCGAGCCGCAAATGCTGTTGGTGTACTGTGGGGAAAATGTCCTGTTTTACGGATATAAGCCAAATTTGAAGCATTTTGACATAAACTGATCCATAAACCACAACACATGTATTTCCCGCATGTCTGATATATTTTAGCATAGCGCTTTCGTTCTTGGGGTTTATATCCTGTTTAGCTAATGTTTCCTTTGAGTTAAATATGTTGCGCGTTACGCCATCGCGGCCATGTTGTATTTCAGTAACAAAAGCTATTCAACCAAAACCCGTGGCATTTTAATCAACTCGTATTGTTCCGTAGTGCGTACATTCCTTACTATACAATGGGCCTTAAGAACAATTCGTACACAATCGAGGCTAAGACTGAGCAAAGGCGAATTCCAAACGGGGGTATTGAGCATCGATATCCATTGCTAATCGCACGTTTTTGTCTTTTGACTATCTTGGGAATGCTATATTATTATATGTTTCGCTTCTCAAAGTCATTTTAATTTCACAATTTCATTGGATAAATCATTAATTAATCTGTCTCCATACTGATGTATTTCCCTTAAAGCTGAACAATAAAAAAAATGTTGGTGTTAGTTAGTCATGTCATGTTTTGCTTGATTTTGACTTGAATATGATAATATCTAATGCTAACCATTCAGGCCAGTGCTTCCCATCTAGCTAAAAACCCGCTTCTTTTTAAATGGTCATTATATTACAGTGAAAATGGTCATCAATTTTCCAAAAATAGTTATTCATAAGACGTTACGTCACCGTGTCACGCCACGCGTTGACGGACGTCTTTAAGGGGTGTAGCTGCATAATTTATCCACACGAGTGTCGACGGGATATATATATATATATTTTCATCCTTGCGTGCTGATTCATTCTTCAATTGAACCTTACCATCTTCACCACAAGCTTTGTTTCTTGGTACTATTAGATCATTTTATCATGGCTTCTCGTCCAAAGGGTTTCGGCATGACTGCAGAATTGCAGAGAAAGGTAAGGAATACTTAGCAATATATAGCAGTGCTGTTCGTGTGTGTCTACGTATCATGCATTTAGCGACGACGAGAGTTCAAGGTCCTAGTTGACTTGTTATTTACAAGCTGTTGAAATTCTTTAGGTTCTTTAAAATCTTCCCTCGGACTCGACAAGTTTTGGGGCTAATTAAAATGTACAATTTTGGAAGAATTCTTCTTCTGACGAGGCGTTGTTTGTTTGTTTTGAAGTTAGTATATAAGTAGAGTGCTCCGAGTGTTAAGTTTTATAGTATCTCAATTTTAAGGAACATTTTATTGTTCTTCATACTATTTCTTAATTCATTAAAACGTCCGTCTGTCCGAGTCATTTTCTTCTCGCTTCACGGAGAAAATAACTAATATTCTACGTAGTTACCTGTTATTCAAATGTGCAATGAATAAAAAGACTAAACAAGCTCTGTTGGAAAGTCTTTCCTAATAATTTGAAAGGTCATCATTATTAGCGTTCAAGAGTTAGCAAATTTTTGTCAAAGCAGTGATTGGAGGGAAGACTTTATATAATCTGCCACGAACACTATCGACTTTAATGTGATATTATTGTTCAACTCTTCTTGACTCTCGAAACTAAAATAGAAATTAAGTATTAAATAGTTTGAAACTGTAAAAGTAACTTCATTACAAATACATATATAAGAAATGATTTTGAATATAAGTCATTTGAAACATCTTTTAATTCTTTCTTGAGAATAACAGTTTTAAAAATTTGCAAAATAATGAATATTTAAAGAAGCATGGTTGACAAATACATTGAGATGATTATTCAAGGCGTCTGACATGCAATTTCATAATTTTATGATGATGCCATGAGCAACTAGTGCTTTCAGTTTCATTGTCTACGCTTACTAAACTCTTTTGCGCTTTATATTTTTTCCTATTGACTCATGTGGATTGATATTTTTGGATTTTTTAATTCCACAAAGAATTTCAATAACTTTTAGTTTATTTACATCTCCGCATGCAATACTCCGGGAGGTAAAGTGACTAAAGGGAAAGCCAACTTCATGTAATTCATTTACTAAAATTTCCTAGAGGAAAACTTTTCACCCAAAACCCAAACTCATTCACTTTTCTTTTAAGTAATAAATCTTGAAGCGCACTTTTCAAAAAAGATATTAATTGAAATACTCTTCAAATGCCACAGTCGTCTTGGTAGTATAGTGTTTTCAAGAAATTGAATGACTGCCAGTTTCACGTCACGGAAATATATCTGGCTACTGTCTGGATTGACTCATAACCTTATCCGGCAATATTGGAACCATATTTTGTAATAAAACGATAAAGCATTCTATTATTCATTGAAATTTTACCTATTGTTCAAAACATTTTTAAAATGCCAACAAATCCGAAACGAACACTATTACATGACCACATAGCAGTCATATTTTAATGGGCGTGACTATATCAACGGTTATTGAAGCGTGATCAGTTTCCTATTCTAGAATGTTCTGCTGAATTCACGTGGCGGTTCAAGATAAAGAGCATTCTAGAAGATCAAAGCCAGCTTCTAAAAGTTCTAATCTATTCATGATGAGCCCAGACGTCTCACATCTGGTTTAAGATCTAACAGAATGATACAGCTTTCCAGCACAGCAACATACTGCCCTACCGTCCCATCTCCTCCTTACAGCAAATTAGTATCGCCTTTTTCTTAGGGACCGATTGGTTCTTATGTTGTGGGGGGTAGAGGGGTGGGGGAGGGAATTTGTTGAAAAAATTTGTTACCCCCTCTGATATCTTTCAATAAAAAATGCACCCCCTTCTTCATTATCATTTAGAAAATGTAGTTCAAATTTAAAGTCACTTGTATTGCATTTGTAATAAACTATGTAATAAGCAATCGATCCCCTACCTCCTGAGTAAATTTCTTTTGAAGAAATGCTATTATTATTAACATAAAGGTTAAACAAAACCATCATTGCTTTTACTTTACATAGACCCACATGCAACTGTGCAAAATTTACAAATTTTATAAATTCTTGATACGGAAGTCAAAGGACCATCAATGTTTTATCAGGGTGACAAAACTTTTTAAATGAAATCACATGTCACTGAAATTTATAGACATATGCATCACACATAAATATGTCGCAATATAGGAACACACATCATGCAGCTTATTTAAGGACATAATAACGAATCATGCAGCTAATTTTGACGCTATCACACACCACACCGAAATTTTTGTTATCCTGTTTTATGATTATTCTTAATGCGTAAGGAGCAAAGCAAATAAGAAAATTAGATTCAATGTTTCTTCATCATTCATGTTTCTTATGTCACTGTACAACTGTCCTTTGTTATTCTGGGATACTGGAGAGAGAGTGGCTTGATGGCTATAGCCCTAATACATTTTGCAGATGTCCACTAAATTGTCAAGCCTTTGTTCCCACTTTTAGTACATATATTGATATGTATACCGTATTTACTTGATAAAGCTTACCATAGGACTTACTAAATTTTTTTGGGTTTCACATGTGGCATTATCAAATATGAGATAATTTGTCATTGTGTATTAGGGAATGAAATATGCAATAATTGCTCTCCCTTTACTACAACTTAGTGTTAATTTGCTAACCCACTTACCACACATATGCCCCATTCTCACCCCCCTCGCTCCCCACCCCAAAAAGTTTGTTTACAAAAAGTAATTGCTGCACCTGCCCACCTGCCCAAAATCCATTTAAACCCCTTCCCGACTCATCCAAAAAGTTCATACACCTAGGCTGCAGTGCCTTATGGGAAGAGATGGTAAATACTGCCAAATATTAATGGACTTCTGGCTCATTTCTGATTTGCAATATTTTATATCAGTAGTATTGAAAAGTAGCATTAAAACATTTTCCAAACATTTTTCCACAGAAAGATGCTAAGTATGATCCAGAGTTAGAAAGACAGGCTATTGATTGGATTGAAGCTGTTTTGGGTGAGAAAGCATTGGGTGGTGCCTCAGGTCAAGATGGAGTACATGCAGCCTTGAAAGATGGTATTATACTCTGCAGGTAAGAGTTGTAGAGTGAGGTCATTAAACCCGTGAAATAGATATTATACTAATTATACACATTAGTAGACCCTAAATGCATTAATTTCTTTTGTGTCTATTTGACTATTATGCATTGACTAATAATTTTTATTTCATGGGTTAAATGCTTTCACTCTATCATGACAATTATTACATTGCTTAACAATTAGACCTCTTGTCCTCATATTGATCGTTATAAGTCAAAACTGGGACTTTTCACTACTAGTGGTCTACTAGTTGTCCACTACTGCATTCTAATTGGATGAGCTACTACTACTATTTTTTGGAGGGACTTACATCTTTCTTTTTTCCCCATAGAGTTGCAAATGCCCTTGGTGGAAGTATTAAATTCAATCAAAGCAAGATGGCCTTTAAAATGGTATGTTTAGTGTACTAAACATCAATAAAATGATGATAACTAACAGTTACTAGTTGGGACTGTGCTGGTGTGTTGAATGCAACAAGTTAATAAGGATGACTAGTGGTTACTAGTTGGGACTGTGTTGGTGTTTTCAATACAACAAATGAATATAAAAAGAAAGAAAACATGTACAAAAAGTTTCAAATTGTATTGATGTTGCATACGTTAGTCCTTCATTAGACAATTTAGACAAATTCAACATCTTTCGTGGAATTTAAAAAAAACAACCAGTCCTTTTTAAGGACAACTGAAATACCCCTAAAATGGTTTACCTTTGAATGTACTCATGCTTTAGAGATGGTGACGTACCTTTACAATTATTTCCTTCTTACATAATTTTCTTTTTGTCAGATCAAAGATTATTACAATGTGAAGTTTAATTTCACTATAATTCCATCACCACAAATAACAATTAATGATCATATCCTTTTTGTAATCACTATCAAATCCTGCAATCTGATTGGTTCAAAGGAGTGCGATTAATTCCCAAATCGCATCCTTTTGAGCTCTTAATTGCATCTTTTTGAAAGAACCAATCACAGAACAGAATTCTTATATTCGGCTAATCAGAGAAGAGAATAAAACAAGCCTTTTCAACGCATTTGCAAAGTGTTTTTCTTTATGTATTGGGACATTTTCACACTTTTTGCAAAAAAGCAAAAAAATTGTATTTTTCATGTAGTCATGTGTATGATTACAAAAAGGATATGATTAAGTGGTAATTGAACTTTGTGTCATGCAATTTTGGATCAAAATCATACTTGTGATTAACAAATTGCACTCCTGCTACACAGTCCTGCGATTTTGTAATCACTCGTATGATTTTGGTGCAAATTGCACTCCTCTCAGTTCAATTACCATCATTAAATTAGATAATTATAAATAAGTAATAATTAATTAGGACTTACCTTGTGGTCCTTTTTTATGCTTTCTAGATGGAAAACATTGGAAAGTTTCTTGATTTTGCTGATAAACTTGGAGTGCCTAAATCAGATATGTTCCAGACAGTTGATCTGTACGAGAAACAAAATATGCCTGGTGTAAGTATTTATCATACTCAACATTGTTAAAAAGATTTTATAGTAAGCTTTTAGCTGATAATGATCACTTCTTTTGAAAAAACCTTTACAAAATTCCCTTGAATGACTATGAAACTCTGAGTTGAGGTTAAAGGGGCACTTGGATGAAAACGCCCCAATTTTTGAAAGTCCAAATAACTAAAGTATTTGAGGATAATATGACTCAATTACGACTATGAAAACCAGATTAGTGAAAATTTTAGCCTGGGAGCCACTTGCTATTGAGAAATTTTGGGTTAAAAGCGAATAGAACAATAGGGTTGAGTAAATGACGTCATTTACTCACAATTTAGATGCTGAATAAAACTGACGATTTTCATCCCCCACTTTTGACTGTCAAGAAATATGTTGCTTGGCTACTATTGGGGCCATATAGATAGGTTTACCCAAATTTAAAGTCATTTCCAATTTTCCTCGATTTTCAACCAAGTGCCCCTTTAAACTTGATGTATTCATACTTAACTGTACTTGATGTATTCATACCTAACTGCATTTTATGAAGTTTGAAATTCATGGATCTTCATGGAAATGCAGGAATATTTGAAATAATTCCATACGAATTCAAGGCTAAACTTAAGCAACCAAGAATTTTTCTGACTTTTTTTTACTTTTCAATAGGTCATCAATGGAATTCATGCTTTGGGAAGAAAGGTATTTTTTACACTTCAATTTGTCTTCTTTCAAACCTCCCTTCCTTCTACCACTCAACCACTAACTCATTGACCCATCCTTCCATTTCATCCCAACCCATACATCCAATTATCCATCCATCCATCCATCCCATTCACCAGTGCACCCACCCTTTAATTCATTGACCAACCCACCCACCCATCCATCTATCTATTAGTAAAGACAGCTATATCCATAAATCCGTCTGTCCATCCCTCTCTCCCATCCACCCATTAGTCAAAACAACTGCATGTGCTAATCGTTTTTTGAACACGGTTCCCCTCTCTTCTTTTCAACACTGTAGACCACCGATCAACGCAAGCAATTTTTTCCTCTGTCTATTATTAATGTATTCACCATTTTCTTACTACTTCCACCAATTTTTTTCATAGGCCCACAGCACAGGTAAGACCCCACATCCACTTGGACCCAAGGAAGCATCTGCAAACAAACGAGAATTCACTGAAGAGCAACTTAAGTCTGGACAAAATGTCATCGGTCTTCAGATGGGTACGAACAAGGGAGCTAGCCAAGCTGGAGATCATTTTGGGCGTCCAAGGCAGGTTGCAGGGGCCAACGTTTACAAATAAACACATCAGAGAATATAAAAAATTCTCCTGCAGCAAGTATGAAGAGTCAAGCTTGCCTTTAGATTAACTGATTCGTCTGTTTTATTACGTTTTGATAAAAATGAGGTGATTAAGCTTAACATCAATTATATACAAAATATAAGTCATTATGACTTATGGATTTTTTATTTGACATGTGACTAGACATTTTATGAAATATTTTTCTGTACCCTGCATATGTAAACAATTTTTTCGCCAATAAATATTGTAGCTGTGGTCTATAATATCGGGGTTTTTTGCTAGTGTGAAAACAATACTGATGTGCACTCTGATTGGCTAAGGCTATGCTGCAGCGACATTCTATCAATAAATTTGTAAGTTCTGACAATGTAACGCGCTCTGATTGGTCACTAGTTATTGTAAAGTGTGATCATACTGTACTGCAAGTTTCCTGGTTTCGAAAATCGTGTTTTTCCTTCGCTCCAAATCACTCTTTTCAGCTACAGGACTTCTTAAAAAGTAAGTAAATACCTGTCTTTATATCCGCCTTGTTTTGTTTCATTCACGGCGGCTATGTGGGTTTCTCTGTAAAACTTTGAACGATATTCTTTCCATTTTTAAAGCTAAGTTTAAAGCTTTAATTTTTGCAAAGTTGCACACTCAGATGGTTTTTACTTTTTTTACCTCTTCTTTCCAAAATGAGAACAGGTTTTACGAATCTTGTCAAGTAAATAGCAGCTTGTTTTATTTTAAACTTTTTCTTTTCTTTTCTCGATTGGGCAAGTTTCTCGCATGACAAGTTTTTTCATTCAAAGGCTATTTTTTCGGAATCGTAGTCTAGTAGCTGTCAGTGTTTTATGAAAATATACTCACTTTAACTTTAATTTCTTATATCCAGTTAATTTTAATTTCTTATATCTATTTTAAAAAGGTCGAGAATCACCTAACTTCTGCTCGACTTTTTTTCGACGGCGAGCGCCCAAAAACAGAAAGGAAATCGTCTCTTAGTAAGACAACAATCTAATATATTTATGTTCTTTAAATGATTGTGATTTGAATAATATGATCGTCCATATTATAGTAATTTTGAAGAGTTTTTACCTCGATTTTTTTCTCTATCTTCGACTGAGGCGCGTCACTTTGATTCATCTTTGTTTTGGCGGGAACAGTTGAGCATGAGCAACGCGCGCGCGGGCGTTGAACAGATACGTTTCTTCATTTCCCGCCAAAATTTTCGAAAACAATCCGGCGATAAGTGATGACTTTTACCCTTTATAAAATGACATCTCTAGGAAATTCACAAAAAAACTGCAGAAATTGAAAATATAGTAATAATCTCGTATGAACTCGAGATACAAGTCAGCCCGGTAAATGCGAAAAGTATTGTTGATCAAAATTTAATTAAATGAGTGTAGAAACTTCTCGAAAGATGGTGCTTACAGCTAACCTCACGGATCATAGTTGTATAAAAAATACTTGACGTGTTTGCCGGTCTCAACAAGTGATTAGCTTCCTGTTGTTTTCCGATGATTGTGGAACTACCAATTTGGAAATACGGCTCAGTTACTTGAAGTATCCGAGGAATTTGACAAAATACAAAATCAATTTTACGCGACGGCTCCCTGCGTGGAAAAGAGAAAAAAAAGCACAGCGGGAGGCACAAGCAAAACGACGACCAATAAAAAACCCCTATGAATACCAGTGATTGAGGATGAATGATGTTATTCCTTTAAAGGAATAGACAGCAACTGGGATGTCTGGGACTATGACTGGTATGTCAGGTTCATTAAGATATATCAGTTCAGGCAGCGCTCCTTTTTTTCATATGCAACGGCACCCAAACTCTCTAACATTCTGAATGAAAACAGATTCATTAAAGGTCACTATCAATAGACGTCACTTCCGGTAATAGCTTCGTTTTTAATGGTTTGTAGAATCTTGGAGGTTGTTTTGATTTCGTAGAAATCGTCAAATACAATGATAGTTTGACGACTTATTTTGACATGTTTTGACTCGACATCCGCTATTTGCCTTTCAGTCAACCGCTTGTTTGCCCCCCAGTCAATTCCAAAAAAGTCACGTGATTGATAGTAAGCAATAAAGCAATTACTATCAATCCAATTTCTGAACTTTTTTGTAAAAGTCTCCGAAAATAGGCCTAGGGTTGGTGATTTCTTGTGCATTGAGCTTTCTGTTTGACGGCACTTAGCAAACAAAACGAAACACAAAAAACGGCCGAAAATGACTAAATGTTTTTAAATGAGTATTCTGTGCCGCATGAATGGCAGGAAAGCAGTGAATTGCGAAATTGAAATGAATATGTCATCCTATGGTGTACCATATTTAGAATTGTAACTGTTACCTCGATGAAACGTCTTGGTGGGGTGTATACATTTATATTGTTGTGTTGTTACATACATCATTCATCACTTGAACCAAACCATCTGCATCATCTTCTGCCATCTTTTTACTCATCACCCCCGGCTTTAATATGGCTTCCCGTCCAAAAGGTTATGGTATGAGTGCAGAACTGCACAGAAAGGTAAGATTTAAACAACCAATTGCATTGACTTTAATTCAACCAAATTTCTTCGCAACTCGACTAATTAATCTAAAATTAGTGGCTTTCGAATAAGTGTAGATTAGCTTCCAAAATTCTTATCTTGCTTTCTTTCTTTTCTCTTCTCTTTCGATTTTACGAAGTGTATCCTCGGCTCACTTTCTTTAAATTACTGATATGAAGCAAGATATATATAATTTTCGTGTTCTCGTTCTGTCTGTGTGTGTGCCTCTAAGTTTAGAAACATTGCCTTGAATACAGTGGTCACTGTATTAAGCGAACACCTTATTAAGCGGACATCCTTCGCTAAACAGGCAAGTACAGTAAAACGACACAGGGCAATTTATCATAGTCCGAAAGGTGTTCTTTTAATCATACTAACATGTACCATGCACTGTATCTAACTCACTGAACCAAGGCAGCTGAAAAACATAATTTCAGTCTGAGAATTGGAAACCTTTATGGAAGTATACAAATTTGGATAAGTTAGTAAAGTTTGTCATTTTGCTCATAAACGTTAAAGTTCACGACGGGAAACTAACGTTTTGTGCAATGAAAATGTAAAGGTTAATTATTTATTAAAATTTTGATAATAATATATTTTGGTTTATGTTTAGAATTATGTAAACAACAAAAAATTGAATTAATATTCAGGGATGTTTATTTCTCCCACGGCAGGCGGTATACGTTAGTTTAGTGATACTGTATCTGGTCCATTGCACATGCGCTAGGGTCTGCTTCCCTTGAAAAAATACAGAACGACAAAAAGACCTAAGTGTATACTATTTTTACGTACTCGACAGAAAGAGGCGAGCTATGATTCTGGTCGAGCTTCCGAGGCCATGGCCTGGATCGAGGCTGTGCTAGAGGAAGAGGTGTTTAATGGGTATGGCAGCAGCTCAAATGAAGTGCATGCTGTCTTGAAGGATGGTGTGATACTTGTTAGGTATGTATGGAAAGATTGGTACTGAGAACTACCCGCGGAGAATTATGGGAAACAACACAGTAGCCAATTTTCGATATTCTGGTTGAGTGGTCAGGAACAAAAAAATAAATGTGTAATTTTACCATATAAATTAGGTAATTCCTTAATCTTACTTTCTCAGACTTGCCAACGCCCTTGGTGGCAAATACAAGATCAATCAAAGCAAGATGGCTTTCAAAATGGTATGATTCTTGTTATGAACTTCCCCAGTTAGTAGAGTGCTAAATTTATATATATAACAAGAACCGAACCTTGTTAGAATTGTAGCAGCGTGAAAAAGAAGAAACGGTCCAAAACACAAGAACAAAAGAATTATTATCCCTAACCTTGAATCAAGCAAGCAATTCCAACCATCTCGAAATATATAAATTCTTGGGAAGAATGAAGAAACATATCAACAATATCAAGAGAGAAAAATACAAAGCAAGGAGAAAGATAAGAAGGGAAAACGAGGGAGGGGATGTTTCTTAAGGAATAATGGAGTGGGCGGTCAGATTTTCGGTATGGGTTACCAAGGAAATCTCCCCCTCCCCCCTCCCCCCCACCACCAAAAAAATGAACGGCCCCTCTTATCTTCCAAAAACATTGAGCTTCACGATAATATAAATAAGACCTCAAAAATATTACATATAAATGTGCTCCTGATCTGGAAATATGCCTTACTTTGTAGCTCTTATTTTCAATACTTTTTAGATGGAAACATTGGTAATTTTCTTGACTTTGCCGATAGTATTGGAGTGGCTCAAAGTGATAAGTTCCAGACGGTTGATCTGTATGAAAAACAGAACATGCCTAGTGTAAGTACTTGTTAGTAGTTGTTCTTGGCATACGAAGAGCCATTATATATTTATGGAAAAAAGTCTGTTTGGTCCAAGTTTCTTTAATTTTTTTACCTCATTTTTCCTTGTTAGGTCATTGATGGAATTCATGCTTTGGGAAGAAAGGTATGATTTTTTTATTTCTTATGGGCTGCTTGGCGGTCTAAGGAGTTACGAAGAAGGATCTCCCCTCTCTTCTCTGCAACACCGCAGACCGCCGAGCAACGCAGGCTATTTTTCTCTGTCTATTATTAACGGTTATCACCTATTTTCTAACCACTTGCACCAATATCTTTTCATAGGCATACAGCACAGGTAAGACCTCACATCAACTTGGACCCAAGGAAGCCACTGCAAACAAACGAGAATTCACTAAAGAGCAACTTAAGGCTGGACAAAATGTGATCGGTCTTCAGATGGGTACGAACAAGGGAGCTAGCCAAGCTGGAGATCATTTTGGGCGTCCAAGGCAGGTTGCAGGAGACAACGCTTACAACTAAAATCACAAAAGAAAGGAAGATATTTGTGTTCTTCTACAAGTGATGAAAATAGAACAAAGAGTCTAGGACTTTTTGCAATGTTGTTGTTTTTCGCGAGTCTTTTAGTGACCAACGTAAATCAACTTCGGTTTCATATGTATTTTAACGTAACTGTGGCAATCACTTTGTTCTTATTGCTGAACTTGTATTTTACCCATTGTTGTAAGTGTTACTATTTTGCCTTTTTACTTTACCATCTGAGTAATTACGAGGGGAGGGAAGGATAGAGTCAGACATTTCCGTGACTGAGCTCGAGAATTATCAATACAGCCTTTGGAAATCAGAATAGTTTATTTTATTTAAGCCACCAATCTACATAAAAAATCATTCACGATTTATCTTGTAACTAATTCCTATGTTGTGAATCAGCGGCGGTGAAGAATCGTCCCTCTTTTCTTTTTTATCGTTTGACATCCAAAAATAAAGACGTCAGACTTTACAATTACTACTGTTGCGCAATTGATTTACCGTATCATATTCCAATCGACTCAATTGTCGCATGCGATATTGCAAACGATTTTCTCATTCGGCTTATTTATAGTACCCTATGTACGCCATGTTTAGAACTTCACGCCAATATCATCGATCAAGTTTTGGGTACTATACTTCACAATGCACATAGAGTCTTTCTCGGGTTTTCAACTTGTCACGCAAGACTTTCGAGAGTCACGATCCACGTCACCAAATCCAGGCCTTCCTCGTGTCCAGTCCTAGCTCGGCTGTTTCTTATCGCGATAAAAAAGGGAAGAGGGACGAGGGATTTTTCTTAAGAAGTTAAGTAAACAAATTAGCCATTTCGAGGTTGGGGGAAACACTGGGTCGAGTTGGTGTTGCAGTGCGTTTTAGGGCTGTTTTATGGGACAAATTAGACAGCATCTTGGAAACCATCTCGCAAACCAGTTCTTCCCTCAATCTTCGGAATGGCTAATTAAGATAAAGGTCTAGAGGGGCTAGCTATCGACGTCAGGGCATGTGGATTGCTTGTCTTCCTCGCATTTGTTCTTCTGAGAAACTACGTGGGTTCGCTTCCGCTTCTTTAGGTCCAAGTTGGGGAAGATTTGGGTCCTTAAGAGCGGCCTAAAATACAAAACAAAACAAATAGGAATATCATAAGAATACAATCTTACCACATGTAAAAGAAAAGTCTACGATATCTCCCAGCCACATAGAAAAAAGCTTTGAACAAAAGAATAAGGAGAACAGGGGCGTATCAAGGGGATCCCACATGGGGTGTCTGTGGACACCTTTTTCCGTGGCGGTTTGTTTTGTATCAAGGATGTATTGTGGGGGAGGGGAGGGGTGGGAATTTAACTTCGCGAGCAAATTTTATTGGCAAATCCAATTCGATCCATGACGTTCGGTATGGACCTGAAACTTAGTTGATAGAAACGAGGTCTCAAAAAAGTATCTAATAGTTGACTTACCTTGCGGCCTAATGCGTGGATACCATCGATTACCTATAAAGGGTCAACCAATACCATTAATATACCTATTTAGCTTTGGCGTAATGTAACATTACTTTGAGAAGACACCATGAATATGGATATAACTCAAACAAAGAATCTTATTCCCAAGAGAATGACACGTGGTCTGAAATGGGAAAACATTACACCAAAGCTAGATAGGTCTATTACAACTCAAACAAATAATGCTATGCTCAAGAGAATGACACTTGGTCTGATATGGGAAAACATTGCACCAATTGAATAAGGTCTATTGACTGACTTACACTTGGCATATTCTGCTTCTCGTAGAGGTCCACAGTTTGGAATAAGTCGCTTCTTGCACATCCATATGATTCCATAAATTTAAGAAAATTTCCAATGTTTTCCATCTGAGATAAGAATAGTAACGATACCTTGCGTGATTAATCTATTGTTTCAAGAATAATAAAAGTCTTGGCCTTTTCCTTGACACTCGGCAGACTAAGCTAACCCAGTCCCCCCGAACCCCCGTCTAGTCACCATGAAAACGGATTGAAATCTCTCACCTGCTTGAACGCCAATTTCGATTCATTGATTTTTATGTTAGCGCCAAGTTTGTTGGCTACCCTGAAATAGTAAAAGCATTAAGATGCTTAGATAAAACCTCGATATAAAATGAATAGTGACGCAAAAATGACACCACTGCAAAACTGAGATGTCATGAAGCTCACTTGAAAAAATCGACTAGCGAAAGAATAACACCTACATGCCCGCCAATGCAAAATGTATATTCAATTCATTAATTAGCAAGAGCTTATTAGCAACGGTTTTTTTTTTTTTTTTTTACACATTTTATGGCCTGGAAATCCATTCCTTAAAGAGGAAAAGTGTCATCAGATTTGAAAATTTTTATCGATTCTGATTGGCTAACATTTCTTTTCCAGATCAACTTGAGAGCTTTAGGAACTTAACCCCGAAATAAAACTTAGACAAATTTGCTTTTCCTTCTCGGCAAATGGATATAGGGATTTGACAGAAAGATATGTACACTCGGTAGATTCCCTTTGGAGTGCTTCAGAACAATTTTCAGATCAAAATAAGGGTTTTCATTCTCATTGAAATGAAAGCGACGTTATAGCCGCGTGGAATGACAGGAATGACATAATCAGTAGTGGACCTCTTATTTTGCAGAGTCTTCAACAATTCCACTACGTAATGCTCATGGAACATCAGAAAAAGGTCCCAGTACTGAACCTTGAGGAACCCCAAAGGTACGTATATAAAAAATAAAGTGATAAGAAGAAGAATAACATTACTGTTGGTGGTCCCAATACAGAGCTCTGAAGCAATCCAGTTGTTGATGCTGATAGATGACATGCAAAAATAACAGGGAAAAAATGGTCCCGTGTCAATAGAAAACTTTGTATAGCCAGTGCAGTGGTTATGTCAAGTGAAAGAAGTGAAATATATATATGGCCATCAAAACATCAGTAACTAAAATATATACCTTAATAGTACAGCTCCGCTTCTCAGGATTTCATGTACACCGTCAATTCCTTCCTTCCCTTCGAAGACTTTCTCGGCCAGAACAGCCTCAATCCATTCTCGTGCCTTCTCTTCTTGTTCGGTATCGTACTTGGCTTCGATCTGAAGGACACAGAAGAGTCTTTGTGAGTGCAGTTCATAAATTTTCATTTCCAGTCTCCCTCTTACCCGGTTACCTAGGTTACAGGCCAAAATCGCAGAGCAAATGAATGAATAGCGAGGAAAGAAGTAGCCAGTTTTACAGTTCTCTAAAACTGCATTTTTTTAATGCTGTATAACGTTTGATGTAAGATTTTGAGCCATATTACATGCTCGTGCCAAACTAGGCCCTACTTTATAGATGGGGTCAAATTTACTAGTAACGATAGGCGTCAACTGGGTTGCCTGTATCATGCACAGAGGCCTAGTATAGCTGAAGAAGCTTGCAATGTTGGCCAACAGATAATGGAATGTTTCACAGAAGAAAAAAAAAAGATTTCCTTTAAATCGTCTAGGACGATATTCTCCCTTAAGGTGTTCTCTACATATTGAAATAATTGCGGGTTCTGCCCTTTTTTAGGCTATAAAAAAACAGTTTTGAGTTATGCATGTCACACTACTTGTGACTTCGATCTTGCACCATGACGCAACAAGATCAAACACTCCAATGTTCTCAGTCTGAATTCCCAGCAATTTTTTTAAATGTTTTTATCATCCTTTGTTATTATGTTATTTACTGGGGTAGCTGTTTATTTTCCTGGTCAGAAAATGCAGAAATTGCACAACAGTACCCAGAAGTCTTCACGACACTACCCAAGAGTCCTTTGCGGGCATATGATATAGAGATCCAAGTGCAGTAAACGTTCTTGTCAGCAAACTTTGCCAGGAAAAATAGGACGGCATAGCTCTGTTTTTCGCGGATCGATATATTGCTTATATGACTGATAACGTCTGATCGCACTTATTTAGACTTATAAGAAACCGACTAGGAATAAATCTTTTTTCACTAAGAAGATTACATTAGTTTATTGTTGAAGATTTAAATCTAATAAAAATTGGATTCAAAAAAAAAAAAAAAAAAAGGAAAAAATCTTATATGGATAAGATGGGATTCGAACCCACCAAAAGAAATTCAAAAAAATCGACTCCCTTTTGCCATACCCCCGAGACATCCGCAGAGCTGAGGCGTCGTATGGACTTCGGACCTGACGGCGATTAAATCCTTCTGTCCTTGGGTGTACGAATTACGCAAGAAAATGTTCTAGCCGAAGCATCAGGGGAGAGACAAGCCTGCCCCCAAACCATATCGGCTAATCCCTTGCATCTCTGCCACGCACGGAATCGGTTGAAAGTAAAATGTCAAAAAGTCTAGTCTATTCGGTGCATTGTTTTCACGGCTATTGTGATGCTGATTTACCTGGAACCGTGGTCCAGTGGATAAATCGTTGTTGTTTAAGATACTGAGTCAAGCTCGTCTGCGGAGGGCTAGCACTTGGATGGGTGACCTAAACATCATACTTACTCACGCTTTTGTTCCTTTTTTCCCCGTTTTTCTTTTTTGATTTTTAAAATAATATAATATAGAATAGTGAAACTTTTCTATTTTTGAGTAACCTATTCCTTTCTACCCAAATCCGTCAAATTGAAATCTAGCAGAGGAAAATCTCTGAGAAAAAATGGAACTGCTGGCCATATAATATTTTCACAGGCAACCCAGTAATAACATTTTGTTTCCATGGTTGAGCCATTGAGCAAAAAGAACTGGGGGGAGGGGGGAGTGCATGGGTGTCCACTGAATTTTCACCACATTCCCCGGCCACCATATTTTGAGCAATCATTAATAGACATACGAATCCGGCGTAAGACCCTTAATTCTGATGGGGTCAGCTGTTTCTATAGTTACGTGCAACAGATAAAAACATTCGAGTCAAGTGATCAAAAGCATCAATGACAGACTTGAAATGCTGTCAAGTCTTTACAACAACATCATCGAAATCTTAAAGAAACCCTTTTAAAAATCCCCAAGAATTTTTCATTTTAATAAACAGATATTAGGCGCCAATTGAGGAGTTTCAAACGAGGACGTTTTAAGTAAGATTTGTGTGTTTTAGACGCACTTTGTTTTAGTTTTACCAAACAGATTATCTGAAAGCCATAGTGTCAAAATTCCATAGTGCCAATTGAACTTTTGCGAAAATGTCTAGTCTGTTCCCCAAATATCGTCAACTCGTACTATTGTTTCAAAGTAACAACTTGAAAAACTCCTCTCAATATCATTTTAGGAGCTTTAGGAACTCTTAGAAGTGTTTTCTCCCTATTGAATTTTTTCTAGACGAATGACTACCAGAAAGAGGTGATTCTGTGGTTATTCGAGTTATACTTATCGAATAATCATCTTGGCATGTACGAAAAAGATATGATGTCAAGTCAAAATCAATTGATCGTCCTCTAAAGAGGGATAAAAATACTCGTTCAATCAATAATAACAGGTCCATTGATTCCAAAGAATTTTAAACTACATCAAAAGTGATCTCTCTCGATGAGCTATTATGACTTGTTCTTGGAGTGAACGAAGAGAAAAAATATTGATTAAAAAAAAAAAATTTTCAACCGGGTTAATGGATGAAGCTAAGTGTAAAACTCCACATATAAAACCAATAAAATGCTATAAAATAACGAAATAAAGAAACAAATCAAAACAAAGAGGGAAAATAAATAAAAGATACACAAATAGAAAAACAGTAAAAAACAAAACAGAACTGACGGAAACAGTGCCCTTTTGCACTCGTTTTTAGTTCGCTTAAAAATTCAAAGCTAACCAATTATTTTAAACGAAAAATATGAATTTAAATCACTTTTTTTAGTACAAAACAAGCAGAAATCTTTTTAGCTCCAAAGTTCAGAAAAGAAGTACAAAATTATTTTGAAAACTATAAAATTCAGTTTAAGTTTGGCTCGCGTGAAAGAATGGATTGTGTTACAATGTAACTTTAGCTGCCCAAGTCTTAAGATGGTTTCTTGATTTGAGCATTTGACTCTTCAGCAATAAATAATTTTTACCATATGGTCTTTCTTTGAGACATTTTCAGTTTCCTACTTACGATTTTGGCTTGAAAATAAGCGGCAAAGACACCGTTTCATTTATAATGGTAATTGACTTGACAAGAATACGAAGTTTTTGTTACTTTTGCTACATGGGTAAAGTTTTCCCGCTAAAACTATCTAAGAAATGCTGAAATCAATACGACTGTAAAACAGGATTTTGATGCCAAAAATCTGTTTTTTAGAGCTGAAAATGTATATGGACTATAAAAATTAGGTTCTAAAAAGTTCCCTTTTGACAACTAGTTCATAATTTCGAGTCCGGTGAGACAACACCCTCAACCGAGTTGTTATCCATAGTTTTCGACCGCCTATTACAGCTGGGTCTTTGACTTGAAAAAGTATCAAAAAACTACAACTATTTTGAGCAAGCATGATTCTAATTCAACTCACCTTTCTCTTTGCTTCAGCAGAAAAGCCATATCCTCTAGGTCTTGCAGCCATTTTTCAGAAAATCAAGGTTAGATAGAATAGCTTGGAGTTAGAACGGCAAGAGCGTGGATTACAAGTGACGTAGGGTCTTTAGGCGAGTCCTTATTTTACTGAGGCATCTCGTTCATTCCTTACATTTCAAAAGCGTGACAGGACATTTGAAACTCATTGTTCCTTCATTCCAGAAAGTTGCTAGAATTTGGAGCCCCAGCCCAGCAGAAATAAAACAAACAACATCAATTGCCAGCTTTGCTGAGGTGATCTCAACGTCTTCAACAATGTCGGGTGCTTTGAAGTACTTTTATCCAAGATTTTTTATCAAGTCTGTGTTGTGTTTTATGGGTGATGAGTGTCGCGGTGAAAATCCAGGGTCACTCCTTTGGCCATATAAGGCTTTGGATTCGTTCTGTTCAAGATTTTCAGCCGCATATTCATTACGTATGCTACTTCACTAGCCCTCTCTCAGCGTGAAACCGCCACTGAAAAGGGACGTGGTTGAGAACTGATCATAGGGTCGTCAGCCTGGAGAGCCTTGAGGCCTCAGTTTATATTAATACGTACTTTCTATTAAAGACAGCAGTCATCCTATTGTATCTCATAAGTATATTCGATTGAAACATCACAGTGCAGGAATTTTGCAGGTTAAAGTAGCGATGCTGCATGATTGACTATTGTACTTGGTGCAAGTTCCTTCTAAGATGTCTTCCAATATAAAGACTAATTGAACTCAATTCACTATGAAAATTGGGATCACCCCAAATACTCTGACAATTCTTTCCGTTTTTTTTCCTTTCGCTTCTCTGTTTTCTTGCCTCAGCTCTTTTAAAGATAATATAAAGGAGCCAGAACCGTTCGACTCTTCTATCATCCCTTTTCTTAATAGTTCTCGGACAGCACCGCCGGGGTATTGAATCTTTGCATTTATAGTACCATGCCGAAAAACTCAATCATTATTAGGTATTTTTGAAACCTCTTGTATCCGTTTCCACCAAAAGGTTTAAGAAATTTATATGTGTTTGCTTTTGAGGTCCGTCTCCTCCAGGAGCCAGTTATTTTTATATAATTTCTGTTTATTTGTGTAAGTTTAATCAAATTGATTCCCCAGATAACTCTTTAACATGTTTAATAAACTAAAACATTCTTTCACCAGAAACGCTCGACCTCACCCTAACGGCGGTTTCATTGACCTGATAAATTCATGTCTGTCTATGGTCATAAAGAGATTGGAAGGTCACTCTGGACCGCGATGTAACGAACATTGATATTGCTGTAGACCTTTCCAGGTTAGCATGATGTTTTTTCATTTCCGATCACGTGACTTCCATATTAGCTGCTGCCGTCATGAACGCAGATTTATTTGTGACATTTCGTATAGTAACCATTGGTATTGACAACAACCAATGAACCAATCACGACGCCCGCCTGAGATTAATGCTTATCCAATCAGAATGCTTGGATGCTGTAACGTCATGGTCACGGTACGGTAAGACGAAGCGTGAGTTTCCAAACGCATGTTCAATCTGCTCCAATCATTTCTATGAATTACGATAGGCTTCCATTTGCTAAGCTGGTCACCCAGTGGTTTGAATCAATCAGCTTAAAAAATATATTTCAAAGTCTGCGTTTCGAGTTATCTGTTATGTAAACTCATAACACAAATGAACTGCCAAGCTATTCTTGCCGAAAATTCCGTTAGATAACCTAAAGTAAAGCACTTTTTCCATCTGTACCTCTCAAACTCGACCTTTTATTTCGTTACGTTATGATCGCTTGAGGAAAGGATGGTCGATAGGGGGAGACTTGACCGCTTACGGTTGTTTTCTAAGCCGTTTAGCTGTTTATCACATCCCTCATTCACCATACAAAGACGTGTGACCCTTGAGCGTCTACTCTACTCGTTTCGATTTTCATCGATAAAAGAAACCTTGATGACCTAAATAAGGCAGCGCTTCATCAAATATCCCATAACCATACAAGGAAATGGACTGCGTTCTTGAAAATTCATTGAACCGAAAGGCCTGACATTTTCTACAGGGGGGAGGGGAGGGTAGAGTCGCTGCTGTTGATCAGAATGGCCAAGTTTTGTTACAATTTTTTCAGAGTCGATCGAAGCTCTGAACCATGTTGACCCGTTACTTAGTTACTTCAAATGAATCGAAACGCCCACTCAAATTCCTGCAACAAGTTCAATCGTAATCGTGTTTGTATTGCGTGACTGGGGTTTTGACGATGACGTTCGAACTTGCGCTACAAAAGTGAAATTTTATTGCTACATAACTTGTGTTATCTCTACACGGGCTTCCTGTGGATTGCCCAAGGAGGTCACTGGGTCTATAAAGCGCATGCGCTCTGTGCCGCTGATTAAAGCAACGTACCTCCAGTACCTCCCTATCCAGACAATTTTTTGTTCTTTTGAGCTTTTTTTTAATTTCCATATTTTATATCAAACCCTGAAACAACCTCTGGGCGATCTAAGTCTCGGTATTGCTAACTCACAGATTACAAGAATTTATTAAAACGTACTTCATCAGTTGTACTGAATATCATGTGATATCTGTTTGTTATTAACATTTTTAGTTTTCAAAACAACAGAAAGAGCGGGCGATCGTTGACGTCAGCTTTATCTGTCTGTCCCTTTATTGATGAAAAAATAACCAATCAGCGCGCGAGGCATTTGAAACTTATTGTAAGATTTTCAATTCCAGAATACCTGGGCGTGTACGTTCAATTACAAGCACAGGTTAACGTGAATTAAATTGCTACAAACTACGACTGTTCACCTGTTTATGCCAGGCAAACGCCTCCTGCTACCTTCATTGATGATAACGTCTGTCTTTCCATTGAATTGTCATTTCAGGACAACTGTAAAGAGTATTCAGTCACTGTTCATTGTCATACACATATTTTGACTGCCTTGATTCATTGACTCTGTTTATCAAAAAACCAATGAAGTTATCGATACACGTCACGTGAGAGGTGTCAACCAGTCAGAACAGCTCTGGTGGCTTCAGGTGGATCTTGATCACGTGACTCGTGATTAAGGGTGTGCAACGAAAAGGTATCGAGGAGTCATTCACTTGTTGCCTCACTTTGGTCTTGGTTCACCTTGATTTTAATTACACGAGTTTTTTCTATTCAACATGGCCAGCAGACCTCGTGGATATGGCATGTCTGCCGAAGCAGCTCGCAAAGTAAGCCACATCCTTAGTCGTTAGATTCTAAAATAGACTAAAATGATACATTTATTGAAAAAAATGGCCTTTTCTTAGTTAAAGAACTCGTGAAATTTCAATCGAAATTTTTGGTGGATTAAAAACAATTTCGCAGCATCAATTAGAAGTTTGGAAGTGTTTTTCTCAATTAGTTTTATTACTATTTTTTGAAGAAAATCATCTTTTAGAAGATATAGAAAAATAACTTATCTTAAGCTAAGACAATGTTCATCAGTTAGGTATATATCATCTGTACTGATATAAAAAAACTACCTGAATTCTTTATTACATTTCACACTACAATTATTCAATTCCCAATAAATAAGAAATTCTACAAACGTTTTGCGAGAGAAATTTAAAGAATATATTCACTGTTTTTCTATTATTTTTTTCTATGCTTGTCTATTTTCCTTACCTTCGAACAAATGTTGCACTACCCAAGTTAACCTCTCAGGTCAGGAACAAATGGCTTGATGAATTCAACTCCAAAAATATCTGTTGGGGATATTTTTCCTTAAAAACGTGATAATCTTCCTGTGAATTACCATTTAAACCTGTTTTTGAGTATTACGCTTCTTAGTGAATAGAAAAAGGTGATTTTAATTGTGTAAAGAAGAGTTACGAGAAACAGTAAAACATATTTTGAAACGTCAAATGCCAGTCTTCTTTTTGAGACAATACCTCTTGAATGTTGACATTCCTTTTGCTAAAAAAATTAAATTCATTTAAATATTTTTTGAAGCTATCGTGTCCAACTTTCTGAATGAAACAAATAGTTATTTTCGTACCCTTTTCAAAGAAATTTAGTGTGGAGCCATTTATTTTTCCAGATCGCTGGCAAATACAGCGATGAGCAGGAAGAGGAGGCGAGAGTCTGGATCGAGGCTGTATTGGGAGAGGAATGCTTTGGCGGGGAAACTGGAGCCGAAAATGTTCAACGACGTCTGAAAGACGGAAAGATTCTGGCGAGGTTAGTAAGGAGACATAATTTTGATTTCTGACACTAGTACTTCTCTCGTCTACTTTGTCTTTAGTTTGCTCAAAAGAATCTGAAGACGTTTTTGCAAACTAGCTTGTCCTATTTGTCAAGCATAATGCTGGCACCACTGTAACTTGATATTAGCACAAATATTGCAGTTTTCGTATGACTGAGTGTGAAGGACTATTTTATTTAAATTTTTAGGAGAACTCTAAACCGAATATTTGTATCTTTGCGTCTTTTTCTCCATGTTCCCTTAGATTGGCAATCAAACTTGGCGCCAAGTTTAAAGTCAATGAACAGAGCATGCCTTTCAAGCAGGTAGGTGGGCTTCCTGTGGTGTGATTTCTGGACGGAACTGAAAATCCGAAAGAATAGAATAACAATCAAGGGAATGTTCGTGGTCTATAATGACAAAAAGCCTTTTCCTTAAATTAAAATGGTCTTCTGTGGACAAATTCATTTCGTTCATGGATTTGATTTCAGATGGAAAACATTTCAAATTTCTTGAGCTTCATCGAAAACACGCTTGGAGTCGCTGCTGTAGATTTATTCCAGACTGCCGATCTTTATGACAACCAGAATATGGCTCAAGTAAGTAAACTCTCTCCGTTGGTCCTCATTCATAAACGCAAAAGCAACAGTATAGAGATCTGACTCGTTGTCTTAGATTTATTTGCGTTTTGGTGGCCAAAACAGTGCCAGTGTATGTTCTTGGGGGAGGGGAGGAATGTGAGAAAAGAAAGGAAAGATGCTTTCTTGGCGTAAATGAAGAGGTTGCCCCCTTTAAGGGAAATTCAGGATACGCCCTGTTCCCGAATCAGTACTTGAATAACAAACCGCTATATTTCTTTGTATTCAGGTGGTTTCGTGTATCCATGCAGTTGGACGCAAGGTGAGTGACGTCATCTCTTGAACTAGGATTGAAGTAACTCGTCATGATACTGGGCTGGCTGTGTATTACGCTTACCGTAACGAATTCGAAAAATAAATATCCCAAATTTGTAAGTCTTAGTGTACGTACCCTGAAATGAGACAAACAAGGGGTAAACTTCGAGGGAATGAAGAGTAGCATATTGGTAAAACACTCGTCTCTCACCTCTCCTGGCTGGGGTCTCGGGTTTGATTTCAGGACTCGTCATCACGTGTTAGCAGATTTTATTAGGTCTCCCCCCCCCCCCCCGAGTCAATCGATTGTTTCATTGGTTCTCCGGTTTCCCTCCCTCCTCAAAATCTCACTAATTTCCAATTCGATCTGTGTGTTAACAATGCTCTGATTTACATCAGACCAGAGGTTGTTTAATTTCAGGGAATCAATACAATTTGAATGTTTAAATATTAAGTTTAATTGTTACTCAGCTCATAAAAAACGGTTTTCTCTCTTTAAAGTCCAACGCAAAGGGCCTTAACGTGCCTCAGCTTGGTCCCAAGGAAGCCGAAGCGAACCCACGAGAGTTTACCGACGAACAACTCCGAGCTGGTGAAGGAATACTTTCCGCTCAAGCCGGACCCGCCCAAGACCAAGTAGCGTCTCAGTCCGGTGACCACTATGGGCGTGGACGTCAAATCACTGACGTTTACAAATAAACAGCAAAATATCGTTAAAAAAGCTTAAAATAAGAGGAACACCAAGTCTGAATAATCCATATTGTTAGTATAGTTCTGACCTTAAAATGATTAAATTGGCTTCAAGTGAGAATATTTTGCGGGATCCCTGTGTAACGAAGTGTTGAAGAACTTGAGCGAAGGCTATTATTATCGTTTCCAGGGTCAACCAGTTTAACTTGGTAACGAGGCTGAATTCAATAGGGCAAGAAATTGAATAAAAATTATTACTGTGGTATTGATTGATTTGTTTGTGTGAGATATTTTTGTTATTAGTGAGTTTTAGATTGACTTTTTTTCTCCCCGCAAACGGCAAACGTGACCACGTTGTCGTCGTTTTCCTGTACTTTACTTTACCTTTTACAAACCTTCTCACCAAAGACAAATATTCTTTTGTTTTTCTACTACTTGGACTTTTGCGATTCTTTTTAAGCTTTTTAAAATAATTTTTAAATGGTCAACTGACGTTTCACGTTTGCCGTGAACGTAAATCTAAAACTCTCTATTACTCTTCTATGTGCTCCTAAAGAAAGGGATTTTGCGGAGAAAAGGACGGTTGATTAGGTAAGGGAAGGCAAGCTTAAAGGAAATGGAAACAAAATAGTTGGGAGGGGAAAACTGAATGGGAAACAAGGCCAGGAAAAGAAAACGCAGACAAGGACGAGGAGGCGCCTGGAGGTCCTGAGGTGGAGCTAAAAAAACACAGGCTACCCACAAGGTAAGCTTTCACCCTTCATTCCGTTCCTTAGCATAAAATCGTGCACACTTTTCCATATGGTGTTCACTATAATACTAATGCCAAGGAAAACATATTTCGATAAAAAATATGAAAGAATGAGCGAATTATTTGATATATGAATAAACAAAAAAATGCATTTACTGTGCATTTGGCTCGAAGGCTCAAATTATATCAGCGGTCGCTCGTTACATAACAACAAACATGGCGACTGCAGCAGGAACGACTTTACCTTTGTTGCGTATTTTAACAAGAAAGTCGCAGTCTTTTTGGGGACTAAATAGCTTCAGGAGGCATCTACATTGTTCAGTAACACTTCTTAGTGAAAAATCAAAGCTAACAATACGTGAGTGCTACAAGTTGCTTGGATTAAGTGAAGAAGACACAACGGAAACTGAAGTTCGAGCTGCGTACTTCAAACTTGCTAAACAGTACCATCCTGATAGCGGTCAGTCCAAGGCTGATCCAGAGAAGTTTGCGAGGATTGAACAAGCTTATAAGGTTGTTTTAAAGCACCTTAGTCAGAAACATGTGGAAGAAGAAGAAGGCGACGACGAGGAAGACAAGTTTGATATTAGACACACTGCTCCTCAACACAGGTAAGCTAGAGAGGCCCTATCTACAGATCAGATGATGAGCACTTGTCGGTTAGTAATGATAATAATGAAGTAACAAAGATAATTTCGATAATGTAGGCCTTATCTTATCCACTTTAATAGATCTTTTCATCATTTGATAATCACTCTTTGATTTTTAGCAATAACAGGGGGTCGCAGAATATGTTGATTATACCCTCCCACCCCTTGGAAATGTCAATCTTGGTGCCAAGTTTATTTCCATGAGAATTATAACTATCTCCACTTAACTAAAAATAAAATCATCCCGAAGAGCTTGAATATGAGGGCTATGCGGCAAAAATTTATTGTACCAACATAGCTGCCGAGTGATAAAGGTCTGATTATACTTTGATTAGACAGTCTTGCATTTTATTGGTTATGTCATCTTTGTAGGCAGTATTTAGAATATGGTGGATTTGGTTCTGGAACTCCATCTACAAGGGAGAAACAATATCGTAATCACAGATTCGAGCAAGCTATTGAAGGAGTATTTTCACACAAGACTAAACAGCATGGAGCAGAAGAGACATCCATTGCCAAAGCTGAGAAAAAAGCTATTAGAAAAAATAAAATTTCAGGTGCTATTGAACGCATGGTGGAAGATCTTATCCAGGAAGCCATGTCTAAAGGGGAATTCCAAAATTTACCAGGAAGTGGAAAACCATTTACAAAAGACCCACTAAGAGATCCGTATATGGGTGAGTAAATAAATGAAAAATAAAGGGATGAAAAACGAGAAGTGAATTATAACTGTTCCAGTATGAAACAGTAATGATGAAAAGCTAAATTATACACTGTGAAAAGATGAAAAAACTTACTGACGTTTCAGACGCTAGTCCTTCATCAGAGTAAAAGAGCTCCAGTATGAGTTTATACATATATGGGGCAGATAAAGTAACTGGTAGAAATAGATAAAGGAATGAAAGGTACAAAACCAACTATACCACTTGATGATTTTAATCCCCCTCTGTGGGGGAGGTATTGAGGTATTTTTGCTGATCACCGGTTCATACCAGCTGTTCTGTCGTATCCAGCTGATCGGTTTTTTAAATCAGGGTTTATTATTATTATTATTATTATTATTATTATTATTATTATTATTATTGGATACTTTCTCTAACTAATCCTGCACTGTAATAAAGCAACCTCTTTTTTTCAGATTCTGGTACTCATAGACTAAATCAAATCCTATTAGATTCTGGTTATGTACCAGATTGGATTGCCTTAGAAAAGGAAATACGAGAAGACTATGCAACTCTCAAAAATAAAATAAGGATAAAGAGAGAACAACTTGGACCAATGCCATTCACGAAGGAAGACCACCAAAAATGGAGCAATTTTGAGAAAGGACTTACACAGAAAGTTCAGTTAATTGATCGTAAAATTGACAAACTTAATTTAATTGTTCCAGTCTTGAATCGACAAAGAATGCATATTAATCTGCAAAAGATTATTAATAAGGCTTTAATGGATTATGGTTATGGAAGTCCTGAATTATTCTCACCAAAAGACAATTCAGTAGCAAAGGAAAACATTCAGCGATTTTACTTGGACATTAACATTAGAAATTCTTTAACTGTCGTATTTAGGGATTATATTGGCCCTGTTATGTTGTGGACAATATTTTATCTAGATAGTCTACTTCGAAATTTAAAGGCAAAATATGTTAATAAAAATCAATGATAGGCAAATATTATAATATTTTTAATGTGCCTAGAATAATTAGTTGTCATTTGTTTTAATTCCTTCCTTTATTCCAATCTCTCTCTCTTTTTTCTTTCTTTCTTTTGTTCATTCTTTTTTCTTTCTCTTTCTTCCCCCTTCCCTTTCTTCCTTCCTTCCTTTTTCTTCTTCTTTTTGTTCTTTCATTCATTCCTACTTTCATTCATTCATTCACTCACTCACTCACTCATCCATTCACTCACTCATTCATTAATTCATTCATTCATTCATTCAACATTCATTCATGTTCATTCATTCCATTCCTTCCTTCATTCCATTCATTCCATTCAGTCATTCATTCATTCATTCATTCATTTTCATTCATTCATTCATTCATATTCATTCATTCCTTCATTCATTCCATTCCTTCCTTCCTTCCTTCATTCCATTCATTCATTTATTCAATCAATCATTCATTTATTATCTACACCCGTTTCTCTGTTTCTCTGCGCTTTCCGAGTTTTTTTAACGTTTTGGAGTAAAATGCCTTTAAAAACTTTGGAACAAATGTCTTAAAAACACGATGACAATGGGCAATGATAAAATCTTGCCTAGTAGATAATTTTTGCCTCGTTTTGGAAGCGTCTAGGTAAGAGATTAACAAAAACAATAGCTACAACGAAAAGTCGTGGGCTTGGAAAACTACTCATTCATTGACTGTCAACTACGAAAGCAAACGGAATTAGAGCATACGTCATAGACTCTAGTAATATTTCTTATTTTAAAGTGGTATTTATAACCCCTATTGTAATGTTTGTTTGCATTTGTTTATTTTACTAAATAAAATACCGTTACCATAGGCGAGATTATATGTACAAGATGGTGCATCAAAATTAGCAATTCTTATTTTGTATTCCTATAAAATTCCCAGAAAAAAATTGGGGGAGGGTGATTCTATAGCAAATTCATTGGCTGACGAGCAAGTTCTAAAACAGATACCCCGAAACGAGACGCTTCAAATTTGCTATAATCAAATTTGCTAAAAGTAACGAATGATGTAGCAATTCCACGAAAACCCGAAGTCATTCGAACGATTATCGATTGGCTAGTCCGAGGGTCACGTGCCCGAATGTTATGCGCAGTCGGACCCTGACGGAGGGAGGTTAGAGAAGTTGAACTGAACGAAAATGGTTCACTTTACCCTCAAATATATCTTTTACCCATTAGTCTATCTCATTTAAAACTGTGTGGACGTGTTGTACCATATCTCAAAGACTGCCAGATGTCGAAAGTTTGTATGGCGGCTGTGAATGATAACGACAGAACCTACACTCTTAGTAGGCTACAAGAAAGGTTCCCAGAGATTCCGGAAGGTGTTATCTCCAAAATACTCGCTCAAGTAAGTACCACCTTACTCCACTTTAACCAGGCATTCTGTCTCTCTGAGGATCTAGATTCCAAGATTAGATATTTACCCACATTCTGGGTTAGTTTGGTTAGAAAGCATTCATATTTTTGAGCTGAATTAACTCGTGTTTAATTGTGTTATTGTTGCTTGTTGTTGGTGAAGTTCGTCAACCAATGTCGCCCAAGAGATACACAATTTAGCTGAGCTTGTTGTATTTTATTCCTCATATTTTAGTAATAAGGCGTCAGGCTAAAAACATTTAGGGCTGTATGTATTTTCTTGTATACGCATTCTATATATTTTTGCAATAATGAGGTTTCGACAACAGCAGCCAGCTTCAAATCTTGCAACACTTTTACTCCATCTTGTATTTCTTTCTTCCTTTCGTGGCTTTCGTTTATCAAATCGAAAGTTCTTTAAAATGAACTCGTTTGTTCTTTACCATTGGTCCTTTCTATAGTCACGCCATCAAACTACCTTAACGACAGATATCGGGTTTTGTACTTTGTTTATTGGTAATGCATTGCAGCTTTTTGATTCAAATCAACTCTACCTATATTTGTCAAAATTTTGGAACAAGTTTAATTTAGTAATCACCTACTAATATCAAAGCAATATCAAAAAACCCCAAGAAAATTATTCTGTTACCTAAAACTTTTGCAGTAAGACTTTGGAGTTTACTTCAGTATCTCAAAATTTGAAATTAAATTGTTCAAAAATTACAAAAGTCTTTACTTGGTCTGTAAATTTCTGGGCAAAATTCTGGGGTAGTTAGCCTAAATGCAATTTGGAAAATTGAATTTCTTTTCTTTCTTATTTAATTTCATTTTGTCCCAGTTTCAATCATGGTCTATTGAAGCTACTTAGGTATATTTTTCTCAAAAGTTTTGTTTCTAAGCACTAAAATTTTGTAAGGAATGGCAATGTGTTATTGTGTAATATATTATGTGTGTACATTGAATACATTGCAATTAAAATAAAAGAGGCTTTGCACCATCATTTGACAGCAGCCTTGTTAGATGGCAGGAACAAAATGATCATTTTACATGAGAAAGAATTCTATTCCCTAGAGCAAAGGGATTTTATTGTTATGCCATCTAACCAAAGGCAGTCCAAGCTGTATTATGTGTGCCAGCATATGATGGTGCAAAGCCTCTATTGCAAGTTAAATTTAAATCATTTACCCCCATGTAAATATTATCTAGACTGGAGTTTCCATTGAAGGTTACTGAATAAGATTGTTTTCATTTTAGTATGCAAATAACATGGAAAAGTGTCTTACGATTTTAAGCCAAGAAAGTGATAAATATCTTTATGGCGAGAGTATGGATAGTCCTGGGTCTAAGAATTCAAATTCAATTATGGAGCCTCTTCGTATAAATATACCTTCAAATGACACAGACCTTTCTAGAGAAATGGACTCTTTTGCTATATTACCACAAACTACAAAGACAGTAGCAGTTCCATCATCTAGTGGAACAACCATTTTTTCTAACCTTTCAAGGGAGCGTCATCATTCTGTCGATGACTATAATGATTATAATCGAAGTAAGTATCATAGTATAGTATTGATAATAATACTTAGAAAAGAGACTAATGTCTAAAACATCAGTGAATTATGTATGTGTCCCAGGACTCACTTCACTTGTGTTGACAAGGGCTTCCTAAATGTTGATTGGCACCCACAACACAATGATGGGATCCAAATGTGTCCCAGGACTCACTTACTCGTGTTGACAAGGGCTTCCTAAATATTGATTGGCACCCACAACACAATGCTTGGGATCCAAATGTGTCCCAGGACTCACTTCACTTGTGTTGACAAGGGCTTCCTAAATATTGATTGGCACCCACAACACAATGCTTGGGATCCAAATGTGTCCCAGGACTCACTTACTCGTGTTGACAAGGGCTCCCTAAATATTGATTGACACCCACAACACAATGCTTGGGATCCAAATGTGTCCCAGGACTCACTTACTCGTGTTGACAAGGGCTTCCTAAATATCGATTGTCATACACAACACAATGCTTGGGACCCAAATGTGTCCCAGGACTCACTTCACTGTGTTGACAAGGGCTTCCTAAATATTGATTGGCACCCACAACACAATGCTTGGGATCCAAATGTGTCCCAGGACTCACTTACTCGTGTTGACAAGGGCTTCCTAAATATTGATTGACACCCACAACACAATGCTTGGGATCCAAATGTGTCCCAGGACTCACTTACTCGTGTTGACAAGGGCTTCCTAAATATTGATTGGCACACACAACACAATGCTTGGGACCCAAATGTGTCCCAGGACTCACTTCACTGTGTTGACAAGGGCTTCCTAAATATTGATTGGCACCCACAACACAATGCTTGGGACCCAAATGTGTCCCAGGACTCACTTCCTTTGTGCTGACAAGGGCTTCCTAAATATTGATTGGCACCCACAACACAATGCTTGGGATCCAAATGTGTCCCAGGACTCACTTCACTTGTGTTGACAAGGGCTTCCTAAATATTGATTGGCACCCACAACACAATGCTTGGGATCCAAATGTGTCCCAGGACTCACTTCACTTGTGTCGACAAGGGCTTCCTAAATATTGATTGGCACCCACAACACAATGCTTGGGATCCAAATGTGTCCCAGGACTCACTTCACTGTGTTGACAAGGGCTTCCTAAGTATTGATTGACACCCACAACACAATGCTTGGGATCCAAATGTGTCCCAGGACTCACTTACTCGTGTTGACAAGGGCTTCCTAAATATTGATTGGCACCCACAACACAATGCTTGGGACCCAAATGTGTCCCAGGACTCACTTCACTGTGTTGACAAGGGCTTCCTAAGTATTGATTGACACCCACAACACAATGCTAGGGAACCAAATGTGTCCCAAGACTCACTTCACTGTGTTCACAAGGGATTCCTAAATATTGACTGAAACTCACAACACAATGCTTGGGAACTCAAATTTGAGCAGTTATGTGTGTCAAGGACCTACATCAAAAAATCATGAAAAACATTTACTGTGCAATTACCATAACCGGGGACACATAGACAGTTAGGCAAGCAAACCAAATATAATGTAGAATGAAAACAATGCATTCCAACTTTGGGTAGTGGAGCCAACTAGAAACCTAGACTGCACAAGAATAATTGAAGTTTGTTCCTGTGAGGTGTAAACAACTAGATATACATCGTCATTTCCTCGTGGGAATAAAAAGATATGTAGGAAGGCTATTGTTTTCTGCTGCTTTCTGATTGGCTCCACTACGCAAAGTTGGAATATACATGTATTATTTTTATTTTACAATTTGATTGGTATCGCTAAGTGGCCCTGGTTATAGTAGTCACACTGTAATATTCTTATATCTCCATTGTACGTCCCTGCACAGTCATCCTTGATGCTTGTACATTCTTATGGTGCCCACTATATATTACCCCCTCTTTTGAAGGGTTTTCATTAAGTTTTGAAATAATAGGAGAAGATCATGGTAGTTTAAGCCCAAGGAATTTTGCCTCTGTTACCGAAGCATTCTCCAATCTCTGACACTTAATGAAAACCCTGTTTATGCCAGCTACCAATTAGTATTAATAATGAATTATCACTTAAATGAAGCAATTGCTTTACTCAGTTCTTTTTTTGTTTTTTGTTTTCCTTTGCTAGAAGTCATACAACATCAAAAACAAAGATTAGATCGACTAAGATTAGAATATGAAGCTGAAAAAATAAAATTATCAAGACTACACAAGTTCGTGAAAGATAAAGAGGAAGAACTTATAAATAAGAAATACCGAGTAGCTAGTAATCCTTCGGTAAGTACAGTTAGTAATACATGGTGCACACAGCTCCTTGAAAACTCCTTGATTTTGACATTTCCTTGAAAACTACTTGAATTCGACTTTTTTTGTAATTTGTCCTTGAATAGTCTTTTTAATTATTTTTATGAAAATGTCCTTGAATTTGCATTTAATTCATCCTTAGAAAATAAAGCAATTGTCAATATACTGATCAAGAGAGAAATCTTTTGATATTCAAGCAGTGAGTGCCAAAAATTATTTTCTTCAATAGAGTGCTCACACTAAATCCGTGAAACAAATACTAATTTTTAGCACTAAACAGTGATAATTAAACAATAGAAAACAAAGGATTCTGTATGAAATAGTACTAATTAGTACTATTTAATGTTCACGGTTTTAGTGCGCGCAAAAACTCTAAAGGCTGTTGTACAAGGCTAGAATCTTGTTATTCAGAAAGTTGAACTTGTTTGGAAGTAGAGATAAATTTTCTATAAAAAAGCCTGACAAAGCAACATTCTAACACAAATGCTACAAAACAACCTTGTACGATTGAAAATACTGCTTCAAACAGGCATTTTATCATAGTACATCAGTTTCTACAGTAACTGCAGGCATCCCAGATCTCCTATATATCCTATATTTCCTATAATTTGTATAGGATCCTATAAAGAGCCTATATTTAAAGAAAACCTCCTATATTTCCTATAAATAGGACAACTGCTGAGTGATTCATTTATATTTTACACTGTTTAGGATTTTTTTTTTTTTTTTGGTTCTGTTTTTTTAACGGCTTTTTAGTTCTGCAAATCATTGCCTGTGCACCCTCCCGATCCCTGGTTATGCAACCCGAAAAGCTATCTTAGCTCCTAAAAAGATATAACTAGCTAAGAACTAGTGTGAGCTGTAAGTTTTTTCATCTTTTCACGGTGTATAATTTACCTTTTCATCATTACTTTATCTTAGCTCCTATGAAGTACATATATTTTTGGGGAAAAAATCCTATATTTTCCTATATTTACAACTTGCACAGCCTATATTTCCTATCAAATTTGTCTAAAAAGTGGCTGGGATGCCTGTAACTGTTTAAAAACGGTTTTGAGTGTTGACCCAAAACGAAAATTGGGATAAAAGCTCATGCAAAAGTCAAGTTTTTGGAGCTTTTTGCCATTATTGCTCATTATTGAAAAAAATTTCCTCTTAAACAAATGATCAATTTGTTGATATAACTATTTGAATTCCTTTTATCAGTGGAGACTGAAAGTCGGTTTTACATGAAATTTCAGACTTAGAGTAATGCAGGCGAATACATGTGCTCAAGTGACATGAATAGAATATTTCTTTATTTTTCCTACTTATTGGACCGTTACCTGTTATGAGATGAGGACAAAAGGGTGTTTTTGCTGTCCTTGAATATATCGTAAAACTCCTTGGAAAGTCCTTAGAAATATATTAGAGAATATTACATTATCAGAAAACTTGAGAAGTGTCGAGAAGCACTCCACTATGCATTGATAACACTTCTTTCATGTTCTGCCAATCCTCACTTGTTTCACTGCACAACACTTGTGCACATTTTCTGTGTCTTCATGAAATAAAGTTTTAACTTGAACTTGAAGACAATTGTGAATAATTGATGTAAAAAAGGCTAAGTACCTTTTATTTGGATTATGATGGGTGTTAATCATTGACTTTGCATTGGGCTTTACAGAAAACACATGTTGATCATTTGCTAGAGGAAACACAAGTATTACGAACAGAAATAGACAACATGACTCAAGTAATAGATAATATAAATAATGGTGGTAAGTATCAGCTTAGTTTTACAGTGTGAACACATTAACCAAGGCCACCCATACAAATTTTAAATCAAATTCACAAATCACATTTTTGATCTTTAATGACCAGATGGTGCAAATACGACATTTGCATGATGGCATCATTTGACTCCCACTACTAGACTCCCTTGCAGCTACGGCTTGATAAATTTTTAGAATTGTTTTAAAATGCACACAGATTATGACATATTGCTCTAAAACTATTCTCTTTTTTCTTCCCTAGCGAGTCTACTAGGCTTTGTAACAACCAGTCAATCCAATGCAGAAAATATCTCATCAACCCCTCACCAACATCCAGGTAACTCAACTTTTCATCGTTGAGACATAAAATTATTAGAGAAAAACTATTGCAATTAAATTATGATTTACTGTTTGATTTATCTGCTTTTCTTCTCTCTGCACCATAGTTCCCTTTGTCCTGTTACATAGTCAATATAAAAAGAATAGACCATTTTCGAATTACTGAAAAACCGCTGTGTTTCTTGATCACATACTTGTTTATACAGGGGGGGCAGAACCGGGGGGGCAGGGGCATGCCCCCCCACCAAATTTTTTTGGGGGCCTGGCCCCCCCCCCAAAAAATATTGGTTCTTAGTCATTGTTTTACTTCGCAAGCGTCTGCAATCAAACAAAACATTGTCATTATCACATAGCGTTAAATAAAATCTTCAGTGCCCCCCTAAAGATTTTTAGCTTCTGCCGCCCCTGTTATACTGGGTTAGCCTCATTTCAAATATTCAAAAATACCAACGGTAGTTAAGGTGGCTGCCTACTTTTGAACGTTCGATTTGAGCTCACGATGTGCGCACGCTCAAAAATCGCTGAGAAATCTACAATCGCGTTTTGAGCTTCAACAGGGCAAAACCCTCAAATTTTGCACGGGACTCTATATTTTTTGATAGCTCATTCGAAAAAACTCCTAAAAATCTAGGTTATATCAACATTTTAGGAAAAGTTTAAATCAGGAACACGTGAAAAAATAGATTTTTGTTCGACTTTATGAGATTTTTTAAGAGCACCGAAACTACAAAATATGACAAATCAATGTATCTCTCTGTCTTTTTGTCGAAAATATCCATGTATTATTGTAGAATGATTGACTAGCCTTCGTTCGTGCAATCATATAGTCTGTAAATAACTGTTATTTTTTTAATCTTAATTTTTTTCTAATCACTTCCGGTGGTGCAATTTTTACTCCAAAAGCTTGTGCGTAGGCTTCCATTAAATGCTGATTATCTCGGAAACGAGCTCGGGACACCCTATTTTTCTTTCCAGATTTGGAATCAGCATTAAATTTCAATTCAGAAAATCGAAGTTTTAAAAAAAGCTTAAATCAATTTCCAAAAGTAGGCAGTCACCTTAATGCACAATTTCAAGAATCCAAACGCTTTCAAATTCCACAGACCTTCATCCAGTGCACTAAAATTCATGAATATTCAAATTAATTCCATACAAAATCGAAGCTAACCCTGTAGAACAGAGAGTTCGAAACTGGAGTATTCAGAATAAACTGAATAATTTTCTTTGTAGTACCACCACCCGTACAAAAAAGTGCTAGTTTTCCTCGAACCACGGGTCAATATTTTGGTCCTGGTGTATGGAAATATAAATCTCATCCTCCAGTAGAAGGCGAGTGACTCCTAAAATACTATTAAATAAAAATTTTTAGGGGGGAGATGACGGCTTAAATTTACTAAGCATTGTTATTAAATTTTTGTACATGCATTTGAAATTCTGGGATTTCAACAATAATACATAGTAATTTTATTAAAATTATTTAATGAAGTTGCATTGGGAATCAAGGGGGGCGTAACAGTGGTGTACTCGCCTCTCACTTGTGGGGTCTCAGATTTGATTCCTTTGTTTGGCACAACATGTGAGCAGAATTCTCTAGCTCTCCCTTGATTTGAGGGCCTCCTCGCTGTTTTCTTCCCTACCCAAAACCTGCTAAATAGACCTTTTCGGCAAATTGGGTGTAATGTTTTCCCATTTCAGATCACAGGTCATTCCCTAAGGTACCATTTCTTTGTTTAACATGTCGCAGTAAGACACATAAGTATGGATACAACTCAAAACAGATAATTTTATTCTCAAGATAATACACATGGTCTGAAAAGGGTAAAACATTACTTGTATGCTCATGCCTTAAAGAACTATTCCAATTCAATCTGGGAGTTATCTGTGCCTTGAAATACAGTACCCCACAGATTGTTTCAGGTTAACAGTAAAGTTTAAAGTTAAATTTAAAGCAAATCTGAATCAAATCGTGACTAGTATTTTTATATTCACAGGAGTACATACCCCTCGCCCCCCATGGCTACCACCTATGGGTATGTATTATAGCACACTGCATATGTTATGGTATATTCTTTTGACAGTTCACTCTCTTTAGAATAAGATTCTTTGTTTGAGTTGTATTCATATTCATGTGACTTATCATGCACAACCGTTAAACAAAGGAATGATACTCTAGGGAATGACACTTGGTCTGAATGGGAAAGTCTTACGCCCAAGCTAAAGATTTTTTCTTTTGAAGGTGAACGTCCCAAAACTCAAAGTCCAGTTCATGACCCAAGTATGGACGAATGGATATTACTGCCAAAAGAATTAATATCTGCACCCATTCCTACCACGACAATAGAACCAACACCCCCTCCCCCACCAGAAGATACAGGTAAGTTACTTACCATAATGTCACCATGGTAACTTACTAATAAACCCTTCTCAAAATTATCTTGGGCACGACATTAACGCCTGCAAACTCGCAAAATGCGAGTGAAATTTTGTTTTAGCAAATGAGAAGTTTTGTGAGTATGACCACAGTCCAGAAAGTGAAGGACTGAAAAGTTTAGAACCTGCATCAAGTAAAGTTTGTTAATGGTCACGATCGATTGCTAGTGACTTTGACATTTTTGCTAGTGAGAACAAAACTCACTAGCAAGGTTTTGCTAGTGGATTTAAAAATTAATTTCGTGCCCTATCGATGTGAATGTGACATGAAAACACAAAATAAATCACTCTTTTTCTCGATGGAATTTGTGGAATTTTATTTGCATTTCCATGTTGCATTTCCATGTTGCCATTTAAGAGAATTTTGGGAAGTGTCCATGTAAGTCCGTCACATGTAAGGAGTCTATAACGAATACTTGCTTTGTTTTTGTTTCAGAGCAAACATGGCAATGTAAACACTGTACCTTGGAGAACCACGGGGCATTGAACTCCTGCGAAGCCTGTGAAAGATCACGAAACTGACACAACCTCATACGTGATAAGTCGATACATAAACTCGTCCCAACCCCTCTCTGATAAATAGCCGAAGGGGTTGATGGGGAGATTCAGGGTTGATACTATAATATAATGTACAAAGTTTTATATGCTATCCGGAAATGCTACCGTTACTTCCATTGCACGTCCGGTGAGGCTGTTACAGTTGAAGTTATCAGTTAGTGTAAAATGTCCTTATTTGGCCATTCGTGTTGGATCCATAATCCTTAGCGACACGGTGCCTGTCGTTTATAACTATCACTCTATCGAATAGAAATATTTGTGTTAAAATTAGGTTAAGTTATTCATCAAAACTTGAGGATATTTTTTTTATCGTTATTGGCCGGAATTAATTGGGTTTTTTTTCCTCGGAATAAGTTCTTTACGGCACAAGCATTGCCGCAAATCCGTGCTTTCTAGAAAAATGAACCATAAAAAAGAACGAAAAATGTCAAGAACAAACTTTTAAAAAATACTTGTTCGACGTGGTTGTTTTTTTATTTTATTAATTCAGGGATGAGGTGATAAATAACCTGTGAGTTCCTGTGATTGGCCTTTGGAAATAATAACAATAACCCATAACTGCACATCAATAAATGCACGATAAATACTGTAATATTAGGCATACCGTGTTGGCATTGCAGTGCACTGTAGGATTGTGTTAGGGGACGCAATAGACGCCGTCCTGGAAATCCTCTTCTTTCGCATACAATCGAAGGACGTTTCATTTAGGGACAGTGTTTTGATTGGTTATCCTCGAGGCGCAAAACATTATTGGGCATGCGAAAGTAGAGAATATGCCTCCTAAATAAACGACCGCAATGCACAGAAATGCCAACTAGACTCGGTGTTTTCCTCAACATTGAATTGGCTTTCCGTAAGAAAGCTTTTTTTCATGAGTGGGCTCACTGTGGTATTGACTTTTAAAGTAGACCAACACTAGAGCAGTTGTCAAATGAGTGTGAAAAGCTCAGTGCCGTGCCGTGACCGTGATGTTTTCTAGAATTTTAATTGGCTGATTTTTTCTCGCGTTATTTGATTGGTCTGGGCAGTGCATTGACCTCGGCGTGGGCTTGTTCATGCCGTGTTCCGGGCATTTGATTGGATGGAGAATAAATTCTTGAGTAAGGTGATTGGTCTGGCGTAAGCCTTGCCGTGTTGCGACCGTGTTCGTGCCGTGAGCTTTTCACAGTCATACGAAAACTGCTCTATGGCAGCTGTGACGTGACAAATCCGATTCTGACTCATTTTTTTTCCAGATATAAGAGAATCTAGTCACTCTCTCTCCCTCTCTCTCCCTCTCTCTCTTTCTCTCTCTTTCTCTCTCTCTCTCTCTCTCTCGTGCAGCGTAAGAAATTTCTTGGTCTAAATTCAAGGGTTGATCGTAAATATTTCACTGTATTAAAAATATTCTGTAAGAGTCATATCCTTGCATTCTGTGGTCGATTTTCACGTGCGTATTTCTTTCTCGTCTGCAACAGTTCATGTTACGATAACTTTCAAATTTCTCGCGTTGCTGATTGGTTATTTTTTATCATCAATAAGAGGACAGACAGATATAGCTGACTTCAACGAGCGCGCACTCTTTCCGTTGGTTGTTTTGTTTCTAATAATGAGAAGTTTTTATCGTTTTTGTTATTGTGAAAAACAAGTTTACTTCATTTTTTATGTCTTCCCTCTTATTGACGATAATAATCACATTGTTAAACTAGTGTGAATCCATACGCCTCTTGGCAATACGATGACGCAATTTATCGTCAATAAAATGGACAGGCACAACAAATGTTGTTAATCTTTGCTCGTCTAGCCAGCGAGTGGAGTCCTCGCTTTATGAAAATTGGGAAAATGTTCCACGAATTGAAAGATTGGTGGAAGTATATTAGATTTGAACATAGTTCTTTGCGCCAGTTAAGCACTTTTACAAACTTTCCTATTTCGACCACGTGTCATTTCAAACAGTATCATTCTTTGTTTAAAAATTGCGCAGGAGAAGACGTATGAATATGGATATAACTCAACCAAACAAAAATATTTTTGTTCAAGGAATGACACGTGGTCTGAAATCTAAAGACATTTTGCAGCACGTCGGAATGCAGCTCAAATCAATGACATAATGGGTTTCCAATTCTCAGGAGATAGAAATTCTTTTGTTTTGTCCTCCAAATTGAGCTGCTTTGACGTCACATGCAAGGGGTCAATTTCTACAGATCTAGTGTTGCCCAAAGGACAAATATCAACTAAGGTCACGATAGATACAGTTGTATAGAATGATGAAAGTATTATGATATTGTTATTAAAAAAATGCGTCCAACGCGTTACATTGTTGAAAATAGATGTGAATAGAAAAAAATCTGTTGTGTGTGGTTCTCTACTCACGGATTTGATTCGTCGTCTTAAGGGGTGGCGATAATTCATGGTTCCGAATCCCCCTAGTTACCGTTGCTATGTCCCACCAGCTAAAATATCTGGTTTGAACATCTCATGATGTTTAAGTTTTTACCGTTCCATGAAAGTACCAAAACAACACTGTCTATTCCGTGTATGCAGTATTTTTTCAACTTGTTTGGAGAAAACTTGGTGCTCAAAAGGCACGTTTGCAGGGGCGATAAGGATTCACCCAATAACCCGACCTTAATACTTCTCTAAAAAGCTGATTCGTGTTGAACACTCCTGTGTCCAAATTGATTCCTATGATGGAACGTTTAAAATGGCACTTGGGCACTTCACACTTTGGAAACTATAAAAAAATTCTATCGAGACGCATCCTATTGGCTGATTATGAGGAAACCATACCTTTTGAAAAGTAAATTTTTTTTATTATTTACGATAAAGGACTAATGTTTTATTGTTTAATGACTTCAATATGGGTGAGACTAGTTCATCAATATTCTCAATTCTGATTGGTTCATTCTCACGTGCAGCAGGTTGGTATGCATATAATCAGCTCAAGTGGTAACTGATTTCTTCAAATCTTTGTGCAACTTCATAAGGTATGGTTTCTTCGTAGAAGACAGAGCTGTATTTCTCTCTTTAATAGCGACGAAGCTTCCTTCATGAATCCATAGTAGTATATTCTAGAGTTCTTTCATGTTAAGATATGTCAAGGCGGACGAGGAAAGGAGCTAATGGTGCTGCTTCAAGCCCATTGTACAAGACATCTGTCAAGATTGCTTTATCGAAGCAACGAAGTGGTGACCTGGACCAAGAAAGTAGCAATGGAGCACAGGTGAACTGAATAACCTTCCATTCTTCGCTGTTATACTTGCCTAAAAGCTATGAAACATTAAACTAGGACGTCTGAAAAGCTAAGAACTAGAGCTTTAAAATTAATTTAATGAAGATGTGAACATTCAAAACGAGTTTATTGACATATTGTATAAATTTAAGTGAAAAACTCTTAAACTAAACTACGACTAACTTTCGTAAGTCAAACGTTTTTTGTCTTGGTTCGCGTCTACTCAAGGGCAGAATGATTCTTTGAAATACTGTAGAATTTAAACATTAAAGAATGTTAATTTATCGAAGGCTTTAGAGTTGAAATTTTAGTCTGACCTTCAAGAAAAGAAAACATCCTTCAGGACTGAACGTCCACTATATAGTTGCAAATTACTTGTAAATCAAGACATCTTTTATTGCTGAAGATTTAAAAAAATTATCATCAAAAAAACACTAGCACTTTATGAGTAGATGGACCAGAATGGAACATTGCTGTATGCGTGCAAGGCGCCGCCCAATAGATCTTCGACGGTGAGGTCAAACTGAAGTGTAAATAACATCATTTTAGGGATTCGAGCTCCCAAAGTCTGTATTTCCTGTGATGAGTTGACTCTAATAACAATGTTTTGAATGAATTCTCCAATAAAAAAATAACCCCAACTGAAAACTATATATACATTTCAAGGGCGGATCCAGGGTTTTTTTGAAGGGGGGTCTCAGGGGTAAATTTTGTGGGCAAAGGAATCCCAGTCGCATTTTTACCACAAGAAGCCCATTTGACCTCAGGAATGACAGGGGGGTCGCGACCCCCCCCCCCCCCCCGACCCTCCCCCTGGATCCGCCCTTGCATTTCCGGTTGACGCCGCCGTCGTAGATTTTACAAAATATTAAAGCCGATAACCGATACGGCGGCCATCTTGAATTCTATTTTAATCAAGACATTATGGGATGCCAATGGGGCAACTATTGGAAAATGTATAGACTGCACAGCTGTCAGGGTGTATTTTGATATGACTACGGTTTTCAATGAGAAGCACATCTAAAAAGCGATTGACTTTGCTCGTGGTTGTTGGAACAATCATGTAAAACACCAAGACTTCAAATTATTTGAAACCCTAACCACACCACTCTATGCTTTATAGATTTTCTACATGTTTGGCCCCGCCTAGACATCCCATAATCCAAGATGGCCGCCGTATCAGTAAAAAGATCTATTTTTCTACTCGTGGTTAAGACTCAAGGCAATACAAATTTGAAAAAAATCGTAAATGTATGACATAGAAACGGTATGGGGAGTCGGAACTATAAATGGGAGGGGGGAATGATTTGTTGAAGTTTGTGGAAAGTGAGACCCCCTGCAACTTGTCTCGCGACGGCGTTGCGACACAAGTTGCATGGAGCACTGTAGCAATTGTTGCGAAAAGTAGAATCCGTTTCTACTTTTAGCAACGATTTCGTCCCCGTTGCACCGTGAAAGCACTCTTGCAACTCGTTGCAACGCTGTTGCGAGACAAGTTGCAGAGAAAATTGCTCCTTGTAATCGCGCCTTAAGTGAAAGCCTAGATAAGCCTGTTTAAATAAGTCAAATTAATACGATTTAACATATGAATAGGGAATAGGGAAACTCAATGAACGTGACCGAAAAAAAACAACTGTATAACTGTATGTTTTGAACGTTTTTTTTCCTAGATGAAGCGAGGAACGTATCGAGTCCAAAACAAGTTTTATAAACGAACCTGCATTCAGTTTGTTCCTACAAAGCAGGACAGCAACAAGTATGCATTAGATTTGAAAAAAATCTTTTGTTAGTGGTTGACTCTGTAAAGGCCGGTTTAGACGGTACGATTTTCGCCTACAGCTATCGTATACAACACGCTCGCGTCTGTCGTAGGCGAGTTGTAGGCTTGATTTACACGCTACGACTCGAGTTGTAGGATGGCGCGAGCGTGTTGTATACGATAGTTGTAGGCGAAAATCGCACCGTCTAAACAGGCTACTTGCGGACATTTGCAGATGAAATATTTCCCATGATCCTTAGTGGTCTTAGCTTCGTAGTTTTTTGGTAACTAACTTTGGCGACTAACTTGTTCATAGATGTGGTTGTGGGCTTCGCAAAAACGAACACAGGCAAGAAGCACTGCGCATGATAACGAGCAGTGAGTTCGTCTGGGATCCTATCACCAACTCGGTATGGGAGCCCACGGACGCTTATGGTCAGCTGGAGTTTACTGGCGCGGGACAAACAAGCCGAGCCAAGGTATGGTTTCATTCTTTCTAAAAATTGAAATCTAAGTTGCAAAAATACAGGGTATAACGAGACCCCTTGCTTGTGACGTCAAAGCAGCTCAATTTGGAGGATAAAAGAAAATAATTTCAATCTCCTACGAGTTTGAAACCTATTCGGTTATGTCTTTCAAATAGGACGTTTGCATGATGGCGTGATTGACCTCTACTACCAGACTCCCTTGCACGCTTTCTTTTGTTCAGTACCCATTGTCTCACTATTTTCATGAGGGAATACAAATTTAAATCAGAAAGAAAATTTGCGAAATATTATGGTAGTGGGAGTCAAATGACTCCATCATGCAAACTTTCAATAGAGTATGTGCAGCCATGTGACTCAAAATCCCTTGAGATATGGATAACAATGAAACAGCCGCCATCTTGGTTGATCTAACAATGAAAGCTAATGAGGAATGCTTCGTCAGTTATCGTCAACCAAGATGGCGGCAATGACGTAACATGCACCTTCTCTATTGATCTTCATTCGGACGTGCTGCAAGCTAGGGGTCTATTCGGACCCGGAAACACGTCACACATCAATCATACGTCATTACATCTGGATGAGTTTGATAAAAGATATACTGAAACTCAAAAATAACTAGTGTTGACTGTCTCACGGTTTCGTGATGCGTTTAGCTACAATCCGATTATTTTTCATATTTCGAGAGGATTTTCACGGCAGCCATGTTGTAGAGCAAAACAATAAAAAATATTACCTTTTATTTGGGAAATAATATATCCCTCGAATTGCAAAATTATTGCATTGTTAATTTCCTGCCGGCCACAACATATCTGACATGTAACCACTCTGATGACGTCATTTTTGTTTTTATTTTTATTTTTAGTATATCCGTATTGCTCATGACACGAAGGCAGCAGACGTACTGGAGATGGTCTTGGTTGGAGAATGGAAACTCAAACTGCCCAAACTACTGATATCAGTGACAGGAGGTGCGAAGAGCTTCGTGTTGCATCCCAAACTGAAACAAGTTATGCGTCAGGGACTATTAAAGGTAGGTGGAGCTGATACCATAAGGATCATAGGAAAGCATGAGTGGTGTCATTAGATGGGGGATGATATCAGTGACGGGAAGTACGAAGAGCTTCGTGTTGCATCCCAAACTGAAACAAGTTATGCGTCAGGGACTATTAAAGGTGGGTTGAGCTGATACGATAAGGATCATGGGAAAGCATGGGTGGTGTCATCGTCAGTTACTATTAAAGGTATGTGCTACGAAAAGGATTATGGGAAAGCATATAGGTGAACTGGTACTTGTCAACTTTGCTCATCTTGAATCCACAGGCAGCCCGCACTACAGGCGCATGGATCTTTACGGGTGGAACAAACACTGGTGTAATGAAACACGTCGGCGAGGCCGTACGAGGACATACCGCGACGTCTCATTCGTCTATAGATACGTATGAACCGCTGCATTTGATAGGGATTGCCACGTGGGGCATCGTGGAACACAGGGATACACTCGTGGGGAAAAAGGTTAGTATCTGGGTTAATACTTCATTGAATACACTAGTACATGAATACCCCGCCAAACCAAACATATTTTCTAGTAACATTCATGACATCCATAACATCCATGACAGAGTATAAGTCCTTAGAGCTTGTCCTCGCAATACAACTCTTTAGCTTGCAATTGGGCATAATGTTTTCCCATTTCAGACCACGTGACATTCCCTAGAGTATTATTTCTTTGTTTTCGGTAGCACATGAGAAGTCATATGAATATGGATACAACTCAGCAAAGAATATTATTCTCAAGAGAAAGACACGTGATTTGAGATGGAAAAACTTTACGCTCAAGTAAAAGAGGTTTATAGAGGCTAAACGATCACGTGATTGCAGCCATGACGGGAGGCAGGACATTAGAGTCTGGTTTCATCTGATTTACATGAGAAAGAAGGCAGTTTTCCAGGGAAAAAAGTCTCTATTGTTGTGCGTCATGACATAGCTGCCATCACGTGATGGTGGAAAGCCTCTATTGCTGTAACTTGCCAGTGAATTGGAAGAAAATTACACATGAAACCGGATATGATGTATATTAATATCAGCCTATAATCGCAGTCGTTTGTTGCCATAGGGAACTGTGCCGTACCATATGACGTCAAGTATGACGTCAGGAGGGGCGTGCCTTGATAACAACCACACCCATTTCATCCTGGTTGATGATGGAACGAATGGGAAATATGGAAAAGAAATCGCATTCCGAGCGTCGCTGGAAAATGTCATTTCTAAGAAGAAAATTTCAGAAGGTCAGAATTGAATTATATTTCTTTGTTTCAATCAGCGGATAAAAGTCTTTAGTTGAACCTCATTAATCCGCACCAAATGGGGGTCAAACACTGACAACTATATATGCACGTGCTGTTAGCCAGAAGGAAATATATTCAGCTGATGAAAATTCCACACGAGACAGGAAATGACGTCAAATGAAACCCAGCAACTTATAGAGTTTCTTTTGGGTTCATTGATGATAATACCCTGTCTTTAAAGACCCCGGCCCTTGCAGCATGTAAGAATGCAGCTCAATTTGGAGGACATAGAAATAGGTTTCCAATTGTTAGGAGATTGAATTTTTGTTTTTGTTTTGTTCTTTAAATTGAGCTGCTTTGACGTCACCTACAAGGGGCCTATTTCTGGTTTCCACAGCCGCCATGTTGGTTGAACTTGACGAAATATTTTTTGCTCTCTTTTGTTATATCAACCAACATGGCGGCAGTGTCGTCTTTATTTCATTCTCTTGTGAATGATTTCATGGTCTGAGAGTTAGTTCACTCGTTTAATTATTATTTCCAGACAAGTCTTATGGGATCCCTGTGGTGCTGCTGGTTCTCGAGGGAGGACCAAATACTATTCTGACAGTCTTGGAGTCGGTCACCAGGAGCCCAGCTGTGCCTGTGGTCATCGCTGAGGGCAGCGGTCGTGCTGCAGATATCCTTGCGTTTGCGCATCGATTTGTGATTGACAATGACGGGTTAGTGTTGAATAAGATCTTTGCTTGATCACGTGACATGCACGCTATTGCCTGTCTTATATTCTTTAGTTTCTGCAGGTAGCACTCGTTTACATCAGCCGAAAGGACCTATTGGTTCATAAAACGAGCCAGTAACACAATAGATTGGTTCTATTGTTTGACACTCGAAGGTCCTTTCGGCCGATGTGAACGAGTGCTAACCGTTTCCGCTTGACGCCATAGCGAAAGATTTGAAATATTTACCAACATAGCGCCCACGTCTCATTCAATTCTCTTGAATATGGCTGGGATGACTGCACGCCGAGATAGATCGACCGTCAAAGCTTTCTCATTTCAGAGCACGTGTCATCATGGCAATTTGAGCCACCTCTATTAAAAACAAAGTGAAAGAAAGAAATAATACTCAAGAGTATGACACGTGGTTGAAAATAAGAAAACATTACGTCTAAAGTTAAAGAAAGAAAATATACTCAAGAGAATGACACGTATAAAATGGAAAAGGTTTTCAAAGTCAAATACTCAGGGAATGACACGTGGTTTGTGGTAATGTAAAAGCATTCCTAAGGTTAAAGAAATTGAAAATATTCAAAGGTATGAATGACGCTTGTTTTGTATTCACGTGAAAACATCACGCCCTATATCTAAATATCTATATTTTCAAAGTCCTGAAATAACAGAATTTCAAGATGTGGTTGAACATCGACAGCTGGTGGAAAAGATTGTTCAAGCCTACCCAGAAGTAAATGAGGAAGAGGGGGTGTTGGATATTTACAAAAATGTCCTGAAGTGCGTCGGGAAAAAAAGATACGTAAGTCGATTAATTTCATTGCTCCATGAAAATGTCACTCGATAGAGCAGTTTTCTTTTGACGGTAAAGAGCTCACGGCACCAACACGGTCGCGATACGGCAAGGCACACGCCAGACCAATCATATTGCTCGAGAATTTACTCTGCCAAGGTCACGGCACTGTCAGACCAATAACATTGCTCGAGAAAAAAAATCAGCCAATTACAATTCTAGAAAGCATCACAGTCACGCAACGGCATGCTTACGACACTGAGCTTTTAAGTCAATCAACAACTGCTGTACGAGTTCTTTACATTACTTTAAAGCTCAATTTTAAGTTTCACTGAAACGAAGTAGCCATTAGCCATTCCGAAATCGAGGAAAATACCGAGTGGAGTTGGCGTTACAGTGCATTGTTGCACTGTTTTAAGGGACATATTTCCAAGACGCCAATTGGGTGTAACAGGGCCCGTATCCAGGATGTTTTATGAGAAAAGATCGAACAAATTAGCAGCTTAAGAGCAAAAAGTCAAAAATCAAGGAGACAGTTTTCGACGCTTAAGCAAAATCTTTTTTTCTTCAGATAACCATTTTTCGTGTTGATGAAGAAGGTGTTGATATCGATAGAGCAATCCTGAAGGCCTTACTCAAAGGTAGAACAACTTCACATTTTTGGTGCCTGCGATTCTCCTGGTCATCAAAATAGTTTCTTGGAGCTGACCATGGTAAACGCTGGCTCTTTTGGCGAGAATAGATGATTGTAAACCACCTGCGCATGCGCATGAAGCGAAATGTTTGCGATCAAAATAAAATAACATTTGTGTTTCTTAAACAGCTCAACACGCTTCATCCGCTGACCAGCTGAGCCTCGCGTTAGTCTGGAACAGAGTCGACATTGCAATGTCTGAGATTTTTGTAGACAATCAAAGATGGCAGGTAAATTTCCTTCTAATATACTTTAGCTTTTCTTCCCCACAACTTGGGGCAATCTCAACATAGCATGGCTCGATTTATTTCGTACGTGCCGTGTTCTTTGATTTCCCCCCTACGACCCCTATGGCTGTTGACTCGATAGTTCATACTTTTTCAACAGCCATACACACTAAACGTGATCTCACTTTGTAAATATTTATCCTGTATTTTTCATAACTGTTCAACTCTATCTAATTATTCCTATGTTTTTGTATTGTAATTTTGTGTGTGAAATAAACTTGACTTGACTTGACCCAAAACCAAAAACGCGGCAAACAGACCTTACTGATACGGCGGCAATCTTGAATTCTATTGCTAAGTACGACATTATGGGATGTAGAGGGGACAAATATTGGAAAATGTTATAGACTGCACAGCTGTCAGGGTGTCTTTATATAACTGTACGTTATTCAATATGAAACATCTAAAAACCAAGTGCATTTGATAGTAGCTGCAACGATATGTAAAAACATCAAAGCGTAAAATCATATGAAAAAGTAACTTCACCACTATAAATATTTTGCTTGCACCCTCGGTATCATAATCTAAGATGGCTGCCGTATCAGTAAAAAGGTCTATTCCAATTTAAGTGTGGCCCAACTAAGATTAGCCCAGAGGTTGTTTCAGGGTTCATAAACCCATTGAAGGTTGATCAGGACCTCAGGGTTGGTTTATTCGTATTTTACAAAGGTGATGATATTTTTGTCTTCAGATGGAGGAGCTAGAATCAGCCATGATGGACGCCTTGTCAAATGATCGTGTGGAGTTTGTTAGTCTTTTGCTTGAAAACGGAGTCAGTATTGGACACTTTCTTACGATGAAAAGATTACTAGATCTTTACAGAGAGGTATAGACTTTTCTTGCATAAACTCTGCCCTCTTCGCTCTTTTTTTCGCAATTTTTTTGGGGGATTAAATGCGCATGCTCAAAAGGATTATCGATCAATTTTGTAATTAGACAAAATACTTTTTTAACTGGGAATGCTGAAGCAAAACGAAGGAAGCAGAGACTAATGGGAAATAGAGATTGTTGCTCATGTTTAGCGAGAAATATCATGGTTCTTGTTACAATTTTATTTTTATCGTCTTACGTTTGTATAATCTTTTTTCTTCTGTTTCAGCGGTCCAAAGTAAGCTTCGCTTTTCAGCAAATCATCGGCGAGTACAAAGTACGTCAGGGCGCTCACGAGGCAATCCTTCCAAAAAAGGGTCGCAACAAGAGAAAATGATTTTCTGTTGGTTTTAGTTCAATAGACTTCTTTACCTTGGGCGTAATTAGCGTTTTCCCATTTCAGAGCACGTGTCATTCCCTAGAGTATCATTCCTTTGTTTAACAGTTGTGCACGAGAAGACACATGAATATGGATACAACTCCAATAAAGATTCTTATTTTCAAGAGAATGACATGTGGTCTGAAATGGAAAAGCAAGGTAAAGTAAATAGGTCTATAGACGCCTTTCGTAAGACGTCAAAGCAGCTCAATTTGGAGGACAAAACAAAAGAATTTCAATCTCCAGAGAATTGGAAACCTAGGATAGGCTTCAGTATTTCTTAATATTTGTCCTTCTTTTGTTTTCTTTTAAGTTGAGGACGGGGTTCTTTCTGTCGGACATCAACGACATCATAAACAAAATGCTCGGGGGAAGCCGACAGAACGGAAGCGACGGGATCTCGGTCACCATGGTAATGGCTAAAGCTCTTTCATTATTAGCCTTACTTTCTTAAGAGACTGGTATCTAGTTCGGTGGGTTGATCAGCCAAAAGGTTGTTTCAAGATTCGATCTGTGAGCTAGCCATGTCCTGACTTAGATCAGCCCAGAGGTTGTTTCAGGGTCAGATCTGTGAGTTAGCCATGCCTTGACTTAGATCAGCCCAGAGGTTGTTTCAGGGTTTGATCTGTGAGTTAGCCATGTCCTGACATAGATCAGCTCAGAAGTTGTTTCAGGGTAAAGCACTGTACGATTACTGTGAAATGATCATGTGTATACAACCAATCACAATGCTTGAAACAACTTCCCAATTACGATTAAGTACTGAGCACCAATCAAAAATCTTAGATCTTAGTATCTATAGACCCGTTGCATGTGACGTCAAAGCAGCTCGATCTGGGGGACAAAACGAAAGAATTTCAATCTCCTGAGAATTGAAAAACTATTGTTTTGTCCCCCAGATTGAGCTGCATTCCAAAGTGCTGTTATGCAATGGTCTATTAGCGAATAGTGACAATAATTTTCTCTTTCTCGTTACAGGGTTTGAAAGAGAGCGGCTTTGGTCTGTTAAAGTCACCACATTTTAGGACTACGATAGAGCATTTCACGAACCCTTACAACGAGCTCTTCTTGTGGGCCGTGTTGTGCAACATGCAGAAGATGGCGCTGTTCATGTGGGAACGAGGTGATAACAACCTCGCGCGGGCGCTGGTTGGCGCGAAAATCTACATGGAAATGGCGGGAAAAATAGAGGGAGATGAACTGAGGAACGATGTGTATGAACAAGTTATTGAGCATGCGCAGTAAGTGAAGAATAACTCGTTCTGAGGGCATGCGTTTCTTTTGGTCAGTGGCAGAAGAACTTAAAATAAATGACTGAGCATGAATAGTATTGATATCGTATTCAGTTTGCCTTCTCTAAAAGAAAAGCTAACAAAAATTACAAAATCTTGATGGAGACTGACCAAAAGGGGAGCGACTTTTAAGATAACAGGATCGTTTATCTATCTATCCATCCATTCATCACAATCAATCGATCTGTCTGTCCATCCATCCAATTATCCATCCATCCACCCATCCATCCATCCACCCATCCATCCATCCATCCATCCATCCACCCACCCATCCATCCATCCATCCACCCATCCATCCATCCATCCATCCATCCACCCACCCATCCATCCATCCATCCATCCACCCATCCATCCACCCATCCACCCATCCATCCATCCATCCATCCATCCATCCACCCATCCACCCATCCACCCATTTGTTCCTCCATTCTTTTCATCCTCCCTTCCATTTTTGTCTTTTGATTACCTTTCATTCCATTATCTTTTCTTTAGGGAATTCAAAGACGTAGCCCTCGCTCTTCTTGACGAATGCTATCGAGCAAACGAACATGCTGCGCAGAAGCTGCTCACCTACAACCTGAAGGACTGGTGTGGACACTCGTGCCTGTCTCTCGCGGTTGGCTTGAACCACGAGGAGTTTGTTGCACACGTGACTTGTCAGAGTCTGCTATCAGAGATCTGGATGGGTGCGATAAAGAACCTATGCATGCCATCTTTCATGGTAAATGTTACGTTACTTGTTAATGATTATGCCTTTTGATTGGCTGACGATGCGTATCAATAATAGAATATTGCACCTATCAAGTCTGCTATCAGAGATCTTTCATTTTACCATTTTACATGATAAATGTTCAGTTTTACCGCACTTGTAATATTATCTTTTTATTGGATAACATTGCGTATTAATAAGAGAATATTGTATTTTGATTGGTTAACAGTGCGTGTTAAATAAAAAACCATTCAATAGTATGCTTTCGCACCAGGCGCGTTTTTTTAGCCTTTTATTTAAGATACGTCCAAGAAGCATGCGTAGATTCAGCTATGGTTTTTGATTCCTGTCTCTGCTTAGCTGTCTCAGCTCAGATTGTCCCACAAGTATTTGTAAAAACATTTCAACGGGTCTCTTGGAAAAAAGGCCGGGAGGTATTTGCCAGTATCCACCACCCAGATCAATAGCATGTCACGCTTATTTTAAACTATTTTTTAAGACTTTCCTTGCATGACTAATCTAACTCTCTTTCTCTATCGGTACAGGTGATTCTGGGAATCATTGTTCCACCCACCATTTGTTGCATGGAGTTCAAGACGAAGAGACGGCTATCGCTGTTACCAGTCACCATGGTGGGACATCAAAATGATATCGAGCAGACTGACAGATATTCTGCTGACTCAAGTGAAGAGGGAGAGGAGCAAGATTCTCTGACGAAGAGAGACTCGAAGAGGTCGAGACACAGGGTTAAAAGCACTGAACGGAAAAATCGGTACATATTGGTGTTGGTGATGATGATGATAATTATGGTGTTTTGATGATGGTGGAGTGACAACGATCATGGTGGTGGTGATGGTGGTGGTGGTGGTGGTGGTGGTGGCCATATGCATTCTTACCTAAGTTCAAAAAGTTTACCTAGTTCGTAGGTAAGTTTTTTGAACATGTTCAAAATTCTTACTTAGACATAGTAAACTTTTTGAACATGTTCAAAAAGTTTACCTATTCCTAAGTAATTTATTTGAACATAGTGCTCTTTTTGAACATGTTCAAAATTTTTACTGTTTTATTTTTTCCTCATATCTTAAGAAATTATAGATGGTGAGCTTTGCCTTCACAAAATAGTATTTCCCCATTGAATTTCTTTCCTCTTATGTACTTTTTTTAGTCTAATTAACGTATTTATAACTTTTTTACGCCACCATGCTAAATTGAAGTCTTAGTTTTCCGGCTTACAGTAGATATACTACTTTTGATCAAATTTGGTTTTGTCATTTCTCACTTAGTCATGGTTTCCAGCTTGTCAGCTTTTCATTAACTGTTTTCCATTCTGTGCGGACTTTCTCTAAGCACCATTGTCGCCATGCACTGTCATCTTCCCTGGTGTAGATTTCTTTTAACTCTTAGTATCCAAATTGGTTTTCAAAACCTTCTAGGATTCTAGATTTTCTTGGCTGTAATTTTCTGAATTTCATGTCCTCTCCAGATGCATTTGTTATAACTTCACTGTCTTCTGCACTCCATTTCATCTGTGAACGTCGTTCCGAAATTGATGACCTTGTTTCAATTGCTGATTTTGGAAACCAGTTCTGATATGAACCAGGCTCTGCGGATCAATACTGAGTTCTTCGTGGTACAGTAATTCTGGCTAGCTTTTTTTATAATATATGCTACATACTCTGCTCCTTATTTTTTCAACAGTAAGCATTCCCAAAATCTTTGACTTCTTGTTGCTGTTTTGTATTTTCTTGATACTTTGGGGAAATTTAAAAGAAATACGTCTCAAGCAACTTAAGGCTTTGCTTTCTTCGCCTGCTCTGTGTGTCGCTGAATTTTGTAGTTTGCATCATTTGACTCGTTTTTCGTACTGATATAGGTGAGTCTAGGACAAATATTATAGGTATCTGTTCCACATAGGTATCTGTTCCACTTCTGCAGCTAGTGATACAGGCTGCTCCTTAGGTTTTACTTTGATGGACTTTTCCTTGTTGTTGTGTGACTCAGTTGCTCCTTTAATTTCATTTTGCGTTTTACATAGCAGTTTTGGGTGTTTACATGTCCAAGAGCAGATATGATTCCTAGCCTTAAATGGTTCTCTACACTTGCTTTTACCTTGCTATGCAGTTTAAAAATGAACAAATAGTCGAGAGAAATGCATGAGAAGTGACTAATGTTGGGTTAATGTTGAAATAAGACGAACTTACTCTGAGATGGAAATTTAGGAAAAAATCAAATACATATTTTCTTTGTGCAGTCAATGGCAAAAAGGTATCTCATTTAACGGATTGTGTTCCAATAGCTGTGCATGCACTTCTTGTGTCTTGGGATCTTCTCCTGCCACTACTGGTGAAGATGTTTTTCAAATACATGTGAGGGTAAATCTTCTTTGGATTCTTATTTCTTTACAAACTCGACAGGTCTTCGCCCTACTGCAGAGGAATCAAACTTCTCTCCTTTACTGCTAAAAACCACAGGGCTGGCGTTGTTTTACCTCTTCAAGAGCATGTACATCTTAGAAGATAGTTTTGGCCGATAAGCTAGATGATCCTTTATCAGGATATCAGAATAGAGCATAAAGATAGCTCCTAGTAAAAAATTCTTGAATCCTAAAAAATAATATCTGAGAATTGAAAATCTCGATACAATCGGTATCTCAAGTACCTCTAACCCTAACCCTCCCCTCCCCCCTTCAAAACGGGGGTTTCGTAAATTTATTTAAAATGCCCAGAATATCTATCAGGAACTTCAAAAAGTATAGGCATACTTTTTAGATGTTTACTCAATACATTATCCCAGCTATAATTCAATTGCATGGTATTTTTATTGATTTTTTCATGAATTTCCATCTGAGGATAAGTTCGAATTTTTTTCAATATTATCCCAAAATTAGTCACTTCCCATGCTTTGTCCCGACTATTTGTTCACTTTTGAGCTGTATTACGAGGTATGGAACATTCTAAACGAATTTTTGAAGATTTATATGCTACCACTTTTTCCCCTAAAATGTTAAATAATAAATCAAAATGCGTTTGTTTTGCATAAAAAATCTCATAGGCTGTTAGAGGACGCTTCTTTTTATCTGTTCCATAATTATTGTCGTTTATTTGATATATTTTATGGTCGAAAAGAGACAAAGAACAATTTTGAACAAGTTCAAAAAGTTTACCATCAGCTGTATTTTGCGTAAAATTACGAAATTCATGCAAATTCTTTTGCAAAGCTTCTTCTTAACCTTCAAAAACCATGTCTAGCAAGTTTCATAATTTTGCGTCATGTTTTAGGCAACTTTTTTTCAAGTTTCAAAAATTGACATAACTTTGAAACCTAGGGTTTCAAGTAGTTATAGAACTTACACTAGACTTGCAAGCCTCGTAAATTTAACGTGACACCAAAACAAGGTGGAGATCCTAGGTTGAACCAGCATAAGGAGCACTTCAGGGATCTCCAAGATTTTTGGAGAAAAATCTAAAAAAAGTATTTTTTTCGATTTTTGCGGCAAAAGTTTACCTATTTGAACATTGCAGTTGGATTACTAGCTCAAAAATAGATGGTGAGCCTCCAAAATCTTGCTGCCAAAACTTTCGGTCAAATACCAAATAACCACGAAAAAAGTTTTTGAAAACTGGCTATTTTCTACTTTTAATCAGTAACTGAACTTGTCCAGGGTCAGGTTCAAAAAATTTGCTAGGATGCATCTAGTGGTGGTGATGGTGGTGGTGATGGTGGTGGTGGTGGTGATGGTGGTGATGATGGTGGTGATGGTGGTGATGATGATGGTGATGGTGGTGATGGTGATGGTAGTGAGGATTCTGGTGATGACAATCATGATGCTGATGGTACCAGGTGGTGGTGGTGGTGATAATTCTTCTGATACTGATGATGATGTTATTAAAAAAGATGGTGGTGATGATGATGGTGTTGATGATGATTGTGATAATGATGGTGATAATATGTTGATGGTGAGGATGAAGATGATGATAATGATTGTGATGATGACGGTGATAGTGATGGTGGTGATGATATGGTGATGATGGTGATGGTGGTGATGTTGATGGTGATGATATGGTGATGGTGGTGATAGTGATGATATAATGATGGTGATGATAGTGGTGATGGGCGTAGAGGAATATCATATTTGATGACAATAGTCATAACAAGCACCTTCATCTTAATCGTAACACTCCACCCAATCTTTCCTCCCTTGTGTCCTCAGTGCCAACAAGTACACCATTGCACCTAGCGACAGCTCAATGTCCCAGTACAGTGTGAAGAAGCTAAGCGTTGGAAGAAAGTTCCTGGAGTTTTACCGAGCACCTATCACCAAGTTTTGGGCCAACGTGGTGAGTTGTAATATTTCAACCTTCAAATTTTATTGACACCCTGTAACAACCTCTTGGCTGATCAAAGTCATCAGGGTATTGGAATTTAGCTCCTTATGTTTGCGGATAGAGAAAAAGTAGGGGGCTTTGAAAAGAAATCACACAAAGAAGGGGGGGCTTTAATAGTATTTGCTGACTTAAAGGGAAGGGGGGGGAATAATTAAGGTATGTCTAAAAGGTTACAAGGAGGGGGAGTCAAAAAAAGTTTTTTAGATAGAATCGGGGGTTGTGAATTTTTCCAAGTTTTTTTTCGATTTTTCCTCCAGCTCACCCTGAGGCATAATTAATGAACAGTCCCTTACTGACGTTTCGGACACTAGTCCTTCGTCGGAGTAAAAGAGTGATTTGAGTTTGTTTGATGTGTTGTTCTCTCCTATGTTACGATGGTTTTCTCCGGGTTTTCCGGTTTCCTCCTTCCGTAAAAATCAACATGTGAGTTGAGCGTGGTGTGCATAGAATATTAAATGTAGTGGTAGTGCGTGTGAGTGAAAAGTGTCACCGATTGGTGCGAAAGCGCTAGAACGACTAGACACTTAAATAAAGTGATTTTTATTATTTATTTATTTACTTTCTATATAGCGTATATGATGTTTCTGATGTTGTTCAGCTACGTCATCTTGGTGAACGAGCATGGTTCTTCACTGATTGCAGAGACTGTACTCATTGTGTTTGTTTGTTCTCTCTGCACGGAGGAAATAAGACAGGTATGACTTACTCAGTCACTGCATATACTTTTTCTGAGCTCGGCAAACAAGATGCATTGTGCTATAGCTTGGGGCCAAACAACACCATATAAGGCACTATGAGCAAAAGTTATTTGTACCCAAGCTAGACCACAATGCACCATGTTTTCTTTTTCAAGACCCAAGAGTAGTCTACAACTGCTAAACAAGAACATTAATAATTTATGAGAAAACAATAAAAATGATGACCGTGAAGAGTTTTAAAATTTTGACACAAAATCATACATACATACATACTTTATTCGTCCTCTTTAAGGCTTTTCAGAATATTCATATCATGCTCATTTGCATAAACATTAAGTTACTTTCTTGGATTCACGTTTATCGTGAAAATTTTAGTGAAACACAAGCATAGGTATGAGCAACGATAGTCCTCTTTACAGTGGGCTCAATGTTTTCCCATTTCAGACCATGTGTTATTCCCTAGAGTATCATTTCCTTGTTTAACAGTTGTGCCTGAGAAGACACATGTGAATGTGGATACAACACAAACGAAGAAACTTATTTTCAAGAACATGACACGTGGTCTCAAATGGGAAAGCATTGCGCTTAAATCTAAAGACGTCTAACTGATTCGTCAATTATTTTGTATTTTGTATTCCAGATCATTCAGTCAGACCCGTTTGGAACAGAAAGCAGACTCGGAGCCTGGGCGTCAAGCAAATGGAATATCTGTGATGGGATTGCTGTGTTGCTCTTCTTCGTGGGCATGGGACTGAGGTTCCACTCCTCTACCGCTTACATAGGTCACGTGATCTACAGCCTCGACATCATGCTGTGGATCATTCGCTTATTAGACATTTTTTCAGTCAGCAAGCACTTAGGTCCATACGTGGTTATGATTGGTCGAATGACCATCGACATGTTGTACTTTTTGGTTATAATGGTGGTATTCTTGCTGGCGTATGGCGTCGCTCAACAGGCCATTTTGTTCCCAAAGCAAAAACCAACTTGGAACATAATCTCTATGATCTTATTCAGGCCGTATTTCCAGACGTATGGAGAGCTCTTTATCACTGATCCACTGCAACGTGAGTAACGTTAACAGCTATACTAATAAAAACCAGTGGGGCCGGGGATTTAGGGCTTTGATAAGAGGGTTCCATCGTCACCTTAAACCCCACCCCATCCAGTCCTGTCCATTAGATCCGCCAGAGTGTTAACCAAATTTCGATGCCTGGTTGATTGCTAGCGTGCAGTCCAGCTCACTTTTTTTTGGAACCTTTGATGTCACTTCCGGCTAATAATACTTCTTTTTATAATTCCATTCAGTGACCACGAATATAAGTTCCTATTTACGTTTTATCATGAGTGGAAACTTCAACCTCGACTTGTAACGATTATTCGTGGTCACTGAACGAGCTGTAAAACAAAGTGTTATAACAAGAATGATGAAAAGGTAAATTATACACCGTGAAAAGATGAAAAAACTTACTGACGTTTCGGACGCTAGTCCTTCGTCGGAGTAAAAGAGAAAGAAGTGGTAGAAAGGAGTGTATATATGATAGAATAAGACAAAAGAAACCAATGAGAGCAAGGTAGGCAAGGAAACAAAAACAAACAATCAAAAGACAAAAGAAAAGGTTAGTTGAAAATAAAGCGTTCATTAATCCCGTTGGGACTAAGAGTGCCCAATAGGTGAATAAGCCGCATTTCTTTGGTCTTGCGACAATCATTGTTGCCGTTAAGCAAAGAAAGACCGAAAACAATGAAGTCAGAAAGAGAATGGTTAGCTAGATTAAAATGGCGGGAAACTGGTTTGGTGGGATCGTTATTGCGAATATCATAAAGATGATTGCAAATGCGATCACCAAGACGGCGGCCAGTCTCGCCCACATACAAAAGATTACAGCGGGTACATTTAATACAATATACAACATTAGAAGTGGTACAAACAAAATGGTCAGTGATTTTAACAGTTGATTTAGGACCGACAACAGAAGTGTGAGAGACTATGTGAGGACAAGTATAACAACGTTTACGAGAACAGCGAAAAGTACCAGGTTGTTATAACAAGACTGGAATTAATTTGGATTTTTGAAATTTTCTCCAATTACAAGCGATTTAAACTAACGATTTAAAAAAAGCCCAGCACGATCATTTCTTATGTGTTTTACTTTGCGTGTGTTATTTTCCTGTAGTTGATAATACGACAACAGAGTTCAGTACGCCAAGATATGATGAATACAGTGGACCCATCTCAACACTCATCTTGGCCTTCTATCTACTGGTGGCGAACATCCTCCTACTCAATCTGCTGATTGCTATTTTCAAGTTAGTATATTCGTTCTTTTATCTTAAGTTGCCGAGAATGGCGGGAAAACCATAGTCCAAACTCCACCCTCCCAAATATGGAAACCTGAACAAAATCGCTACGTCACTTCTGACGTGTCTGACAAAAATAGCTCGAAAATAAGTCCTAACTCCACCTTTTCAAATAAGGAAACCTGAACGAAATAGTAACTACGTCACTTCCGACGCGTCTGCTAAAAATGGCGGGAAATTTAGTTCATAGCTAAACTACCCAAATTAAGAAAACTGGATGCCGGAAATATTAACCACGTCACTTCCGACGAGTCTACCCAAACCCAAAAAGGCGGCAAAATATTTTGACTTCGTTTCCTAAACGGTACAAATGTATGTATTTCTATTTATTTATTTCGATTTAATCCAATTTTTCAAGTTAAAAATGTGATATTTTTCTTATCATCATAGCAACACATTCTCTGAAGTCCAAGCCAACTCGAATCAAATCTGGAAATTTCAGCGGTATGGACTGATCATGGAGTATGCGCAGAGACCAGTGCTCGTACCGCCACTCATCATCTTGAACCACGTGATCGAGTTGGTCATTTGCTTCTGGAACAAGATTTGCTGCTGCGGGAAGAAAACTGACCAGAATGATATTCGGTCTGATAACAGACTAAGTAAGCTTTTTTTTCGTTAATTTTTTTGAGAGGGCACTTGACATGTAATTTGTCCGCCCTAAATTAAATTCGACGCAAGACTGCTACCAAAGCTGTGGCGCGAGGAATTGTGGATCTGACACTGGGGACAAGATTAGAATGTCCAAGATCCCTGCAGCCTGTTTTGGGGAGGGATCGTTGCGTGACGATCGTTGCGTGATGACACTAAGAACGGCCGCGAGGGAGACTAGTGCAGAGCGAATTTATTGACTTGCGGATGCTCTGACTGTTTTTCAAACCCACTTACTCCTATACTTTTGTTCACTTTTTAAAAAATATTGGGATCTCTTGCCATGAGAAAATGGACAAAAGACATGACCATGGCATAGTGGTTGACAAAAAATGAAACCAAGACGAAATCAAAAGTTTCGTTACCTTTAAGTTGGCTATAACGTTACATGCAAAAATAAGTGCTTCAGCAGCTTACTTTATTATTTAACAGAGTTGTTCCTGGAGAAGCGCGAGCTGGAAGAACTGCTGATTTTCGAAGAGCATTGTTTGTTTTCCTACCAGTACAACAGGGACACGCTTTTCAACGCCACTGCCGAGGAGCGAGTAAAAGTGATAGGAAACAGGTATTTTCACATTATAGAACCAATAAATATAACAGCGTGTTCCGTTTTAGCCTCAGGGTCAAACGTCGAACTTCGCATGAGCCGAACCTAATTGAAACAAATGAGTAACAAGGCGGTTTTCTTTGATGTCATTAGGTTCGGCTCATGCAGATTTCGACGTTTGACATGGGACTTCAAACAATAGAGACTGCCCTCCCTCATATCTTACTTTGATCTTAACGGGATGATAAGAGAAACGAAGGAAACCAGGACGCGAAAATCCCTTTTATACTGAATAGCAAGCGAATACACCAATAGAGTCTGTGCAACCATGTGACTCAAAATCCCTTGAGTTATGAATAGCAATGAAACAGCCGCCATCTTGGTTGATCTAAAAAGAGAAGCTAATGAGGAACGCTTTCTTATCGTCAACCAAGATGGCGGCAATGACTTGCACCTGCTCTACTTAACGAAAACTCTGCTTATTTTTGGAGTTTAAATTCAGAGGGAGCTAAAAAAAATATGTGGGAATTAAATCAAAATTTATTGAAATGAAATGGCGTTTCGACCAATCTGAGCGCACGTTAGAACTCGAACATTTTATAAATAGTGAGCGAGACGGAGAGTAGAGGCAGCGCCTCAAACGTCCACCTTTATTTCTGAACGTTTAGGATCGAGTCGATCAGTACTCAACTCGAAGAAATAGCGAAAGAGTCCTTCACACGTGACACGTCACAAGCGAAGACGATGACAGCCATGAATGGAAGACTGCGACAGCTAGAGAGAAACACCAAATCCATCATCCACCTTCTGTCTGCCCGGTACGGGATGAGTCCCTCGAGGTACGGGATGGAATTCGATTCCGAGGATGAAGACCCGGATGAGCCTGTTCATGGAATGAGGAAAGGTATTGATAAATACTCTTTTTTACTCCGACGAAGGACTAGTGTCCGAAACGTCAGTAAGTTTTTTCATCTTTTCACGGTATATCAATCCCGGAGTAGTCAATCGATAAAAATCGATATTGATTTTGCCAATCGATAAATCGATTTACCCTTTTATTATTACTGTTTCACTAGAAACACCGACGCAGCTCACACTAGTTTTTAGCTAGTTATCTCTTCTATTTGATAAATACTTCATGTAGGCGAAGACTCTAGTGAGGTTCTCTTTCGCAATGAAGACCAACGCTTTCAAATTTCAATAGCGCATGAGAAGTTTTCCTCCCCTGTCATTGAGGGGGAGAATGATAAGCCCGCAAAAACGCGCGAAAATGTGTAAAACCGCTGTATTGCTGGTTTTCGATAGCTTTCCAAGGATGTGAAATGACAAAAGACGTGGCGGCAAGGTTGGTTGATATATTGATTTTAATCTTCTAGAAAAGTCAAGTTCAGAGTTGATAAGTCACTTCAAGGCCGTAGCCAGAAGTCCACACCTGCGCCAGGCAGGTAAACAGGTAGTCCACGCAGTCAAGGCTTTCCCAGATAGAAAGGGTGATAGCCCTTTGCCACCGTGTCCGAAAAGACGGCGCGGAAGCGGAGAATCTCCCGCCACTTCTCCAGATGCAGAAGTAGAAGAAGTGCCCAAGACGTCCAAAGGTACTACAACAACAACATGAAAGAGTTGTGTAATCCAACGAATTGAAATATGGCGGCCAATTTGAATAACTATTATCATATACAACTGTATTTTACTAAGTATCTCAATTCTGATTGGTCGAGAGCCCTCAGCCAATCCCTGATATCGCGTGAACTCGACATGATAAATGTATTATCTGTAGGTTTTACTACAGATAGTACATTTATCATGTCAAGTTCATTCAAGGTCACGCTGTGGTAGCTTTGTTTTTATTCATGTGTATTTATTTCCAGAATTATGTACAAAAACAATTATTTAAGGAATCCTTAACTTATTTTCATACTATTTTATGAAGAATTCTCGAAATATTTCTGAATTAAGAATTTTGCGTTTTTCACGTAACTGATCGGGGCATGGCGTTCATAATTCTTGTCTCTATAATTTAAAGTTCATGTTAATTTTTTCCAGTTTACAAAATGTATAATAAAGCAATTATTGAGTTCGGTTATCGCATAATATCGTAAATTATCAAGACCTCGGGATAATTTACGACATCAAGCTCAACTCATCCAATAATTGCTTATTGTTCTGCACTGACTAGCGACCGACTAGCCTTGTGTTCAAGTTAAAGCATAAAAGCGTTTTCACATGTAGGAGAGGCTAGCTAGTCAGTCGCTAGTCAGTGCAGAACAATAGTTACTCAAATTAGTCACCATATTTCAATTCCTTGTGTAAAGAGGACGAAATAGGAAATGCGCACATGTGTGTGTGTGTGTGTTCCACATAACGCTCGCAGGGGGACGGAGGACAGGCCTAAAAATCATACACTTCTTTTTTTTTTGTGTGTGTGAAGGGTAAGAAGTCTATTTTCTATTCCTCTAATAGTTTTTCTTTTGATATGAATACAAGCTACTGTTCTGCACCTCTTATCTTGGCACCAGATTTCATTCAACCATACGGAATTATTGGGAAATGGCGGGAAACGTGTGCGCGTGTGCATTGGTGGGAAACTGGTACATTGCCTTCCCTGTGATCAAGACCTCGCTATACAGTAATCAAATGCTCTAACATTTACGCTTTAAGCTAATATCGCATGAAATTTCCTTATTGAATACTTAATATCTTTCAGCAAGAGGTCTCTTCTCAGACTTGACATCCAGGCATTCCAAACGAGCACGTGATGAACTGGAGAGTATGCCGACAGTTCACTTGAGGGCAAGACGTACCCCATACCCTATGAGCAACATTGAACGTTACCCATTGCAAGACAACCAAGTTGACTGGAAGGTATTAAGTGGGTGATATTGAGTGGGTGGCAGGGGCTCCTACTTCGAAGATAACCAATTTTGTTTTTTGCCTTTGGTTCTAAGGGGTGCACCCCTCTCTGGGTTAACATTGTGCGCAGCACCTCTCCCTGAACAAAATCCTGGATCCGCCCCTGGGTGGGTGGGTGATGGTGGTGTGTGGGTGGGTGATGATGGTGTGGTATGGTGTGCTTAGTAGTGTGTGGATGGGTGATTGTGCTATGTGGTGGTGGTGTGTGGATGGATGATAGTGGTGTATTTGGTTGTATGTGTATGTTGGTTGGGGATGGGAAGGGAAAATAGATGGAGAATAAACCAACTCTTTCAAGGTCTTTATTTGAAACAATTGTTTCAAAGCTTCAAGTACAGGGATGCCATTGGATTCCCCACCATATGTATCAGTAATGACCATTTCGATACAAAAATAAATTAAACAACAACACATAACCAACAAAAAAGTGAAGAAATGAGTAATAAATAGTTCAGTTAAGAATGGGATACTCTATTATTAAAAGCATTTAAAAATTAGTTAGTGGATATCAAACTAAAACACTTTTGATGGATAGGCAGTGGTCTTGGGGTACGATCCTCCAAAATATGCAGCTGACACCATACTACGCAGTAGTGCAGATCCAGATCTCCAAAGGTAAATTTGACAACATTTATATTAAATTTATATTATTACTTCTCATCCATTTATTGGGTACCCCCTCCCAAAAAACATGGATCCAACCCGCCCTGTCGTACATATTAAATTTATTTGTTTCTCAATCATTTCCTATCAGTGTATCTGCTCCAGATGTCCAGCTATCTTTCAATGCAGTTGACGGCAATATCAACCGACAAAGCTACACTGGACAATATGACATCATCCAAGGGTTACCAAGGTAACATCAATCTGTAGCCGGCTCTAATGCGTCATCTCAAACAATCTTATCTTTTTATTTCCACTTGCAGGAATCCAATGGGAAGAACTGGTCTGGTTGGCCGAGGGTTACTAGAATACTGGGGACCAAACCACACCCATTGCCACATCATAACAAGGTAGGGTAACCAAAATTCATCAACTTGCAGATATTATCTCAACTTTAAGGCTGTGTATTATGGACTTGCATCACTACAATAGTGTCCTTCATAGATCCTTGTGCCATCTTGAAAGGTAGCCTTACCTTTCCATCAGAGCAAGATGAACGGTGAGGTTGCAATGATAGAGACATGAATAATTGTTCAAAGTGTTAAAAAAAGATCTATATCGTTGCAAACTCACCGTTCATCTTGCTTCGATGCAAAGGCACAGCTACCTTTCAAGATGGCGCAGGGAACTGTGAAAAGGAATATTGCATCCTGGATATCATGAGCCTCTGTTATTTTACACCTTCCCCCTCATCTCCAGGAGGTTCAAAATAATGACACTCCATCATGTATGCAGGGAGCATCATTAAAGGCTATTAAGAAAACCTGTAAAGATTACAGGATAAAATATATATGTTGCCTAAGCCCTAATTTCAAAATTAGGGGGTGGGGGTGGGGCGCATTCCCCTAGACTCACCCACACTCTAAACTATTTATGCTCCATGATCCCTGTAGAAAATAATGCTTGTTATTTTTTCCAGGTGGCGTAGGTCAGTTGATGGTAGCATTGAAAGAAGAGACAAACACCCTGTGCTTGAGTTCATTATCATCAAGTCACAGGATGGCCAGGAATGGAAGCTGCCTGAGGTGAGATTTTCAAATACATATAAAAAACCATGCTATAGGTGGTTTTCATTGCTGCTATCTTGGTTGAATATAAGAAAAGACTTGTCATGGGCACCATGTGACCCCTCTTAGCAGCCACTGCTGATCTGCCATTGAATTGTTTTAGCTTTTGTTTGTTTAGAACAAATTGACAGTAGACAAGAGCTCCACAAAAGCCTTGATTAATAAACTATGTGAAAGCATCTTGTTGACCATGGACGTGTCTTCTGAGATAACACAACACGAAAAGAAGTCTCAACTTGATAAACTGTTTCAAGAATCTGGAGTGGAGGTAATTTCCCTTGTAGAAAATATATCCAAAACATAGCGCAGCATATAGCATACCTATTTCAAAAAAAGTTGTCATATCCAAAGGCAATAGGCAAAAAGTGATAGGAGATAGGTCATTCCAAGATCCAAGAATAGCTGGAATGACTTGTGTTTCTGCTTCTTATTCTCGTCAAAAACATGCACCTTAGTGTTGAGACTGATTCGATGTTTTTCATATTTAGCGAAACCATTGCAAGGGTTTACGGTCATGACGCCCCCTTGTCATGACGCCCCCAGCCATAACGCCCCCACGTATACCATGACGCCCCCAGTCTGTACTACCATGACGCCCCCAGCATAAACCATGACGCCCCTAGTCTCTATTAACTCTTATTTAATAAGAAGTTTAACAATATTTCATAGTATGAATCCAAGAACGACAAAAAATAACGAAGAAGAAAAAAGTTGACGACAAAATTTCGTAAGACCGATAAATGATTCGTAATTCCAGTTAGTACGCCGTAGTTGCCGTAAGAACGCTTACGCATAAGTTCTGAAACCTATGTCCAAAAAGTTTGACACTGAAAATATACCACAAAAGAAAGAGAGTGCTGGTGAATAAAGTAAGAAAAACATTGCAAAAGAATTAAAACCTTTGACACGACCATTAACTATGCACGAACGAACAAGTGGTTTTCGAACGAACGAGTTGTTTTCGAACGATTGAGTTGTTTTCAGCAGTTGTAGTACGCAGACTTGTAATCTAATAGTTCTTAGGCGTAGGAAGTTTTTGACTTATTCGTATTTTTGAAACATGTGTGTTTTTGCTAAATATTTTGGTAAATGATCAAAGATTTCTTACGAAATTCGGGTAGTTTTCCGTTCTCACTTTACAAGTCTTTTCACTGCTGGGTATGTCGTCACGGCAACTATAGTTTGCGTCTAAAGTTTTTGACTCATCCGTAACGTTTCTTCTACTTTAATAGCCTCCTTATTCATATAAACTTTCTTGAAGGAGAAACATGTGTGTTTTTAATAACTATTTCGGAAAGCAAGCAAAGATTGCTAACATAAATCGGGTAGTTTGCCATATTCAAGTCGTTACACTGTTGTTGTCACACAACTCCTCCGCGTTTGAAGTCTTCGCTTGGTGACGCGAAACACAAACCGCGTCTCAAAAACAATCATTGCTGCTGAATTTCAGAGTTCATATTAAAATGATATTCTAGAGCTACAAAATGGAAAATAAATCAAAAGAGCATACCGAATTATCGTAGTTACATGTAACTATGATATTACTCTGGATATTACTGTAATCTAAATACAAATGATACGTTGACGTGACGCATCGCGTTTGTAACACACCCGGGAATACAGCGAGGTATCACTTTGGATTCCTCGACTCACTGTCTAATTTACTTCCGAGATTGAGTTTATTCAACTTTCTGTTCGTAATTTCAAAACCTATTCTGTAAACAGATGCCTTGAAGAAATATTTTGTCTTTACCGGCGATTGCTGAAATCACTTGAAAAAGCTATCGAAATAGACAAACACAAAGGTGCGAATCTCAAAAACAATCCTTACAAAAAAGTTTTAACGTTCTTACCGTCGAGAAGTTAGCCCGGGATTCAGCCCGGGATTCGCCAGCCGCCGATTCAATGAACGTAAACCAGTTTTAAATCCTTTTTTCCAATTAAACCTCTTCCCTAATTGTCCCAAAGTTGTTCAAAATACACCATTACATTCACCTCACTCAATAAATTGGTAATGCGATGATTCACGTTGGCTCTACATAATAGCGCCGGCGACACTTCGAAAAATTCACACTTGCTGCAGAATTTCGAGACAAATTCTAAGTTTAATAACTTCGCCAATTGTTATCGTCTGGCCTTTAAACTTCACAAATCGGTGAACCTCATGTTCTAAAACCCATTGCAAAAAAATTTCCAGCTCGTAAGTATTTTAGTGTTCCTCTTTTCGAGACGTCTTTTCGGTGATTTTCGCGCCAAAATCACAATTTCGAACCTTAATAACATTTACGCTTTTTACTCTAGAGGCACGAAACTTCTGCAGCATAAGTCCTGTTTACTACTTAACCCATTGCAATGCTTTTTGTGTTCCTTTAATCCGTTAAAGCCATCCAAAATTTGGAAGAAATCCCTTCGTGCGTGACCCCATCGCCGACCCGGGCACTTCGAAAAATTCACACTTGCTGCAGAATTTCGAGACAAATTCTAAGTTTAATAACTTCGCCAATTGTTATCGTCTGGCCTTTAAACTTCACAAACCGGTGAACCTCATGTTCTAAAACCCATTGCAAAAAAATTTCCAGCTCGTAAGTATTTTAGTGTTCCTCTTTTCGAGACGTCTTTTCGGTGATTTTCGCGCCAAAATCACAATTTCGAACCTTAATAACATTTACGCTTTTTACTCTAGAGGCACGAAACTTCTGCAGCATAAGTCCTGTTTACTACTTAACCCATTGCAATGCTTTTTGTGTTCCTTTAATCCGTTAAAGCCATCCAAAATTTGGAAGAAATCCCTTCGTGCGTGACCCCATCGCCGACCCGGGCACTTCGAAAAATTCACACTTGCTGCAGAATTTCGAGACAAATTCTAAGTTTAATAACTTCGCCAATTGTTATCGTCTGGCCTTTAAACTTCATAAACCGGTGAACCTCATGTTCTAAAACCCATTGCAAAAACATTTCCAGCTCGTAAGTATTTTATCTGGACTAAACCACGAAAACCCAGGGTCATATAGAGAATTATTTCAAACTCTTGAAGTTTGATGACTTCGGGGGAAAAAAAAGGTTAAGAGTGGACGAATTTATTAAGCAGCAATATGACTTCCTTGATAGTCGGCTTGTTGGATTCGCAGAAGAATTTCGGACAACAAAGAAGGCTAATAAGAAGCAATTAAAACGAAAAAAGAAGGAGTACGATAGCGGTTCCATCCTCAATGAATCATACGAAATGGCGCAAGAGGAATGGTGCAAGCCAACAAAGACCGTCCACAAAAAGACTGGGACGTACCAAAATGCTCCAAAGCAGAGTATGCCGCCAACACCAGAAAAACAGGTTCAGGCTAAAGAAGGTGCTAACACAACGAACGGATTCAACTTATTCGCTGGAAGCATTAATTCTAGAATGCAAAAGAAATACAAGAATAATCAAAATCTGATAAGAAAAGCATGTGCGAGGGAATGGAAGCAATTATCTCTTGAAGACCGAGAAGTTTGGAGAGAAAAAGCCAAAGCGTTAAATAGTTCTCGTTCGTGCGACGAACAACCAAGATCCACTGAGAAGCACGAGAAAAGGAAACAAGTGAAACGAAAATGGAAAAATAAAGAGAATAAGAAGGCAGAACGAGAAAAGATGCCAATGGAATGTAAAACAGAGTGTGGAAGGAATTCGCAATTTGCAAATTCTTCCTCGATATCATCAGCTTCTATAACCTGTCCTAGGTCCAATTATGGTTACGAAGGTCTTCAAAATTTTGGTAACAGTTGCTGGCTCAATTCCCTTTTACAATGTATCTGTGAACTGAACCTTTCACAAAACATCGAAGACGATACCTACAATTTCAACAGCAGCAATGTGGGACGAGAAGCCGCCACAACGTTACGAAAAATGAAAGTCCGTTCAAGACCACTTGATGTGCATAAGGGTTTATACAACCAATTTTTAAGGAGGCACAAGTGGGGTACGGGGCAACAAGATGCAGAGGAAGGACTTGTGCTGCTAATGAACGACCTCAAAGAATCTTGTACTGGGCGAGGAAGTTTGGCGTGCCAGCGTGCAAGCTCGGTACTTTCCACATTCAAAAAATGCCTCGACTGTGACTCGGAATGTCATATTCAAGATGAAGCAATGCATTCTTTCTCACTTACCATTCCAGATGCAAAGGAGACGGTTCACAAAGAATTGCGATTACAAAACATATATGATCAATTCTTTGAAGCTGAAATTCTAGGAAAGCAAGAGTGTCAAGTTCGATGCGATACTTGTAAAAGAGAAACAGACCACCTGAAATACATCAATATCGCATTAGCCCCAGAAGTATTAACCCTGACGTTGAAGAGGTATACTGGTGGACAGACAAAGAAATCGGAAAGGGTTCGAATAGACAGAACAATACAATTAAGATCTAGGTATATCACAACGTCTGTGGAAGAATCAAAAACAGAGCGTTATCATTTGAAAGCAGTGGTCTTGCATGTGGGTGAGCATCTGCAGACAGGTCATTACAAGGCACTTTTAGGCCTAGATGCGGACGATAAGTTAGTAGAAGTGGATGACGATCAAGTCAGAGAATTGAAGCCAGGTTATTTGTCCAGTAAACTGGTAGAAACAAGCTGCTATATATTGTTTTATGAGAGGGATGCGCAGGTGGAGGAATGTTCTTCTTTGTCGGGCGTGGACGCTAATTTGTCCGGACAAAACACCCATCATGACTTTCAAGAGGAAACACTAAATGGTTGTGAAAAAGCGCTTACCTGTGAAGCAAAGCTAAAGCGATGCATGAACATAGATGGTAGAGATGAAATGTTTGCTGAAATTGCTGGAATTAAAATCTTTGGAAAAGACCTTAAAACTCTGGAGTACCCCCAAACTGACCACAGTTATTCCTTAGTGTCACCGACAGGATACGTCAACGATAACATACTCAGTGCATCCTTGTCTTTAATTGCAAAAGAAGCAAAGGAAGTTGGCCTAACAGTAAAGATGTTTGATACCAATCTGAATGCGCAACTTCACGGGATTCAAAGCAGTCGCGACATGACCCCTGAAGAAAAAGGCATCGCCTTGATAAAGCTAACAACCCGAATGAAAAGTTGCAAGGAAGGATTGGTGAATTATTTTGTACTACCGCAACTAGTTGATGGCTGTCACTGGACTTTGACTATTGTTAAGGATAAAACTCAGCTCTTACGGGAAATTGTGTTCTACGACCCTTTAGGTCAGAGAACAGTAGACGCAAATTTCTGTAAACTATTATCCTTATACATAGATTATGGTCAAGTGTTTTACAGCAAACCAGTGATTTCCGATACATACAGAGAAATTTCAATAACTACTGAGAAGGATTTTCCAACACAGGTAGATCGCTGTAGTTGTGCTGTGTATTGCATGGTATACGCAAGGGTGGTGACGTCTCTGTTGACCTTCGGTGCAAGGGAAGTAGACACAACAAGGGCAAGGACAGAAATAGCAAAAGGCCTTTTGAATGGTGAGATTGACTGGTCATTCCTCAAACTGGAGCCGCGAGAGGATCTTGGCATTGTGGTGCACCCCCCAAAGCGTCTGTTCTTGCTGCCTAAGGAGCAACTTAACCTAAAATGTGTTGCAACTGGTAAAGGAAAATTGGAGTATAAATGGTATGACTTAAGTAGTGGATTTCAGCTGTCAGGAAGCCGAAGTGACGAGCAAAGCTATTCAGAAATCGTTAATGGCCCAGGAGGTAACATGCAGCTTTACTGCCAAGTGACAGACTCAAGCGGTAATATTTCATTTACCGACATCGTCGAGACGACAGTATTGGCCGACTTTGTAACTCTTAACAATGTCCATTCTGGTTGCAAAGCAAGTCTAATGGCCAGGGCTAAGAAGTACTGGATGATGAAGAGAAACCTTTCCAGCAAAGAGGAAATGCAGGAAGAAGATGTTAACAAAATCGAAGTTTGGGAGAAGGTCAGTTCAATAAAAGACTATCTTCTTGATATTGTTTGTACAAAGGAAACCAGCAGAAACAATCACAACCAATACAGACGACACCAGTATTTTATTTCGAAAGGAAAAAAGAAAGCTTTTTTGAAGGAATGTACAGACAACATTGGGCAGACTTATTTTGGTGAAGAAACAGTTGAAGCCATTCGAAATGCAGTAGGAGAGATATTTGGCCAAAATTTATACGAAGAAGGGACGTCAGATTTTGAAAGACCGGAATTCCCCAAAATCTTGGGCTTTCAATATCTTTATTTGGTGTTGGGCACCGAGGCTATAATAAAACTGATTATGGAAAAGGAGAAATGTAGTTACCAGATCGCTAACAAATTGGCGTGTCAGTGACTGGACAGACGACAATGAGCGATATGCATTCCTCCCAAGCGGGTTTTACACAATTAATGTACAATTTTGTGCAAATATGAAAATATACAACTATACTATTATTATTATTAATATATAGAGTGCAAACAATATAACAGTGAAACTTTAGTAATACTAAATAGCACAATTTCATGTCAATCCCATTGTTTGCTATTGTTTAATTAGCACTATTTTGTACTATTTGGGGCAATGAATAAGCCTGAAGCGAGATGACGTTTTACCCCTGTCTCTAGACCATAATCCTTTTCACACTGCTTTTGATCTTTAATTATGACTATTGTTCCTGTATTCTCTAAGGAATCAAAAATTTTAATATGAAAGAATTTTAAAAACTATTATGGTGCAGAGTTGGGGGTACTAGAACGTCATCTCACTTCAGGCTTATTAGTGTTTCACGGATTGATTGTTTGCACCCTACTAGCTATGTATGAGATTTATAACGGCTTCGCATGCAGCCTCTGCACAGTAGATACAACGAGCATATGACTTCCAACTACAACTGAAACGATTCTAAGTAATTCGTTTTACTACGAAAACAAAATGAAGCTACTTGAATTCTGCAGCAAGTGTGAATTTTTCGAAGTGCCCGGGTCGGCGATGGGGTCACGAAGGGATTTCTTCCAAATTTTGGATGGCTTTAACGGATTAAAGGAACACAAAAAGCATTGCAATGGGTTAAGTAGTAAACAGGACTTATGCTGCAGAAGTTTCGTGCCTCTAGAGTAAAAAGCGTAAATGTTATTAAGGTTCGAAATTGTGATTTTGGCGCGAAAATCACCGAAAAGACGTCTCGAAAAGAGGAACACTAAAATACTTACGAGCTGGAAATGTTTTTGCAATGGGTTTTAGAACATGAGGTTCACCGGTTTGTGAAGTTTAAAGGCCAGACGATAACAATTGGCGAAGTTATTAAACTTAGAATTTGTCTCGAAATTCTGCAGCAAGTGTGAATTTTTCGAAGTGCCCGGGTCGGCGATGGGGTCACGCACGAAGGGATTTCTTCCAAATTTTGGATGGCTTTAACGGATTAAAGGAACACAAAAAGCATTGCAATGGGTTAAGTAGTAAACAGGACTTATGCTGCAGAAGTTTCGTGCCTCTAGAGTAAAAAGCGTAAATGTTATTAAGGTTCGAAATTGTGATTTTGGCGCGAAAATCACCGAAAAGACGTCTCGAAAAGAGGAACACTAAAATACTTACGAGCTGGAAATTTTTTTGCAATGGGTTTTAGAACATGAGGTTCACCGGTTTGTGAAGTTTAAAGGCCAGACGATAACAATTGGCGAAGTTATTAAACTTAGAATTTGTCTCGAAATTCTGCAGCAAGTGTGAATTTTTCGAAGTGTCGCCGGCGCTATTATGTAGAGCCAACGTGAATCATCGCATTACCAATTTATTGAGTGAGGTGAATGTAATGGTGTATTTTGAACAACTTTGGGACAATTAGGGAAGAGGTTTAATTGGAAAAAAGGATTTAAAACTGGTTTACGTTCATTGAATCGGCGGCTGGCGAATCCCGGGCTGAATCCCGGGCTAACTTCTCGACGGTAACGTTCTTTGTGAAATGATGTTCTAGAATTCCAAATGCACCGAAATGATGTTCTTTAAATATGAAGAATTTTTTATAGCTTTCTCGTGCCGATAAAGGCATTCCAAAATGTCGATCACGGGCCGTGTTGAGAGTGCTTCGTAACAACAGCGTGACTTGATCGCACGAAATAAAAGTTTTGATCGATGAACATGTCTTAGAATTATGGTTGGATTCCTAATGCATCTGAATGATGTTCTTTTACTTCTAATTCAGCTATATCATGTTCTGGAACTAACTATTATTAAATGATAAGATTCAAGAAGTACATTGCTTAACTACAGAGATTTAGTGTTCGCCAGCTTGTAGGTATCGTTTTTAACTCGTGGATACGCGAAGCGTAGAAACGAGTTATTTAAAATCGTAATGACCATGAAACAACTCCAATAGTGTTCGATTTACATGGGTTCGTAGCGCCATATTATTATCGTTAAACTTCTTATTAAATAAGAGTTAATAGAGACTAGGGGCGTCATGGTTTATGCTGGGGGCGTCATGGTAGTACAGACTGGGGGCGTCATGGTATACGTGGGGGCGTTATGGTTGGGGGCGTCATGACAAGGGGGCGTCATGACCGGTTACCGGTTAAAAGATCCAAACAAAAGAATGAATCCAACAGCACAAAGAAAGACATCTTCATTGTCGGCGACTCGATGATCAAATACTTACAAGGGCACAAGATGTCGAAGACTTCAAAAGTCAAAGTTTGGACATTTCCTGGTTCTACAACTGCCGATATGAAATATCACGTCAAGCCACTTATAAATAAAAAACCAGATGAAATACTCTTACATGTTGGCACCAACAGTTTACGCTCATCCAGTTCTGCACAAGCTTGTGCTGAAGAAATTGCCGAGTTGGCCTCCCTTGTAAATAACAACTCAACAAAGGTAGCTGTCTCAAGTATCATCCAGAGAAGCGACGACGAATCGCTAAACAGAAAGGCAAAGGAAGCCAACACCATCATCGAACAGCTTTGCGAAAGGAACAACTGGAACTATATAGAACATTCCAACATCCAGCCTGACGAACATCTAAACCGGAGCGGGCTCCATCTAAATAGATCAGGAACTAAACAGTTTGCAACCAATTTTATTAATTTTTTAAAGAAGACATAGGAACTAACTGTCATGGAGCCCATAGAGAAAGGGAACAAGGGTAAGTCACGTAATTTAGATAAAATATTTGGTCGTGGTTTAACAATGGCTTCCTTAAATATTAATAGCTTAGTTGCGCACATTGATGAATTACGGGTGTTTCTCGCCGCATCTCCTGAAATTGATATCCTGGCAATCAATGAAACAAAATTAGACTCTACCATTATGGATTCTGAGTTACATATAGAGGGTTTCGATATTGGATATCTATGGGCTTTATCAGCTATTAAATGAGCCAACACGTGTAACGCATAACACTAAATCATTAATTGACTTATGTGTGACAAACACTCCCGACAAAATTAGTAAGTCAGGTGTGTATCATCTTGGCATCAGTGATCACTCTTTAGTATTCATGACGAGAAAAATTCATTACGAGCCGTCAAAGGCTCGCAAAATTGAGGTACGTAACTTCAGAAATTTCGATCAAGACAAATTTTTGAGTGATCTCAAACAACTGCCATGGTCAGACATCAAGTCTTACGATGATCCGAATGATATGTGGATTCGCTGGAAAACCTTGCTAACCGAGTGTATTGATTCCCACCTGCCTGTTCGCCACAAGCGTGTGGGAAGGAAAAACTCACCATGGATCACAACGGAGCTAATACAGAAAATGCGGTTACGTGACCAATTGAAAAGGAAAGCAATTTCCACTGACAGTGACTTATTTTGGAAAAAATACAAAGAATCGAGAAACAGGATTAATAACGAAATTAGATTAGCGAAGAAAAAATACTTTACGGAAAATTTAGCACTAAATAAATCTGATCCTCGGAAAACATGGCACCTCCTTAATGATCTAAGTGCTCGAAAGGCTAGCAAATTTTCCGGCGTTTCCGAAATTAAAGTTGCCAATAAATCAGTAACCTCACCAAGTGAGATGGCCGAGATTTTCAATGAACATTTCACAAGTATAGGCCAGACTCTAGCCAATAAATTACCTCCATCTGACATTAAATTTGAATCATTTCTGAAACCTACAACTGGTAAAACTTTCGCTATCCAACCTCCAAGTGAGCAAACTGTTTGCGACTTGTTAGGAAGTATAAAGGAAAAGAAAGCTGCAGGCTTAGATAACATACCCAACAAATTGCTAAAAATGTCCGCCTCTATAGTGGGACCATCTCTCACTGTGATTTTTCGACAATCTATTAAAATGGGCATTTTTCCTAGGGAGTGGAAAATAGCGAAAGTAACGCCTATATTTAAAAAAGGGGAGAAAACTGACCTAAACAATTATCGCCCAATCTCGGTCATTCCCACTGCTTCAAAGATATTTGAGAAGATCGTTTATGATCAACTATACGATTATTTGAATGAAAACCAGTTATTGACGGAATGCCAGTCAGGCTTTCGCTCCCTGCACAGCACTGTCACCGCGTTGCTCGAAGCAACGAACGAATGGTCAGTTAATATAGACAAGGGACTACTTAACGGAGTAATCTTCATAGACCTCCAAAAAGCCTTCGACACCATAGATCATGAAATTCTTTTGTCCAAACTATCGAATTATGGTGTAGATGAAGGCTCACTCAAGTGGTTCCGTTCTTATTTACTGACGAGGTCTCAGCTGTGCAGTGTTAACGGAAGTCTGTCTGAGCCTTGTACTGTGAGCTGCGGTGTACCACAAGGCAGTAATTTAGGCCCACTTTTATTTCTCCTGTATATTAATGACTTACCAAATTGTTTGGCGCAAGCCATAACAAGAATGTTTGCTGATGATACCAGCATCAGCGTTCATGGTAAAAATGTAGGAGACTTGGAACCAAGCATCAACACTGAACTCACTAATATACATCAGTGGTTGTTAGCAAATAAGCTAAGCTTGAATGTAGCGAAAACGGAATTTATGATTATTGGGTCCCGCCAAAAGTTCACAGCGCAATGCGATTCCACTATTAATATTGCGATTAATGGAACTAGCGTTAAACAAGTTGATCACACCAAATCTTTGGGTGTCACTATCGATAAAAACCTTAATTGGTCAGAACATGTTAACAACATTTCGAAGAAAATCTCATCAAGTATAGGGGCTCTAAAACGTGTTCGCCCATTTATTTCGACCGATAGTGCCATCCAAATCTACGAAGCCTTAATTCTACCCAAACTGGACTATTGTAGTGCAGTTTGGGATGGATTAAGTGATAAACTATGTGTTCAACTACAAAAGCGTCAAAATCGAGCGGCTAGAGTTATCACAAGATCTAACTATGACATAAGATCTAGCCATCTCCTTGACCAATTAAACTGGGATACACTTGCAGTTCGTCGTAAAAAACAAAAAGCCCTACTAATGTTTAAGACGATGCAGGGACGTACACCAGTTTACTTACAAAACCTTTTCTCCGACTACCATACTAAATACAACCTTCGAAATCATGATCATAAACTGTCAATACCTAAGCCACACACTGAATATCTAAAACGATCATTCAGCTATAGTGGGGCAAAATTGTGGAATGACCTACCGTTAAATATAAAAGAGGTCAAGTCAGTACGAAAATTTAAAACGGAAATTGATAGTTTGTACAGTAAGAAAAGTTGTAACTAAGGGCTCCACGGCAAACATGTAAAACAGTAACTAGCTTTTTAATCGTAAATCTTTACTTTTAAATATTTTTAGGCAATCGACTGATGTTTTTACCGTGGCAAAATAAAGAAGCTTCCTTCCTTCCTTCCTTCCTTACCATTGCAAGGGGTCTATATGAAACATAAGTCAGTATATAATTATATAGCAGAGCATAATCTCATCCCCCAGACCTCCCACACCTTCAATGGTGTCACATACTGTCTTCACAGACCAGTCAGTCTGTAACTATGACAACCATCATTGTACTATTATATTGCCACCTAATGAGTAATTTCTGAGTATGAGGATGTAAGTAAGATCTTATAAAACATGTTGCGAGAGTTGTAAGTTGTTTTAAAAAACTTGGGACCCTTTACTTTTTCACCTTCGCCTGCCACAGCATGCCCAAGCAGGTTAACTACAAATTCATCAAGTTTCTATTTCTAAGGTTTTTCATGGTTATGTTGATGATGAGAGGAACACCGACAATGCATGGATTGAAACCATGGTAAGGAATTATCATGAAGAAACAGGCAACATTCTGGGAGGTCAATTTATGGTAAGTAGTATAATATGATTACTTAAGCACGGGCGAATGGAAATCAGCTGGTTTTTTGAGGAGCCAATCAAAAACCTTCTCCCCAACACCAAAGGAATGCGGAATGCTGTGAAACGTCTGCAAAGGAGGCTACTGGAAATATTGCTATTTTGGACTGTTAATGTATAGTACTAAATGCAACAAAATTATGCAACATTCTTGCACTGCAGGTTGCAGAGCAAATGCTGTTTGTATTACCACTAAAACATATAAATAAATTGACTTATTTTTCTATATGACATAGATCAAAGAAAACAAGCAAGACTTGGCTTGGCTAGTGGCAAGTTGTCAGTTGAATTTACCAGAAAATCAAGTCCTATTTTTGAGGAAAGTTGCTAAACTACACAAAGCTTTTTTCTAGCTTTACATTAAAAAACAACTCAACAAAAATTGACCAATCTTGGATTGTGAAAACAGAAATTCAAAACTTATTAAGATTTCTAAAGAAATTTGAACTGATCCAATAAAATTGCAATCAACAAAAAAATAAAAAATTTGTGCTGTTTCATATCTTGTGTATCTAAAGACAATGTGCAATGTCAACAATCTTTGTTCTTTCTGCTTGCTGCATTTTCAGCACTCACATTTAGGGAAGCACAGGTGGCGTAGCGGTGTGAGCGCTCGCCTCTCATCAATGCGACCTGAGTTCAAGTCTTGCCGGGTTCGGTGTTGTATATGAGTAGAGTTGTTTGTTGGTTCTCCCCTGTGCTTCGAGGGTTTTCCGGGTTCTCCAGTTTTCCTCCCTCCGCAAAAATCAACTCCTAAATTCCAATTCAATCATGGAATGAGGGCCACAGGTTTGTTAGCCACTGGCTATTAAGTGCTACCCTCGTGAAAAAAGGACGTTAATTTTCAGTATCATTGGACTTCTTCAAGGCACACAGTAAGACTATACCATTCAGAACCTGCTTTTTGATTGCCCCATAGTAAAACACCTCTTTTGTAATTGTTCAATAATAAGGTTTTATTACCAAGCCAGCTAGATAATGACATTACGCATAGTTGGATAACATTTTATACAAAATAATACAAGTACTCAGGAAGTGGATGAAATCTTTTCCATTTTGAAGGGAAATATGCTTCAACTTTCAGCCTGTAGGAATGAAAAATTGTTTTGTAAAAAAGTTGTTAAATTATCTAACTTATAGGCAGGAACTCTCAGTTGCAAGATAAATATTTTTGATATTTAATCATCGATGAAACATCTAGATCTATCTCGTCTTGAGAATATCTTACTCTTTCGCTGCCCTCACTTGTAAGATATTACCTCAACACTTGAAAATTAATATCTGTATCTCTGCATGGCCATGTAATATCCCCTATGTCTCGCTAAAGTGCTAACCATGCTTTGCATAAGATTTTATCCTTTATATTATTATTTCAATGAGCGAAGTAAATCTTCATTAATTAATTGGAAAAAATGGGAAAATGAACTTACTGACTGCATCTGTAATATTAGATATCTCTTAGATATTTTGTATTTGATCAAAAGAAATATCACTTACTTCCTGTTCAGTTTGAGATTCATAAGTTGAGAGCTGAAAACCAAAGTAAAGAACAGTTACATTCTGCATTTTTATACTTTCAAATTATCAAATGCAACTAAGGTTAGTATACGTCTTTACAAAATCCAAAAATATTGCACCTTTTGCTTGAGCTCAGCATTTTCTGACGTTAGTTGTTCCACCATCTGTTTCAGTTCTGATACCTCTAGTTTTAATGCCTCGACATCTGCGGTCTCCGGTCCTCCTCCATGGAGGTGCATTTGAAGAAAACTTGAATGTGTCAAGGATAGCTTTCTATAATATTTGAAATTCCTATGGGCAGTGAGTGTGTATTAAATTGTTGTTTCAGAAAATATCCATACCTCACCCCCAAAGGTTGTTTCCTACTTAGGGGAGAGAGTGTTGCATAACGACACTAATAGCTAGGAGACTACCAAAGAGGGAGTTATAATTATCATGGACTGAGTAGGGTATGAGTTACAGCTGTACCCTGCTGGTAGAGACTCATTTTGATTTCTCCCAAGCGAGAGAAAGAAGGGAGACTATATGGGCTAAAAATATCTGCAAGTCATTCAATGAAGTCCAGCCAAAAAATGCCATTTGCCTGGCCAAAGCATTGACTAGTCACATTCCAATTAGTCTGATGTCGCCAGTCATCATGACTTGGCATTAAGCAGTCGTTATTTTTAGTTCTTGGGTGTATCATAGATCCAGTAAGTAATCATATTACCAATAGAAAAGCTAATCCTGCCTCTAAGGAAAAGCTACGACACACTATCCTCAAATCACTCTTTTTAGCAAACACACAACTAGCTTGAGAATGCATTTTATTTTCGTAATCCCCTCCCCTACCCCCTTTGTGACTCTAAAAATCCAAAATGGCTGTCCCAGCATTTTATAGTAAACCCTATCAACAAATTAGTTTTACTCACATTACGTAAATGTAAAGACAGTGAGAATCGACTAAATAATACTTCACAAACCTAAAAGTATTAGTAAATTTGATCGTCCAAAATCATACGACAATAAGTTGATATAAAAGGATACTCCAAAGCATTGACAGGTTTTTCTGGTTCTTCGTAAAGGTTCACTAGAACTGAGAGAAAAAGGATAAATTATATCAAGAAGATAACGTAGAGATGATATTTTCAGTGTAAAGGAACTTACCTTTCGTTAAAGCATCGAGAACTCCCGCCTTTTCCAAGTATTTTCTGAACTCTTCTCTTTTAGAATCAGCTACCTGAAAGTAGTCCAAAAAAATGCCCGGAAATTAAAATAAAATGGCTATTTAACGTTACAGATCAATGTAATGATCATTATTATGACTTACTCTGTATTGCGAAGTCATTTTTAATGGTTTTCTGAGGTAAATTGAGGTCGTTTTTCAAGTAAATCTTTTGATGTTTTGTCAGTTAGCAACCAAGAACAACACGAGCAAGAACTGGAGACCAATCTCTCACGACAATATTATTCCAAAGGTAACCCACGAATGCTTACAGAGCCGACTTAAGTTATTGAAGGTAGGGAAAAAAGACTCAGAAAAAGGCTTGTGATCCGAGATCCAAGAAATTATAACCAATCTAAAAGGAACCTATTTTATGTTGGTATTATAGCATTTTTTTCAATATCATACAAACTCATAGCCGCGAGTTGTTGTTGTCCATCAAAATTAATTTCTGACTGGTAGCAGTGAAACCAAATTCCAATGAGCAATTCACAACTAAGTTTAAATGGTAGTGAAAATCGCAGTAAATCCTTTGAAAATATATTATATTTTATACTAAAGATTTTTAATAAAAATAATCAGGAACACGGCCCCAACAAGTAGAAACAACTTCGTAACACCATACATACCTTAACATTTATTGAAATAACATACCTCTAACCTTACTACACTATAGCATTATGAGTTTTATGAAGATGTCTAATTAATTTCATATTATGATTTAATGGCCTTGTATTGTATTGGAATACTCCATTTTACGGTTCCGTTCAGTGACCATGAATAATAGTTCCAAGTCAAGGTTGGAGTTTCTGCACATATCAAAACTATACTTTTTATCATGCTCGGCAACTGCAACCTTGGCTTGGAACTATTATTCTTGGTCACTGAACCAAACCATAAAACGGAGTATTCATGTAAGGTTCTTTTAAAAAAATCTAGTGTTTCACGTAGGATTTATTGGAAAGAATCTCCCTCAGCAAAGAGGGGCGTGGCTGGCCACCACTAAATTTGCCCTTGATTACATCTTGGATGATTACATCTTGGATGATTACATCTTGGATGATTACATCATGCGAATCCCATGTAAGTTTCCTTATTGCACATGTTGTGTTAAATAAAGCCTATATAGAAATTTTGAACACAAAGTCATACAGTCTCATTAATCAATAATTCATTTATAAGAATACATTTTTAACCTAGATTTTTCTAGTAAATCAGAAATGGCATAAGGCTTTTGCATGATGAGGGGGTAGGGTGAGGCATTTTTGTTCAACAATATTTTAGTAGGTGTCAACAGCATATGGGATAGAAAGAAATAGATTCACCATTTTCCATACATCAGTTCACTGGTCAAAACACAAAGCATTCAGTCGAATTTGCAAGGTTCAGGCTTAGCCTTGAATCACGTAGTTGCTTGTTTTGTTATTTTAATTTCTGCTTGTTTACCATACATCATCAAACTCATCAAAATCAAGGCTAAACCTGCATGCACTGGAGTTTTGAGCATGGTCAATAGTCCCTTTTCTCATTTGGTAAATACTAATGTAATCGTAGACTACCAACTCGTTTGTACAGGTTTTAATTGGCCTCGTTCAAATTAATCCTTTGCAAAAGGCTTGTCTGTAATGTGAAAAAGTTCCAACTCAAACAATACCTATGCTTTGAAATCCAAATGTACTTAAAATGGTTAGTGTGATAAGTGGACTTATAAACATGGCTTAAACCTGTATCAATGAGTCTGTTATCAGTATGGGTAAATTTGAATGAGAAAAAGTCCTATTAACCACAGCTCTTAAAACTCTTAGGCTTAGCCTTGTATCCTGGAGTTGTTTTGTTATCTTAAATTCTGCTTTTGTTTACCAACCTCAGAAGTGAGGCTAACCCCTTACGCTGGTGTCTTAAGACTAGTCAATTTAATATTCTTGAAGCCCAATCACAGTATTGACCTGAGGAGTTCCCCTGGCACAGTGATCACACAGCAACCAAGACCCTCCACTGCAGTCTTTAACCTGGTAAAAACCTCCCATTGGCACTTCACAGTATCATAATACTCTACACCATGTAACTCCCTCCCTTTATTTACTCCACCAAACACAAACAACTTGTTCTTGATCACAGCGACTGCCGCATGTGAGCGTGCAACGCACATTGGTGCAATTGCAGTCCACGTGTCTGTTTCAGGTGTATAAACTTCACATGCATCATGAATGTACGGCATATCAAGTACATCTTCACCACCAATGACGTAAATCTTTTCATTGATGTATGTAGCACATGCACCTGATCTGCGGCTTTTCATTGGTGTCTTCTTATACCATAAATTTGTTTCAGGGCTGTAACATTCACAGGTATTCAGAGGATGATACACTTCATTACTGAATCCACCAATTGCATAGATAAAAGCATCAGCTGCGACAACACAAAGATGTGTGCGGCTGTCTCTCATTGGTTCCATAAACTCCCAGGTGTTAAGCTTTGGGTCATACCTTTGGACCACATTCAGGTGTTGCCCTACTGCATCATGTCCCCCAATGGCATAGATGTAATTTCCATGGCACACAACACCGAGACCTGCTGACTCTTTACAAAGGGACATGACACTTGACCATGTATTTGACCGTGCGTCATAGAGCTCTACACTGCGAACTGCCGATTCTTGCATAGAGGATCCTCCAACTACATACACAACCCCTTCATGCACAGCTACGCCATGGTTCTTCCTTGGAAATAGCATCGGTGCCAAGTCAAAGAACTCCGCAAGATACGGAACAAATACTTGGGCAGCGTTAGTTATTTTGTTGGTCTCGAGCCAACCACCTAGAAGTAGTACTCCATTCTGGCAAGTTCGCGGATTGAATGGCGGTTTATTGTTTTGTCTTTCTTGCGACGAAGACTGGAAGAATTCATCCGTCTTCTGGAGAGCACTTTGACAGCTCTCGCTATTTTTCACCAAATTCTCTTCTTTCACTACGTCTAAAATGTAACACCTTGGTAGAAATATCAAACGCACATGGGAAAACAAGGCATCGAAATGCTTTTTCCTGTCATCGATTTGCAAATTGGTCCAACGCACAATCGCTTCAAAGACTTCCATTTCTTTAGCCACAAGGTCGTCGCACGAAATAATAGCAATGAGTTGTTCAACACTAAGTTTTTCAAAGTCCTCACCCTGAGAAACAGTAGCAAAGTTTTCCAGCGTGTATTTCTGGGCTTCTTCACAAAGATCCTTAAAAGCATATTTCTCTGCGATAGAAAGGACTCCTAAACAATTAGCAGCTGTCAAATTTTGACTCACGAATTCTGTGCTCATCTTCTTTAGCTTGGGAAGGAACATGTAATCGGCCGCTACAGTAAGCTCAATTGCATTGGATTCCGTTAGAATAACAGTTCCAGAGTACAGATACGTTAGAATATCTTCCATTATTTGAGTATTGAGGTCGTTTATCTGGATCGTGTTGTCTTGATTTTCTCTCATTTCGCTGGTGAAGAGCGCTTTGAAGTAAGGACTCGAAGCGGCAAGCACATTGCGATGTGCATTGAAAGGAACTCCACGGACGTTCAAAGTAACATCGCAAAGGAATCCCTCCTTTCGAAAATCATTGATGGACTTCATCGCTTGGTCGCTGAAGTTCGCTTCTTTCCTCGCCATAATCAAATAAAATTCCGGGAAAAAACTGACCAAAATAGATTTCCTCCTCTTACCTCGAACAAGAAGGGCAGGAGTGCACTCGTTCCAGGACTTGCTCACTCATTTTTCCGCTCCAATATATATGCGTTCCATATAATCTTTATTTAGATTCACACGACTGTACATCTGCCTTCAATAGCCTTCAATAGCCTTCAACAGGGTTCATTAGCCTTTAACAGGATTCATTAGCCTTTATTTGCCTCTATCAGGGTTCAATAGCCTTCATCAGGACTCGATAGCCTTCATTTGCCCTCATCAGGGCTAATATCCTTCATTGAGGCTTCATCAGGGTTCATAAATAAATAAAATAGGCCTTTTGCAACAACAGGTAATTTAACCGTGCCCCAGTAAAAAGAGACGTTATATCAAAATGAATATCAGAAATGGAAAGAGCACCTCGATATTAGTAAGGAGGCAAGGTTTCATCTTATAACATGTAAGGAGAAATGGCATTAAATACAAAAGCGAATATTTTATAATGATTGTAAAAGGGATAAGGAATACTTCTAGTTCAGGTATAAGAGATACTCCAAGTCCTTCAGGTAATATATATATATATATAGGTTGCTATCAATAGACGTCACTTCCGGTAATAGCTCTTTTTTGATGGCTTGTAGAATCCTGGAGGTTGTTTTGATCTCTTGTTTTCTGGTTTGATGTCGTGAAAATAGTCAAATGCAATAGTTTGAGGATTTATTTTGATATGTTTCGACTTAGCATCCGCTTGTTTGTCCCCCAGTCAACTCCAAAAAAGTCACGTGATTGATAGTAAGCAATAAGGAATACTCCTAACTCATGATCAGTTATGAAGGATATACCTAGTTCAGCTAGAAATTCGAATTCTCCGATTTCAAGGGAGGAATACCTTAAAAAAGTTTTTAGTAGGCATAACTTTTAGCTCACCCATCCAGACTAACTTCGCTTAACCGCACTTGACTCAGTGTCACTAAAGCTCAAGTTTTTTCCACTGGACCACGGTTCCAGGTGAATCAGCATAACAAAAGCCATGAAAACAATGCACCAAATAGACTAGACTTTTTGACATTAAGTTTTCAACCGATTCCGTGCGTGGCAGAGATGCAAGGGATTAGCCGATATGGTCTGGGGGCCGGCTGGTCTCTCCTCTGATGCTTCGGCTAGAACATTTTCTTGCGTAATTCGTGCACCCAAGGGCAGAAGGATTTAATCGCCGTCAGGTCCGAAGTCCATACGACGCCTCAGCTCTGCGGATGTCTCGGGGGTATGGCAAAGTAGAATCGATTTTTTTCCTCAAATGTCTTTCGCTGGCTTCTAACTTCATTTTATTCAGATAATATCTTTTATTTTTTTGAAAGTATGTTATCATAATTTGTCTAATATATTATTAGAAAGAAGACATTTTATTTATCAAATTTGCCTTGTTAACTTGGGCATTGTATACTCGGCCAGGTATACTATGCGGATTGCCAAGTTTACTACGATCCTTGACCGGTTGCCGGTCATTTAGACACGCCTATGTGAATGCACTAAATATGACCGGAAGTTCCTTTTATTTTTTGAAAATCCAGCCCAATCTATTCAATAACACAAACTATCCCATCATGAAGTGACAAACGATTCCAGAGGACGTTTTATTTATCAAATGGATCGAGCCAGATGGAGTAACTTTTGTAGTATTAATCGGTCCTTTTAATGTAAATGGATGTGGAAAAGAAAGTCACTCCCTCATGATCTCGTTAAGATCTTGTCCAACGGACCGAGCTAAGATCACATCCAGTGAAAGGACCTTTGAAGCTCAGATCACATCCAGTGAAAGGACCTTTGAAGCTAACATCACATCCAGTGAAAGGACCTTTGAAGCTAAGATCACATCTAGTGAAAGGACCTTTGAAGCTAATGTCACATCCACTGAAAGGACATTTGAAGCTAACATCACATCCAGTGAAGGGACCTTTGAAGCTAACATCACATCCAGTGAAAGGACCTTTGAAGCTAACATCACATCCAGTGAAAGGACCTTTGAAGCTAACATCACATCCAGTGAAAGGACCTTTGAAGCTAAGATCACATCTAGTGAAAGGACCTTTGAAGCTAATGTCACATCCACTGAAAGGACATTTGAAGCTAACATCACATCCAGTGAAGGGACCTTTGAAGCTAACATCACATCCAGTGAAAGGACCTTTGAAGCTAACATCACATCCAGTGAAAGGACCTTTGAAGCTAAGATCACATCCAGTGAAAGGACCTTTGAAGCTAAGATCACATCCAGTGAAAGGACCTTTGAAGCTAATATCACATCCAGTGAAAGGACCTTTGAAGCTAAGATCACATCTAGTGAAAGGACCTTTGAAGCTAAGATCACATCCACTGAAAGGACCTTTGAAGCTAAGATCACATCCACTGAAAGGACCTTTGAAGCTAAGGTCATGTACATCCAGTGAATGGACGACCTTTGAAGTTAAGTGGTCACATCCAGTGAACGGATGAAGCTAAGATCATATCCAGCGAAAGGACCTTTGAAGCTAAGATCACATCCAGTGAAAGGACCTTGTTTTGCATAATTTTGGAACTATCAACTTAAAAGGAAACTTAAAGAAACAAATTATCAAAAAAATATGAAAAATTAATGTAATCTTAGTATCCATAGCAACGGTTTCCGCTGAACATAATTGAGCCAGGAAGGTTCCCCGCACTGGATTGTGGGATAGCACCACGCTCTCCTTCGCCGCCATGTTGCTTTGCATCCGCTAAAACTCTAGAATGTGATAAAACAGGCCTGAAAACCTCGATTTCATTTAACTAATTTAAAATGGTTGACATGGAAGCTGTGAGGCAGTTCAATAGCGAGGTAACTGGGGTATTCTTTGATTTCTTTATTACTTTAGAGCTTTTTTCCCTTGACTTTTTAGCGACCAACGTCTAAACAAAGTCCGGCATAGTCTTGAATTTGATTTCACGCTTTTCTCTCAACAGCTGTCAACAATTTACGAAACTAAACCACCGATCTCCAAAGGAAAAGTTGCTTCTATTACTCGACTAGCAGTTAAGGCCATCAAGGTATTCCTAGGCTTTATTCCTCGCGTAATATCTTGCTAATCCATTTTCAACCTCACTAACACGTGCAAAATTATGCATTGACCGTTCTCCACAAGGACGACCATAATTTATAAAATAATTATTTTTTCGATTTCAATTATAGTACTACAAACATGTGGTGCAAAGCGTGGAAAAATTCACTCAAAAGGTAAATAGTGCTCGATGCAAAGCTATACATATTTTTTTATAAGCTTATATCTAATTTTCCTTATGCGAATAAAATATTGCAAAATTTGTTCCAAGCTGTCACAGTATGAGGTAATGGCTTCATCCTATGCTTTAATAGTTGATAACTTAGAATAAGAAAGTTCTTTTAAGCATGACAGTTAGCTCAGGTAAATCTTTTATAACCCTATTTATGAGTTCTATGTATTAAAAGACAGTTTTGTTTTCACTTTTCTACCTTGAGTCAGCTCTGTTTATCGTGTTTGTGGGAGGGGAAGGAAGTTGAATCCAAATTTGGCTTGTTAAAGCTTTACATTAAAACCTATATAAAGTGTTTGACCTCTATTTAGAGGCCAGATGTCAACTAAAAAGTATCAAAGTGGGTTTCCATGCTACTTTTGTTTGCATCTAGATGCCAACACTAGACATCACAAAGTATGTTTAACAACTAAAAACATTAGTTTTGTTGATTTCAAAAGTTGGTCTTGCTTTCAGAGACCACCTTTGAAATCGACAAATGTTAAAATTTTTTAGTTGACAAACATACGAGTTTAAGGAGCTGGTTAAAACATGTTTTCAATCAGCACATACTAATAGAAGTAAGAGATCCTCCTCCATTTAGCAGCAAGTTGTCAATTCCCCAAAGTTGGCTTCATTTTTGAATCAAGATTTGTCAGATTTGATATTGATGGTGACAATGATGACTTACCATCGCTTTCACCTAAGCGGAAACACTTCTAAAGAAAACCGCCACTAATTGGGGGTGGCAAGTTAACTTTTGGCGCCTCAAACTTTGACGTTTGGCGCTTCAAACTCTTCGTATATTTCTCGATATCGTGGGGTTAGACAGTCCTCCACAGTCAGCAAAATCAATAAATTGTTCTTTAATTTCCTGAATAGAAGTTAATCCCTTGGTCTAAACAATAGTTTCCAATAATCTTTATCGTCAAATGATAATTTACTTGGTAATGGCCTACGTCGCCTGTTTCTCGATATTTTTAACCACTTTGAAACTGTGGAAGGCCGAACTTGCAATTGCATACTATAAACTTCTCGTATTGGTCTTTTCCACCACTTCATACCTAAACCATCTAGGTAGTGCTGCATCTGAATGAAAATTGCGACCATAAATGTTTGTATGAATCATAATTATTCGGAATTTCGCGCAAACTTTTAACGTTTCACTCTGGGACACTGGTAATGTTTCCATGTGAAAACATCAAAGTTTGAGGAGCCAAACTTCAAACTTTGGTCATCAAAAGTTAACGTACTGCCCCCAATTAGTGGCGGTTTTCGTCAGAAGTGTTTCCGCTTAGGTGAAAGCGACGGTAATTTTTTAATGTCATATCTTAACTACATTTATTGACACCCTGAAAAAGGATGCTGGTCCAATCTACACTGCAGAACTAGCTGCCTGCATGGCTGACCATGAGAATTGGGGGTCCAGGAATGCAAGTTGGCTGAGGCTGCCATGATGATGATGATGTTGATGCATATCTCTTGAATGGGAACTCTTGAATTTATTAAATGTCTTTTCTTTCAGTGTCGACAAGAATATAAAGTCCCTGCATTGTACATTATAGACTCAATCATTCGTCAATCAAGACACCAGGTAATTGACTTTAATTAAATGAATAATTAAATAATAGCTTTATTGATTGCAGGTTATTTATTTACCTATTAAGTAATTGAATTAGGGTAACTCTTCGTAGACATTCAACAGTAACAATATTTTATATTCCTTTTGGCATTCTTTCTTGGTTATAGATTGTTCCTGAATTTGCTTGAGTGACCCCAAAACAATGGCTCCACTTGAGTTTTGACTTGATGTGTATTTTATCAAGTCTAAACTTGACTTGAAGCTATTGTTTTGTGGTCACTGAAGCGAATTCAGATAGTCCTAATATTCATATACCTGACTATGAACCTTGTCAGATTTACCTTGAGTGCGAGGCTTACTTGAAATACAAAACAAATCACACTTTTTCTCCATGGAATTTGTGGCATTTCTTTTGTATTTCCATCTTTGCCTTATATTCAAGATAATTTTGATGAGGGTCAATAACTCTTTCAAGGGTTCCAAAATCCATTTAACCCCACCTTACTACCTTTGTTTTGCCTAATTTTTCAGCTTGGGTGCAATGTTTTCCCATTTCAGACCATGTGCCGTTCCCCTGAGGATAAGATGTTTTGTCTGAGTTGTATCCACATTCATGTGTCTTCTCATGCATGACCGTTGAACAAAGAAATGATACTCTAGGGAATAACACATTGTCTGTAATGGGAAAACATTATACCCAAGCCAAAAGGTCTATTAACTTTAACTAAAGCATATGCTAATTTTATTCTTCATAGTTTGGCGCAGACAAAGATGTATTTGGGCCAAGGTTTGCAAAGTCAATAACTTTAACATTCCAGCATTTGTATAAATGTCCTCCAGAAGATCAGGTAAATAACTGTACTGACGAATTTCAAAATGGGGCTTCTTTTAACATATTTAGGTCCTAAGTTCTACCCCCATGGATTCCTTAAACTAAAAGATAGATACAACATGATATTGTAGGATTATATATTTTTAGTAATGGAATAGTCTTGTTTTTGTGCTGTAAGTAAGAAACTGAAAGAAGATAGAAGAATATAGAACAGTGCCGTGGTGAGGTTGGAGGGGGGATGGGGGGTAATTGTCCCTCAAAAGTTTGCTTTCAGCACCAAAATGTAATTAATTCATGTGGGATTCCTGTGAATTTGGTGAGAAAATGGTACTTCCCCCCCCCACATTTATCAAGACCTCGCTAAGCCCCTATTACAGAATATAAACCAAACTCAAGATTTTGACCCTCTAACTTTTGATAGCGAGAAAAACTCAAATAAAGTACTCTTTTTTATATATTTACAGTGTAGAATAGTGAAGGTTTTAAACCTATGGCAGAGAAGTGGGGTGTATCCCCCTGAGGTGGTACAACCATTACTAAACATGGCACAGCAACAACAGAATGAAGGTATGTAAATAAACACAATAGAGATAGAGCAGCTTTCTAATGACTGTAAAAAGCTCAGTGCCGTAAGCGTGATGTGCCGTGACCGTGATGCTTTCTAGAATTTTAATTGGCTGATTTTTTTCACATGCAATGTGATTGGTCTGGCGTTGCCATGACCTTGGCGTGACCATGTCCAAGCCGTGTTCACACCATGTTCCGGATACTTGATTGGATGGAGAGTAAATTCTCATACAATATGATTGGTCTGGTGTATCCCTTGCTGTGTCACGACCGTGTTCGTGTCCTGAACTTTTCACAGTCATACGAAAACAGCTCTACAATAGAGACAATGAGATCCATTCAGAACAAAAAAATCCCACCTGACACTTGCACAAATCTTGAGCCGCGGAATGCAATACTAGAATAAACAGTCAACATTACCTGACCCTGAAGAGGACTAACAATGTACGGTCGAAACATATATTGAAACTGACAATAATTGCAGAGATTTTTCCAAAAAAATGAACGAACAAAATGCATAAATTTATAAAGGTCTGAATTTTGGGACTTTGTTGGAGTTGCTTTTTTATGGACAAATGTTCCCTTTGTCTAGACTGAAAAAGCTTTGTCAACAAGATGTTTATTAAAGATGTAAAGTAATTTTCATCAAGTAAATTATTTGGATTTTTTCCCCAAGAAAAATCAGTTTGTCAAAACAAAATTCAAATGTGTAATTCAACTGTAATATATATTAATTTTTTTCATATTTCATATTTAGGGTTTATTTTAAGTGTGTATTTATTAGCTCAATGTTATATCTTAAACTTTATTGTTATCACCTTGTAAATTTTTGTCCACATTACGCTGATTTTGTAATTTTGTATATTACCTTAGGTTGTCTATGATAATTTAGCCCTTATGGTTATTAAGACAACCTATACTGTAAAACACTTATTATTTTACTTATTAAATTAACAGCTTACTTATCATTATTATTAAACATAGTATTTACAAGGTACGAAATAAATTAGAGTTATGTCAGCGGGAGTCGTGTACTCCTGGCAGGGCCACCCATGCTGAACCGGTTAAAGGGTAGAGACCTGATGAAGAGTGATCCACTGGCCCTCCATGTTGGGGGTTTGCCTGTAGGCTCATCCCCTGCACCCGGAAAGCCCCACCGGTTATGGAAAACCAAATCATCGTTGTTGCCTCACCTGAGGACAATGTTCAAGTGCCTATGTTCTCAAGGGAGCGAACAGGACTAAGCAGCAGCTAAATAAATTATTATAATGAAAGACACTACTGCTTTTTTTTTGATATTTTTCTCTTATTCTCTATACTTCATTACACACACCGAATGCATAATTTATTACTACTATACTATGCTTTTTTATACATTTATTTTGCTAAGCTTTGGACCTACACAGTCATTTTCACAGCATATATGAGTGTGCTAATGAAGATTTCTTTGTTTATCAAGAACCATCTCAGATCACATCATCCTCGTCCTCATCAGCTTTAAACCAAGGTAACGAAAATCAGCCATCAGAAGCCATGCCTGGGAATGGGACAACAGTTTTGACTGCATTACAGCAACAACAACAGCAACATCTAGAACAAATTGAAAACCTCCGACGGCAGCTGCAGGAACAGCAGAGTATCAACCAACAACAACAACAACAGCTAATTGTGCAACAAATGACAGGCATAAGCAATCCTACGGCAATGTCAAAACCTATGACCATAGATCAGACACTACCATTTGGAAATGTACAGATCCCGCAGGGTGGAACCCAAATGCAGGCGAACATACTTCACCCTCCACATCAAGAGGTATTACAACCCTCCCAAGCTGGGGTACCACCAGAGTTGGGTGGAACACAGAACGCTGGTGATGATCAGCCAAGGTTTCAGCTGCAGCCGCATGTGTTGGCACAGATTCAGGCATTGACAGGTAAGAAAATGACATTAAGTAATGATTGGTAGACGCTGTGTATTACAGTGCTGCGCTCTGAACCGTGAACACCCAACAAAGTTTCGTACAAGTTTTTGACAAGTTTTAATCAATCCCTTTACTGCTAACCAATTATATTTTGGCACTTTACTTCAATGTTTTGATATCATTACATCTATGTACAGTGTAAAACTTCTCAAAATAGTTGTCAAGAAGATGTCTGAAAGAAATCAAAAATCTTGTTAGGTGTTCATGGTTTGGCGCGCAGCACTGTAAGCTATTGGAGGGGACAACATTTAATGTATTCGCATACTTCTGTACACAGGCTTTTTGCTGCCAAACGAGCAAACACATTAAATGCGGTCATGCAGCATCACACTGCAATTAACATCCAACATTAGGGATGTTAGTCCCTGGTTGTTTTCCAGAAAGTTCCATTTATCCCTGCAGTATTAGTAAGATGCTATCAAAGAGATTGATTGGGTAGTTATAATATTATAATAAATTTTCTATTTCAGGGATGAATATACGACTTCCTCAGGCACTTCCAAATGAGGGTGAAGTACAAGACACTCCAGCATCAAACCAACAACCGCCACCTAACCTTGGTCCAGATGCTGGTGCCACTCCTTTAGGTCAAGGTGTCCTAGATCAAGGTTCTGCTTGGGGGCATCCTTCACTGGCACCTCTTGGACGACCCCCTGAACAAACCCCTCAACAGCCTCCCCAAAAAGACCAGGTACAGAAAAAACACATTTTACAACCATCATTCCCTGTACAAGGCTTTAACATGAGGTTCCCTCAACATGCACTACCACTTCTTCTATATTAATGAATTAATAAAGCATATTGTATTGTATTTTACGACATACAACACTCAACTCACATGTTGATTTTTACGGAGGGAGTAAACTGGAGATCCCAGAGAAAACCCTTGTGCCAAGGGAGAGAACAACACATCAAATAAACTCAACTCTTATATGATCCAGGACAAGCTACAAGCTACAGCATAACTATCAATTTGCTATAGTTTCCAACTCATACAAAAGATGCTTTAGAGAATGTTCAAAGTTCTACTTATTATTAGATTTACAGCATGTAATAAGCATGGTACTTTTTCAGGCTGTAATTGATGACTTTGACTATGGAGATGAACAAGATGATGCCACAAGACTTGCCGAGCAGAGGAGACGCTTGATGGAAGAAGAAAGAAGACTTAGTCAAGAGTGAGTAGAGATATTAATTTTACTTTACTGCCCAGTGTCATTTATAGCTAACCTGTGTCTGTTAATAGAGGCTTTCAACCATCATATATAGCAGCCATGACAGGAGGCAGTAACAATTATTATTCAGTCTGGTCCCCAGGCGGGGGGGGAGGTACTCCCCTATATTTGCTATACGGGTACGTGCCGCCAAAAAGGGTATGGTTTTCAGCAATTCTACTCTGGAACAGGGTATGTAAAGTCGTGCTCGCTCTGGGACAGGGTTACTATACGAAATCACGCTCTCTCCTCTCGAGAACAGGGTATCTAAGTTTCGCACTACTGGAAAAGGGTATGGTTTCCAACGATCTTTCTCTGGAACAGGGTATGAATTTCAGCGATATTGCTCTGGAACAGGGTCAGGGTTCAAAAGGCTCAGCGGCACATCCCTACCCTAAATGGGCAAGAGTACCCCCCACCCCGGGTCTGGTCTGATCTGATTTACATGAAAAATAACTCTAAAAAGGACTCTGTTGTTGTGCCTCCTAGAATTTTGCTGTTGTCTCAATAAACAATTGCTAATTAGCTTTGATTTTGTTTCAGCCAAATGAAAACAGAAAGAGGTGAGTACTTTTCCTCTCTTTTCTTCTTAGTACTATCTCGTATTGTCTTTGAACATTTTGCTGCGAAAAATCTTTAGCATCTGATAATCTTTGTTGGAGAAGATGACAACAAGAGACGGGCGGACTTAGATAGATTTTTTCTGTCAGTGCCGATAGTCTCTTTTCTGATCCATAAATTGTTCTATGATACCCTTCTCATGCAGTATTATTTTCAGCATAAAGATTGATAACTCTTAATATTAATCTACCATAGATCGACACCATCAGGATAGGTCACCTGGTCATCGACGGCGCTCACAGTCACCATACCGAAGAAATAGATCACCAAAACGGAAGTCGCGCTCACCACGGCATAGGTCTAGATCACCAAGAAGCAGAGACCGAGGGCGTGACAGAGATCGTGACCGTGAGAGGGGGCGTGACAGGGACAGAGATCGCGACAGAGGGAAAGATAGAGAACGAGATCGAGATCAAGAAGAAGTGGAAGAGGGACCCGAAAACAAGGGATTGCCTCCTGTTGAACCTAATGCTTGTAGTGGTAAGAAAAATTGAGCAATGTATTTTATAAAATAACTGTTATAAATCTCGCGTTCTGATTGGTTAGGAGTGCGTGCTTTATGAGAGCACACAGCACGCACGCGCCCTTTCAGTTGCGTCATTCCTATCCAAAAAACGGTTGTTGAAATTTGTATTTTCCCCATAGTTTGTAGTAATACTATCTGGGTTGGTCATCTAGCAAAGACGGTTCAGCAGGAACATTTACAGGAAATATTTGCAGAGTTTGGTGAAGTGACATCAATCGATGTAAGTACGAGTCAACAAGTGTTAATGGACGGTTGCCATGGTAATGGATCTTTACGACTTTATAAATATTTTGTTGTTAAATGTGATTAATCAGTTATCATAGTTAACAGGAAAAGAGTGGTGTTCAGCAGTTATGCACCATTATGAACATGCTCGTGTTTGCTTCACCTTCATGGTTGCATAAAAGCCGATTTAGATGGCATGATTTTCGCCTACAACTATGGTATACAACACGTTCGCGCCATCCTACAACTAGAGTCGTAGCGTGTAAATCAAGCCTACAACTCGCCTACAACAGACACAAGCGTGTTGTATGCAATATTTGTAGGCGAAAGTTGAACGATCTAAATCGGCCTTAAGGAATTTGCTGTTGCCAGCTTTGCTTGGATCCCTACTCTCCAATCAATATATGAATGACATTTTAATTCAGTAATGCAATGGTTTAATGTTCAGATGGTTCCCCCTCGTGGCTGTGCATACGTTCAGATGTCCAAACGAGACGATGCTAACAAGGCTGTCAGCAGGCTATCTAACTTACGCCTTCATGGTAACTTTGTTAAGGTACGTTGTCATGGTTTTCAATTTCTGTACGTATCTTCAGGTGTTAGTTGGACTTGTTAGGACTCTTCCTTTATTTGAGGGTTTTTTCCACATTCTCTAGTATTTCTACCATAATAAAGCTTATCATTACAAATAATTCTATTTGATCGGGGATTTCACCATTCCCGAGGTTCAATCTGTGAGTTAGCCATGCTGTGACTTAGATCAGGTCAAAGGTTGTTTCAGGGTTCAATCTGTGAGTTAGCAGGCCCTGACTTAGATCAGGTCAAAGGTTGTTTCAGGGTTCAATCTGTGAGTTAGCCATGCCGTGACTTAGATCAGCCCAGAGGTTGTTTCAGGGTTCTATCTGTGAGTTATCAGGCTGTGACTTAGATCAGCCCAAAGGTTGCTTCAGGGTTTGATCTGTGAGTTAGCCACATGGTCTTAACAGCTCCACCAACTTTAATTGAAAAAATCAACCTTTTCCTTGCTTTTTCTATCAAGGTGGCTAATGCGTTGCCTCTCACCAATGCAACCTGGGTTTGATTCCCAGGCACAGTGTCGTATGTGAGTAGAGTTCGTGGATTCTCTCCTGTGCATCGAGGGTTGGTTAACGAAAGATAAGAGGTTCTTTAGTTTTCTTCCCTCCACAAAAATCAACTTCTATGTTCTAATTCGACCTTTGGGCTTTCACCTAGTTTTCCCATGTTTTAATTTTTTTTAGATTAAAAAATATATAATCAATGTGTTTTAATTATTTCCACAGTTGGCTTGGGCACCTGCGAAAGGAGTGAAAGATAGAAAGTACAAAGAATACTTTAATGTCAATCTTGGGGTGACCTATATCCCATGGGAAGTGCTTGGTAGTGCTCCTGATCTATTGACTATCGCTGAAGGAGGCTGGATTGACCCAGAGAGTTTGCCAGCAGAGCTACAAAACTCCTTGAAACAAGGTATTGAGATTTCGCATTCTTATTGGTTGGGAGCGGGTGCTTTATGAGAGCACACAGCATGCATGCACCCTTGTATTTTATAAGAGAACCCCCTCCAACCTCCCTTCCACCCTCCCATGGGAAGAACTTAAGAAATATCAGAAGCTTAGCGTTTACATGACTTATGCAGCAGGAGCGGGACTGAAAACAGGGGGTATAGCATAGATATTCTTGGGGGGTGTTTATGATGGCTGAAATCCAAAACACAAGAAAACATGATGACATTTATTGGCAGTGCTGTCAATTTTTTCAACGCTGGGTTGTGGACCGACAGGAAAATAATATTTTCTTTCCTGTGATCAGAGAGACTAATTGTTTTTTGTTCTATTGTTCACAGCAGAAGCAGGGGAAACTAAAGGTGATGAAAAAATGGAAGCAAAAGAGGGGGAACAAGCAAATCAATTACCTGCTGGAGTACTCCCCCCTCAAATGCCTCCCCACCTACCTCCCCCTGGTCATCCAATGTTCCCTCCTCCAATGATGCCTCCTCATATGATGATGAGACCTCCATTTCCGGGGGGACCTCACAATCCTAACATGATGCCTCCAGACAGACCACCATGGGGAATGAACGTACCTGGTGCACCCCCACCTGGATTTGGACCAGGTGTCCCGCCACCGCAAGGCATGAGACCACCTGGAGGGGGTCAGTTTCCTCATCATCAACTTGGTGAGGGCCATCCACCCTTCCAGCCACGCCTTCCGATGGGAATGCCCCCTCAAGGGCAGGAGCCTGGTGGAATGCCCACTTTTAGACATAGGTTCCATCCAGAAGGGCCACATCCTAGAGGCCCAATGGAATTTAATAGACCACCAAGAATGGGAGAAGGGCATCCAAGGGACTTCGATGGACCCCCTCCACATAGGGGATTTAATGGTCCACCTCCAAGAGGACCTAATGGACCACCACCCCGTGGACCAGAAGGAATGATACCAAGAGGTCTAGATGGACCTGCAGGTGGAATGGATGGGCCTCAGAGGGGTAGAGATATGCCTCCACAGGGATTAGAGGGACCACATAGGGCAGCAGAAGGTCCCCATGGCATGGAAGAAGTACCCCCTAGAGGACCGGAAGGCCCACCAAATAGACAAGATGGTCATACACAAGGTGCTGAAGGACCACCAAGACTGGAAGGTCCTCACCAAGGTGCTGAAGGGCCGTCTGGGCCTCCTCAAAGGCATCAAGAAGGACCTCCAAGGGGTCCAGAAGGACCAACAACGAGGTTTGAAAAACCTCACACTGGTCTGGAAGGACCGCCCATGATATCAGACCACATGCCTGGTGGTCCCATGAGGCCACCATTTAGAGGAATGAATGGTCCACCAGGTCCTAATGGACCTCCTTCGAGGGGCCCAGAAGGATTTCCAAGAGAACCTAACTTCCGACAGGAATTCCGACCTGACTTCCGGGGAGGGCCACATGGACCCCCACCTAGACACTGGGGACCCCCCCAAGAGAGACCTCCCCACGAGAGACCTCCCCATGAGAGATCTATAGGGATGCCCCCTATGAGGATGCAACAGCCAGAATGGCTCAGAGGACCTCCTCCACCTGAACGTATCCAAGAAGAGCGAACGTCGACAGATACGAGTTTATCAAACGAACAGCTTTCTGGCCCCAAAGATGAACGACCTGACCAACGTCCAGAACAACCAGATCAACAGCCTGAGCGACCGGATAATCAGTCAGGTGATGGGCAGGATGACAATGATCGAGGGCAACGTTTTCGAAGGGATCGTGACCGAAATGAGCGCCCACCCTGGGAAAGAGAACGTGATCGTAGAAGAGATCGTGATCGTCCAAGAAGTGGAGAAAGAGAGCGTGATCGTCCAAGAAGTAGAGAGAGAGAGCGTGACAGTGATCGCGACAGAAGCCGTGATCGAGAAACAAGTCGGGATAGCGATCGTCATCGCGAAATCAGTAGGGATCGTGAACGAAATAGGAGTCGCGATCGTGAAACCAGCAGAGACCGAGATCGTGACAGACGTGATCGTGATCGTGACAGACGTGATCGTGATCGACGTGATCGTGATCGTGACCGTGGTAGGCGTGATCGAGATCGACAACGAAGTCTTAGTGATCGTGACAGTCGGAAAAGCTCCGACAGTGACAACAAATACGACCGACAAAATAAATCAGAACAATCGAAAGAGATTCCAACTACATCTGAATCAAAAGATAACCTTGTTACAGCAACTGGCCCATCAGAACAGCCCAAAGACCTTGATCAATCTAAAAACGAAACTCCTAACGCCAAAGATCCTCCCATGGAGCCTGTCATTCATAATAATAAAATCTCAGAACCTGAGGAGGGCGAGGTCATCGAAGATGAGAACAATTCGATTATCACATCCGCACATGAAAATAAACAAGTAGAGCTTCAAAACGAGGCTGTTATTGACACTAAAATCAAAATTGAAGAATTGAAAGCGGCCGTGGAAGACCCGCTAAAGACTACTGAAGATCAAAAGTCATCCATTGACATTGCGAAAAATAACACTGAAGAAATGAACACAGCTGAAATGAATATTGAAATCAAACAAGAAACAAATTCTGAACAAATCGTGACAACTTGACGTCACAGGCAGTTACCATAACGACCTGTAATTTTTTTTTTTGATAGAAAAACTGTCCAACTATGATCCCAAGCCAGGACGTTTATCCTATAGCAAGTATTGAGATTGTTTTGGGTATATTGGCAATGTAATTTATTCAATACAATTGAATTTTTTAGAAACATTTCTTATCAATCTCTCTGTCATTCATATCTCAAGAAAATGTCACGAGACTACAAGAAAGCAACTCACAACCACCGTAAAAACCTACTAAAAAGGTTCCTTTCTTGTACGTTGAAGTGTAACCTCTTTGTGCTAGGATACCGCAAGTGTTGCGTTGTTAGTAGTGAACTTTAAATTATCCCTGGTGACAATAGATATTGCTATCTTCATCATGTTGAATCGGATTGAACAGGTTTTTAAACTTATTGCTCAAAGTATTTCCAAAAGTAATCAGGGTGAGAGAGGCTGATGAAGAAGAAGAAGGCGAAGTATTTTGAAGTGCAAAGCCCAGCAGGTTGAGAATGATAATATTTTTATTTGTGCCATATTTAAGAGAAAAATTTGATTATATCAAAAACTACACATAATGGACACGGACTGACTATAACATTGAAAAGGCAAGAAAGAGGCCAAGGTTGTTGCACAACACTGTTGCAATTGGAGTTAGTGTTGCACGTATTACCACCAAGTGCAACAAATGTTCTGGTTAGAGTAAAAAAAGCTCATACTCAGGGCATCGAGCAACATTTGAAATGATGAGTTTAAACAAGCGTGATTTCCTGGAAGTAGATGCGATCAGAATGCTGCGTCTCAAGCTATGGAGCTGTTGAATGTTTTCATCCATCATATTTTAACATATCACGTGATAAGTAATTTTGTTTTGATTGATGTAAATCTAAATCCAAGTCACTAAGCAGTTGTTGAGGTTGCGAGTGCCTCAATATTACCATTTTTGAATACATAACAAAATAATACGCGTATTGGATCTATGATATATTAGCCATTCCGAGGTTGAGGGAAGACTGGATAGAGTTGACATAGTGCAATGTGGGACTGTTTTATTGGACAAAAAACTTAAGACACCATCTTGAACTTATTCCCCTCAAACAGTCCCACAATGCACTGCAATGTCAACTTGACCCAGTTTTTTCCTTGACCTCTGAATGGCTAATAAATTTAATCTGTATGTAGTAGATCCCTCATTGAGGAGATAAGATGTTGTGTTACACAGGATTGTGAAGCAGAAACAAATTTGGTGCACAGAAGAAGTGATTGCTCTATTTCCAACATGCAAAACTAGATAGTTCACAGAAATCTTGGTGTCCACAATTTTGGGTGCACCAATTTTTTTTTTTTACAAATGTGGCTGTGGATTTATGGCAAGTAAATTTTCAGACCACAAAAAAATCGTCTCAAACTTAGAAATAAAAGCTATTTTTAACAGCCCACAAATATTCGGTGTTTATGCCATTTTTCTAGGGTCTAAAGCAAAAACAAGTTATGGTATCATTTGAACGGTGAAGGGATTGCTGTAAAGTGTTTTTCTTAGCAAGTGGTTCCTGCAAATGGCTGTCATTACAGTTGAGATGGCAATGATATATTCTTTTGTTTAAGAATAATACAAGTGAGGCTATTGGGTCGATACGATGCTTGTTGTCTCATTTGCATGCATCCATGACATCTGCTATTGACTTTGATATGAGTTTCATTGATATGGTTTTCCCTTGAATATTAATAATGCTGAAATGGTTTTGTCTGAATGATCAGGCTCTAAAGGTTTTCTCATTCATTCATAGAAAATTGCCTTTCTGTAAAATTAAAATATAGCTATAAATTCATATTAGTGCTATAGAAGCAATATTTTTTAAATTTTGTGTTAAGCTGGATTAAAAACACCCTAAAGAATGATTGTCAAAGGAGTCGAAACATCTAGGGGAGGGGGGGGGATGTAGTTGTATATTTAGTAATTAAATGTTGCAATGTTAAGTCTAGTTTGTAAGCTGGACTTTCCCAATATTTCAATTTTCAGCTCATTTCTCATTGCCACATTTCCTGATCCAAGGTCGTAAAGACATGAAGCAGAGTAACTCACGAAGTGTAGCTGTAGGATCTATTGTAGAATTTTGACCTCACAGGATGAAGTTTTTTAAGGCAAAGTAAATACTGGTAATAATGGGACTGACAAAACGTTTGACAAATAAGAGGGCCACTTTGCTATTCTGGATTCTTTTCAGTGTGTGGTAATGAAATGAGAATGGGATAAGATATTCTAGTTTATGTATCGACTATCCCTCAATTGCCCTATTTTATAATGACATCACATCAAAACAAACTATTGTTTTAACGCTATGGATCATGGTCACGGATGGAATTACAACAATACATCTTAAATCACAATGAAATTTGGTTTATCAGCTGGTGAAGGCTAAATATCTCAAAAGAAGAGAATTAAGCTTAAATTTAGCCTGAATTTCTATCATTTTAGCCGATGTAAACAAACCGTGACGTCATTATGAAATAGGGCAATCACTCTTGTCCAATAATCAGGCTAGCAAATAGCTTACGCTTCGTTTGCTGACTTGCAGTGGAATTGAAAAAACGTGGAAATATTTAAAGAATGTAATAGCCAATGGGAAGCGTTATTGTTATCTTTCTGTTATCGTGTGGTTAGAAAGTCAATTCTGACTGGCCAAAGAAGAATAGAGCATTTCTAAAATATTTCTAGGTGCCTGTGGTTTTTGATTTGCACTGCAATTCTCACAATGTTAAAAAAAAGTGCTTATAAAAGTGCATGTGCCTACTGCTTTTTGGATAGTAATAAACTGTCTTCTCATGCGCAATCATTAAACAAAAAAGCAGTAGGCACATGCACTTTTATAAGCACTTTTTTTTTAACATTGTGAGAATTGCAGTGCAAATCAAAAAACCGCAGGCACTCTAGGGAATGTCGTGGTCTGAAATGGAGCCCAAGGTATATTTAAGAGGTATTATGATTTTACACGTGAGAGAAAAGACTTCACTAATCATGGATATAAAGATGTACGTCAATGTGGTTTATTGTTCTGTTTCAATAAAAACAAAACACAACATTTAATCTCTCACAAATTTTCAAAAGTAGTGTCTAAATTGTACAAAAGATAATAATTATCATAATTGCTCATTAACACTTCTCTCATTGAATGTCAATCTACATAATGTAAGGTATCTATCTATCTCACAGTTAAAGTTTAACTATTCCTAGTGAGCTATAAAATTATCAAATTTCAGCCTCTCATCCCCCGTTTTTCAATAGGAGTGACCCCAAAATCCTTTCCAACTATGGGATTCTGTTAATCAAAAACAACAAATTTGAACCATTTTTAACGATGCCTAAAATGTGCTGTTAAGCCGGACAAGCTGTCTGGGTCAGAAAACAAAAGATTAGATTGATATTCTCATACTGAAAAGTAATAGAGTGCAAATAATTTATCCGTGAAACACTAATTACTAAATAGTACAAAATAGTGCTAATTAAACAATAGAAACCAATGGAATTTGCATGAAATTCTGCTATTTAGTATTACTAAAGTTTCACAGTTGTATTGTTTGCACTCTAGTAGACTAATAATTATTAACAATAAATTAGATCTGCAGCCTGAATGGTCTATGAGTGAATAGAGGCTTTGCACCATCATGTGACGGCAGCCACGCTGAAATTTAGTTTTTCGCTGCCTCCAGAAAAAATATGAAAGGTATTGACAGGTAGGTTTGATTGATGGAAGAGAAAAACAAAATTTCAGCGTGCAGCTCGCAGACACAGAGTTTGCATGTTTTTGAAAATTGCAGTAAAATAGCATAATGATAATGAGGAAGTATTATTTTCCTCTGGCCATATTATTTATAGAGAATAATTTGGACATTAGTTTGTTACACAGTTTACTGAAATTCTAGTCATGATGCATTGCCATAAGAAAGTCAATAGACCAGTTTCTAATTCCAAATTACAGCTGTGTTCCTTAATTGCAGACTCGTTTACTAAGGGTTAGCCTCGTATCAGTATCTAAATATTCATAAATACCAACGGTAAAGTAAAGAATGCACAACTTCAACAATACAAACACTTTGAAACTCGACAGACCTTGACTGAAATGTGAATATTCTGCACAAACTCGAGGCTAACCCTATGTCTATGATCAAGAAACACAGCAGTAATTTGGAATTCGAAACGGGTCTATTCCTTAAAGATTTGAAATATTGATTGGTAAATACAAATTATGAGAAATGTAACTCCTTTTTTGCTTTTGCAAATAGAACTTCCCCAAAATGCTTGAATGAGTGCAAAACAATATTATTCCAAGTCAGACCTTCACTACCATCAATTGATTTGTAGCCACTCTAGCAAATCAAAGGTTTATAAGCTTATATATTTCTGAATTTTAGTATTTGTAGGTATACTGAGTGCCAGGATATTCATACGTTGATTGTGGGGGATAGTTCATCTTTTGTGTTTGGTACCCTTGGTATGACCCCTGTTGCTGTGGTTGTTGTTGCTGTGGTTGTTGTTGCTGTGGTTGTTGTTGCTGCGGTTGTTGTTGCTGTGGTTGTTGTTGCTGCGGCATCTGCTGCTGCTGTTGCTGCTTGCTGCTGCTGTTGTAGCTGAGGAGAATATGCCCTAGTATAGCCATCAGTAGGTGGTGGTCCCCCAGGAACGTACCCTTGGCTAGTTTGGAGCTGATTAGAAGGGTAGTTCTGATATCCTATGCTTGTTGGTTGATTTTGAGAGTATGTGCCTGTTGCCATGGAGGAATAGTTCTGCTGGGCGTAGCCTTGGGGTTGAGCAATTACTGAGCTTGATGAAGCATAGGATTGCTGGTCCTGCTGAGAGTAGGATGCCGAGGGTTTTCGTGGGTAGGTGCCTGACATTTGTTGTTGAGATATGGCTGGGCCGTTGAGGGTTGTGGCTGAGATGTTGCCGGCTTTGGTTGGGATGGATATCCTTGATCATCAGGTTTAGCTCCTAAAAAAATATAATTTGGAATAAAATTAATACAAATTCTAGTTTACTTAATAGAGGGGAACTAAGGACTAAATCTAATTAAGTACCCATTTAATATCATATAGGTATAGTGTTCTAGTTAATTGCTCCAAGACTTGCTTACTAGTAAGTCCATTACCTCTACACTCCTATGGGACAATTGGGTGCCGAATGGTCAAAGGAGATTTTGTTAGAGCACAAAATGGCTAGCTTTGAATTCGTGGTAGAAAATTTGGATTATTCGTTAGTATGAGCTAGAGCTGTTTAGTGGTGGATTTTAACGAGTCTGAGCTTTTGAGAATAATTACGAGACTCTGAGAAAATGCATGATTCCAAGAGTGAGATTTGAGACAATAACAAAAAAATTGAGACTTAACCTGTTATTTCTTGCCTCCAAATGGCACCCCTAATGGTAAAAAATTTCCAAGAGTTTCTCCTAATGAATGCTGTACGTTAGTAGACTCACCTAAATCTGATGTACTGCTGATAGACTGCTGGTCATTGTTTGGTTGTAAGGGGTCAAAAAGGGCTGTGTTTACACTAGGGTAGGTTGGTACTGATGTAGAAGACGGCTGACTTTCATTAGATTTCTGCTGCTTCTGTCTCTGGATGTCATCTGATAAAAACACAAATAACGAAATCAGACAAGGTGTTGGCAGTATTGCACTCTCCTCTCCCCTCTCTTCTCAAGGGTTTCTGGGTTGAATCTTTTAAAAATAAATCCAATTGGATATATCTGAGTTAGCTATGCCCTGATTCAGGTTTCAATCTGTGAGTTAGCCATGCCCTGACTTAGATAGCCATTAAGGTTAGATACTGCTAGATCTTATGTCTGTAACGATGCCCTTGAGCTTTAATAAGTTGAAGTCATATGATACCTGATCTCATTTTCTCTGGTGCTTTTTCTTCTTCTGCTTTCCCACCAGAAGAGCCAGGACTTCCAATCTCTAGTCTGTCTAACAAATAAAGCACTCTGTCCCTCAAATGACTCAGTTCTCTTCTAAACTCCTCAATCATCGTATTCTCTGGGGGTCTTGGGACTCCATTCACTGAAATAGATAATATGAGAGAAAATAACTGGTGAGCTGATCAAGCTGAGACAGATTTATCTAAGATAATAAAACATGAAGAAAAAAGGGCTAAGAGTGACTTGTGCTTAAACCCCACTTTTAGCCAATTTTGACAAAATCTTGGCCCTCAACTTAAGTCCTCAACATAAGGTAATCTATGATATTTTTCCACTATATGGCTGTCGCTTAAGAAAGATCCATTGGAATATTTGGTAATACAGCTTGCAGGAACTACCAAAAGCATGAAAGACTATAGAATCACAAGCCATACTCAAGTTATTGCAGCAGCATAGAGAACGATACATACCAAATAAGGTAATTCTAATTATGCGACTCATCGATTTGGCAACTGCGAGGTCTGAACTGTCAAACATTGTCACCAAGTCACCATCTGTAATAAAATAAAATAAAGTAATAATAATTAATAATATAAACTGTTCCCATAAACATTTACAAAAGGAATGGAATGAATAATAAATATAACGTTCTTCAAAATCTGGAAATATAACTCATTTTATTTCAATTTTATGAACAAAGCACAACTTTAAAATATAAGTTTATATAATTAATGAATTTCATGAATGGCTTCAAAACCAAAAAAAAGATAAGTTTATCATATCAGATGTTTTTATATGAGACATTTGTACGAGTAAGCTTACAAATTAACGTTACATTTAACAAATACATAAACAAAATCTCCATTCCTGACAACATTAATTACATAAACGTCCCCTCTCGGTATGAATACCTTCATCTTTGTACTTAATCGTGACATCGTCAGAACTATTAAGCCTTCCTCTAAAGACTCTCTGCATCATCAGGAGTAGTTCGTCGTAAGTAAGCTCTTCATTGTGGATTGGAATCCTACGAATATCGTCTCCTAACTGAGCTTTTATGATGAGTTTCCCGCTCAAATCCATAGGCTGGGAAGGGAAGAAGCTACTGGAGGTCGTGGTACCTAAACTGAAGTTTTCAGCAGTGTAGTTCATTTTTAAATTAGGCTTTTTTGAGCCAGTATTTCCAGCAAAGGAAAACTGTAAGATTACGATTTACGAAATTTGTTGAAGAATGATATCATTGGTACTCAGGCTTGCTCGTGCACTCATGACGGAAGAGACTGGTAATAAGGATTATTTTCCATTTCCCATTTTCTTTGCCTTTTTGTTCTTTTTGTTTGTTTTAATTAAGTTTTAGTGTTTTGATAAAATATTTTGTCGAATGTAAAATCGTACCTTTTCTTTTGTCTTATGTTTTTATTCATTTGTTTTCTCCAATCACTAGTTATCTTTTTATAGAATTTATATCTTTTTATTTTATTTGTATTTTCTTATTTTTTCGAATTTCTTTCTTGCATTCCTTTCAACATTTTTTTTGTTTCCCCTTTCTTTGTAATTGCATTTTCATTAAAAAAATTTTTTTCACTTTTGCTTTTCATATTTATTTTGCTCGTTTTTCTTTTCATTTCTTTGGTATTCTAGTTCCCATTTTGATAATATACATAGGAAGATAAAGCAAGAGGTCATGTAACTTATTCCATTTTTTTTTTTTTTTTTTCTGAAAGAGCATCTATATCTAAAAACATCAACAATAATCCAGTTTTGAGTTTTCTTTTGCTGACAGCCCTAGCCTCAGTTATGCGTTAATATATTCAGCTATTCAACCAAGACCCGTGGAATCTTAATCAATTCCTATTGTTCCATAGTACCTAAAGTACTACAGTAAAGGAAAGAACACATTCGTACACAATCAAGACTAATACTGAGCAGAGCGAACTCCAAGTGGGAGTATATGGTTTTTTCCCTGTTAAAAATTTTTCTTTGTCGTTCATTAAGGTAAACCACTTATTAGAAACATCTCATAACTTATATATAAATTATTGTACCAAGTATATATCATAACATATCAAATTCCAGACAATTTTTAAAAGGTTTGCCTTGGTATTCAGTTTTCCACCAAATTTCTATTGGTTTAATGCTTAAGTGTAAAACTACGAAAGAACAACTTCTAAGATAAAAATGCCTATATAAAGACAAATATATTTTTTTCCGCATCCTCAACATAATCTAGAACATACCAAAGGAAGGATTTGTGGTTTTTTTGGATCTCACCCCTCCCCTCCTTTTCCCTCCTTCCCTATACAGTCATCTTTAAAAAAAATACTAATGAAACATAGGTTAGGGTCTATATCTATCTGTTGGCTATAAATAAGTTGGCTCATCAGGAATAATAGCTCATTTAGTTATCCCTATGACACCACAAGCCAGACGTCCTCCTGCATTCCCTGTAGTTAGACTTAGTTCATGGCCACCTTTGCCGAGATCATCTACTCCCTCATGCACCTGCAAGAAGATGAAAAAATATTTTCACTGACAGCCAAAAATAACTTATTTGCAGATAGGAACTGAGTTTTGAAGGCATTAAATTAACAGCCAATTGCCTAACAAACCTGCAGCCCTCATCCATGATGAAATTTGAATTTAGGAGTTAATTTTTGCAAAGGGAGGAAAACCAGAACCCCAAGAAAGACCCATGAAGCACAAGAGAGAACCAACAAGCAACTCTGCTCACATACAACATCGAGCCTGGCAGGACTTAAACCCAGGTCGCATTGGTGAGAGATGAGCACTCCCACTGCTACTTTGTCCATGTTTCGCAAGGCATGGTTTTGAGGGGAGGGGTGGGTTCTGAGAATGTTACCACACTTTCTGAGGGAAAATACAGGACTGCAGTGTTGATTAGAAATAAAAAATTCTTCTCTGAAAAAGTTCTCTAAACAGAAACCTGATCATAACTTACCACTAATGATCTCCCGATAACAGAATATTGCCCTGTAAGGCTGACCAGCGGGTCTGTAATGTTAACTACAGCTTTGCCATCACTGTCTGCTTCTATGTTACCTAGATCACCAAGATGTCTGGAATCAAGAAAAATTTAAATAACAAATTATAATAAAAAATTTTTGTTAATAACATCTCCATAGTTTGTGGGTTTAGCAATCTGGGTTTATGAGGTATTGGGCCATGTAATATACAATACAATACAATTTTATTTGGCACCTTATACTAATAGTACATGAGTGTTTGATTCCAAATATATTATAGGTATATATATATATACTATGTATTAGATTATTTTCTTAATTCATTTTCACGTATCAGCATACATTGATGAATGTATGCTGATATGGCTCTTTGTAGAGACGCTGATTTTGAATTGATTAAGAACATAAAACGACTGTCAGCGCTCATATTGTTGAAATTAATGCTGGTGTTTTTTTCTATGAACTCTCTTAAGTCGTTTCTATGAGAATTATATAGTGGACACCAAACTAGAAAGTGTTTTTCGTTTTCTACTCCCGACTTACACACTGGGCAAATCCTTTCATCGTAAATGAGATAAGGCCTCTTATACCTCCCCGTTTCTACTTCAAGCTTATGGTTACTAATTCTTAATTTTGTAAGCGCCACTCTGTGCTTAATATTGGTGACTTGACTTAAATATTCTTCAAAGTTATAATCCGTTTTGAACTGACGAAAGACTCTGAGTTTATTTTTATGTCTGTTGTCTTTCCTTTCATCATTGTGGAGATTACTCCATAAAATTTGCCTCTCAATGTCATATATTCTTTGGGTTATTATTTTTCCATATTCATACCATCTTGGAGAAAGTTCATTTTGTTTCATCCAAATTATCCCCAATCCGAGTTGTTCTAAAGTAGTTTTAATTTTTATGCTCCAAAAGGCTTTTTTAGTTTCATTTTTAATATCTTGGTAGACTTCGGCTGAAAGTTTTTTTGGGTGTAGTTCCGACTTTATAATTTTATGCCAGAATTTAAAGCTTCTACTGCATGCTTTGCATTTTAGCGGAAACCTTCCTAACTCAGCTCTGCATGCAAGGTTACTAGCATTCTTTGTCACCTTGAGGAGCATTTTGCAAAATTTCAAATGAACAAGTTCCATGGGCTCTTGGTCTTTGGTGCTTAATGTTTCGATACCCCATATCTCACTTGCGTATAGAAGTATTGGTGTAACAAGCGAGTCAAACAGTTTTATAGTTAATTTGATATTGGATGTGAAAAATTCACCCATTTGTTTTTTCATCTGAAATAGTGCCTTTAATGCAGCTTTTTTTAATTCTTGTTTTGCAAACGTAAAGTTTCCAAAGGTTGTAAAATTTAATCCTAAATATTTATATGATTTAACGTTTTCTAGTTTAGATTTGTTCAAATAGAATTGGAAGTTATTCATTGTCTTCCCTGTATTATTGAAAACCATCACTTTTGTCTTTGTTATATTAACTGTTAAGCCTGATTGTTCACAAAATGCCTCTAGCTTGTCGAGATATTTCTGAAGCCCTTTAGCAGATTTAGAGAACAGAACCAGGTCATCTGCATATAAAATTCGTGTAATAAAAGTTTTTGTGTGGAGCCATGGGGGGGGGGGGGGGGGGGTATTTGACAATTTGTAGTTTTCTTGGATGGTAATCAAAAGCTACTTCCAAATGACAACAGGGGAGAATCCTAAACTTTAGCTATTACAGTCTTGATATTTTAAAAATAATTCCATTTTATTTGCAACCTTTCTTTTAGCTCTTCTGGTGCACCATGAGTCTTTCCAAAAGGGTTGTAATGAGCTCCAGCACTTGTACACCCTAGAAATGAGAAAGCACAGTCCAGTGTAAAGGTAATTCGATGTTAAGAATATAAATAATTAGAATTAAAATTAAAATAATGAAAGTTTTTATCATTATTTATATAAGTGTCTAGCCGTTGTGGCGCTTTAACACTATACTGGGGCACTTTTAAGCTCACACACTTGTCTACCACTACATTTGATGTTTTATGCACACAATGCTCAACTCACTTGTTGATTTTCAATTCAAATGGTAACTTGGATCAAAGGGTAAAGGGGTCGGTACCCTCTTTAGGAATGCCTCGATCAGCTCCTCAAAACCACTAATATAAATAATATTAAAATAATATTTTGAGAAGAAAACTTAAGAATGTTTGAGAAATTTTATTTAATTTGTTGTTAAAATATGCAAAGGCTCAGTGTGACTATATGCAGGGACCAATGCAGCATAGTTTTGAGTGGGGGGGGGGGGGGGGTGGGCTTATCTGGGGGGTCCTAGATTAGAATGCCCACATCTCCTGAAATAAGATTTCCAGACTTGCCACAGTTTTGAGGGGCAGTTGCAACATAACTATTGCATTAAAGTGCAAGTCAAACCTTTAGGCAACTCATAATGGAGAGACCAGAAAATCATTTTGGGCTAAAAGCGAGGGGGCTTTACCCCTGCCTTTGCAGTCCCTGTTTTTCTCAAAAGCTTGTACAACTATGGAGTTATGACTAGACATAGCTACTAACCATTTGTGCTGTCTCCAAATTCAAGGATGTGGAATCCATGTTGACCTTCAGTTAGTCCATTTATCTCACCAGTTATTCTACAAGGCCCATCTGGTATCTGTAAAATAATTGAAGTAAAGATACCACAGTTTTCATTACTAGTGTGAGCTGATCAAGTAAGCAGTTGTGACAGGAAAATTGGGCATTAGATTACTGTCAATCAATGAACTGTTTAGTACCGTCTTTACACTCTGATTGACTGTAGTGTACTGCCTGTCCCTGTTTCAATGGGAGGGTAGCAATCAAAACAGTGGTAAAACTCTTTATTATTTGAATTCTACCATTATGATATATAGTAAGAGCTAGATCTTGCAGATCTTAGAGGTGATAATGTGGTTGTCTGGGAAGTCAGGGTATCCTCTTCATACTATAGTATACATTATTACATTTGGCATCTGAGCCCTCCAGAGGCATAGCCAGGGGGGCCAATAGGGCTGGGTCTCCCTATCCTAATGCTGTAGAAAGCTGTTCATCTATGTAGTCATATGACAAGTTCAACTTACCAATGCTCTGAAAATGGGTTTTGTCCCACCACCCCCCAAGGGAAGATCCTGGCAAAGCCCCTGACCCCCACCCTCTCCCCTCACCCCTCACCCCTCTCCACCTTGGTACCGTACACAACTATACCTGACCGCCGTACCGTACCTCTAGGCCTTTACAACCAAACACTTTTATACTTTTGTTGGAGTTCTACATTAATTATATTTTTTAAGTTTTTAATCTTAATACTGAAGCTTAAGATTGAAGTTGTTACTTCTTAAAGCCTTATCCAAGCGCGTTATCGGCTTGTAAAGATGTGTTACTAGTAATAACCGAATCAAGTTAATCTTTCAAATACCTTTTTAAACGCGATAAATTTAATCTGTCTTTATCATGCAGCTTTGTCAAAACAACAGTTTAATATATATACGTTTTCAAGTAGTTTTCTTATCTATTGGAAGATAAATAGAGCGATTTACTAGTTTATACCCAAATAAACGCTAAGAGTGACACCAGTTTTAGAAAAGTTTAGGATTTACAGCCAAAATGGTGTCAAGTTGAGCGGCCTTGGAGTTAATCATGGCGGTAATTTTTTTGAAAGTGAAGTTTATTAAAGAGATAAATATATATTTTTTGATCAACATACCTCTTGAATAAAATGAATAGTTCCTTGGACACTTCCAACGAGGCAGCAAACTGCTCTGATCATGTTATTTGAGCATCTAAAGGCGAACTTTTAATACACAACTGAGCATGCAACCATACAAAACTTTGGTTGACAACAGACGCTGGCACCACAGGAAGCCCAACATAAACAACTCCACAGCATTCTTACGTCACAACACAAGCCATTTGCGACAAAATGAAGTCACGTGCTAATATATCATTTTGACAGTCATGTGCTTATTTCCTGCAAATGGGCTATTGTACAGACTCGTACCCAGTCGCTTCTCTTGTCTTATTGATCTCATGCTGTGGTTTATGGGAAGGATTTAGTGAGTTCCCGGCGCAAAAAAAAGCGTGAAACAAATGACTGACTGGGTACAAGTCTGGCTATTGCATACATGAGATGAAAGGGCGACTAAAGGAGTGAAAATGGATTGCTTGAAACCTCTATATTTTATGAAAGTCAGGATATTGCTAATTTACAGATCGCAAATTTGAGTGCTAAGTTTTGCGGAAAGGAGATAGACAGAAAGACAGACAGACAGACAGACAGACGCAGATAATCACTGACAAATGGATGGAAAATTCAACAATAAAAGACACACACTACTCATGTATGGTTCAGATTTTCTTTTATTACTTTAAAACAGAAACCAGTACACCTGAACAAGACATGCTGCCATGGTGACAATGTCGAACACTGTCAGATTCAAATGCATGTAGATTAAACTATAACACAATTTACAAATCTGATGTAGATTACTTTCTGTTACTATTTTATTGGGAATAGATCCGGGTAGCTGAATCAGACAGGGCAGATGCCGATGACACCACATGCAAGACGACCACCTGCATGGCCTGTTGTAAGACTGTCATCATGGCCACCTTTGCCAAGATCATCCTCACCCACATGTACCTTCAAACAGAAAAAGATTTTTAATGGTGCATCTATTCTTTAACATACTTTAGGGACCATTCATTATTTCTTGGAAGGGGGAGGGGTGAGTGAGAAAATGGGAGGCCTTGAAATGTTAGTGACTGTGAAAAAGTGGGTCTTGAAATAATTGAAGTGTTATATGTAGGAAACAAAACATCAACAAAATTACATGCTCTTACCACAACAGATCGTCCCACAACAGAGTGCTCCCCAAGGAGAGTGACTTGTTTGTCCATCATGTCAACTTTGGCAACTCCATCTTTTCCAGCAACTATGTTACCCAGATCACCAACATGTCTTTCGGCATCCTCAGGTCCTCCATGATTCTTGTTGAAGGGATTGAAGTGAGATCCAGCACTGGTGCAGCCTTTAGATAGAGGTAATCAAGCAAGAGGGGAATTAGTGTGGAGTAAGCGAGTCAGGAAAGCATAAAATGGTCCTCTCCAAACTCTGTAGTCAATTCGGGCACAATTCCCAGTTGCCTCATGTGAGCTCAGAGTTGGTTGTTTCTTTTTTTGACTACTCTGAAGGTTTTTCCGGTTTTTCTCCCCTCTCTCAAACCAACCCTGACTAATTCAAACTGCTTAAGAGTTATGCTCCAGGGTTATATGAACTGTTTAGCAGCTGAAAGAGGTTCCTCCATTAAGCTCGACCCCATTTATTTGCGCCACTTAAATAACGCCATTCTCTTTTTGTTTAAAACACAGTGAAGGTTTATCAAAAACTAATGAACTTATCTGAGATTGCTTAAGAACCACAGGTACATCGCCAGGGATGGTGTCAGGGTGGCATGAACAGCCCCCCTCCCTCTTTAATTTCAACAGTACTTCAACCATCAAATGGCAAATAGGAACCCCCCCTGACAAGAACCCTGGTGACAAGCCTTGCCATAAGCCAGCCAGCTGTATGATCAAACCAAACTTTATGACTAAGGTGTATACGCCTATTTAAAAAACATTGTCGGTCAGAGATATGATATCTGAAATCTGAGACTGAGTAGCTGGTAGACTGTGATTTGTAATATTTTCACAACCAACAAAGACAGTTTCCTATAAGATTGGAATATGAAGCATGAACCTCGAGTTAGAAATGTGATTTTTCCTATTTTAGCTAGAAAGCATAAAAGCACAAATATTTCATTTAGTCTCAGATTGCCTATTTCAGATCTCGGACTGATGCTTTTTGAAATAGGTGTATACCAAGAATAACCTACCATTGGTATTGTCTCCATACTGGTGGATATGGAAGCCATGCTTTCCTTCAGTGAGACCTGTGACTTCTCCTGAGACATGGCAAGGTTTGCCATCTCCCTAATAAAATGTAGTTTTTAGTATTAAATCTAAAGTGAATTGGCAAGGAAGAGTCCCCATTGGTCTTTGCTGCATTCTAGTTTGGCTTGGGTGCAAAATACACCATAAGGCACACATGCACAAGAGTAGTTAGTACCAAAGCTAGACAACAATGCACCACATTTGGAAGGTAAGTGACTATTGGACAAAAGAACTTCCCAGAAGTTTATATCCAAGCTATAACACAATGCACCATGTTTGGAAGGTGTGATGGAGGTGTGACTGTCAGTCAAAACCTTTCAGGAGTTTATACCCGAGCTGGACAACAATAGATCATGTTTGGAAGGTGTGTGAGGGGGCGTGACAGTCAACTTTTTAAACATGAGAAAACCAGGTCAAACCATCACTTCTGTTTTAAAACATGAAATTGAATATCAAAGAAAAACCTGGGGGGAGAGGGTTAAGTTTTTATACCAATCTTCTAGGTGTGTGATACAGGTGAGTATGTACTTCGACACTTATAAATAATATCAGTAGAAATTGAATGGTATCGACGATTACGTAATTCTTTGGCCTATTTGCACTTCAAATTATCCTCTTTCCATCATTTAGAAACTTCTCCGTCGATAGAACAAAAATCTTTCAACAACTCACACCTACCGACAATTATAAAAATGTACAATATTGAGTACGTATTGAGCTTAATTATCACGCGACGTCGAACATGTGCAAACGTTCTATTTTAATATTCAGTCTTCATCTACGAAATCTCAGCAACGATATGCTCAGTTTAATAATTTTGAAGTTTGATTGAAGTATAAACCAACTTTAGAACGAAAGAACACGATAAATCCAGTATAAAATGTCTCTGAATTAAGTCTAAACGTCACGTTGGAACGCCTTTTGTTTTGCCAAATTCTCTTACATAAATTTGCTAATTTTCGTCATTTTTTCAAGCAGATTTTACCTCCTGAGTGAAGTGGATGGTTCCTTTAACCTCTCCTATCAAGCAGCATACGGCTTTGACAACCATTTTCAGCAAAAATGTCTGGAAGGTAATATTCTAGATCACTGCACTGAAAGCAAGTTTGAAACTCCAAGGGCCAACTGAGGGGAAAGTACGTCATGGGTTGTGTTATAAGCTGTGTGTCGCAATTACCATATACACCAATTTCACTAACAGTCATCCATCAATTCCAGTTGCTGTATCTAAATTTTTACTGTATTTCCTTTATTCCAATACTTCCATCTAAAAATATCTTTTTCGTGATCTCGTTACTGTTCTAAGCACATTCATCTTTGAAAAACATGGATGAAAGAAGCCTTGCTTATTATGAAATACATTGCTTGCTGTCGCGTAGTGTCTTCTACTATAGTCGTCAACTCTGTAACGTTAGCCGTTAGCTCCAACGCGTTAAACAAGGTGATTAAGAAAAATAGTTTAAGTGCGTTACTAAGATTCCGTAGCTCACTGAATTAATAGCTATCAGTATATTTACATCAAACTACGACCATGAAAACTTGGATTTTTATTACCTCTATAAAATACCGTAACAAATTAGACAGACAGACAGTTATTTAGACAGACAGACTATAACAGCCAGAGGCACGCAGGCGTTGGGCAAGCAGGACGGCAGGCGGGGAGAGAAAGGCAAGAGTGAGGCAGGCTGATAAACAGACAGACATACATATAATCAATATACTTTTCTTTACTATATTGGGTGTGTGCTTCTTTTATAGTGTATGTAGGATAGTCCCATCTTCTCTCCTGAGTGCAGCACTTGTTTCTCTGCTCTGCTAATGATACTTCTCACAGACTCCTGTTGGGCTGAACTCTGCGTGTCTTTCTCCTTCTTAGAGAATTTCTCTGCTAGTTTCAGGTACTCCTTAGCGAGGCTCAGTTTCTTTCTAGCATTATTCAGCCTCCATTTCAGTTTTTCAGCGGGCGACGAGAATTTGGGCTCACTTTTGTTCGGACCTGTAGCTTCCGGTTGCACTTTGGTCTCTGGCTTCTCTTCATCAAGGTTATGCACAGTTTGAAGTAAGCTTTTTAAATTTTGCTCGGTTTTGCTACCTATTAAAAACATAAGAAGTTATATTCTTGGGGTGCAACCACATGACTCAAAATCCCTCGAGATATAAATAATGAGGAAACAGCCGCCATGTTGGTTGATCTATGAGGCTTTGTTATCGTCAACCAACATGGCGACTATGACGTAAGATGTAAACCATGACGTTACATGTACCCCCAAAGCAGGGCTTTGATTTTAAGACCCGCCCAGATAGGCAGATCTTAGTCTCCTTTGCATCTGGTCTTAGTGTAGTGACGTGACACTCTACGGATGCATCTTACAGTAGTCTGAGTCAGCAGGTTTGTGATTGATGGAAACGTTTAAAGCTTGTGGAGCGCACACAATCTCTTTCCCAAAGCCGTGAAATTAAAAACTAAGAACTCTGGGAACGAAGTTGGAGCGCGCAGAAACATCGAAAACACATAAACTAAGTGCAGTTTTTTGAAACCCATGTGACCGCTGTCTGGGTCACCGCTCACGCGGGCTCACATGGTTCGTCACATACCGGAGGTCACCACTTCCAAAAGATTTTTTTTTAAATGCGTTAAAATCAATTCCAATCTATTTCTCAATTGTCTTTTACTTAATTAGATCATCCATTATGTAATTTCATTCCATGTTTTGACAAAAAGACGTTTTAAAGACAAACGATAATTTATTCGCCATCCATGATCCCAACTCGAACTAGAACTACGAACTACAAAATGAGGAGTTTATCGATATAATTTAGCAATAAATGTAATTTTTTTTGATATGTTAAATTTCTAAATCTGAAGTCATTTTGACTGAGTACTGTGGCAAAAATGAACTAAATTTTCATAAGAATTTTTACTGGACAGCCTGATAACGTACCACCCGTCTTACCGAAGACTGGTTTCCAGTGACAAAAGTCATTTTAGCCAAAAAAAAAAAAATTTTAGCAAAATTAAACAGTAAAATTTACCTTTTGGTAAAGCAGTCGCCAAGGAGAAGATAAACAACATTAGCACAATCATTTTAATGAACTACGTTTTCCTTCATATGACTTCTGTTATTTTTGTGAGTTGTCAGAACCAGTTTCTCTATCTTGACAGGACACTTGTCCTAGCATGGTCTGTCCGTACAAATGGCACATCTATCAAAACAACAAAGTGACTATCATCGTGTTGAAAACCTTTAAAGACGTTTGGTATTTTTGATGATTTCCTGTGAAAATTTAATTCTAATTGGAAGTGACAGCTAGAGCAGGTGGCACTGCTGGATCTACTGAAAACCAAACCATGTCAGTTCAAGGTATTCAATGTGATCGAGTTTTCAACGTCAATTCAACGACGTCGAAAATGACGCTTTAAAACTATGAAAAAGCTTGAAATTTGTCCTTGATATATCTTTGAAGAGAAACTAATTGAAAGTGTTTTTTTAATAGTGAGGATTAATATTCAGACCCTAAAATTGAAGCAAGAGAACCATCCACCATATGCCGCAAGAGCCAGAAGGGATAAAAAAAAAATCAATAGATTCCTATGAAACCTCAATGTAGTCATTACAGAGGCTTAAAGGACAAATTAACGATAAAATTATAAACTTTAATTTATTCCTATCATTTATTTATTCTGGTCTCTTCTGCATAGAATCCATTGAAGTGTAAAAATGTATAGTGTCCACGTGGTCGAAATTTTCCTCTCTAGGTATATGCCTTATGGGTTTCAACCCGAATGATACTGCAAAACACAGAACATCAATTAAAACCCAATAAATTTATTACTGATCTTTTGAATAATCAGGAGAATCCCGTATTAATTTTGTTTGAACTAGTAGCCCCTCTGCTGAAGTTGAAGTTCAGCATATCAGTTAGTAATGATTTTTTCCGAGCCCATACGGTTCGAAAAGTTCATAGAGAGAAAAGAGGGAAAATATAATGAAATGCCCCAATAAAAGCAAACAAGTCCACGGAGACAAATGACCAAATGACGAAAAATGTCAGTTAAAAAAAGGAGAAGACTAGAGCTTTCTGAAGGAAGGATGAGACTAAAAAATATATATAATCTTATAACTCAGTCTTTTTATATTGCAAACAAAATGGGAATGAACTTTGAAACTGATAAAATTCAAGAAAGTTAGTCTAAAAATAGACTAAAAAGGTGCAAGCTTTTTCAGCATGATTACGGGACGCACATAAAAACCGCATTCCTAATCCGAAGCCAAATACTCGAGTAGTTCTGTTTCGTTGAGACGCCTTGACCGGCTTTTTAACTAACGAAAAGAGAAGAATCCTGCTAATAGCAATAGTATTGCTTCTTCAACAGGAATATGGGCAAACACTAAAATATCCGATCATGGAAGTAAAGAAAAAAATGCGGAAAAAATATAAAGATACTGATGATTTGCTTTGAAAATTAATTTATATTTATTCTTTAAGATTTTTACTAAAGATTAAACATATTTCATACATAAAAGATATAATGTATGAAGTATTTTAAGATGTAAATGAGATGAGATTTTTTTTCTTCGCAGGTGACAGAACTGGAAATGAACTTCGCGCCCGCCATCTTGTGACGTCAAGGCCGCCAATTTGGTCATGCGCGGTAAGCGCGCTCGTCGTTCCCGATGGAAAATTGGTGGTGACTCTCTTCACATCACTGAATCGTGCTTATATACCTTACTTTTCTCGCCATTTTCTCTCATATATTCACTCTATGACTCCAAAAACACAATGAAGAGGAGAACTATTGATCCTTCGAAGCTTAGGAGACCACCGCTTAAGCGTTCTCGGATAACTGAATCTATCTATGGAAGGTCAGACAAGAGTACTGTGTTTTCGATCTCGTTTGTCTGGCTGGCAGTGTTGATTTATAAGAATTATTATCAACGACGTTGTGCTTTTATATCCCACCATGTAAAGTAATAATTGATGTTCTGTGTTTTGCAGTGTATTTTTATATATAAGGTTCTTCCTGGTTTGGATTCTGGTGCTGACTGCGGACTTTCTTCTGGAGTTTCGGTTCGAATATTTGTGGCCATTCTGGTTGCTTTTGCGAAGTGCTTATGATTCATTCAAATATCAAGGCCTAGTAAGTAGACCTCGATAATACTTCCCTGTCTAGCCAAAAACACTACGCCATTCCACTCATTTGATAGTTTAATACGGTATCCTATATTTGTGGTTTTAAGCGACTGCCTTGCCAAGCTAACCATGTTCTTTCACGATTTTTTTCGACAGGCTTTTTCCTTACTCTTCCTTACACTAGCGTTCTGTTCTGATATGATTTGTTTAGTACTTCTACCCGTTCACTGGCTATTTTTTGCCGCTAGTACTTATGTCTGGGTCCAGTTTGTATGGCATACAGGTAAAAGGCACCTAGATGTTTATAAAATTGCAAAGAAAAACTTTTACTTCCCCCAAGCATAGGCTCAATTATTTCCATTTACAGAGTCTGTTTACGCTTCCTTCTACAAACATGGCTGACCATTTAGACAACTGCTCAACCTCTATATGACCTTTTACTTTAATCATCCCACCAGTTCCCGCTGCTAGTCCCCCTTCTAAACTTAGTATCTTCTTTTTTTATTGGGCAGATCGAGGGCTTTGTCTTCCAACAGTCAGTTTATGGCTAATTTTCGTTTATGTGGAAGCTTCAGTCAGACTTCGAGAACTGAAAAGTCTGCCGTTTCATTTAGATCTTTGTCGGCCTTTTGCAGCTCACTGGTAAGTTCAATAAACATCCATTAAAAATAAAATACTAAGTAATAATTCTTTATATCGTTTTAGATTATTGCTAACGAGGTTTGGAGTGTTTTGGTTTCCACCAATCTCGTGGTTTTTTTTTTAACTGGAAAATGTACAATCTATGATTCGAATTTGCATAAATTCGATTCCATCTCGATTATTATATTGATCACTATGTTTTTCCCAATCAATCAGTCCTCCTCTTAACCGGATAGCAATTTTAAATTTTTAAAATTAGAATTACTTTTTAAAATGGAGTTTCCATCATATATTACAAGAGTTAAAAATATCTTTGAGATTTTTGGAAGATTTTATGGGTTGATGTTTTGGAAAATCTCCATTTTTTTGAACAATGGGTTTTTTTCCTTCCTCTTGTTATGCTTCCGTACTCACTGTGAATGAAAAACGAACTACTCTTTTTTCTTTTAACCATATGTTTTCCATTTTACTATTCAGTTAACCTCAACAATTAATAACCAAATGGTCATTTAACTTTATAATTTAAATCATACTAATTTTTTAGAAAAATTTCAGTGAAAATCTAACAATTTCTTATGTCAAACAAAATTGAATATGCACACATTATTCTTATGATAAATGCTTTCAAAAAATTTGCATATTAAAAAAACCTATTATGAAGATCTTTTTCTATTTTTCTCCATGTCTGGGATCTTCAATCACATTTACTACAATAATATATGAATATAAGCTTTTATTTTATTGTTGGTTCAGTCTGTTGCTTCATGATGAAGTATTGCACCTGTGTTGAACCCTGAGTAAATAATGCCATACTTCATGATGATGAGGACAAAAATAATGACTACAATATTCACATTCGATTATTTTAGTTTTAAGAGTTCATGTGTTGTGATAGAAGCGATTACCTGGTCGATTCTATAACGTTTATGCAATATGAACATAAAAAGGTGTGTAGATATCTTGATTATTGTTTGGCTACTATCGACAGCTGGCGAAATTTAAACTGTATTCAAGTTCTACGTATATTATCCGGATTAATAGGTTTTGATTTTAACTGAAATCCCATCAAAATTATTATTATTATCGAAAAACTAGTAAGCCATATTATCTTTTTTTTCTAATCACTCAAATGACCAAATCCAATTTTGCATAATGTTTTGCCCATTTCAGACCACATGTCACTCTCTTAAGAATAAGATTTGTTTTTTGAGTTGTATCCATATTTATGTGTCTTCTCATGTGCAGCCATTAAACAAAGACGTAATACTCAGGGGAATGACATGTGGTCTGAAATGGGAAAACAGTTGATTACGTATTATTCTAAAGTGGATTTTATCGTTCAGGGAGAAATGGATGGATATTGGAAAATGCAAGTGGTCTGATTTTGTTCGTCACTGAAACTTGAATTTTCCTGTACCTCTTGAAAACTTCGAATTTCAAAATACTTTTTTTTTCTTTACAAAACAGAAGTTGATGGAAGTATAATATATACATAAATAATGCTTTTGATACAGTTTGATTTAAAAACTCTCTTAAATAATACCCCAAAATTTCCTGCAATATCCTAGAATTTCAATATCAAAAGTTTTATTTCCTTTGTCGATAATTGGAATTGTGGTAGTTTTTCTAGGAAGCATTTGTATGGTAGCGCTACTTAGGTTTGATTCCCATAATTAGTGTCTAGTATATGCATATTTGTTTGTTGCATCTCTCCTGTACTTTTAGGACTTCCCTACTCTCACAAAATATCGGCAGTTAAATTTCCAATGCCAATTAGATTCATGTAAGCTAGAGCCACTATTTGGGAATGCTAACTGATAAATCTAAATTTGATTTTTTCTTTAAGTATTGAAGACATTTCTTAATTCTTAATGATCTCTTATTGTATCTGTTGTTAGAACACAGCTATTTTAAAAAAAGTTGGTCTTCGTTGCATGCAGCATGTTGCATATCAACCCTGAATTGCACCATGGGTTATGTGAATACCATCAGTGAAAAGTCTCAGTGATATAAATTTTGTGCACATTTTTACGGTATATTTACTTTTTTGCTGACATAATTTACATATGAATATGATACATTTCAAGCTTAGTAAGCCGCAGCATGCAACATGCAGCAAAACCTTTTCCAACCTTTATAGAAATAGCTGTATATCTTTCAAACTATGAAGATTGGGGTAGCATGGGTGGTGTTCACGGTTAACGCATCGTCTTTCACTGCTGTGAGTTCAACGGGTCGGGTCGCTGGTTCGAGCTCTGCGGTCGCCACATGTGAATTGAGTTTGTTTGATATGTTGTTCTCTCCTATGCTTCAAGGGTTTTCTTCGGGTTCTCCGGTTTCCTCCCTCCGTAAAAATCAACATGTAAGTTGAGCGTTGTGTGCATAGAACATTAAATGTAGTGGTAGTGCGTGTGAGTGAAAAGTGTCCCCAATTAGTGAGAAAGCGCTAGAACGAATAGACACTTAAATAAAAGTGATTTCTTTATTTTATTTTATTACCGGTACTTGTATATAAATTCAAAACCAATCTTGTCATAACCTACCATTAACATATAAAGCTTAAGCTAAGACAATTTTTAATAGTGCAGGGCAACCGTGACGTCATAAAAACAAAGACAAGGGCGAAATTTGGACAAACAAACTTACAAGTTTACTTTCAGCAGATAATTTTCACAGGTGATCGCAGTTGATCTTAGTTTACATGGGTTATTATTGTAACTTTAAGTAAAAATAATAAAATCGGTTCGTATAATCCTTGTAGCGGTTAAACAGAATGCAATATTTGTCTGAATCTATAAGCTGTTTTTAGAATCAGTGCGCTGCGCTATTTGCTATAATTTTGTGCGATTCATAACCATTTTTTGCGATTCATAAACATTCCTTGAAGATGGTCGCTTTGCTACAAAAGCTTGGACAATAAAATCATCTATCTATAAAATTTATATTATTTAATAATTTAAGAAATGCTTAGCGTACTTCAAATATCCCACGTCAGAGGCATGCTTTGCTTGTCACAGAGGTTCAATGTTTCAATTTGCATAATGCTCAATGAGTTTTGGAGAAAAGTATAAATGTAATTTAACATGTAGCCTCATACTAGAACCTTAGCTAATGACAAGTGAATCATATTTCAGAAGTGGGCTATTGTCCCAGAAGGTCACCAAAACAAAAACAAATAATTGTGCTTCAAAGAACTTTTGCCTTATCTGAACCAAATTTAAACTACTTGCATTTGCACCTGTCAGGAAAGCCTGGCAGTATATCTGAATATTTTTGATTTTTATAGATGATTTTACATCAATATTAACAATTATATCATTAAAACACATTGTTATTTACCTCTTTGATACTGGTATTAAATCCACAAGCGTTCTGACATTCATTATATTCTCCAAAAATCATTACTGTCTGAAATGTAAATAATTTGTTCATTTCCTCTCGGAATTTAATAACAGTCAGCTAGAACTCAGGGTTTTCATTAAGTCTTAAAATAAAAAAATAAGATCATGGAGCATAAGAGACTCCTGCGGACCAAGTGATATGTGTATATATATTTTAAACAACCTTATTGGCCTTCAGAATTTTTCAACAATAGCAAACAAACTAAAGAAAAAAAAGGAAAAAGCAAAACAAAAACACAAAAAAAAAAAACAAAAAAAATATATATATATATAAATAATACAAGTTAGAAAAATAATATGAATAATACAAGTAAGAAAGGCCAAGAGATGAAAGTATCAGGTGCTGATTTAATACCTCCATGCATCCAATGAAATTGATAAGTTCTAGTTGAGTGATATTTACTTTTTGTCAATATAAAAAAACAATCAATGATACTTTTCTGGTTTTGTTGCATGGGTATAATGGCGTTGCTCAGTATATAGAGCAGTGGAATTGCTGGAAACTAATTCTATACTGTAAATATGTCTGTAGTCACTAGGAGATTTAAAAGAAAATACAGACTAATGAATCTATAAAATTCAATTGTGAACACTAAAAGATGATCGATATTAATACTACTTATTCACAGTTTTAAGACACTTAGAATACCCAAAGCCTATAATGTCAAAAATGATCCATCCAGCCTATGATTTCCTAAGGATTTTGTCAGCTTTCACACTTTTGATTTATATCAGTGCTTAATATTTTATGGCTGATTGATTATTGACAGTATTGTCACACGTTCATACACTTGTGCATTTTGTTTCACCAAAAACACATAATGTTTATTAATTTGAGCGAAATTACATATAGTTATAGCAATTTTTAGATATTTTCATTACAGAAAAAAGAAACCAATAGTATTGGGACTAATATTTAACTTTTTTCCTTTAAAGAATAAAGGCTAGGAAATGATAGTATTTTTTTTACAGCTTTATTGGGTAATAAACTATAAGCTATAACTAAGGTACGTGTATACATAATTAGAAAAATAAATGTGAAAGACTACTCAATAGGGACAGTGCAAATGGAACTCTAAGTCCCATGCTAGGCAGTTCCCTTGAGGACGCACATTAGGTAAAATAAATTAAGATAAGTAAATGTAAATATGCTATTATCTGTAACAAGGACACTTGCTGACTAGTGACCACTAACCATAGGGTTATTGTCACTTTTTCATGCAGAAAAAAAATCTGTAGTATGGGCACTCGAATCTTTTTCCTTCATAGACTTATGGCTAGCAAATGATATTTTTCACTACCATACAATATTGCAGATATTGTTTTACAGAAAAGGGCAAATATATATTGTTACAAAAAGAGTTACTACCAAAATTTTTGGTAGTCAATATGACTATTAAATCAGCAAAATTGGTTAATAGTAACTGGAAGTGTATGCGCGAGATCACCTGGACATCTATTTCCAAGAGATGTAAAAACGCAATAAAAATTGCCGTTGTATTTTATCATGTATACTCAATTGCAAAATCATAATCTTCAAAACATATAACATAGAAGCTGAGACAAAATGATAAATGGGAAATACGTTAATGCGATACACTCAATGTCATTAACGTTGTCCACTGAAAAAAGACATTAAGACATTTACACCTTTACCAATACGAGATTTTCATCTAATAATAATTTCTATAAAAAAAACGAGTAAGAACAAATTATGGTAAATTTACATTTAATTTTAGTATTTCTACAATCTGGGAAACAATACCCAAATCAATTAAAAGTCTTCCTTATTCATCCTTCAAACAGACATATAAGGAATTCTTACTCAATAATCAATAACAATTATATCATTATACATATATATTTATATATAATTATTTGATTTATCTCCTTTTTTGCTATAGTGGAAATTTATACTGTTGAATTTAATATTATAGTATTATCATAATATTATAGCCTTGTTTTTTTTTTTTTTTTTTTCTTCTTCTTCTTCTTTTTCTTCCTTTTCTTTTTCTTTTTTTTTTTTGACCCAAAATGAAAATTACAACAGCCAACTAGAAAGCTTTAGCTCCTTTGGCTGTTGTACACTTACACCTATTATATTGTTAATTGTATTAAAAATTCTAAATACTATTCAACTATATATATTCTTATAATTCTATTATGTAAAATTGGAAAAAAAACTGTAAATAAACTGAAATTGAAATTTACATATTTACACATTTAGACTATAAAGATATATCACGTGTTTCATCATGTATTCTTTGCTTCATGTGCGTCAGCCTGAACTTTAAATATAAAATTCAACTCGTGAATCAAAAATCCATAATGCCCTGACCATTTAGTGAGGATTTAAGATGGAGAATGGTATTTCAGAGTGTTTTGTGCCAGAACGTTCAAGGAAATGTGATATTTCTTTTAGTCTAAATGTCTAAATGTCTAAATGTCCTTTTTCGGTGGACAACTTGTAGAATGTTCATAAATTGTTGCACTGACAGAAAGCAATGATACTTCCAACAAGTTTCATTTTGACTTTGTATTTCAAATAAATATATCTGAGGATAATTTATGTCGTTTCCCAGATACCTTTCAGTCTTGGCTTCTTGTAATCTACCTAAAATAAATCCATGTTATTCTAAGCTGCTTTTTTGTTTTTAGTATTGGGTATCCTGTGGTGACGCTTGGTTATGGGGTCAAAAGCTATTTAGGATATAAGATGAAACAGGTATGTATACATGGTTCAAATTTAGTGGTTGGCAAGCCACCAAGCTTGTGGAATTATATTTTTTAACAGTATGGAGTTGTTTTTTTTTATATTTTTCGCAGCGGAAAATGACGCAAGTCTCAAAAGAAAATGAGTTTTACATGCAGCTAATAAATCTAGCGCTGCCTACAGAAAGTACAAACTGTACAGAAACCAATACAGAAAAGACTTCTAGAGGTTAGTACTGTAACTGACAGTCGAGTTGCTAGGCAACTAGTAGTCTTGGCAACAGGACTAATTGAGCCCTTATCAAGTTAACTAAGTGTTTTGGTTAAGACTGAGTTTTTTGAGTTCCACCCCATATTAGTGTATCTGCCGGTGTATCTTGAGCATAATGTCTAAAGAAAAACATAATACTTAAGGTAATGAGGCATGACAAAATATATATTAGTATCCACCATCCATCATATATATGTATATATACTTACATTTTAAAGCTGAGTTAAGTTGGCATTGCAGTGCATTGTGGGACTGTTAAGGGATATATTTCCCAGAGAGCGTCTATTTTGTTCACCAAACACCCCCTTGATGCACTGCAACAACAACAGTTTTTATTTCCACAAAACAATGTCAACTCAACCAAGTTCCCCCCCTGCCAGTCTACTTCCACTTTAAATTTTATATTACTCTTTATTCTTATTTTTGATATTCTAAAGAGGGTTGGCTATGGTTTAATTTTTAATGTACACAATATTTACAGACAATGATAATAAAATAAATATACATATATTCGAATAGAGAAATAATGACACTGCACTGACTTCTGGCAATTACAAGCTAAAAAAACCCAGAAGTCAGAAAAAAAAACAGAAGTCAGCCACCCAATTCCCTTGTTCAGTCCTTCACTTGCATTGAGTTCAATCCACTTCTCTTCTTTCCCCAGCAATATGTAATGGTAAACCTAGCGTACACAGTGGCGACTCATCACCATCAAAAGCCAGATCCTTACCTATCATGACAAATGGCATAAACACTAAAACAGACGTTGAACTCTTGATAGAAAAGGAAAACAAGATACGAGGGCTAAGATTAAGTGATATGGAAGCCAGCACAGGTGCAAGAGGGACCAATTCAGTTCTCAAAGATCTAGATTCCTTGACGCACCTGAGGTCCAAGAAACTACATGAGGACCATAACTTAAACGAACTTGATAAATCCCCTTCAGAAGGGCATACTAAGACTTCTAAAGGAAGTCACGGTCGATCAGCAAGTTTCGGGGCATTTGGTAAAGGCTCTGCGGTGTCCAAGATGTCCAATGGACGGGCGGGTGGAGGGCATTCGAAGGAGTGCGAGGATGTGGAGGATGAGGATACTGATAGTGATTCGCTGAGTAATTCGAGTAATTCTGTTGGAAATAGCAGGAAGAGCAGTAGAAGCAATTCTCCGAAGGTTAGTGAAAAAAAGGTATAAAATAGTGATAGGCATTAAAGTTTTTTTTTTGAATAACTGTTGAAATAATGTTATGTTTTTTGTTCTCTCCTAATCATACACACACTCTGACTCGTGTAAAGTAAAGTATATGATCTTAAAGGGGAAAATGTAAAAAAAATGCGCATATTCTATTGTTTAATTACTCAATCGTGATTGGCTAATTTGAACGAAAATTTGTCTAAGTGGCCTTGGTTGGTTTAGTCGCACTGTAAATTGCCTATAGAATCACCAGTATTCATTCATTAAGGCGTCGTCCACGTATCCGGATATTTTTGAAAACGGAATCTTTTTCTTCCTTTTTCAAAATTAATCTCGTCCACACGTAGCGTTTTTGAACCGTTTCTGCCCGTCCATACGTATCCGTTTTCAAAAAGTTACGTTTTCAAGGGGCGTGTTAACAGGAAACGTGTGGACGGAAGACGAATCCGAAAAGAAAAAAATCCCTTTCAAAAATATCCGTATACGTGAGGATGGGTTCTAGGAAATAGAAAACGCGCACGCATGGATTGGCAACACACGGGGGGGGTCTTAGGAGAAACATGACGCGTAGTGTTAATATTATAGTGATGAATAAAAAGAGATGATATATCATAGCTCGTATATTGATAGTAATATAAAATAATTACGAGCCGTTTTATTATTTGTAGGGTCATGATGCGAAGAGTCAAGATACTGTTATCAGTCTGTTGGCGCAGCTAAAAGACGAAAAAACTTCAAGGTAACTGTTTGACTCGTTGACGTATATACTTTTCTGTTCCCTTCTTCCCATTACAGGCTGTTACTTTTGATTAAGGAATTTACACCAGATGTTGTTTTGAAATTAGTATCAATCTCCTTTGGGTGTGAAGAAACTCTTAACTCACAGACTCATACTACCACTACCACTGCCACTACCACTACCCCATTGCCACTAATCCACTACCCCACTACTACTATCACTACCCCAATAGTATTGCTACCAATATCTCCACCACCACACCACTAGTACTACTACTCCGACAACGACGACGACAACGATGTTCATTCAACATTATGTACGCAGAACTCTCGGCTCACACGCTATAGACAAAAAACACACAACAACAACCAATAATAATAATAATAATTTTTAAAAATTAGAGAACACAAGAAAAGTGGGAAGGACTCCTCTGAATGCTCTCACTCTTTTGCTAATTTTTCTAAACTGTTTTTTTTTTTTAATTTGGTTTTCGTTTATAGGCGCAAGTCTGAGAGCATGGTGGTTCTACTTGAGAATGACATCAGGAGAGTTAAAGTTGAACTTCAGACTAGTCGTCAGTGTGAACATGAATTGCGATCTAACATGCACAGTCTGATGGCCAACGAGAGGTCTGCTAAGATAGAACTGCAACAGCTAAAGTCTGAGAACGACACTCTACAACAGAAGTACGTAATATGCTGCTTACAGATCGAATTGGAATTAAAGCGTGTTAGGTTTTAAGAAGAGATAATTAGCTAAAAACTAGTGTGAGCCGCGTCGGTGTTTCTAATGAAACAGTAATGATAAAAGGGTAAATTTTACACAGTGAAAAGATGAAAAACCTACTTACGTTTCGGACGCTAGTCCTTCGTTGCAGTAAAAGAGAAAGAGGTGGTAGAAAGGGGTGCTTATATGATAGAATAAGACAAAAGAAACCAATGAGAACAAAACAAACCCTTGAATCAAGGGAAAGTCCCAACAAACTTTACTCTCATATGATGCATGAATTGAAACTTCTCCGAATATTCGCTTGGATGACCATGAAACAATGATTTCAAGTCGAGACTGATAAATAAAAGAATCAAGCTTAGTGCTGACTTCAAACCATTGTTTCGTAATCTTCCAAGCGAATTGAGGCCCCATTAGGGGGAAAGCTTATGCACTCCCTCCACCTTCGATTGACAAACCTTATAATAATTTTCCTGTTTTTATCATGGTACATTACAGGATCCAGTCGCTAAATAACATCAGGCAACAAGATCGTAACACCATCTCCTCTCTGGAGCGCAAGCTGAAAACTGAACGCGACTCACGTCTGTTGGCTGAAAACCAGCTTCGCGAGGAACGCAAGAAGCAGAAAGCGGAATGCGCCGCGCAGAAACAACGCGAAGACACGACAAACTGCCATGATGCTTGTATCTCCTTGCGCGAAGAAATGGAAGAAGAAACACGTCAGCTGCGCATGCTCTTGTCTGACAAAGAAGAAGAATATAGACGCATGGAAAAAGAAACTGAAAGACTAAGGCAAAAGACCAAGGAATTCGAGAGTATTCAACTGAAGAAAGAAACTGAGATCCTCATGAACGCTCTGACCGCCATGCAAGGAAAGAACACTCACTTGGAAAACAGCCTCAGCTCTGAGACCAGACTGAAGCTTGACTTGTTTTCGGCGCTGGGTGAAACTCGCCGCCAGCTGGAGATAGCCCAGAACCAAGTGACCAGCAAGGACAGAGATATCGATAACCTGAAGGCCAAGATAGCTGAGGTGATGGCTGTAATGCCGGGTACTACCTATGGAGAAACCATACCCCACTTCACTACTACCCACGCAGGGCTTGATCTAAGCAGTGGTCTAGACCCAAGTGCTCCCTGCTATATCCCAAACAAAAAAGCAAATGGCCTGTTGTAGATGGTATTTAAGTTATTAATGTTGCTGAGACCAGTGTAGTTGTATATCGTGGCTGCTCATTGGTAATTTATGATTTATTTCCAGTAGCTCCGTTTGTTTAAGTTTTAGTGACCTGCTTATTCCATATTTAAAAGAGAGATAGGTTAGGTGTTGTTAAAAAGGGAGAAGCGCTTAAAGGGAAAGAATATTGGGGCTACTTGGGTGAGGTGAGAGTAATGCCAGATGGGATTGTTTGAGGTAACGTGGTTGAACGGCATGAATATTCGTGCGACGGCTGATGATTAACAGGAGACGTGATGTGTTAGCGCAGTTAGTGTTGAAGAAAGTAATGCATGATGGGATTGTTGAGGTAACGTGGTGGAAAGGCATGAAGGTTCGTGCAAGGGCGGGTGGTTAGAAAACATGATTTGCGAGTGCCATCGTTGAACGAGTTGCATGATGGTTTTTAGGTTTACGCGGTTGATGAGAACATGGTGGGTCTATCAATGTTTACTAGTCAATGTTTGTATGTGTGTCTGTCATCGAAGGGCATGTTGGGACTTCTAGGATAGTCGTATATTCGGTGGATTGCCATTGATATCCAGTTAATATATTTCGTCTTAGTTATTTTCCGGTATAATTTCTTTCTTCGTTCACTCGTTAGATTTGTAGTTAAACTACGCATGCGCAAAAGATTCAGAGAAAAAAAATCAAATGTTTTTAATTTCGTATTTTAATCGAGAGAAAGGGAATAAGCAACGTCATCTCCCCGGACCAACTCTGCTTCTTGTTACAAGAAGGATTATAGAAATAATCATGTACGAACGATTCTTGCCGTTTCCTTGCAAGTTCACAAAAACGTACACCATTCATTCGATTACTTCAAAATTTCCTTCGGAAGCATATTTCACGCATCTCCGTTCATTACCCTACTGATTCCTGTAGCATTTTTATCCATCTCAGTCTTCAACCACTTCCTCGTCGCGTTGTAATATCTTTATAGCGTTACCTCTCACCTCTTTTTGTCGTATTGGACATAATCTTCCATTATCTTCTGGACCTTTTGGCCCGATTTTCTCTGCCACTCGCGTCGCAACACGGGTTAAACGAAGACCCAATTGTTGCCAAAAGTAGAAAAGAATTATACTTTTCGCAACGAATGCTGCAACTTGTCTCGCAACATTTTTCAAATTGCGCTGTAGGCTACACGCTGCAATGCTCCATAAAACTCGTGCGGTAACGCCGTTGCGAGACAAGTTGCAGAGAAAATTCCTCCGTGTTATTGCGCCTTTACCCTCGAATGGAAGAACTGACTTTGCATTCACGCTCCGTTCTTTCCCTATTATTGTAGTTTTGTTGCTTATTTTAAACCGCCTTGGTATTGGCAGCCATGTTGAAAACTCACCAAATGTTTACTTTGAGAAACGAGGTTATCTGTGAGACTCCAACCGTGAATACCTGTTTCATTCGAAAAATTTCACATAATTACTGGGATGCCTGTGGTATCACAGTCTTACTGGGATACCTGTGATATCATAGTCTTACTGGGATACCTGTGGTAACACAGTCTTAAAATGCTTTTGTTTTTTTTTTTTCAATTTCACATGAGCGTATAACATAGTTGAATAATACTGTATCATTAGCATTCGTGTTAACAGTTATGTGAGCAGCTCCCGCCATTTTGTGTGTGACATTGTATACGCCATTTTGTCTCAATTGGAATTAGCCATTCCGAGGTTGAGAAAAAAACTGGGTCGAGTTATCATTGCAGTGCATTTTGGGACTGTTTTAAGATAGACGCCATCTTGGAATGCAATGCATTAATGCCAACTCGACCCAGTTTTTCCCTTAAACTCGGAACCCACCGAATGTTAGTTCAAATTTTCGCACATTTCAGCTCGTAACGACCCAACTTTTATTATTTTTTCATTTGAATCTTGAAGTTCTAAAATGCCCAAATCTTGCTTCAAAACGTTTAGTTACCTTGAAACTACGATAAAAGTCGTACACAGACTCGCTTACGAGTAAAGGGTCGGTCACTTTACAACATGGCCGTCAATTCCATGCCAGTAGCAACCTGTGATTAGATGGTCTCAGCGACACGTTAGAAGGCACTAAGTCATATTTGAAAGCTTTACAGTTCATGTAACGATTCAACAGAGCCACATGATCGTGAAGGCTTCGCGATCAACGAAAAACAAGTAATGTAAAAGAAAGAGTTGAGAACTACATAGTTTAATAAATTATGCCGTAAACAGATGAAATAGGCGTTAAAATACTGACTGGTATTCTGCAAGTATTTAAGAGTCAAATGACCGTATTTAAGGGTATCCTTGACCATATTTAAGAGTATCAGGGTTCGTGCTACTCCTTAAACTCCTTGAAAACACCTTGAATTTAATTCACGTTTTCAAGGGCTCTTGAAAAGCTCTTGAATTTTACGATTTTAGCGAAACTCCTTGAAAACTCCTTGAATTTTTGCTTCAATCATTGCTTGTATGGTTCTGAAATAGATCTAGTCGGAAAGATTGGAAAATCTGAAAGTCGGCCATGTGCAACCACTGTGTAAAACCTTGGCATAGTTAGCTGAACATACTCCATGAAAATTCATTTTTGGGTCCTTGTATACTCCTTGAATAGTCCTTGAATTTTAAGTGGTTACCTCAGCACGAACCCTGGAGTATTCTTTTTTCAAATAAACGTATTTAAGGGTATCCTTGACCATATTTAAGAGTATCCTTTTTTCAAATGACCATATTCAAGGGTATCCTTTTTTCAAATGACCATATTCAAGGGTATCCTTTTTTCAAATGACCATATTCAAGGGTATCCTTTTTTCAAATGACCATATTAAGGAGTATCCTTTTTTCAAATGACCATATTAAGGAGTATCCTTTTTTCAAATGACCATATTTAAGACTATCCTTTTTTCAAATGACCATATTTAAGACTATCCTTTTTTCAAATGACCATATTAAGGAGTATCCTTTTTTCAAATGACCATATTAAGGAGTATCCTTTTTTCAAATGACCATATTAAGGAGTATCCTCTTTTCAAATGACCATATTTAAGACTATCCTTTTTTCAAATGACCATATTTAAGACTATCCTTTTTTCAAATGACCATATTTAAGACTATCCTTTTTTCAAATGACCATATTTAAGACTATCCTTTTTTCAAATGACCATATTTAAGACTATCCTTTTTTCAAATGACCATATTTAAGACTATCCTTTTTTCAAATGACCATATTTAAGACTATCCTTTTTTCAAATGACCATATTAAGGAGTATCCTTTTTTCAAATGACCATATTAAGGAGTATCCTTTTTTCAAATGACCATATTAAGGAGTATCCTTTTTTCAAATGACCATATTAAGGAGTATCCTTTTTTCAAATGACCATATTAAGGAGTATCCTTTTTTCAAATGACCATATTAAGGAGTATCCTTTTTTTAATGACTATATTTATAATTACGAGTATCCTTACACACAGTCAAACCAGCTCATGCGTTCCTACCAAGGTTCAAAGATTCATTTTATTTTTTGAAGCTTGATTTCCATCTCCCTTTGAAGCTTGCATTAATCAAACGAACGTTATAAATTTCACTCCCGGCCTTTGCCTCAAAACATCAAAATGTTCATTTGTGAAAGGACTTTTTGAACAAAACATCACGCCATACAGATCAGTTTAAATTGGTAGCCACAACTGTAAAAAATAATTTTGGCTTTACACGAATCCGTGAAGGACTCAAATAAAGTTTTAATCCGATCCCAGATTTCAAATTTACAAAGTTCGTTTCATTAATGCAAGTTTCAAAGCAAGATGGAAATCAAACTTCGAATAATAACTGAATGTTGTAACCTCGATGGGAACGCATAAGCTGGTTTGACTGTTATCCTATTATCGTTGACTTGTTGTTCCCCCTATAGAATTTGAATTCCATAATATTTTTTCCTTGATCGCTTTTTCGTTTTTCTCGATTTTATGGATTCTTATCGGGAAAAAAGTCATATAAGTATATGATAATCCTCATTATACAGCTCCTGTTCTGGTGTCGTAGCCCGTCAAGTTTCTTAAATTTGGATGAGAAGGATGAGAAATAGGGGACGTCCTGAAAAAAAATTAAAACGAAATGGGGGGCGGCGCGAAGCTCACCCGAATGAAATTAGGGGGCGTTTCGAAGTTCTATATTGGAGAGTTTTGATATATTTGGGGGCGTCCTGAAAATTTTCTTTCTTTCTTAGGGGCTCCCTTAAAAAAGTGCATTTTGGGGGAATTTATCATCCACCCCCCCCCCCCCCCCCCCTCCTGTAATTAATGACCGGTCCCTTAATGTGCAAAATTAAATAAGTTAAGAAAATCTTGATAATTACTGGACTGTATGTCTTTCTTCTTTTTTGCTGTATATATGTAGGTTTGCAAAATTCTCGTTAGAGTGATTTTCTTTACTGAACCCGTGAAAGCTGAAATAGTACGCATAATATTTAGTAGTAGACTCTAAACCAATTGTTTTCTTTTTTTCGTTATCAACTAGTACTAACCAAATAGTCATTTTTCCCTAGCTCTAGCACACACTAGAAGATGACAACGGATGACTAAAACTATTCCATAAAGAAAAGGCGTGTAGAAATACAAATTATACATTTGGTGCCTTATTGTAACAGTACAGCTTTTTTCTGGAGCAGTTATTGATGCTAAATTCAGTCAATTTAGCTCGGAAATTCTCATTAGAAAAAGAGCACACACGAAAAATGCCCTTAATTTGAATGGGTTTTGACTCAATTATACGAATCGCAGCAAACACCTGTTTGAAGAGCGCCAGAAAAGGATAAAACATGCACATTCTAATTTATTTCTTTTGTTACAAAATTTACAACAATGACTGTCTCCTATAACAACCAAACATAACTCGCTATGATTCATTCAAAAGTGAGTTATCGTTTAATGTTTAATAGAAAAACAGTTTTTACTTCCACCTTCCTTCGGAATTCAATCAGTTGTTTGTTTTCAACTTCATTGACGTGAAAACTCCTCACTCTCCCTGGCAACTGTGACAGAATTACCTCGTAAGTATATTTCCACGGAAAAATGAAGCTTTTTCAATTTTCCTCTGCTCTTTCACACAATCTATAATTCATATACATATATCTATATCTATGTGTATAACTTTGGATTGTCTTGTACGAACCATTCACAGTTTTCAAAGCTCCATTTTTCAAGATTTTAGGAATAAAAAAATCCATAGATATTTATTACTATACTATTATCAGATGTAGCAAATATTATAAAACGTTATATCAAGAGAATATGAACTACTAAGTTAATTTTCTCTTGGTTATATAAACTAAAATCTCGTTCAACCGTTTTACTTGTAAACTGGCATGGTTACGAAACATTATTATTTCTTAGAACTTTTCTCTCACTTCGAGCTGATTTATGGAAAAGAAGTGTCCTGTAGTGCTGTTTACATGGTTCAGTTCATCATCTTCAATTTTTCTCGCAAACTTTTAAGCTTTTGAAGACTCATTTGCACTTTCAATGTGTTTCGAACTACTAACCAAATCAACTGTGCTCGAGTTCTGCCGTAAAAATATGACAAGTTTGATTCAAATTGGAAAAGAAAATATGTACCACTTTAGTTGTGTTTAACAAAGTTTGTTTATATTAGTTTGGCCGGTTGAAAACTGTTTTCTTTCTGTTCAGTATCAAAATTATCGTAATAAATATCGTAAGTTTGAATTTGCTTTGAAACTGAAAGAAAAGTCGTTCAAAGATGCACACTCTAGCCAATAGTTTTATTCTTAAAATTCAAAAGACTGAAAGATTCTTGTTGAGGGTGATTTTATTTATTTTTATCTTACTATTGATAGGTTCCTATTTTTCTAAAATGCAATAGCATGACTGAAAAACTTGCGAATTTAACTAAGTATGCTTAATTTCAGTATTAATCATATCCTTATTGTAATCACTACCAAATCCTGCAATCTAATTGGTTCAAAGGAGTGCGATTAATTCCCAAATCGCATCCTTAAGACGCGACTGACACGGAGTGATTTTCTTTGCAACTTGTCTCGCAACAGCGTTGCGACACAAGTCAGAGGCCGTTACGCGGTGCAACGGAGACGCAATCGTTGCTAAAAGTAGAAACGAATTGTACTTTTTGCAAGAAATTGAACTTTTTGCTGTTGGTTACATGCTGGAATGCTCCATGTAACTTGTGTCGCAAAGCCGTTGCGAGACAAGTTGCAGAGAAAATTGCTCCGTGTAATCACGCCTCTAATGGAGGTCATTTTTTTTTTTTGCAACTTGCAATGCAACGCCGTTGATTTGCAAGTTGCAGAAGAGATTTTGCGTGTTACACCCCCTCCATGCAACTCGCAATGCAACGTTGCAAGTTGTATAACTGAATTGAACGGGCTTCTACTTGCAACGTGCAATGCGATCACTGTCGTAAGGGAACCAATCAGAGCGCAGCTCTTCCGTGTCCCCGGTTTTATTGCAGACCAAGATAGCGTTGCATTGCAAGTCGCGAAGAGATTTGCAAGCGTCAGACACTTCACCTGCAATTTGCAATGCTCTGCTTTGGTCAGCATTGCATTCAAGCTCTTCTTGTACCAGGGACTTCAACAGTGCTTTTAGATCAGCCCAGAGGTTGTTTCAGAGTATACCAATAAAACGTGACAGTTCTGAAAACAGCTGAATTCGTTTTTAATTTTTGCTTGGCTACTTGAAAATTCCTCTTGTTTTTCGCACATAGGAAGGCAACTAATTTGATCGACATCGTGCTTGGTAATTCATACTGTCAATCGCCTATTTAACGACTTTGAGTCATGCTAGTCGCACTATTAAGATGGTCACTCAAAATGGTCGCTCACAGCTGGTATTGCTCCAGCAAACACAATTCTCTTGGGTAAATCTATACTTTGCAACAGCCAGATAGTCTGCCATAAGTTTAGTTAGACGATTTAAAAATTCAAATCCGGCTCAAAATTGTTTTTCCAAAACGCAGCATTCTTTGCTTAACTTATTTACATATCTCCGGCTATATTTCCTCATTTCTTTAACCACTTCACACCAAAAAGCATATTAAATGTCCTACATTTGGAAAACAAAGTAATTTAGAGAGGAATTTGTAATTAACGTACAAAGGAGCGACGGAAACAAAGTTTTAAGTGGTCAATCTTTACTTCTCTACATATATCCAACAAATTAAGTTCCTACGAATTTGGACGTCAAATCTAGACCAGAAGTCTATCAAGTCGAGTATTACTGTCAAAAAATGAGTAATTAAGATGCTGGGTATTAATGAAGACTTAAATGTGGAACTTCCGGGCTTTCAGGTTCAAAATACAACCTAGGAGAATTTTTTAAAGACATCATTCATTAGAATAGAAGCCTTGCAGTAAGATTGCTCGACGAATGACGGTGCACCAGTTCACAGATATAGCAAACCTTTTATAAAACCAGATCCCTTTGCAAGACTAATAGCTAGCCAGACATCTAAGAATTCGTTAAGATCACAGAGGGATGTTTTAATCTAGAGATAAATGCATTGATAAAGCATAATTGAAGTTATAGAAAAGTAAAAATTGTTAATGGTTCCTGGAGATTGAGGTAAGTCCAACAATTTATTTACATCCAAAAAAAAAATTTTTTTAGCATGAAAATACCAAAGTTCTTTCATGCTAAAAATGTTAATTTTCAACCTATTTATTTTCCTCCCAGTATTTCTCAATGCGTATACGTAGTTTTGTACATAATCTTCGAATTCGTATTAATTTATTTTGAAGTAATCAACGAATAAGATCCTAGCCTTCAACCAGTTAGTTTTTCATGCCTCTCTTAAGCTACAAAATGAATTGCGTCTAAAATTTCCTCAAGAAAAACGTTTTGCAGTAATTCTATGAGTTGCTTTTAGTAACTTGAAACCAAATTTACCTTCAAGAAAAACCATTGAGGATTTTCTGTTAAAAATCACTCTAACTTCACGTCATAATTAACGTCGCCATGGAAACGTGTTGCACTGAGTAAAACAGAAAACAGCAAAGAATTAAATGTTGGAACAAGCAAATTGGTTGGAATCTTTTGGAGAATATATGACTACTAATTTTGAAGGATTTAAATGGATTTGAAATAGTCAAGAAGATAGTACGAAAAATTATGTTTTTCAACAAAGGAAGGGTGAAATTCGACTCTTCTACAACTCTGATATGGAAAATAAAATTTGATTTGAAGTTCCAGTGATGTTGAATGATTACTTTTTATAGCAGTTCTTAGACCGGATTGTATTTCCCACATATATTTTTGATCATGAATGCAGCATTTCATTGGCTCATGTCATTGAACTAATACATCAAATCCATCGTGTTTTGGACGCGTAAGAGAAAACCTGAAAGAAAATTACTCTGCATAGTCCTATTTCAGTCAAACTCTCCCTAAGAGACGTTTCTCTATATATCTTGTAAGAGTTCGTTTTGTAATTTTTTTGGTACGAAATACGAACACTGTCATTGTCATCCTCTATTACCCTGATATCTGAATCCGGAAAGATACCAAATTTTGACTTTCGTATTCGTCGCACAGTAGAGCATTTTGTGGCAAACATACGGTACTGACCTTCAGCAAGAAACACGGTACGACACGCTGTAACATTAAAATGGCTTCCCATATAAGAATGGTTTTCGTATGAGTGGGAAATATACTGACTTACATGGTACGATATGCCGGTAGCATTGAAATAGCTTCCAATGATAGAATGGTTGTCGTATAAGCAAGGGGAACATACGGTATTTGTGCCGACTTCCAGGACGTTCCACGGTACGACATCCTGCAACATTGAAATGGCTTCCCATAAGGAATGGTTATTCTATGAGTGGGAAACATAAGGTACTGACTTACAACACGTATACACGGTACGTTATGCCGTATAGCATTGAAATAGCTTCCAGTGAGAATAGTTATTCTATAAGTAAGAAACATACAGTTTTGTAGACTTACAGCACATACACGCGCGCATACACGACAACGCTGGCACATTGAAATGGCTTCCCATTATCTTTCAGTAATTCATCCAACCACAACGCGTAGTTACAATTACGGTAAGATAAGGTACGATACGGATTTTCCGTATAGTTTTCTACTCATACGAAAATTGAACCTCTTTATAGTCACTCTTTATTTAACATTTGCAAATGAGAAGTCACAATCTGGATACAACTCAACAAATAATTTTATTCCCAAGAGAATGACATGACAAATTATTTCATGCTCAGTACTGAAGCAACAATATAGCATTTAGTGTTTAAATATACTGCATGAAACACGGCAATTACCAGTCTCCCTTTTCTAAGATTGATACTGAGTTTTGCAGCCGACATTCCGTCTCCAGTATTTTGTGCGAATTTGTGTCATCGTACCGGCCGCCAGCTCAGTCCAATTCTAATAACACACCAATCAACTCAATTGCTTAAGTATAGTTTTTGGTACGGTGATTTACTAGTAAAATTGAACTGGTTTAAAAAGTCGGGGGAAATAAAAGAGTAGCTACAAATATCGAAGATTTCTAACACAAATAAAAGTCAGCTGATCTGGGGAAGGAAAGGAGAAAAGCTGCAAATGAATAAGGAAAAAAACTACTTGTGTTTTTTTTTTCTATTTTGTTTAAAGTCTGAGAATTCAAAACCCTAGTGCAAAGTAGAAAGAAAGAAAGAAAGGAAGAAAGAAAGAAAGAAAGAAAGAATGAAAGAATGAAAGCGGATATGTAAGGAAGCAAGAGAATATGAAGTAATATTCTCTTGAAGGAAGTTAATATCAGCAGCAAAATATAGATAAAATCGTAAGGTGAAATGTGAAACTGAGAGAGGACATAAAAGAGACAGAAAAATTTATACATATTCTCAAATTTTAAAAAGTTTGTTAATGAAGAGTATTTTGTTTGTTCCATTTTTTTTTCAGAATTACTTGTGCTGTCGTGGAGCGCAGCTAACCATCATCTTTATTTCATCCATGAGCCATCGACCGACACCCGATCGTAAACGAATCTCGAGGCAGAGGTTGCGCTAAAAGCGAGATCGAAGTGTCAATTCCCGAAGAGATCAGTTGTGAATGACGATCCTGCAAACTAAAGAGTTATGCTGCAAACAAACATTGCTCCTCTCACACGGGAGAACATAGAAAAACTACAAAACCAACTTGAAGAAACTGAAAATTTTCAAAATAACACGATGGAAATTACGTCCACGAATGGAAAAGTTGGCGCGCTCTGAAGGAGATGGACAAAGCGTAGAGGAAATACTTAAAGAAAACAGACTAATGAGTCTGTCGTTTGTCGATGAAGAAGAAGAAAAGTCATCAGATTGTGATAAACAGAAGCTTGTAGAATCTTCTTTGGTTAGAGATACGCAATATGGAAAACAAGATAAGAGAACAGATGAAGAAGAAAAAGAAGTTGTTGACGTGAAGGAAAGCTGTGAAAATGAAAGAGAGAAAAAGGATATACTTGACATCAAAGAGGCAGAAAAGACCTTAGAAAGTAATAAATACGACAAGGAAAATGTCAATGGAGAAAGGAATGAAAATATTAAACAAGCTGTTTTAGATTCTGCTTCTTTAGGGAAGCAGACAAAAGCGTCTGTTAATGACGATGGCACGAAAAGTACAGAGGATATTGGGTTGAACAGTAGAGATTTAACAGATAAGCTGAGAAATAATAGTATTGATGTAAAATACGGGATCCCGTCCTCGTCTGTCGTGAAAGATGAAAGTGATATGATTAGAATCATGAATAGTCGCAAACCAAGCGAAGAAAAAGTAGAAAAGGAAAAGGAAGAAGAAGAAAAGGAAAAAAAGAAAAAAGAAGAAGAAGAAGAAGAAGAAGAAGAAGAAGAAGAAGAAGAAGAAGAAGGAGGAGAAGAAGAAGAAGAAGAAGAAGAAGAAAAGAAGAAGAAGAAAAAGAAAAGCATGACGAGCAAGAGGAAGAGGCGTATCGGCAATCCCGCCTAGTTGATTCGCATTCAAAAGACGACAAAGAACGCACAGAACGAAAAGACCTAAATTATATAGCTTATGACAGCACAGACGAGTTCCACTACGAAACGGACGATCTATACCAGTCATATGAGAGCGATTACGCAGATTACGAGAGAAAACTAAGAGAAAAGATGGAGAATACTGACTCTCCAACAGAAAGTGAAAGCGAGAGTGAGTTTCACGCAGCACCGATAAGAGACCAAGAACGAGACAGTATTACTGTCACTAGTTCTACAAGCTCTCCTGCTCTGTTTGAAGACGACGACGACGACGACGACGACGACGACGACGACGATGCTGATTACACGACAAGTCAAGATGATAGTACAGAAGAGAAAGAGAGCCATGAGGAAAACTTGTCTGTTGATGACAGTTATTACACTAGTACCGCAGACAGTGGAAGTAGTATTGAAACATATTACAGCGATAGAGACAGAGAAGACGATAAAGTCACTGTGTCTACTTCGAGGGCTGTTACTGCCTTGTCTGGCCTTCAAGACACCGGCCAAGACCTCGAAAACAATGACACAGAAGAGAAAGACGATGAGAATGATTTTGAAAGCCAACTCGAGACAAGATCAAGGTCAAGATCAAGACCCGATACAAGGTTAATTAGCGGCCAGTCTGACAGCCCTCGTCACAGTCCTCTCAGTGAAGTCGAGCGGAGGTCATATCAGTTTGACGAGTGTGAGGAAACCATCTTTGATATGATGGAACTACATTTCTCAAGCCCTGAACCCGAACTTTCCGCAGGCAGAAACACAATGGAAACCAAAGTTAAGAGGAGAGCTCACGGCGGGAATCAGAAAACTACGAAGCTTAGAAGAGAAAAAATGAGAAGGAGAAAAGAAATAAAAAGACTTAGACTCGAACTTTATCGCGATTCAGAGACGGAGGATGATGAAGATACGTTAAAGAAACAAAGAGCGCGGGAAAAAAGGAGAAAAACTTCACTCAAAAATATCAAACGAACGAGAACTTATTCCGATTTTTTCAAAAACGAAGGTGAGAAAAATAAAGCGTCAAGTATTGAGCCAAGGGAGACATCGTTTAGTTCCAGTTCGGGTGACGAATGGCGGGAACGAGTCTGTACCTCTCAGGAAGTGACGTCACCGAAGTCCAGCTATGTCACTAAAACCCGTAGTGACGTTACTAGAGACATCAGCGCCGCATCCCAGAATACCTCATATTCCTCCTCGGCATATTTGGACGAAGAAAGCGATTACGTCAGCAGTCGAGATCTACCTTCGCCTCCACCAATCAAAGAAGTGAGAAAAATATTCTGGCCAATCAGTGGTAGGATTAAAGAGCTTCCACCAATCAGAGCGCAAGCCCTGTCTCAAGAAAGGAGGATTCGTTTCCTGACTCTTGGAAAACTCGGTAAGTTGTGACTCTGACTTGTCTTTTTAATTATCCTCTTTTACTCCGAATAAGGACTAGCGTCTGCAAAGTTAGTAAGTTTTTTCATCTTTTCACGGTGTAAAATTTATCCTTTAATCATTACTTTTTAATTATCGTATAGTGGACTCCCTGTGGTGAAGGGTGCCTGATTTATCCTTACTTCATGCTTACTGCGCATGCTCGAAAAAATGAGACTCAATCTCATTCCCAGAACATATCCGTTAGTCTTGGTCAGCACCAAGGTCGTTTCCCGGTGCTGACCAAAGAAAACGCTCTAGGAAAGGCTCTAGTGACGAGATTGGCCAGAGACTAGTCTCTGGCATTTCGTCGAGCATGCGCAGTTAAAATAATATTTAGTCTTTACTTGTCTCCGCTGTTTTTGTTTCGAAACTATGATTAGCGACTTAAAAAGTAAACATATGAGCTCAGTAAACTGCTAATATGTGATAAATTTAAAGATGGTAAAATTATGATATGAGTTGGGTTTTTTTTACTGAATCATTGAAAAAACACGACGGGCGTTATGTAATTATACTGATCTCTCAGAGAATGTAAATTTCATTTATTTCTACGACAGCAAAAGAGGCGATGACAATTCGATTTTACTTAGGAAACCGTGTTAATCGTTAGGTGCTATTCTTGTAGTAACGACCCTGGTGCGTCAGCTCATGCCACCTTCGGGGCACTGAAGCGGCGTCGGTTCTAGAAAATGTCATTATTTTCGGATAAGTGGTCAAAAAAACTGAGAGCTCAAAGGAAAGAGCTACCAAAATAAAAGAAATGGATAGCACAAAGAAATGGTAAAATGAATTAGCCTTGCGGAAGATTGCAATATATAGGGAAAGGAGGAGAAGAGAAGAGAAGAGAAGAAAAGAGAAGAGAAGAGAAGAGAAGAGAATAGAAGAGAAGAGAAGAGAAGAGAAGAGAAGAGAAGTTTTAAACTAAAAAAAAAAAAAAAAAAAAAAAAAAAAAAGGGACTGAAATCATCGTGGGGAAGGATCAACATGACCTAGGGAACAAACTGACATGGATAAGAAATCGGAAGTGAAATGAAAAAACCGAGCTAAGACTATAAAACTGAAAGGCTGATCTCCTGTGCACTATAATGGACTCTTTGAAAACCGGCCGCCAAGGAGTCTTTGAGTATCCTGCAATAAAATTCCCTTCCTAGTCCGGTTCACCTGGCTCTCATTCTAAGCCTTATTCACAAGATTAAGGCTTAAAATTCTTATGAACCCATTAAAAGAGGCCACTTTACCGATAGCGGAGGCTTTTACGAGTTCTCCATGAAAAGGGAAGATAATCCCAAGAATCGAGACAAAAAGTGACCGCAAAAAACTAACCTCAATCTGATGAAATGAAAAATAAGTCTGGCGTCCTCAAAATTCTAAGTTCATAAAAACGGCACTATAGAATAGGGATTATCTGATTAAAGACTACTTGAAAAATTTTTTAGAAATGATGTGAGAGAATGATAAGGACTGGGCTCCCTGTGGAGGGAGTTTGAGTGACATGTGAGAGAAGAGTCGTGAGAGCACGAGAGATGTGTTTGGAGAAAAGGATGTTGTGAGAGAGAATCGGAATTGTAAAGAGGATAAACTCGTTATTTGGATTAAATCTTAAAGCAGGAGTTGGAGACTATATTCATAAATTATCGTACAAATGATAATAATTTGAAATGCTTCTTATCAAAATTTAATATTTCGTAAAAGAATACTGACTTTGGCGCTACTCTCTGACGGATTTATTGATTGTTTTTGAAAAGTTTATCTAAAGTTTTTCTCATTACTTTTCTTTAATTTTTCTTCTGATAGTTGTCTCTAGATTCCTTTTAACCTTTAATTTTTATAGGACACTTGCTTTTAAATTTAAAATACCGAAAAGAGTAAAAAAGCGTAAAAAATGCGCGCACTATGTTTTCCTACATAATTCCCCTTGGTATCCATTGTCGTTGATACGTAAAAAAAATCCTCGTAATTGTATTTGTATTTTTACTCTTTCATATTTTGGAAGACATCAGATCTTGACCTCAAATTAAAAAAAAAATAAATAATAATTGAATTATTATGTGATACACTCCACCGGCGCGGCGCTCAGCGGTGATTTTATTTGGTTACCATGTCAACAAAGCCGATGTTTTTTGACAACGTGACGTCACAGTCAATATTCGACAAAACATTAGAGTCGGAGTGGCCATGAAACTCAGTCTTTCTAGACTTCATTTTGGCCGTATTTTAGTTCCGATCTCTCGTTAAATAGTCTTAGGCCATTGTTATTAGTTTTATTAAGGATTTGTTATGTCCTTAGAGGTTCAAAGGGCTCCTAAAATTTCTCAAATCGGTCTTGATCGTAGTGACAATGATTTGCAATTTTGCCTTGATGAGTCCGGCGTAATAGCCACCAAAAAACCTCGCTCTAAACCTGAAAATATCTCGAAAAACAAAGAACCGATATCCAAGGATAAAATACAAGATATGGCATCGAATCATTCGGATTATTACGACAGTTACGACGACGATTTTGAAGATGCCAGTCAAGAACGAAGTCGTTCAAGAAAAGAACCAGGGAGAAGACGTTCTTCTTATCTTTCTCGCGATTATACTCGTTCAGATATCTCTGTTACTCCCCCAAGACGAACTAAACGAAATACAGACTCTAGAAGAAACTCTTTAACGTCTTACAGAAGCGCTTATGGAAACAGTCGAGGTAAAATCCACTGTAGTTAAATATTAAATCCGCGCTGAGGTTAATATTTGTTCAGCGTTTAAGTCGTGACATAGAGATTTCTTCGTTTCAGCTTTGGTTGTTGTAATAAGTACTTAAAATACTAAGTTCATGTGTCAAAATTGTATAATAAATGTAATTTAGATCTACTGTTACGAAACCATTTTTTCCTTTTTTTGTATTCCAATTTGGAATTCTGCTTTGTTTCCCACGGTTTCAGCTGTATATATCAGGTCAAGATCAGATCACGGGATTTTTTTATTATATCAAATTTACTCTAACCTAAGAGAATCGGAAGGATATAGCTCACTTTATCCTTATTCTTAAAAATATTTACGATCAAAGATTTTTATCCGGTGCAAAATTTTAAAAAACATTGCAAATTTCTGTCTGTTGTCCCTGGTAACCTTGTACATATTTTAACGACTCAAATAATCAACTAAAAGAAGAAGAAATCATGCTGTTCTCCTTATTATTAACAGAAGATACTACTGACATTTCTATTGAATTCACAAATAAGCACCTGTCGTAAGTAGGATTATAAGAATTAGAGGTACCTACAGATAGTATCGTCTAAGTTTATCATGTTGATGGTTGTATAAGACTATTTCTCTCAATGGATATTCATCTGTGTTGGGAATTCAGAAAAATTGAACGAATTTTGAACTTTTGAACAACAATTATTAACTAAAAGTTTCAACCAATGCTTCGGCTTCTTTAGTTTATCAGAATGATGTTAATTCAGTCAGATAACTCTCTAGGGAACCTTTTGCATGAGTGCAAATAAGTTTGGAGTACATTTTTGTGAGTCTGTGGCTTTCTCAATCTCAGCTGAGACTGGGTTGGTAGGTGTGAATATAAATAGCCTCTTTCACTCCATGTTCAAGGTTCACTAGCTCTGTTGTGAGGATCTTAACCCCTTTGATGTCAACTCTGTGCCCTGTTGATTAAACGCTAATATGTTGGGCAACTTCCGAGTTTGAAACCTTACAACCCAGTCTAAACCAATAGAGACAATACCTTTATTCTTGATTTTATCATGCTCTTATAAATCTAAATTTATTCTTAATTCAATGATTTACAGTTAATTTGTGGGTTTATTTTTTCTAGCTACCAATAAACCGTCGAAAAAGAGAACCAAAAAAAGCCAATCTGCAAGTACAAGAACTGTGAAAACAGAGGAAACATCCAACATGGTGCAAAGGATTTTGTCAGCAAACAGAAACAAGATTACTAAGCTCTACAATACAGTGGAAGAACTCCAACATGAAGTTGATAACTTACGGCAGGAAAATAAAACTTTAAAAAGATTGCATGTTAAGCAGGAAAAAGAACTGAAACAGATCGAAAAAGCCGAGGCAAGCTTGCCTCAACTTTTACAGAGACACAGTGCTGAATTACGGACTTATCGTGAAAGATTAAAGAAAACAAAAGGGGACATGACAAAGAAGGAAAGGGAGTCACATACTCATGACTTGGAAATAACCAAACTTAGAGATAAAGTCCAACACTATAAAGCATTGGATAATGACAAGAAACTTGAAGAAAGGGCTGCTTTAGCAAGAAAACTTGAAAAAGTGGAGAAATCATTGTCTGAGAGAGATAAAAGAATTATGGTAATTTAAAATTATAAATGAAAACACGTTTTGTTTGAATGTAATGTTTCCATACTTCACTCCTCTTGATAAGAAATCTGTTGCTCAAGTTACACAGATCCAATTCTGACCTTTTCCAAAACCGATAAGAATGAAAAAAAAAGAAGTAATATTCAAGAGCATAAGATGTTGTTTCGGATGTGAAGAAGGTCATTACTTCCAAACAAAAAAGGTTGATAAGAAAAGTACACTCATTTTGTTTAATTTCTGTGACCAGCTAGCACTCTACCACATCCATTAGATACCTTATGATTTAAATCTTAACAGTCAATCAAAAATTACTCACTCAGGCAGACTGTTAAATATTGTTTTTGTCGAGCCAAAAGTCATGTGATAACAGGTGTCTTGTATGGATTTGCTGGGGTTAGTTACAGAAAAGTGTTCAAATCTTTAAGTGAACCCATAAATTTTTAAACACTGACAGTGTGCATGCTTAATCCCTTTAAGTCAATTATTGAAGTGCATAAAGTTTATAAGAACAAAGTCTTGAAAATATAAAAAATTGGATGTGTGGATTTTGTTAATTCAAGCTAGAGAACTAGAATTTTTCAAGTACAATAATACAATAAAAATAATATTTTTCAATACTAAAGGATTTCTATGATTTCTATAGAGATGGAGTTTTAAAACTTTTACATGCTACTATTTGAAAATCCATAATTCAGACATATCAAAGGGCCAGATAAAAGAGTCTGTAATATAAAGGTGTTCTCAATATTGTGTTTGGGTCTATAAAACAAGGAATATGTATGATGATTCTGTGGGAATCTAAATATCTGTCTGTAATAATTAGAGGTGTCTTTAAGGAGAGGTTCCACTCTATTCATGGATGAATGAATTAATTGATATGTGGAATTAAATTGGCTGAAGCTGATAAGATGTATGTTTTTTGATTACAGGACCTACAGAAAACTATTACATTAGCAGAAAAAGGAAGGCAAAGGGAAATAAAAGAACAACAGGAAAGACATAAAAAGGCTGCAGAAGAACTAAAGATTGTCAGAGATCAAGTTGCATTTCTCCAAGAAAAATTAAAGGTAATGTAATTACGAGGGAATTCATTAATAAATAATAATACGAGTTGACTACTGGGGTGGATCCAAGATTTTTAAAAGGGAGTTGACTGTTACAGGGTACCTCACGCAATACCACAAGAAACCAATAAAAGGCAGGAAAATGGTGAAAGAGGCACCTCGAATTGACGGAAATTAAATTGGAGTGCTTTAAGTAAAACAAGTTTATCCCAGATAAATGCTTATTGCTTATTTGCCCTCCCCCCTTTCCTCGTCCCCTCACCAACTTTTTGTTCAACCCTTGGACTTGGCACAAGCACAAAAATGTAATCTTTGTACTGGCATCTTAACTTTGTTTCATAAATCATGCCTGCTTTACAAGGGTAGCACTTGATAGCCAGCGGCAAACACACCTGTGGCCCTTGGTCCATGATCAAATTCAAATATATTCAAAGTTGATTTTTGTGGAGGAAGGAAAACTGATTACATTTTACCAGTTCTTTTAGTCAGTATTGAGAAAAATATTCAAATCTACTTATACTTATGTTACAGGAAAAAGAAAAAATGTTGGACAACACAAATGTTTATTATGGAAGTATCCAAAAGAGATTTAAAAAATCAAATCCACTTGCTCTTCCTCCTGTTCGACCAGAAGACTTGCATTCAATGAAGGATATTGAAAGTACTGTGCCTCATTCCGACAAAAAGAGAAGCAATGTTTTCATAACAAATGGCTCAAGTGATGCAAGTTCATATATGGCAGAAAGTGAAGTTGGGAAAAGACAGAATGACAATAAAAATGGTGTTTCAAAAAGACTTGATTTCGAAAAGATGGAGGATACACGACTAAGAGAAGTCCTCGAAAGGGAAGAAAGAAGAAGGAAAGAAGAAGAGGATGCAAGGAAACGAGAGGAGGAGCGTAAAAGAGAGCAAGAAGAGGAGTTTGAAAGAATGAGACAGATGAAAAAGAGGCAAGAGGATGAAAAGAAGAGACTAGAAGAAGAGAGAAAGAAACAAGAAGAAGAAAGAAAGAGGCAAGAAGAGAAAAAGAAACAACAAGAAGAAAGACGAAAAGAAGAAGAAATGATCAGAAAAAAGAGAGAAGAGGAGGAAAGAATAAGGAAGGAAAAAGAAGAGCAAGAAAGGTTGAAATTTAAAGAAGATGAAGAAACAAGACGCAAAAAGGACCTTCTGCTTGCTCGCATGAGAGCTATAGATGGAGAACATAGTACTAAACCAAATGGAATCATTGACATTGATCTTGGTTCAAAATCTCGAGAAGAGAAGCCAAAGAAGCTGCCAATTTTTTTACAGGGTTCAGAAAAACCCAAAGAAACTGGGGTTTCTCATGACAACGAAAAACTTAAAAATGGCTCCAATACTTCTGTACGATCAAAACATAGTCAAAGCTCTTCGTACGACTTCAAAGAAACCATTCAAAATCTACACCATGGACTTCCTGCTCACCCTTCTGATCAACATCTACGTTCCGTTGCTCCTAAGGGTCGAGGGGACAGCCTTGGTGAAGATGATCTAGTATTCGGATCATATAAACCATCAGTTGTAAAACGTGAAGTCAAAAAATCGGACACTTTTGGTTCATACAATCCTTCTTTCAGTGATTCAAAGGACACTGGACTGGATTTTAGTAGAAAGCAAGAGCGCAGTAAAATTTCCTCTCCATCAAAGGATAATGAACTCCTGTTTGGGTCTTACCAACCAACATTTGGTGCAGCTAAGGGAAATGATGGATCCACAAGAAGAGGTGGTAGGCGAGGTCGAACCGATCTAGGTCAAAACTCAAACTCAATTTTTGGGGACGATTTCTTAAGTAACAACAATTCAAAAGAAAAGCAATCGAAACCTCTATTCAGTGAAGATTCTTTTAACAAATCTAATGACAAGTCATATCCTTGGGAAAAAAAGGTCAATGTTGCTAAACAATCAGTTGACGAAAGCTTGTTGCCAAGACGACAGAAGATCCAGCAGAGTGTGAACAAGGGACATGAGCAGAATGTACCTGCCGTCAAGAATGTTTTGAATGATACTATAGATGATGATATAGAGGAAGTGACATTATAAAATAATTATTTTTCCAAAAATGTTTTAAAAGAATCTATGTGTGCTGTGTGTGTGAGAAAGAAAGAAAGAAAACTGATAGAAGAAGAAATAGAAATACAAAATTAATAGTGACAAGAACTTTTGTACAACATAAACTTCTGGATTCTGAAATATCAGAGTAGAAATATTTATTATTTTACGCAGAACACCATTCTTAATTTATACATGAAAAGATATGGATATCAAAATATAATTATTTATGTGTTGTGTGCAACAAAATAAATATACATTATGCCCAAGTACTTCTACTGGTTGGTGTAGCAGATAGGTATACTAACCATACATCCCCTCTACCAAACTTACTGTCATCTTATTTTGGTCAGTTCATTTTATCAAATAATCTTTTCTATAATTTTGTTACATGTTAACATCCAGCATGGAAGCCCAATTGCACCTGAAGATGTAAAATAATAAAAAAGTAAAAATGAGAGGCCATATTTTATTCTAAAAACTCCGCATATTTTTAAGGATTTTACGACCATCACTCCCCATATGGGGCTCTTCTTTGAGGTTCACTCCACACACACTACCACTACATTCTTTATTTACAACATACAACACTCAACTCATATGTTGATTTTTACAGATCTAAGAGGCCTATTCTCCACTCAGCACACTAGCTAATCTGGGGGGAGGGGGGAGGGGAAGAATTTACAGTTCCATGCACAGATGTATTTATTTTTTGCTTCAAAGTGAGCTTCGTTTGTACTTGCTGCAATGCAACTTAGTTTCTTGTTTAACAACTTACCTGAAATACCAGTAGGTAATGAAAGGATAAAAGTGAAGGGATAGAACCACTGGTGTGGCAGGATGATTACGGGATCTTTCCTGTACATTATCAGGAAGGTGATGTGGATTGCAAACTGCAAAAAATATTGATTGATATTGATTGGAGGTCTAAATCTAAATTCAATGCATCATGGGTGGCATATGCTGCTAACATGTCGTCTTTCACCGCTCTGAGTCTAAATGTTCAGATTGCTGGTTCGAGCCCTGCGGTTCGCACATGTGAATTGAGTTTGTTAAATGCGTTCTCTCCTTATGCTACAGGCATTTTCTCTGGTTTAATTCCTCCCTCCCTCCCTGTGCATAGAATATTGAATGTAGTGGTAGTGTGTGTGAGTGAAAAGTGTCCCCAATTAGTGCAAAAGCACTAGAACGACTAGACTAACCAAAGAGATTTATTCATTTATTCTTATGAATATTTTTTAGAATTTTACTTACAATTGACATCATAATTAATACTTTTGATATTAGCTTATGTTTTCCTTCAGCCTTTCTTCTTTCTGAACCTGAAAAAAAAGGATACTAAATGAAAGTCTAGCAAAATTAATGCCCATTGTGGCTGACGATACCAAAAGCATGCCTGATGGGGGGTAGGTTTGGAATGTCTATGTTAATCCTTAGCTATTCTGTGGTCTGAGAATGAGATATTACACTGTTTTTATTTATTTATTTATCTAACTTTGCCTCCAGTTCAAAATACATGTATGAAGGAAAAAAACAAAAACGACAAAAGAAACAACAAAAAACAAAAACAAATATAAATACAAGTTCTGAGGCAGGGAAACTGCAACAGCTTATGCCAATTAGTGCAGACCCTTACTGAGATGTAGTATTGAGATGTAGTACAGAGATGTAGTACGGGATGTAAAGCAGATCTGACAGGAATATATCTACATGCAAAGCTGATACCCACCAAATGAATTAACTTCATCTTTCAGTTTGTCTATCTTCCTCTGAAGTCTAGCATATTTAGCAAATTCATCCTTTAAAAAGAAAATTGAAAATGAGATAGCAAAAAACACAAGCTTCCGCAAGGTAACCTTGGTTTGATGATCGGCCCAGAGGTTGTTTCAGTATTCAATACTACCAAAATCACTCAACTGTTAGCACCGCCATAATAACAGTTGATGGAGTTTTAAATTTTGATAAGCTTATGCGACCATTTGGAGACTAATGATAAATCTTTTGTAAAATTCATCCAACATGGCGGCTTTGGTAACCATCAATTACTTTCCTCCCATCCCTGGCCTCCTTCCATTTATTTTTTCATTCTCATATACACATATATTTATATTGCTGTCAATCGTGTTTATATCTACCTGTGCACTGATAAGTTGTTGTTCTGCTATGAGTTTCTTCATTTGAGCAACTGATTCATCTTCTTTCGGGTCACTTTTATTCAAAATTCTAATGATCTAAAACGAGAACCACAGTCACGTCAACGAAAAAATGTTTAGTTGAACTCCCTCACAAATTAATACAAATATTCGCTAATACGTCGTTGATCTAGATTTGAAGGCTTTCTTACATACAAAAGGAATATCACCTCACCATAACGGCTGCCTTTGACAGCATTTTATTGAATATCCGTAGAGTTAAAACATAAAGAAAAACGAAAATAGTCATTGACATCCCTTCTGCTGCCATCTTGCTTTTTATTTGGGATCATCCGCTGATCTGATCGCTGACGAGCACCACAGGGTGCCCAAGCCTAGAACAAATAAAACAGTCTTTTTAGAGTTTAAAAATTAGATAAAAAACTTCATTTCTAGACACTATAAGATACTGAAATCGATGTTCTTGAAAGTTAATATTCGCCATGAAATCAAGGTAAATTCAAACAGTGCTTCAGTAAAGTCAACAAAATAAAAGCCACAGGGTTCCTACCTGAACCCATTCTCGTTCTGGGCTCCCTGTGGTCCTTCCCTCTCACCTTGTGTTTAGGGACGTGTTTGGGGACGTGCTTGGGGTTGTTTGGCAACAGTCGTGCTCGTTCGACTCTTTTCGGGTCACTTCATACGTGAGGTAAGTCAGGAATGATGTTTTGGATAATATTAGTGGATATTTAGAGGTACTGGCTTACTCTCTGGTAGTCCTTTTAGATTTGTGACACCCTAAGAGGTACCAAATTGCAGATCTGGAACGACAAGCTTCCTTGCCCTTTTCCAACCTGAGAACCCCCCCCTCACCCCACCCTGGATTTTCAAGTACAATATTTAGGCTACCTCCCCCTGAAGATTAGATTACTGCTCAACATTTTCAAGTTGTATTAAACCCCTTACACTTCATATGGTAACAAGCACTACACCTAATAAGTAAAGCTGATTTGATATTTATTTTAGCATACTAAATGGAGCCAAGTGAAGAATCTTTATTTTACTTTTTTCTCTAATACAATTTATATAATATATGACATGTGCAAACATATATTTTAATGTATTTACATAAATGGATTGAAAATATGCAAAACTCTTGGGCCATTATAAATATTTTTACCTTTTTATCTTATCTTTATTAATGTATTATTATATTTTAATAACTTTAATACTTTTATAGCTTAATTAAAATAAAGCTTCTGCTTAAAGAAATGTACACATATGGAAAATTTTGATCTTCTTGATCACTTGATCTTCTTGTACAATTTACAATTAATAGATACTCCTGATGTTTTGAAAATTCTCAAATTTAACTGCATGTCCTAAGGCTAGAGGTGCACGTGATCTATTGCTCAGTGCTTTCATTATAAATATTTTTACTTTTTTAATCTTATCTTTATAAATGTTGTATTTAACTTTAATGTCTTTTATAGCTTAATTAATCTAATTAAAAGCTTCTGATTAACGAAATGTACACATAGGAAAAAGACAGTTGATGCTGCTGAATCTTAACTACTGTATATAGATAATAATTATCTTATATATTGTGTAAATAACTTTAAGTTGAAGTCGAGCAATTTTGTAAATTCTTTCCTTGTAGCTGGTTAGCAGGAGGACTCTGTAAAATGTCAAAATATGAGCATTGATTAAACCATTTTGACTCAAATAATTTTTGAAGCCTTATATCAGTGACTTTTATAAAATATATAGTTACTGCAATTTTCATCAACATGCGAACTCTGTTTCTCTGAGTTGTACGCTGAAATTTGGTTTCTTGCTGCCGCCAGTCAAAAATTTGAAAGGTACCAACTGATTATAGGTTTGATTAATGGCAGCGAAAAACCAAATTTCAGCGTACAGCTTGCAGACACGGAGTTCGCATGTTTATGAAAATTGCAGTTAAGTATGACACTTATGACTGTTATGACTATTCAAGTAATCTTACCTGAGTCTGGTTTATTTAGTGTATTTTTCCCAAATTTTGATAATGTGGGCTCTCCTAACCCTTTCTCTGTTGGATACAAAAAGATAAATTATAAATTCTCGGCTCTCATCATCAATCCCTCGTCTATGGCCATCTATCTGACATATATCTTTCATCTACCCACCTGTCCATTCATTTATTCTCCCACCCATCCATCCATCTATCTATCCACTAATCCACCCATCTACTCATCCACCCTCCAATTTATCCATCATCTATCCATCTACTCACCTACTACCCACTACAGTCATACTTCTATCCATCTGTCAATGTACTCATGACCCACCCACCAATCTATCCATCCATCCATCTTCTCTCATCAGCCACCAATCCATCCATCATTTTATTCCAGTAGTCAAACTCACCCTGACAGAAAGCCCTAAGCTGTTCATTTTGCTGGATAAGCAACTCCTCTCTGGTCTTTGCTCTTCTTAATTCAGTATTCAAACTGTGACACTGGTCTTTTACAAGTTCTAATTCTTTCACAAGTGATTCACACTTATCCTGAGATTTTCCCAATTCACAGCTAAGCTCGTTACACTTGGCTCGGGTTCCTTCCAGTTCCTCTCTCAATGTAAAACACTGATTCTGAAGTACATCAAGCATGTTGCTTTGTGTAAAAACATTCTTTTTTGCATTATCGAGCTGTGCTTTGAGTGCTTCACACTTTTTCTTGCTCAATACAAGTTCACTTTGCAAAGATTCTAAATTCTCTCTTGTTGTTTCTAGTTCTTTCATGAGCTGGGAGTAATGGCGCTTGGCATTGATGAACTTAATTTTCTGCACACAGTACTTCATTTTTGAGCCATTCAGCTCTTTTTGTAAGACTTTGATGTATTCTGCCGAGCTCTCAATGGCTGCATTAGAATTATCATTTTCATGCTTTGCAGCATCAAGTTTTTGCTTCAAGTTCTCACATCTCTTTTTCACGCTATCAAGTTCATTTTCAAGCTGGTTACACTGCTGTCGATAATTACTGAGCTCTTTTTCAATTGCAGCACATTTTGCATTGGATTCTTCCAGTTCTGCAACAAGGGCTTTATGATGGGCCTGTGACTGCTGCAGTTCCATTTCTAGAGTCTTGACTCGATGTAGAACCTTATTTCTACTGCGTCTTTGTGACCTCTCTAGGCCCTTTGTCACTATATAAGTTTCCTCTCTTCTTGGTAATGCTGAAGATCTATAAATAAGGCGCCATCGCCGGGCAAGTCTAAGTACCTCGTACGCCTTCTCTGACAAATCAGGGATGAGTCTTAAGATTAAATCAAAATCATGACACTTATTTCTTATTGCCACCAGATAAACCTTTTCGCCACTGCTGGTAGAAAATAGCTTCTCATTGATGACACCGACAGACAACAATTCTTTCCAATTCTTTAAGACCTTGTCCAGTTCCATAGGAACACCCTTCAATGTTCCCGTCATTTTCTCATTGAGGAGAAAGTCTCTTAGTGGCTCATACACTGCTTTTGTAAAACAATTGAGAAGCTCTTCATATCTTTCACACCAGTCTTCAAATTTTTCTAAAATGTTTGTGTCTGGTGAAGTTATACTTGGCAGTTTTGGAAAGAGAAGCCCTCGTGACTTGATGTTTTTCTCCCAGGAATGTAGTTCCATTACATATCTTGAAGAGAAAAGAAATATTAGAAGAAAACGTTTGTGAGAAACATTACCTTTCAACAATGTGTATATTTGAGGAGGGTATATTGTGTAGCACCATAAAATATCCATATCTCTCCCACAGAGGGGGATTAGAATTTCCAAGGGGTGGGGAGGGTCTGAGGAGGGTATATTGTGTAGTTCAAGAAAATATCCATATCTCTCCCACAGAGGGGGATTAGAATTTCCAAGGGGTGGGGAGGGTCTGAGGAGGGTATATTGTGTAGCACCATAAAATATAAATATCTCTCCCACAGAGGGGGATTAGAATTTCCAAGGTGTGGGGAGGGTCTGAGGAGGGTATATTGTGTAGTTCCAGAAAATATCCATACCTCCACTACAGAGGGGGATCGGAATTTCCAAGGCGTGGGGAGGGTCTGAGGAGGGTATATTGTGTAGCAAAAGGAAATATCCATACCTCCCCCACAGAGGGGGATTGGAATTTCTAAGGGGTGGGGAGGGTCTGAGGAGGGTATATTGTGTAGCAAAAGGAAATATCCATACCTCCCCCACAGAGGGGGATTGGAATTTCCAAGGGGTGGGGAGGGTCTGAGGAGGGTATATTGTGTAGCAAAAGGAAATATCCATACCTCCCCCACAGAGGTGGATTGGAATTTCCAAGGGGTGGGGAGGGTCTGAGGAGGGTATATTGTGTAGCAAAAGGAAATATCCATACCTCCCCCACAGAGGGGGATTGGAATTTCCAAGGGGTGGGGAGGGTCTGAGGAGGGTATATTGTGTAGCAAAAGGAAATATCCATACCTCCCCCACAGAGAGGGTATTGGGATTTCCCAGCCTAATGATATTCAAAGGTTTAGCATCTTTTTTAACCAAATTTCATCTATCTTTTCATTCCCTCCCCTAAAATCTTGGTTTATGATAATGTCATACAAACTGTTTTTTATGTGAAAAATGCCTTACCCTCTCGATGTAACTCCACCAAAAGATCTGTGATTCCATGACTGCCATCTACGAGTCACTTGCTTCAGTTTCTTGTAAAGCTCTTCAATCAAGTTTTCCTTTTCCATCAGCTCTGACATCCTTCGCAGCTCTGACTCAAAGGCAGAGCACTGTTCTGCTAACCACACCTCTCTTGCAGTCTGTGACATGGCCTCCATGTCTTCATACTTTAGAAGAAAAATTTATTTTGTCAGATTAGTCATTATATACCTTTCATTACAAAATGTTTTAATTATTTGTGGGGGGAGCACACTCCCCTATATGAGCTGATATTTACTGCATTATTGGTGTTTTAGTTTGTAAGAAAAGGGCGTACCCTCTCCTAAAACGAAAATCCCTGATGGTACCCCCCTCCCCCTTAGAAAAAAATCGGGAACCGCCCCTATAAATAATTTTCCTAATAAATAATTTCTGATTTTTTTACAAAAGAAACGTTAAAACAGTGACATGCTGGTCATGCGAAGTTTTAACCTTTCTTTTAATCCAATAAATGTTGTTTCAACGAAACTATATATTTCACTTATTTGAGATTTTGCCCGCAGGCTGGTACTGCTTGTTTACTTACATAGTATTCTTTCATCGGGCCTCGGTTTTCATTCATTTTGGCCTCAAAATTTTGTTGCCCTATAAAGAAAACACCTGTTAATTTGCGGTCACCACTTGAACAAAGTTTGTACATCTCAAAACGTTACTTTTATACAAATAGTACAGCCCTCAGTTTAGGGAACGCGACGATTGTGCTAATGAATGATGCTCATTAACACGTGGGTTAGGTCTGTTAGTTTTGTACTAAAGCTTTCTTTCATTATTTGCTTTCCCACCTGTTGCAAAGAAGCTCCTTTGTTTTTCATGTTCATAATTCGATATAAAACGATCTTAAAGTTTTTCGAGAAAGACAAGTTAAGATTTTCCAGCGTTTTTGATATTTATTTGCTTTGAAAAGGTTCTTTCTCTCTTTTTTTCTCGTCATACTCTGGAGTCTTTTTCTATGTTATTTTCCGTGTTCAGAGTTCAACATCTAAACGCTTATTGTCAAATCAGTCAACGTTGAGTAAATGCTTATGCCTCGGGGCTGGAATATAATATACTGTAGCCCTATTTAATACGCCTTTTTATCAAACCGTTAGGATAAAACATAGTATAGGAAAAACGTCCATTTTTGTAACATGCTCCGTGTGCGTGTGAATTAGGCTCATTGAACAAGCGTGTTTACAGACCAAAACATCTTCAAAACTTATTCATCAACGATGGGTTGAAAAAGTAAACGCAATGCGACTCACCAGGAACTAAAAAAGGTGCAGTCATTATATTCCCAAAGCTTGGTTCGAGTCTCCTCTAAAAACTTTGGGAAAAGCCAACAAATTGCATCCAAAGTCGACTGGAAGTACGAGAAGTATATAAGTTACGAACCCGTTAATCTCCTTAGTCAACAGTCTGTAAATTAACCATTGCATGTGATGACAGCTTAATGAGCCGATCGATTATTTGAACGAGTGGGTGTATATAAAGATAGACAATCCTTAATGTAGCGATAGAATTCGCCAGATTTTGACAGTTCGAAACATGGCAATAGTTTGTTAATTATTGTTCTTCAGTCAACTGTTTGTATTCTTGACAAGATGGTCTATAGACTCTAGATGAGGTATGTACTTGAACCAAGGTTGACAGAGCGATCTAATATTTTAATAATCACTGCTGCGATCGTGCGGCAATTATTTCTTAATTTCCACAATGATGGTTTTGCTTTCTGCCCTCCATCACGCACACAAACAAACAAATTCAATAAAATATAAATTCTGTTCAAATATTTCTTATGACAAATTATTTACCTTTGGATAATGTTAAATTAATGCTTGTTATCTTTTTGGCTAGGAAAGGAAAGGAACCCCATATGAAGAGAATAAATGCGGCCGTGTTTATACGCGATCCCGCGCGCTGAACGTACGTGTAGCGGGCCGTGAAAGGCCGTGAATGATAACTAACGAACCATAGTAAGATACATTAACACCAATATTTTGCACGCAATGGAAAAAATGAGTAAATCCCTCTAGTTTTCTATTATTATTATTTTTTATTATTCTATTTCTCTTTATGTTAGTTGTGTTTTTTCTTGGAAATGGTATGTTGAACTCTTCGCGTCGTCTCGAGTTTCAGCTTCCCAATTCTAATTTCCATTTTTACCGGAAACTATCGCTGACTTTTCACTTGGAGAAACCATAGCTTAATCGAACTTATCGAATATTTTGAATGTAGAAAACAAGAAATAGTTTCTTTCTAGATTATTCGATTTTTAAGATCAATAGACACAAACTATCCTCGGGGCTTGTAATAAAGCGATATTACGTTGAGGCAGTTGAAGGGTGTTACGAGAATACTAGACGGTATGGGCCGGTAACGCTTGTCCCTTTGTCACTGCTAGTTTTTATCCCAATTCATTCATAAAAAAAACAAAGCTTCTATCGAAAATACCCTTAATTTCTATACCAAAATTGAAGAATTTTCTTACCTTAAGTCCCTTGACGACAAGAGATCAATCGTTCAGCGTTCTTGTTTTGGTTTTTGTCTAGCTGATTCAAATGCCAGCTGATTGTGCTATTAGTATTCACTCCACGTCACAAGATTCAACAGGTGGTTCGTCCCGTCCACGTGGTTTCGAGTTGCTTTTTCCTTTGTCTTTCAAGCCTTACTATAAATCATGCTCCAATGACAACATGAGTTGGCGCTAATTCTCTCCCAAGAAGCGGAATAGCATTTCCGGGCTCTTAAATCTCGCTGTATAAATTTACGCCTTGTTTTGGTTTTAAAACGAAGGGCGCGCCTTCAGTATCCACTTCTGCTGTCGACATTATTTAATTCTTTAGGATATTTTCTATTAAAAAGGATTCATATATTCTTGTTTTTAAGCTTTATTATCGTTTCTGTGTTTAATAACAGAATGAAACACTTGACTTTGATCGAATTTGCGGACAGGTTTTGGATAATGTGGGATTTTAAATGTCAAAAAATAAGACACATCTTGCCTCCTTGGTTCTGGAATTTGCTCCTGACATACGATAAATCATGACATATTGAATTACTTTCATAAATTTATTTTTTGATTAATTTAGTGAAAAAAACTATAGATGGAAAAACGCCGCCAAAAACCAATGGAAAGCAACGTAATTACCTGTAAAACTGTAGAAATGTTCGTGATTTTTCTGTTTCTTGAAAATAAGATGTGTTGTTTGAGGCTACTAATTTTCCTCGTTTTTTTTTTTTTTTTTTTTTTTTTTTTTTTTTCATTTTTCTTCTTTTTTTCTTTGGTTTTATTTTGTCTATCTTACAAGGGGAAGCAAAGATAGAAAAAGGTTTTTTATTGGTGCGCATTGTAACCAATCACCAACTTCGTTATATCGGACAACTTCTAGTCCTTGTTGCTATGCGACGCAAGATGTAGTACAACCAAAAACCAAGATGGCGGCGACCTTATGAACGACATGTGAAACGATTTTTTTATTTTTATAGCAAATACAACCATGTTTTTTGATATATAAAGCAATAAATACAAACAAAAATGGAGGGAACTGTTGCTGGAGTACGAATTGTTCCTCCAGTGGTAGAATTCTTTGATGCAGAGACTGAAGTACTTCATCAAATGACGCTAACTGTACAAAATTTGAGCAAAACGTCAAGAAATATTCGCTTTCATGGACCGGCTACTAGCGTGAGTACTAGAAAAACAATGTACAGCTCATAAGTTATGTGTATTGTGTCTATAATTCTTGACTTTAGCAAGGATATTGTGTGATATTTGCGTTAAAATAATTCTGCATCGACTGCTATATTAATTTTGTACGAAATCTTTAATGCGACAGTCCCAATAAGCGTTCATTATTTCTCAACTATAAGCTTTTAAAAGTACGATACTTTATTTTTCCAGCAGAAATTTAAAATCAGAGCAAAGAATCCAGACAATGCAATTGCTCCGGGTCTAGAAGTATCAGCGATAGTTGAGTATTATACGACTGAAAATGAAGATTCTCAAGACAGGGTTATACTCACTGTAGACAATGATGTGATAGAAGTTCCTCTTGTAGCGTAAGTATATTGTATGGTATTGCCTAGGCCTTTGTTTTATGCACCTATCAATGTTAAGTCCCAGGGTTTGGGAGGGAGGGGGGGGGGGTGAGGGGGGAACCCCAGGGAAATTTGACATTTTGAAATTTTCAAATTCCCCACCCCCAGACAACTGACAAAATTCAAACTTCCACCCTTAGCACACAGGGATAACTCCATGGAAAGTGTGTGTGCACAGTTTTTATTGACAAGTTGCGAAGTATCATAAAATGAACCAGTGAGTCGTAAAAACATGTTTATTGTATTTTCTGGCTTTTTCAAGATGGTGGCCATGTCAAATTCCCTACTATGGCAACATTGAATAATGTCAAGTTCCCAAGGGTAGTCTGCTGCTGACCCACCCTGAGGCTTAACATCTATAGGTGCATTACACCTCTATGGGTTCTTATGGGATCAGCTAAAATCTTACCATTAGCTAGTAGAAATGGATGATGTCACAGGCCCTCTAACTCTACCCTTGGAGGTACCTACAGTGTATGCATTATAAAGTGTAGAAATCTGCACTTTGAAAGTAAAGGTAGCATATTATATTGTTTTCATACTTTTAGTTATGCCCCATGCTCTCAACTGGAACTTAGTGGACCAGCAAATTTTGGTGTTATTGTGGCTGACAGCAGAGTCCTGTCACGTCAAATAGCTATCTTCAATGAAGGCAGTACAGCTGGGGAATTCAAAATCAAATATACTGGAAACAAACCTATTACTATCATGCCGACATCTGGTGTTGTCCAACCAGGACACAGTCAAATGATCAAGGTACTGAAGGATATTTGTAAATAAGTGTTGGCATGGCACAGTAATAGTAAACCTTTGTTAAATGATAAGTGATGATGATGATGATGATTATGATGATAGTGAGGAAGATGATGAGAGTGGTGATAGTGATGATGGTGCATGGTGATCAGGTGATGGTGATGATGATGGTAGTGATATTGATAATGATAGGTGTGATGATGGTGCATGATGATGGTGGTGATGGTGGTCATTTGATGGTGATGATAATGGTGGTGATAGTGATGATGATCATGGTGATGATTGTGCATGGTGATGGTGGTGATGGTGATGGTGGTCAGGTGATGGTGATGATAATGGTTGTGATAGTGATGATGATCATGGTGATAATAGTGATGATGGTGCATGGTGATGGTGGTCAGGTGATGATGATGGTGGTGATAGTGATGATGATCATGGTGATAATGGTGATGATGGTGCATGGTGATGGTGGTAAGGTGATGGTGATGATGATGGTAGTGATAGTGATGATGATCATGGTGATGATGGTAACATTGGTAATGATAGTGGTGGTTTTAGTGATGATGATAATGTTGAATACATTGCTGATGGATAATGTTAATGATTACTGATGCAATGATGGTTGCAGTGAAAATGGCAGGGATGATACAATTTGGATCTGCTAAATGCTGCCTCTGCTTATTAGTAGTGGTCATACTGCCACAAGATTAGCACAATATGGTGTGATATATTATGATGAAAATGATACATTAAATTACAGATTGAATTTATTGCCAAGACTCCAGGACCATTCCATGAACTTGCCCAGTAAGTCAATCTCTTTATACGCTTCACAGAGCAAATAAATAGATTACCTTAAATACTATTGAAATCCTAAGAAACATTTAAGGGTACACTATGCAAGCTACAGCAGTACAGTTAAAGTCAGTCCTCTTTTACTCACCAGAGTCAAAATTGAAGGCCAGCCCTCTGCATCCCTAGAGATCTATGGTCAAGTAGTTGAAAGATCACTGGAACTACTAACCCTAGATGGCTCACAGCAAGTAGACTGTATCAACTTCGGCGGTGCTTATTATGGAACAGATACTGTCAAGTCTTTTATGATTTATAATGGTAGCCCTGATGTGGCCAACTTTGTAGTAATTCTTGAAGAAGGTGGAGAAGGACAAGAAGTGGTGAGTGCTTTGACATAATGAAGGTTAAATATAAAACTTATAAGTCCTTGCCACCCTCCCCATCCCTCCCCCTGATCCCATCTTTCCACTGCATAGGGACAGACCTTACCACACTAGTGTATAGTTACAGTAAGGTAATTTTGAGAATTCAGTTGAATAGATCCCATTTTTTGACATGTAGTTGATTTGACAAAGACCACAACTAGTGCATAGTTAAAGCTGTAATTTTGAGAATTCAGTTGATGAATTGATCCCATTTTTTGACAGGGAGTTGATTTGACAAAGACAACATCAGCTGTACTGGCTACCCAGGCACTCCAAGAAGAACTAGGAACAACCAATGACCTGACAAGCCTTGTCACAGCGCTTCCCAGTCAAGGGGTGCTGGGACCCGGGGAGAGAAGTGTTATTCACTTCTGCTTTAGTCCAAGGTTCACTCGTTCAAACAAGGGCTGGAAAATGTTGGATCAGCCTCCTCCAAGAAGAGACTTTGCTTTGTTCATGCATATAGAGACTGTCGGCAGTGTCAATACTGTGGCTGTGAAGAATGGTCATGGGAGAAATGGAACTGGAGGTTAGTTATTTTCTGGAAAGTTTATGTTGGAATAAGGTTTTCAAATTACTCGAAAATAATATGCCAAACTCCTATCCTTATCAGCTGAGCGGTGAATTTTTTTTTAGCCAATCACAGCCCATTTAGCTGTTTTGCTGCTGGCCCTTATCCCCAGGCTAGTGTAACCCAACGTTTCTGTATTTTTCTGTTTTCTTTTGACTAAAATCTAATATATGTGCCTACGAGAAGCAGAAATATGGAAAGGAAGAATAAAAACAATTTCACTTTACCTGCTTCGTTCTTTTAAGCTTACCAGGGCTGGTCATTTTCTCCCATCATACTTTGCGTGTCACGTTCACCGTTCAGCTGGTACCATCAATAAAAAAAACACTATCAATAAAAGAGATAAGGAGGACAACAATAAAGAGAATTTAGACTGAATCAAAGATTTTAATAGTGCTTTTGATAGTGCTCACTATCCATGCTTTCCTTATTTATTTGTTCTTTCAATTTTTATTTTTTAGGGCCCAGAGTTGAAGTAGGTGTTGTTGGCACAGCATTGCCAGTTCTTCTGTCTGTTTCACCCAGGCCTGTCTTTAACTTTGGTCAATGTACAGTTGACGAACAGATAGATGCTCTATGCATTCTCAACAATGACTCTGAGGACCTCCCAGTGTCATTCTCCATTCACAAGATAGCTCACTTCCATACTCAGCCAAAACAAGGTAGCATCAAGGCAGGGAAGTCAGCAGATTTTGTGCTTTCTTTTCAACCTAACCAGATTGGCCAGTTCAAGACAATCTTACCTGTCGATGTGCTTGGGAGTGTTGTTGAGAACTTTTCAATGGAGGCCAAAGATCCAACAGCAATGAGGTCAGTGTGAAGGTTTTTTTCTGGAAAACTGAACACTGTCTTCTCTAGGTTGTTCATTTTCCATTATTATGTAGCTAGATAATCTATCTGTATGCATGCTCTAATTGGTTGAGAACTGTGCTGTGTTAGTGAAGGATGCATGGTTACGTTGCTGGTGCCAAAAAGTAACCATGCTTGCAAATTTTGCAAATAAGTGTAAGAAAACAGCATTGAAATCTTCTACACAACGGATTCTTCTTTCCATGAATTAATTTTCCTTTTTTTTGTGCTTCATTCAGTATTACAGTATTAGCAATATTGCCAAAAGAACTCAAAAAGTTTCACACTTCTTCGATGCTTATGTCACTTCCTGCTTGCTGTTTTGCAGAATGGAGCAGGGAAAAACCTGTTTGATTTGGCATGTTAATTTAATGTCGAGGGTCCAGTTTATATTAAATTCATGCAAAGAATTGATATCCTGGATGTCATAATGTCCTCAACCAGGATTAGGGTGGGGTTTGTTAAAATTGAAAGTAATGAGGCTTAATCGCTGATGTGCAGGCATGCTTGTTGCTGGAAGCGCAAAATGTTTATAGGATGATAAAACTATTAATCCATTATTAGTTTAAAAAAATATTAATCCTCATTAGAAATATATTGTTTTTTTGGTCTTATTAGGGCTATAACAATTCATACTGTAAATATCCAACTCCATGGATCAGGAGCACTGAGTGCCAATATTAAGCAAAATTTGCAAACCAATAAAGATAATTGCATAGCACAGCCTGATGACAGGGCTACCAGTATTAGACCTGCCAACAAAAAAGAGAAAATCAAGTATGTGTAACTGAACTTTTTGTAATGTATGAAAAGAAAAGCCATATTATAGGTGGATGGATTTTTTGATGAACAAGTAAATGGATCATGCTAGATGGTTGAATGAGCATTAAATTTGATTGGATGGTTGCATGAATCTATTAAGATTGGAAGGTAATGGATGGTAGTGGATGGTAAAGTCAATATAGGGGGATGAATTTTTGGATGAATAAATTAATGGATGGCTAGATGGTTGAATGAACATTTGAATGGACAGTTAGATAAATATAATATGAATAGATGGTAATTAATGAATAGTTGAGTGGGTGGGTGATAATGAATGGATCGAAGGAAGGAAAGTAGGTGGGCATTTAGTGGATGCATGCAACTTTGTATAATTGATGAACAAATAGGACAATGTATAAATAAATCTGAATGAATGAATGGAAAATTGGGTAAATTGACAGGTGGTTAAACCATGTATGGATGAATAGATGAATCATGGATGAATGGATGGATGGATGAATGGATGAATGGATGGATGGATGGATGAATGAATGGATGAATGGATGAATGAATAGATGGAAAAATGGATAGATAAGCAAATGAATGGATCCAGGATGAATAGCAAAGAGATAGATGGATGGATAGATTAGCAAATGAATGGTTTAATGGATAGATGGGGCAGCAAATGTATAGATATGGATGGGCAAATGAATGGTTAAATGGGTAAATGGATGGATTACTAGACAAGTGTTCTAACATATCATAATCTTTGTTCCAGAACACTGTTTACTGGTACTGAGAGGTATACCTACACAGATCCAGACTACGCATACACAGATGAAGAAGAACGACAAAGAGAAGAACACAAACAGCAATATCTGGACTACATTGATGACTTGAGAACCAAAAGAAAGGTTGACCAGAAAAAAAGGTATATTAAATAAAGCAAAAAAATCTTTGGAAACCAAGATGAATTATGTTCACTGTCTTATGGGTGGCATAAAAGTGTATTGATGGGTGAGGGAAGTCATCAATACAGTCATGTAGCCTATGCGCCAATGGGGGCAAGGGGCTTAAGTAAGTATGGGTGATATACTAGCTTAATATTCTCAGCCGTAGAAGCTATGAGGCAAGCAAGGCAGTTGGCTCAGTAAATTGTCACAAATGCCCCTCAATACTCTATAAAATCACATTTCCATGGGTCTCAATGTCAAAATGTTTCAGGGGAAATTGCCCCTGAAGCTCCCTTAAAGTTCCTTATCTGCTTATTTACCTCAGTAAACATTTTGGTCTGGCTATGGCACAGATATTAGACTATTATCATGAAGGGCTGGTGAGGCAAGGCGTGAATATGTTGGATACAGAAATTTCTCAATCATTTTTTGATTTGATTTTTTCCTCTGTTTTTTACTCTATAGAGAGTTTGAAAATCTCAACAATGATTTAGATATTGGAATCAAAACCGGAAAAGGGCTTAGAGCTCCCAAACTATCTGTCAAGGAAATTGTACCTCCTGCAAAAGGTAGGTGTAGTAATGGGAGGGAAGCTAAATATTGGAATAAAAGTGTGATCACAGTTGCTATATTATCACCCATCTCATTTATTCATTCATCAATCTTTCCTATCTCTCCTACCTGAGTGGATAGATAGTTTTAACTTCTGACTGTTACTCTTGACAGCTCCATCACCAGTAAGCAAGGATGTCAAACTATTAAGTTCCAAGGTTTTAGCAGAGGAGAAATCACGCTCCCTTACAAAACCTGTAAGTACTTTGTAACCCTGTATGTAACCTTGTACCAATTATTTCATGTGTCTAGTTGCCGGTCAAAAAGCTCATAATTTTGGATATTCCCCCTCACCCCTACTAATTCAAGGCCAGTATACCTTCGCAGATTTACAGAAATGATTCTCTAACCTTTTATGTGCAAAACGGTGTAAGATACTAATGGCAGTGTTTTGTTATTGGGTGTACATCAGATCAGTGATGGTTTGAATGCTGTTCCAATGACTGATAAAGAGAAATCAGATTGCTCTAAAAGACTTACACCTCAAGAACTCAAGCAACTTGACATCAGTAAGCTTTGTTGATTATTTAGTTTTTTGACCCACAATGCATTAAACTGATTCTATAAGTCGGTGTTTTCGTGCTTTTGTCGATTCTGGATATCGCTAACACACCGATCGCTAGTTGAGCGGGCACAACCCACAAAGGAGCAAAACCACGACTTATGGAATCAGTCTAACAATGCAAATGATTCTGTAATTTATAATATAGCTAGATTATTACGTGCGCTCTGATTGGCCAAAAACCAAAGAACTATTTTCTCGGCTACACCTCATGACGCTCTTAACGCTCGTTAATCGTTCTTTATGTTTTCTCTCGTGCGTCTATAACGCCATTGGCGTGCGACTTTTTGTTGTCTAATTGATAAATATACATATGATTGTATAAGTGGATGTACTTTCATTATCTAACCACCCCTCCCCCTCTATTTTCTAGGTCCATCTCTGATTGACTTTGGTCAAGTATGTCTTCATTCAGTCAGCAGTAAAGATCTCATGATCGTAAATAACCTGGATAGCTATATTCACATTGTAGCAAGGGTAAGGGTAATGTTAGTCTTCATATGTATGTAGTATTTAGGGAAAAGCTTCATTCAAACACAGAGATCCCAGCTCCATAGCGTAAGTCAAACAGTGTTAAACAATCTTTCATTCTAAGATGGGTTTCCTGTGGTCCCTAATTGTATGATGTGTAATAGCGCCACCCAAACAATTTTATAACTAGATAGGGGAGACACAAGTGAAAAAAATCTGCACATGCTCTAAAACCGTATGCAAATTAGTTAAAACATATGTAAATTGACTTTCAAACATGCCTGATAAATTGGACTTCACAAAATGCCAAAACTATGACCTTCAACAGGCATCCTAAAAACCAAAAACTTAGCCTCTCTTTTTCACAGCTTTAATTGATTCTAATCTTTGCCAACATTTCAGATTGACAGTCGTGAGTTGAGGCAGACGTCACCTCTATCCCAGGTTGTTCCTCCACGATCTCTTGCTAAACTCACCCTCATGTTTGAGTCTAACTCTAAAGGACACTTTGAGAGGTACAAAAAACATTACTCAGGGGCAGATCCAGGGGTGGTAAAAGGGGTGACAGTCAGCCCGAATTTCTGGGAAATTTTTCGTAATAGTCACCCCACTTCTAAAATTCCTGGATCCGTCCCTGAATGAGTTAGAGAGCATACTGTGTATCTTTGTGTTTTTTTTGCCCCCTGGGCGACCCAAAATGTCTTGCGATTCAAGATGGCCCGCACGTCGTCCAAGTAGTCTAGAGTGATCTTGAGTTATATTTCTTTTCCCTGTACAGGAGTGTAGATTACACTATCAATGGGAATCACCATCAGCATATCATCGTGTTGGCAGAGGTTGTTCCTGTTGACCTAGAGATAAGCAGTGAAGAAATTACTTTAAAACCTTCCCCTGGAATGTTGTATGAATCAGGTCAGTTTGATAACGAACACCACGCGTGTAGGTCCTTAAATTCATTTTGTTTTTCGAGGGTAGTGGTGGTAGTGTTGTTGATGATGGTGATGATGATGATGATGATGATGGTGATGGGGATGGTGATGATGATGATGGTTGTGATGGTTATGGGTAATGATGTTGATTGAGCTGATGACGATGGTGATGGTGTTATTGATGATGATGATGGTAATGATGATAATGATGGTTGTGATGTGGGTAATGATGATGATTGAGCTGATGATGATGGTGTTGTTATTGATGGTGATAATCATGATGATGATGACAAAGGTGGTGGTCAGTGCTAATGCTACTGATGGTTGTGATGTGGGTAATGATGTTGATTCCGCTGATGACGATGGTGTTGTTATTGATGGTGATGATGATGATGATGATGATGACAAAGGTGGTGGTCAGTGTTAATGCTACTGATGGTTGTGATGTGGGTAATGATGTTGATTCCGCTGATGACGATGGTGTTGTTATTGATGGTGATGATGATGATGATGATGATGACAAAGGTGGTGGTCAGTGTTAATGCTACTGATGGTTGTGATGTGGGTAATGATGTTGATTGCGGTGATAACAATGGTGATCTTATTTCCCCCCAATCATACGAAAACCCCTCTATTGATGATTACAACATGTTGAAACGACCAAATGGTAGCTTTTCCAAGGTTGCGCGGAAAACTAACGACAGGTATGACGCGCGCTCTATCATGCGGCTGTTTAGGGACGCAATTTTTTAATATGGCGGCCCGGAAAAGATTAGCAAACTCTCTTAAAACAGTCGGAAAAACTAAATAAATGTGACTTGATTGACAGACAGAGAGACAAATGGCGTCCTCAAAAACAGCCCCATGATGCAGCGCGCCTCCTACTCGTTACCAGTTTTCCGCGCAACCTCGGAAAGGCCAATAATACACCCCGTGCAGTACGTTGGAAATCAGCTCAATCTGGAGGACAAAACAATAGATTCTAATTCTCAAGATTGGAATTGTTTTGTTTTGTCCCCCAGATCGAGATGCTTTGACGTCATATGCAAGGGGTCTATAATTATATCTTATACATGCACATTATTTAATGATCACAAGGGCTCCAAGGGTCTATCACAGTGTACAACAAGAGGAACTACCCGGCTGAATTTAGATGGGAAGCAGCTAAATACGAAGCTCCGTTCTTCATTAAACCGAATCAAGGTTTGTTATTGACTCATCCATACAAGACAATAATACATTAGGTCGTTTGAATTATGGCGTCAGGTACTACCACTACCAGACTCCCTTGCACACTTTCTTTTGTTGAGTTAATGAGCATCAGTTGTGTTACTATTCTCATCAAGAGGAAATACAAATTTAAATATGAAAGATTACACCCAAAACTGGTAGATCTTTTTTTTTTGAGAAATTTTATATTTATAATCTCTGATAAATAAAAAAACCAAGAATGTAGGAAAAACGGATGCAAGATTACTGATCATCCAATCAGATTGCTTGCACACGGTCACGGCACGGTCATGTTTGAGTAAACTATTCACAGTCATGCAGAACCTGCTGTGACTAATAATTCATATTGATATAGGTATGGTGGAAGCGTACACTAACCTGGTATGCCAAGTGTCGTACATGCCATCATTCTCAGCTGTAGACGAGGCAGACTTCGCTATGCATGTGATTGGAGGCGCCACAAAAACACTGAAGTGTAAAGCAAAGGTAGGACAGTCATAATTAGTAAGATCGTTAAGAAAAAATGGGTGTAGTTGGCATTGCAGTGCATTGTGGGACTGTTTTAGGAACCGACTGGAAATATGTCCTAACACAACCCAGCTTTTTCCTCGCGTTTGGAATGGTTAATAGCAGAGGAGGGTGGTCAAGGCACGTGGAGCATTGTGATTGGTCGATTAGGTCACGTGCCACTTGATCAACCTCCTCTCGGTTAATAGCCATCATTAGGGGCATTGTCGAAACAGTAGTCCAAAATAGAGGCCCGATTTTGTTGATTTGGGTGGTAGATACCAGTAAATACTCCTTCTCTTCAGAGACCTGCTGAAATGCGACTATTTTTATACACAAATACATTGTTTATCAGACATGAAAATGGACAGCACATTCATTTCTCAACTTTACTCTTAGTTTTGAAGATATTTGAGGACAAAATCCAGGAATTCACTTCCTCGGGTGGTGGGTACTGGGTAATCTCTCCTCTCCCTTCAAAATCGGGTTCCGTAAGATGATAATGGTTTTTGATGTGAACCCTTATTTGTATCACTTTTACGATCACCATTCATTAACATCATGATTGCTATTTTTACCCTCATCTTATTGATGGCAATGTTGAAAGGAATGTTCGTGACAATGTGAATTTCACATTGTTATCTGCATCCTATTCGACAATACAATCATCATTACAAACATAAACAATATGGATACAAGTTCTCTGCTTATTATCATCACCACCATGACGACATCATTGTCCTAGCCAATGACTAAACAGACGTGTGGGCCTCATTCCTAGTCTCCTTCACAGCCATCATGAGTTTCGGTCCCAGACCGAATCCATAAACAAATTAGTATTTAGGAGTTGATTTTTGCAGAAAGAGCAAAAACAAACTAGCTGATTCAAAACTCTTGGAGCATTAACACAATTATAATCGTTTTCTCCGTAATTTTGTTATTTCAGCTTGGAACAGCACACTGCGCCTTTATAGAAAGACGTCTGTTGTTTGGACCAGTTCCCCTCAATCTTACTACCACCAAGACGGTGTCTCTGAAGAACACCAGTCATAACCATGCTTTCTTTGAGGTACTCCTAGCTAATCCGAGAGAAAATGTTAGCCAATCAGAATCGAGAAAATTTGCAAAACTGAGAAGTCACTTTCCCTCTTAAATTATTGATTTCCAGGCCACCGAACGGAAAAAATAACGTTTCTAATAATAGAAGTAATACGATATGACTAATGAGTTTTGTATTTTTATTGCAAAGGTGGACAGGTATTTATTTTTCGTTGGCCATTTTCACACCTCAGTTTTGCAGTGACGTCATATCCATGTCACTATTAAGGCCGATTTAGACGGTACGATTTTCGCCTACAGCTATTGTATACAACACGCTCGCGCCATCCTGAAACTCGAGTCGTAGCGTGTAAATCAAGCCTACAACTCGCCTACGACAGACGCGAGCGTGTTGTATACGATAGTTGTCGGCGAAAATCGTACCGTCTAAACCGGCCTTTACAGATCAGCTGTTTATGATTTACATGTTTATTTTTTTCGCAATAGCAATGACATGCCGGAAAAACAATAAAACGTTTTTAATTAAATGTTTATTTTTCTCCAGATAGTTGATGTTCAACCTATCCCTAGTATGATGATCAGTCCTAAAGAAGGTGTGGTCCCTGTTGGTGGGACGACAGAAATCACGGTAACTGATACACATCATTCACACTAACCACCTCCCACTAATACATAACTCATTGTAGAGTGTGCCTTGATAATAATAATAATCATAAGAATCGTAATCATAATGGGATTAACAGTGGATTCTACAGAGTGGCTCTTCTCCCACTGGATTCCAATTGGAATTTAGAAGTTGATTTTTGAGGAGGGAGGATAACCGGAGAACCCGGAGAAAAACCCTCGAAGCACAGGAGAAAACCAACAAACATGCCTTGGACATGCCTTGGATTATTATATACATATGCAGCAGAGCATTTTAGGTAATTGTAGAATTTGAATGCAAACAGCAAGGCAAGCAAGCAAAGCTAACCACGGAGGGCAAAGCCAACATGCGAGTACACATACGCTAAAGCAACGAAACCCTGATACAGCACTTTCAGCATTGATTCTACATAAAGTGAATAGTTGAATGGTGAAATATTTCTTCATTTGAATGTTACGTCTTTAAGTTATGAAGGTTTATACCTCCATTATGTTACTGATTGTGATGTCACCCCAGGCTTTGGAGTGTATTTGTTTTAATTTTTAATACTAAACACTAGCCATTACGAGACATCAGATTTACAATAAACATTGTGGAAACCTTGAGTATAATGATGATGTTCTTCAAAACTGTTTGGGTGAACCAGTCAAAATGTGTATTTTTAATGAAGCCTGGGGTGACGTCACAGTCATTTACATATTGAATGCATAAACCTTCATAACTTAAATTCGCAACATTCAAATGAAGAAATATTTCACCATTCAACTATTCACATTATGTAGAATCAATACTGAAAGTATTGTATCGGGGGTTTAGGTGCACTTTAACAACGAAACCCTGACCCATTCTCTCCACGTTAACTTCGATCGATTAATGATCACATGAAATCATTTCATATTTTTACATTTTTTACGAAAATTCAGGGAAACTTGTGTTGAGGCGGTCTATTTCAAGCGGCTTTGTCCCTTGAACGCTTGTATGATGCCCACCCGTGCAAAATGGTCTTAGTCTCAGAAGAAATAATATTATTCATGTCTATTTGTTTGTTTCCCTTCAGGTTCAGTTCCATCCTGACTCGGTACACAAATTCGACACCAACATTCAAGTGAATATACGATGCGGTAAAATGATCACTCTTCGTGTGGGTGGTACTGTAGAACCGCCGTCTGTAGACATCGACGTGGTAAGTATCTTTATAGTAACACATAACCATTGCGCCTGCGTGAGGAGCAGGCGTAGCTCAGTTGAAATTAGTTAGTGTCAAAACTTATGTTGCACATAGAAAGCTCACACGTCTTTTTTTCCAGGATTCGTTTCGTTTTGGGGGAGTCTACTGTGGTGCCCTTTCTAAAATACCGTTCAAAATGAACAACTTGGTAAGTGCATATCATGTCGTGCTATAGACCGGAAGTAACGTAAGGCGCTAACGCTTATAGCCATTTCTGTCATGTGATGCTAGAGACCGGAAGTGACGTATGCCAAAGCTAAGCTATTCCTCTTTGTTTTCTTTTAGGCTCGTACTGAAGCAAGACTTGAACTTGATCTGTCTCGACACCAGGATTTTTCTTTGAAGGTCTTTGACGTCGATGAGATAGGTACTGATGCAGACTCGTACCCAGTCGTCACTCACGTATTTTTAATGCGCACGACACTTTTTTGATGCGAGCGATGGCTTTTGGGAAGGAGAACTCACTAAATCCTTCCCATCAACCACAGTGTGAGATCAAATAAGACAAGAGAAGCGACTGGGCATTAAAAGTAGAAAATATCGAAATCTTCTTCAATGACCACGTGTCATTCTCTTGAGAATAACATCCTTTGCTTAAGTTGTATCCATATTCATGTGTCTTGCTTCTGATGCGCAACCGTTAAACAAAGAAATGATACTCAAGGGAATGACATGTGGTCTGAAATGGGAAAACAATTGGGTCAATAGACCTCTTTAGCTTTGTTGTTTGTTGTGCTTATTTCAGACCACGTGATGCCACTCTGGGGAGTTGATTCTTTCATGTGTAAATATTTCAACATGTCCCTCATAAAAGAACAATTCTAAAGGGAATGTCACGTGATCTGAAATGTGCACTTTGCATGAGAAGTTAAGAAGGTTTATTGATATGTTTTCTTTCCGTCCATAGATGAGCCGGTCTATCGAGGTGATGGTATCTATTGTCTGACTCTGGCCCCACGACAAACTATTGACTGTACTCTTGAGTTCTCGCCTTCTGAAGTAAGTTGAATGTGTTTTGTCATTTGTCTTGTTCACGGTGTTGACTGTGGAATTTATAAACTTGTGCCAAGTTGTTCTCGCTAACTCACTGGGAGATGCTCACTTGCAGACGTGCAGAATGTTCGTGCAGAATGTTCATTAGCTGAATCAATAGAATTTTTCCTGGTTGATCGAAATGAGATTGTGGCCAGTGTTTGACCACCATTTGGAGCAGATATCGAGATTCAAAGACTTTTATCAGCCGATTGAAACCTAGCAATTAATTTTGACGATGAAGGTGCAGCAACGATGATTTTGATGATGATGATGCTGAAGATGACAACTATGATGATGATTTTTCTCACGCTCTGTCACTCCTACTCTATGAAGTCTATCACATAAATTGTTGACATTATTAACTTACGACATTTTTTTGACAATTTCCCAGGTTGCTGCCTATGACTTCGTTATTCCAGTCATCATCAACAACATCCTGGCTCCGACACCTCCCCCGTCAGTCTACCCCCCTACCCCGTCCCCATCACGAACGAACTGGACCATATCGGACCTGGCAACACCTATACCCTGCATATCGGGCATGGCCACACCCAGTCGTCGTGTCATCTCTACAGCTCTTCGGCCACCTTTACAACTGTCGCATAGTAGTCTCAGCTTCTCGCTGCCATCGGGTTACTATGATCTTGGTATTGAGTCAGGAGCTGGAAGGGCGCAGGTAGGAATCCACTGGAGGGGGGGGGGGGGGAGAAGGGGGCTGATGGAATGAACAAAGGAGGGAAAGATAGAATGGAAGAAGGATGGAAGGAGAAAAGAAAGAATGGAATGAATGGGAGCAACGGAGGAAGAAATAAAAGATGAGCTTGTAATTTCGCGCCATTCCTTCTGTTTCCCCCTCCTCTCTCTTGTGCTGAGGACCTTTGCTCTCTTACATTAAAAGTCTGAACCGACGACTTTTCTTTTATAACTTTGCATCTAAATAATTTTGCAAAATTGGAAAAATAGGGCCAAGTTATTCTCAAAATTAACTCTTATACCATGTGATAATTTTTTTTAAATATGTTATTTTCCAGGGATGTATGTTTGTTAACAATAGTGACCGCACTCTTTCCTGGACGCTTCACATCCTGGAAGGGGGGCCTCTGCTAGAAGATGGTACTTTCAAGTTCCTGCACAGGACAGGATCACCATTCACTCCGTCGTCTGCTCGTAGAAAAAGTACCATCCCATCTATTACTCTTGAATCTGGAGAGACTTTTCAGCTTGGGGTACTTTTCTCACCTCGTAAGTAAATTGTAGTCTTTCTTCTAGGTTGACTCTGAGGTGGTAATTAGAGGGGGGCGGTCTGAAATTCCCAGGGAGGGGAGAGTGGGAGTAGTCTGGATAGACTTTTCAGCTTGGGGTACTTTTCTTACCTCGTAAGTAAATTGTAGTCTTTCTTCTAGGTTGACTCTGAGGTGGTAATTAGAGGGGGGGCGGTCTGAAATTCCCAGGGAGGGGAGAGTGGGGGTAGTCTGGATAGACTTTTCAGCTTGGGGTACCTTTTTTACCTCGTAAGTAAATTGTAGTCTTTCTTCTAGGTTAACTCTGAGGTGGTAATTAGAGGGGGGGCGGTCTGAAATTCCCAGGGAGGGGAGAGTGGGGGTAGTCTGGATAGACTTTTCAGCTTGGGGTACCTTTTTTACCTCGTAAGTAAATTGTAGTTCTTCTAGGTTGACTCCAAGGTTGTAATTAGAGGGGGGTCTGGAATTCCCAGGGAGGGGAGAGTGGGGTTAGACTGGTAGGCTTTTCAGCTTGGGGTTCTTTTATCGCCTCGTGAGGTTGACTATGAAGGTCTACGAGTACGAGGGTGTTGCTCTAAAAAGTTCAAGGTTCAGTGGTCAAATACAAATCATGCGATCAAGGCTGTAAGGTAGTTTTAAAGGATTATTCAAATTTGAACCCTAGCACCCTCGATTCGATGCTTCGTATCTGACTATTGAACCTATGTATGGAGAGTGGGGAATTCATACCTTGATTGTGAATTGGTATTCCTGTGGTTTCTTCTACAGCTGCTCCGGGTCTATATATAGCCCACGTGCCAGTAATTTTGGACGACGATCGTAATAACCCTTACCGCATTCTGGAACTGAGGGGAGAATTGAAGGCTGCTTCCTTGAAGTTCGAGCCAGGTAGCATCTGTATCAGCCCGGCACCGCTTGAGATCCCCGTATCTGTAGACTTTAAAATCATTGCTTCGGGATTTAGAAGGTAAACGAACAGGACGCAAATGCATTCTCGTACTCAGATCCTTTTCAACGTTAGAAACCTGTGAAGGAGTTGGGTACGACAATGGACGCAAATGTATGTAGAACCAGCTGAGCGGTAAATTTTGTTTCAGCCAATCACAGCGCATTTAGCTGTTTTGCCGCCAACCCTTATTTCCAGGCTACTGTAACGTACTGTAAAAAAAAAAAAAAAAAAAAAAAAAAGAAAGAAATGATATTCAAAGGATATCCACATGCCTACAAGGAGCAGAAATATGGCAAGGAAGAATATTAAACGATTTATTTTTACCGCCATGTTTGCTTCGTTTCAAGCTCCAAAAATTCTTAGGGTCGGTCATTTTGTCCCCTCATGCTTTGCGCGCCGTGTCCACCGCTCAACTTGAATGGACCCTTTTTACTTTGCTGACATTACCATCCATAATCTTGCATCGTACGAATCGAAATACCAGCTCGAGTATCCTTAGAGCTCATTGCAGCTTTGCGCATTTAGTTTTTATTCGTAGTAAATTACTTTACTTCATCGACAGAGCGACAACCGTCTCCTGTGAGGTACCAGTTACAGAGCTAGAAGATGGCAGCGTCGCAACCGTCTTAGATGTGTCCTTCCCTGATGGTCAGACCATCCGTCCTTGTTGTGCTGATAAAGATCAGGAAGACGATTACTGCGTGGTCAATGGCCGAATCACCTTTAAATCACCCAGCCCTGTGTCGTTTAGCTGCGTTGTGACGTTTACTGATGGGAAAAACAGGTAAAATTTTTTAGGAGGGTGAAGAGGGTGATAGATATAGTAGGGGAGGGAGAGGGTAGGGGATAACAAAAAAAAAAAAGGGGGGGACCTCGTAATTATTTCAAACCACGTGTCATTCTCTTGAGAATAGGATTCTTTGTTTGAGTTGTAGCCATATTTCATGTAGTGTTTTCTCATGATACTTTAGAGAATGTTGTCCCATTTCAGACCACGTGTCATTCTCTTGAGAATAGGATTTTTTGTTTGAGTTGTATCCATATACATGTAGTGTTTTGTCTTGGTACTTAAGGGAATGTTTTCCCATTTCAGACCACGTGTCATTCTCTTGAGAATTGTATTACTTGCATGAGTTGTATCCATATTCATGTGTCTTCTCCTGTGTAAGTGTCAAACAAAGAATGATACTCAAGGGAATGACTTGTGTTATGAAATGGGAAAACATTTTCCAGCCGTAGCGAATAAAATTTCTTGGTTCTCAATCAAGAGTGTTGCATACGCAGCGCATGCGCACACCAGCTTTTAGCAGGTCCATTTATGCAACCCACCAATAAGAAAACGTTGCAGCTGATATGCATGTTGTCTGTAATCGTGTAAAATAATGTCATAAAATTCGGCTCTAACTATTAGGACACTGAAAAAACTGAGTGAATAAAACGACCAAAATAAAACTGGTTCTCTCAGGCCCCGTCCACACGTATCCGGAAATTTTTGTATCCGCAAATTTTTTTTTGCGGATACAAAAATGTTCGCGTCCACACGCAGCGAATTCGAATCGTTTTCACCGTCCACACGTATCCGGAAATTTCATAATCCGCCCTGATGCACGCTAGTGCCTAGTCCCTTTGACGGATAATTTTTCTTATTGAGCATGCGCAAAATCGTGTTTACGTCATCGTATTCGAAAACTTGTGACTTTTGGAGACAGTTTTCGAAAATTTCCGGATACGGATACAAACATTTCCGGACACATGTGGACGCAACCCGTATCCGCAAAAAAAATATATTTCCGGAAACGTGTGGACGGGGCCTCAGACTCAGACTAGCCTAGCTGACTCTGAGAAAACCGTATTAATTTGGTTGTTTTAACCAATCGGTTTTTACAGTGTACTTAAAGTCCAACTCTCTTTGTTTCAGGTACGAGCTACCAGTAACAGCTACAGCAGATAATTGCCTCTTGACGTCATACCACTTCCTCGCAGCTCACCGAGAGGACTACCAAATCGTTTGCGGCCAAGAACAACACGGAAGCATCCAAGAAAATTCAACCGATGGCGCCAAACCAATCTCCGGCGAAGCCATCATGAAACCTTGCTTAACGCCAAACCGACCGAATACGCAGGCATCGACGACTGAGACGAGCACTACGTTCGGGATCAGTTCGTCGAGTTACCAAGAGTCGACTAATAGTGCCACATCTTCTACGTTCCCGTCCACGCCTCACCACGTGGAACAGGATGAAGCCGTTAGGGATACGACTGTGTTGTCAGACGATCAGGCGACGCTTAGTGTGTTTTCAAACACCAATGACACGGAAAAGAAGTTCTTGTCTTCAGTGGTTCTGGCTATCCAAAGGTACGTTAAACTTGATCATACCATAACCCCTCGTCAGATGAGGTCCGTATTACCATTTCATTGGGTCTTAACAAAAAATAAATTTCGCATGATTATGAAAATTCTCGGTATAGACGCCGTGCCGTTGCCGTGCCGGTACTTTGTCCGAGCTATTTCATTGGCTAAACAGTGATCTTGCGCGTTGTGATTGCGTATCGTGATGATGGCGTAATGCTTAAGAGGAAATGTTTTTTCAATAATGAGCAATAATAGACCTTCGTATGAGTTTGGACCCCAATTTTCGTTTTGGGTTAACACTAAAAACCTTTTTTAAACAGTTAGAAACTGATGTACTATGATAAAATGCCCGTGCAACAAATTGTCATCGCTGCACGAAGTAGAAATTACCTATACTTTGTGAAACAAAGAAAATTCGTTGCGCGCGGAGTGGTAAAACGAAAAACATTTCTTCTGCAACTTGCAGCGCAATAAGTTGCACGATTGTGATACGCGTATTACCGCACCTTTACCCTATTAATGTGCCCAGTCTTGAGCATGGCCTTGAAGGCAGCTGAACAAATCTATCTACCCTGAGTACCAGAGGTCTTTTTACCCCAGTAGCGTAAACATTGACATTGGATTAAATCTTTGAAGATGGCTTCCACTCAGGCTGTCGAAACGTCAGTCCCATCAAACAGTCCTTCTCAGGATTACATCCACCAGGATGATCTTTGTTTATCTTTTACAGATGGTTTACAGTCCAAGGCTGGTCAAGCGGTCCCTACCCCATCACCATACCCCAGTCCCTAAGCATGGCCTTACAAGACCTCAGCGAAGTCCCCTCTGGCACTACAGCTGCAACCAGAACCACCAACTGGGACAATAACAGCAAGAAAGGAATGAGATCCGTGTTCGATCTGGTCGCTCATCTCTGTGGGCGCTCCGTACCAGGGATACCCCTGACATCAGCTCTCCCAACAAACCCCACGGAGAGGGTGCGCCAGATCCACTGGATGTACTCGACATTTCTTACTTTCCTCCGCACGCAGGGGGCAATGTTATCAGGGGTGAAGCCGGAGTATCTGTTGGCACCGGGGGATTACCGGATATGGCGAAAACTTCAGAAGAAAACGGACCCTAATGAGATACTTGACGATGAGATGAAGCAAAAACAATTGAAGGAAGATAGAAGAGACTTGGATAGATTTGGTTCTGTATCTACGAAATCTTGGACCGACGTCCTAGCACAAATAATCAAGGTATATAATTAGAGGATATGAAATAAACGTACGTGTATTAGAATAGGTTGGGGTGTTGGCAGACTTCATGGTGTCGACTCAACCCAAGATTCAGATTGTTATTTTTCATTATTTTTTAATTGTTATTTTTTATTATTTTTTTGACACCTTTTATTTACATGAAAAAAAAAAAAAAGAAGAAGAAAAAAGAAAAGAAAAAAAATCAAAACACGAAGAAAATATAAATAAATAGAAATTAGTTGTTAAGATACCTGAAATAGTTTTTGGACTAATTCAAAGTCATTTACCCTAGTACAATCAAGTTAATTAAGACAGGGGCCAATCCAGGAATTTTAGAAGGGGGGGGGGGTGAATATTTGAAAGTTTTTTTTCAGGAGTTCGAGATAAAGAGAGGTGACTGTTACTAACGATATACAGAGAAATTTGAGCAAAAGGGGGTTACAATTCATCCCTTTTACCACCCCTGGATCCGCCCCTGTAAGACTAATAGTATGCTTTTGATCATGTAGAAGTAGCGAAATACAATATTGCAGGGGGGGACCCTTCACGCACATTAGTATTACATTTTGATCAAAGCAATCTTTTCCCCTCAGGTTTTGATACTAAGTCGTGTGACGCCTCAGCAGTATAAGAAGCTGCAGTCTCCGTTCAGGGATAAACCGTCCCCGGTATTCAACCCCGACCCTGTTGTCAGCAATGTTTACAGTGTCGGAGAGAGAGTACTATTATCGTGGATTAACCACCACTATGACATGCAGAGACAGAAACAGTGGCATGGAAGCATGGATGGTAGGAAGACGCAGTTCATTAACAATTATTTAAATAAAGGTTATAAAACTCGGGTCCTGATTGGTTGTCGCGCGAAGTGCTGTTTTCTTTTACACTTCTTTGCAAAGTTGGCTGCGCGTTTGGTTGGCGCCGGTAACTGTTCTCCTTTATCTGATTGCTTACTATCAATCACGTGACTTTTTTGAGTTGGCTGGGGGGCAAACAAGCGGTTGACTGGGGAGCAACTAGCGGATGCTAAGTCAAAACATATCAAAATAAGTCCTCAAACTATTGTATTTGACTATTTTCACGACATCAAACCAGAAAACAAGAGATCAAAACAACCTCCAGGATTCTACAAGCCATCAAAAAAGAGCTATTACCGGAAGTGACGTCTATTGATAGCAATCTATACAGCACAGTTCTCGACCAATCAGAGCACAAGTACTATCAAAAATGTAGAATGATCTTTTGTAGAAGCTTGTGCGCAGAACAATGTTGCTTTTGTTTATTTACATTTACCTTTTCCTACAGGGTCAAACCCTTCGTGTCGGTGGATCGTCAACTTCGATCTTGATTTCATGGATGGTCTTGTTCTAGCAGCTCTGCTTTCAGCATTTGTTCCTTTTCTAGTAAGTTGATATTTTCTAGTATAATATGTAACCCACCTAGTCTCCTTCTCTCCTACTTAGTGTCGTCACGCAACGCTCTCTTCCGTGACTACCCCTCCACCTGGGAATTTTATTTTTCACACGTGTTTACACAAATTCATTATAATATCTTTCTCTTCAGGTGTCTACTCATCTTTACTCTCTCTACATGCGTCCAATCACGTCTCAGCACTGTTTGCATAATGTGCAGAAAGTCGTTCAGGCTCTCAGGCACATTGGAATGGACTATGATGTACAGGTATGGCATCGTACCACGATGCTTCAAGCATCTGAATACCGACTAAATTGCTTGGCTTTCTTGAGGTCATTTCTTGTCACGTGCTAAATGTTCATTAACTGAATATCAAGTTGCGATAGAATTTTTTCTGGTTGACAACACCTATTAACAAGCCAATGTTGGTCAGTGTTTTTGGGGAGGGGGGGTGGGGGGATTTTAGATTGTATTGTAAAAATCCCCTACCCCCTCCTAGCATACATAATGAATGCAGCCTTAAAACTTCCAGCAGGTTTCGTGTGGGTTTTAAACACTACGGTATACATATTTATTAAGACATTTTTATTTTTCTAACAGCCTGCAGACATCACAGAGCCAAACCCCATTAGCATTATGTTGCTTTGTCTTCATCTTTATCAACGGCTGCCACAGTATCTCCCAAGAACCACGGTGGAATTCCAAGGGCCTCTTCATGCCACTGTGGTCAAACACGTAAGTCATATGTGTTGTATCACCATGGTAACAACTGTATTTGATATGATTACTACGTTGCCGTGGTGACCCGACTGCCGTAACGATGCTATCTACAGTGCTACCTATTATTAAGCGAACACACCTCATTAAACGGACAACTAGTTGCTGGGCTTTGAAATTTTCTTTAGTGGACACCCTTTATCAAGTGGGCACAAGGCAAGGTCCCAAAGGTGTTTGCTTTATAGAGGCACCACTGTACTACTATTAGTATATGTAATGGGACTCCATGCTGTCCAATTAAGAAATAATTGGAGAAGGAAAATTCCGAGGACTGACAAAATTGGATGAGGCCGTAGGCCGAGTCCAATTTGGCAGTCAGAGGAATTTTTCGAGTCTAATTATTTCTTGATTGGGGAGCATGGAGTCCCATTACATATACTAATAGTAGTAGATAACCACTTGCTACTGTTTCCGCCCTTGTTCTTAGATTCGTCTTCAAAACCCCAGCAACAAACCCTTGTCTTACCAGGTTATCCTGGCAGGGCGTGACGCTGCTGACTTCAAGGTGCCGATGGGCGACTCAGTACAGGTAATAAACAATAACGATTTATCGTTATTAATAATAATTTATCCCTATTTATTTTATCCTCGTAATCATACTAGCGGAAGGACTGCGCAAACTGATTGGTACGGCCGCAAAAATAAAAATAAATTAAAAAAAGACAGACATTCAGACAGGCAGACAAATAAAAGATGTAGAAAGGTGGATAGACAGACAAAATAAAATAGACAGACAGACAGACAGAAAAAAGATGTAGAAAGGTGGACATACAGACAAAATAAGAAAGACAGACAGACAGGCAGACAAACAAATTAAAAGATGCGGAAAAGTTTCGTTTTCTCTCTAATAGAGAGACGAAAAGACATTAGTGACCAGAACCAGAAAGTTATAACCAAACTGTGTTTGAGAAAATCCTAATAGATCAGTATAGATAGGAACATATGGGCAGACAGACAAAACAGGCGGTAAGTGAAGACAAAATTTGTTTAAAAACCTTTTGATTTACAATTCTTCTTTTTTCATTTTTCCCATTAGGTCCCAGCCAAAGGTCAACTTCAATTACCCGTTGAATTCAAGAGCCGTTTTCTCAGGCCTGGTAGCGCTACTTTGGTCCTGGTGGGAAAGCGTGTTGGTTCACCGTGCGGCAACACGCTGGTATTCAATCTAGATACCTGTATCAACAATATAACACCAGTGGTAAGAGAGCGTCAACGATTATAGAAAACGACTTTAGTTTTTACAATAACTTACAAATTTCGCGCTCGCTGATTTTTTATCAACAGTAAGAGGACAGACAGACAAGCTAAAGCCGAGAAGTTTTATCGTTTTCGTTATTGTAAGAAAGAGAACTGTGCCGTTTGACTTAACGGTGCACCGAAAAAACGCAATTTTGTTTTTATGTAATAGTAAAAATCAGTAGTTTTCAATGCTGTTCTCTTACACTCCTTTGCAAAGCTGGCTGCGCGCGCGCGGTTGGCGTCAGCATATATCGCTGATACAGTTCTCGACCAATCAGAGCGTGAGTACTATCCAGGCTATATATTATTTTCAACAGGCTACAATAAGATGTGAATCACCAACTTACGAGCTTCAGAAGGTCCAGTTTGACGTAACCAACCCGTTCTCATCACCTGGTGACTTTAGGATTGTCCTGGTCGAAGCTAAGCTCTCTTTTCCTGGTACTACCAGTACTACGTCGCCGAAGAGCAAGCCTAGCATGCCCAAGAAAAACGTGCCATCGCGTACAGATCATGGGTGAGTTAGAACATTTGACCTTTCAGCCTCAGTAAAATGCTCATAATGTTCAACCCCCAACCCCTCCCCCCCAAAGGCAATTTTCGATTTCACTTAATGAGTTCATTCCCTGTCTAATGCGCTACGTTTATCAGCTAAATCACAAATTTTTAAATATATTTTTTTCCTGACTGACAGCATGTCATGGTGCTTTGGGCCCGGTTGTACGAAGCCTGGATAGCGCTATCCGACGGATAAATCTTATCCAGTGGATAAATTTATTGGATAACAGCATCGACTTATCCACCGGAAAAGGATTTATCCGCCGGATAGCGCTATCCAGGCTTCGTACAATAGGACCCAGTGTTTGACCACCATTTAGAGCAGATAATGAGATTCAGAGACTATTATCAGCTGATTGAAATTAACCCTAGCAATAGACCGTTTTCTCAAGGTTACGTGCACATCCAACTTGACGGGCCACAAAACTGAAAAACCCAAATTCAGTAAAATTGAGAAGACAGTTTTATATTTTCTGAATTTTTTCAATTTACAGCTGCATACATTGCTTCACATACTGCGAGGATCAGCTCAATTTGATACATTACAACCACAGTACACATTTTTCACATACACATTTTATGAATTCTTATCGAAAAATTTTTCATAGCAATGCATGATACTCGTGTTCTGGTATCGTGGCCCGTCAAGTTCCTTAAATTTGGATGTGCACGCAATCTTGGAAAAACTGTCTATTGGTTGAAAAGCACCCCAATAGACCTTATTCGTGGTGTGACAATGTTTTCCCAATTCAGCGTGACGAACCTCCAGGGGATTCATTTTCTTTTGTTTTTATTCTTCGAAAAATTCATGACTATCCCAAAGGATACGAAAGGAATAACGATGATATCCCGACGAGTTTCAAAACAATACCTCTTCATTCCCCCAGAGGTTTGTCACGCTGAATTGGGAAAACATTGTCACGCCACGAATAAGGTCTATTACGTACTGAACCCTCTAAAGTACTATTCAAAATTTATAGAAATAATCATTTAAAAAATAACGTGTGGCCTGAAATTGAAAAGGGTTTATTACATTTGGGATAAATGTTCTCCCAATTCTTTGCGCGGTTCACTGTTCCATTTAGTATTCGTAATTGATATAACTGCAACTCAAAGAATACTATTATCAAGTGGTTACCCCCTTCGGTACATTCTCCAGCAGTCTTTGAATTTTTTTTTCTTTCTTCAGGCAAACGAGTAACCCCAGGTCACCAGCCAAGGAAATGTTACCGCGTATTGAACCAGAGAGACCAGAATCACCTAAATGTAAGTACAGTGGAAATGTCTTTAAGAGTTTTTTACCCCTTGAGAGAATAATAAGTAATGGGTAGGCTTGGTCCCTTGTGTGAAAGCTAATCTATTTGATCTTCATTTTATTCTGACTTACGAAGGAAAGAAATGCTATTTTTTAGCATTTCTGACCCATTCACTTACAGCAAACCACCCGACCACAGAGTTTCCACGACCCTTAGGGAATAATATTCAAGGGTTAGGGGCTTTATCCCTTATGTGAAAACCAATCTATCTAAACTTCAGTTCATTCTGACTTACGATGGAAAGAAATGCTTTCCCACCCACCCACACGACCCCTAGGGGGAAAAAAGTCTCAGGTTTGCAAAACTTCTGTTATCATCCCAACCCCAATCACCCGACGATAGTAAGCCATGTATTTCTAACTGTCAGGCCAATATGTTTATTCCTAGCCTCACCCACACCTCAGCTCAGTGCATTCTGGTGCGCCAACCCCACCGTCCATCTCAATGCCAACGACACAGCACTAGTAGAGGTCCATTTTCTACCCTTCACTACTGGTCACCGTCAGTGCTCAATCCTCTTCATCAACGACAAAGTCGGCGAATTCCTGTACTCCATCGAAGCCAACGCCCTTCTTCCTCTCCCCTCCCCCCTCCCCGTGGTGGAGTCACCTCACAGTCTTAGGATCAGTAGCGCTGCTGCGGCGAGAAGCAGTAGAGGAGTGTTTGGTGGCGATGACAGAGTGGTCTACTGGAAGAGTGAGAACAGTGAGAAATTTACTGAAGAGCTTCATGTACCGTTGTATAATGTAGCGAGGGAGAACGCTTTAGGTAAGTCATAGATATGAGTGGGAAACAAACTTACACGGGTACTAAGGCTCATGTCAAACGTCGAACTTCACATGAGCCGAACCTAATAACATCAAAGAAGACCGCTTTATTATCCATTGATTCAATTAGGTTCGGCTCGACCCATTTAGCTTGGGTGCAATGTTTTCCCATTTAAAACCACTTGTCATTCCCTATAGTATTATTTCTTTGTTCAACGGTCATGCATGAGAAGACACTGAAGATACAACTCAAACCACAGGGAACCCGGCTATATGTTTTTGCTTCTTTTAGAAAAGTAACTTTGCTCTTTGTGGGTTTCCTGTGTTGGGATCGGTTTCCTATTACATAAGCTGTAATCAGATCTGCGCGCTGTGATCACAGTTGGTGATTTGTTTCTTACTATGGGTTGCCTGTGGTGTGTAACGCACTTTCTAGTAAGCAGTTTACTAGAGAGTGCGTTACCAACGGTTATTGATTTGAATTTAATTGGCTATCAGTTTACAGCGCCGATCTGATTACAGCGCAGATCTGATTACAACTGATGTAATAGGAAACCGATCACAACACAGGAAACCCACAAAGAGCAAATTACTTTTCTAAAAGAAGAAAACAAATATAGCCGGGTTCCCTGTGCTCAAACAAAGAATATTATTTTCAGAAGAGTGATACATGGTCTGAAATGAGAAAGCATTATGCCCATTATTATCGTTTGTTTCGACGAACGAAAAAAAACAACTAATTGTTAAACAAAATTTTACTCAATGTATTAATTTATTTGTTGTTTTCTTTTAGCCATAGCAGCCCAACAGCGCATGTCTCAACGAGAACTCAATCGGCGTCAACTAACAGGGACGTTATCCAGCAGTACAGTTACGGCCAAGATCGCAGCCATTGGGCTTGGGAACGAAAAGTTCATACATGTCAGCGACCCTGTTCTAAAGAATTCCCTGGAGCTTGCGCAGACCAAGTTTAATGCGGAGACGAGCTCTAAATATTACAAAGTCCCGAAATATGTCACTATTCCTGCATGCAACGAACAATCCTCAGGTAAGATAGGGGACTTGCTTTAACAGGTCACGTGATTATAATAGTAGTTTTTCAATTTCCAATGTACAGTGCACTGCTAAGGTATAGAGCAGTTTTCGTATGTCTGTGAAAAGCTCAGTGCCGTAAGCGTGACGTGCCGTGACCGTGATACTTTCTAGAATTCTAATTGGCTGATTTTTTTCACGCGCAATGTGATTGGTCTAAAAGTGCCGTGATATTGGCGTGACCGTGTCCGCGCCGTGTTTATGCCGTGTTCCGGGTATTTGATTGGATGGAGAGTAAATTCTCGTGCAATGTGATTGGTCTGGCGTATCTCTTGCTGTGTCACGACCGTGTTCGTGCCGTGAACTTTTCACAGTCATACGAAAACTGCACTAAGGTGCAGTAGGCTAAAGCGTGCCTATATTTTTGTTCTTTATGTTACTACCTCTTGTATTCAAACACTGTATTTTCTTGCGTTTTTATTGGTTCAGAGCAGAAGCCTTTTTAAGAGTCATTGAATAAAATACTCTTTATCCCGCTAATGCAAATGCTTCTTTTTATTATGACTAACAGCATCATCAGCCAGGCACAGAAAGAACATGAAAGACACAGCAAAGATTCCCATCACTTTTGAGCCGAAAGGGCCTGGTCACTACCCCTGTCAGGTCATCCTTCGCTCTGCGCATGACATCAGGGTTTACCAGGTTGAGTGTACAGTTAGTTCTAAGGGCGCAGCATTGGAAATGGAGTTCAATGCACCAACACATCAATCTGTTACCCAGGACATCCCAGTGGTAAGGCTCTGGTCAAAGGTCGAACTTCTCGCGCGCATGAGCCATATTGAAAACAATGGCCATTTACTCAACCCTATTGTTCTTTCTGCTTTTGAACCAAAGTTTCTCCACTGCAAATGGCTCCTAGGCTAAAATGTTCACCAATCTGGTTTACATAATCATAATTGATTCTTCAGTTACTCGGACTTTCAAAAATTGGGGCGTTTTCATCCAAGTGCCCCTTTAAAGAGACAAAATTTTGACGTTATATGTCTTTTCTGAATTCCACACCCAGGATGGTGGTGGTCTTATGATTAGTAGGTGGAATGGCATTTTTTCTTAGGTATTTGAATTTCTGTTTTCTAATGTGCAGGTAAACCACAGTCAACAAGACTGGCAGTTGACAGCCACACTAGAAGGAGAAGGTTTTTACGGTCCTCCTGTCCTATTGGCCAAAGCTTTGGTTACTACCCCTTACCCTTTAATGTTCAGGCCGTCACACGAAGGACCTTCACAGGTACGCGTCATAAAACGATAGAGTAGATTTGGTATCACTGTTAAGGCCGGTTTAAACGGTACGATTTTCGCCTACAACTATCGTATACAACACGCTCGCGCCATCCTACAACTCGAGTCGTAGCGTGTAAATGAAGCCTACAACTCGCCTACGACAGACGCGAGCGTGTTGTATACGATAGTTGTAGGCGAAAATAGTACCGTCCAAACCGGCCTTAAGACGGCATGGCTTACGTCACCTACTAGTTTCCTACGCAGTCGCTGTAGACCCCTTGCTTGTGACGTCAAAACAGCTCAATTCGGAAGACAAAATAAAAGAATTTCAATGTCATGAAAATTGTGCAAGAGGTCTATTAGTTTTATATCGCAATGCGCTGCTTAGACTGCGTTCATAATGTATGGCAAAGGGGGGGGGGGGGGGGGGGCAGGTGAAATTTTGAATGTCCAGAATAATTCTTAACACCTCCCTTAAAATCATGCAAAAAATATGAACCCCCCTAAGCAAGGCTTGTAGCTTCTTCCAAAAATTGTGCATCCCCCCCATTTTTCTGATAAAAATTTGCCCATCCCCCCCTTTTTCCTACCAAAATGTTCCCGATCGCCCCTCAATTTTACCTGCCCCCCCCCCCCTGCCATACATTATGAACGCAGCCTTTAGGGTTTTTAATGTTGTTTTTTGCTGAGGACGGTAAACTGAAGAACCCGGAAAAATCAATCCTCCAAATTGAGCTGCTTTGACGTCGTCACATGCAAGGGGTCAATTACAAAGATCAAATGTCAGTTTAATTTCTGATGTACAATTTTCTGTTTCTCCAGGGTCAGCTAGTGTTGAATAACACGGCAGACGGTACAGAACAGATCTACCGACTCAGTGGAATGGGTGAAAAACCCCTGGCGTTAGATAATATTATCGTTGAGTGTGAAGCTGGTAAGAGGTAAGTACTCTGACTGCAGAAGTTTCACAGAAAGTTTTATTTGAATATTTACCGAGGCGCGAGTCAATTTAGCTCCGGGGGGGGGGGGGGGGGGGACTCTTGCCCCTTTAGGGTAGGGATGTGCCGCTGAGCCCTCTGAACCCTGACCCTGTCCCAGATTAAATCGCTGAAATTCATACCCTGTTCCAGAGCAAGATCGCTGAAAACCATACCCTTTTCCGGTATTGCAAAAATAGATACCCTGTTCCAGAGAGGAGAGAGCGTGATTCCATATACCCTGTCCCAGAGCGAGAGCGATTTTATATACCCTGTTCCAGAGTAGAAAACCTTACACTTGAAATATTCCTCTGACTGCCAAATTGAACTCGGCCTACGCCCTCATCCAATTTTGTCAGTCCTCGGGATTTTCCTCGTCCAATTATTTCTTAATTGGACAGCATGGAGTCCTATTACATATACTTATTATTATTATTATTATTATTATTATTATTATTATTACTAGAAAGTTTAATTTGAATAATTACCGAGGTGCGAGTCAATTTAGCTATACTGTATTCAAGTCTAAAATTGTACTAGAACAAGATATTTTCGAATATTCTTATTTTATTTAGATTTTTAAGATAATATTCTTATTTTTCAATTTGCTACAGTATTACCCACGTTCTTGCCGTACCGAACATGACCAAGAAGAAGGTGACTTTCCAGGTAAACAGGACTAAACTTATTCACTTTAAAATTTATCGCTAATCACCAACTCAAGTACAGCAGCGGCGCAGCTCAACGCGGTCGAAATGAAAACAATGTAAAGGTTGCCTGTGGCAGTTTCTATGCAGTCCATGTATGACCCCGGAGCACAGCTCTAACCAGTTTGGATGAGTTAGGGTTGAACTAGGAAGGACATAACCACTCGTATGTTATTTTCCGTAGGTTCTGACTGATTTAGAGATTGTGTCAGGCTCTTCATCGATAACGGTGCTTCCATCGCAAACAGCTGAACACGTGGTCAAAGTCTCGCCATGGAAACGTGGAAAGTTTACTGGGATGGTGTCGTTCACTGCGATATCTGAGACTGAAATTACCCCAGTTACAGCAAGGTTTGTTACTGTCTGTCTGTCTGTCTGTCTGTCTGTCCTTCTGTCCTTTTGGCTTACTTTCATGTTGTCCCAAAGTATGACTGTATTTTTACAAGCTATTTTAGCTTCTACTCACTTATCATTCATTTACCCACTTTTTCGTCTCGTCTCATCCCATCCCATTCTGTCTCATTTCATACAACTTATTCTTTTCAAAGGATCGAAGACACCGATAGCGAAGACGAAGACTCACGAGTCAAAAAACCCGATCACTCCTCTTCAGAACGAGGCACTTCACCAGGAGCAATAACCGATCCACCCTCCCGACCTTATCGACTATGGTACTCCATAGAGGTCCAGGCTTCAGCTCCTTCCCAGGAAAAGACTATCGAGGTCACGTGCGCGGCGCATTCCGCCGTGTCTGTTGAAATTGAAGTCTCGAATCCCACACGTGAGAAAGCGGACATAGATATCATTATAGATGGAGTTGGGCTCGATGGAGATGCCACGATCACTGTGCACCCGAGGCAAAAGGCTATTTACAGGCTACACTTCTCGCCTACTAAGATTGGAGAGTTCAAGGGAAGGTATGAAGAACACTGATCTAAAAGATCTTGGCTTGATCTTGATTTACTCTTGTACTCTTGTGCTATCAAGTGATGGCAGCCATGACATGAGGCACAACAATAGAGTCTTTTACCCTCATGGGAAACTGGATTCATTCTAATGTAAATTAGATTATACCAGATATGACGATACGGCGGCCATCTTGGATCGCAAGGCATTATGGGGCGCCCAGGGGGCAAACCAAGCTTTGTTACAGTAATGACGTTGATTGATATTACAGCTCACCACAAGAGAATACAACAAAAAATGAATTAAGGCGTCGCATTGATCACCTTTACCCATAAAAGAAAGAAAAGAAAGAAAAAACACACGAAAATCTATATATTTTTTATCATTTTCGTTTTGTTTTGCCCCCTGGCAAGATGGCCGCTGTATCTTCGATAAAGTCCACTCTTCCTGCCCCCTGTCATGGCTGCCATCACGTGGTGGTGCAAAGCTTCTATTTCTTGACTTGTGGTGGTTTGTCCTTGCTTTGTTCTGATGGTATTTCTCGTTATTTCAGCGTTATCTTCCAACACCCAGTCCTTGCCGAGTTCTGGTACGACTTGGTTCTCCATGCTACCGCGCCATCCCCCTCACATCTTCCCATCATGCATTGTGAAATTGGAAAGTAAGTACGACTGCTATTTACATAGATTCAAAGACATATTCAAAGTCCCACGAAATCTACCATTCTCAGGACTAATTTGTGCGTTTCTCACTTGCGGGTGGGGTACTTTTTCCGACTGTGACTTTCTCCTAACATAAATTTTCCTTTATTTCTTTTTCTCATACAGGTCTACTTATCAGATGATTCGGCTACAGAACCCTACAAAGGAAACCCTTCTCTTCACTCCCTATTGCTCCAACACAAGAAACTTCTCCCTTGAAATAGACGTTTCAAAACAGGTAAAACTTCTTCACGTGTCTGCAAATCATTAATCACCAATCATTAATCCTCAATTATTAAAGTGCCTATCACCCTTCTGACAATATTCTCAGTATTGATTCTACATGGGGTAAGATGTTGAATAACCCGAAAAAATTACATAGTTTGAGTGCGGCTTCTTGAAGTTATGAAGGTTTTTCCATGTCATATGCTAATGCTGTGAAGTATGAGGAGGCATATGGTTATTTGTTGTTCCTCATAATTCGAAACACCGGCTTCTATGGGAAAACTAACTTGCAATCATTTCTATAAGAGCAATGAGGAAAACAATGACGTATTTCAAATTTAATTTATCTGTACCAGCAGTATTTTGTATATTAAATGATTACTCCTCATACGTCACAGTATTAGCATATGGCATGGAAAAACCTTTAAGACTTCAAGAAGTTGCACTTAAACTATATATTTTTTTAGTGTTATTCAACATCTTACCCCATATAGAATTAATACTGTGAATATTGTCAGAAGGGTGATAGGCACTTTAATAAGAAGAGATAACTAGCTAAAAACTAGTGTGCGCTGCGTCGGTGTTTCTAATGAAACAGTAATGATGAAAAGGTAAATTATACACCGTGAAAAGATGAAAAAACTTACTGACGTTTCGGACGCTATTCCTTCGTTGGAGTAAAAGAAGCAATTATTAATCTATTATTAATCAATATTATTTCTTATTTATTTCATTATATTATTATTATTATTTTATTTCTTGTATTCTATTTTAATCTCTAGCTTCCTCTAGCTCCTCTCTCAATTCTCGAGGTTCCTCTTAAATTCACACCATCAGACATCGGCCATGGCAACCACACAGCTGAGATAGTCTTTCACAGCCTGGAGGTTTGTAGTGCTTTCTCATATTTCTAAATATATTTGAGGCATACAACTCGTTTATAGACAAAAAGAAAAAAGATTTTTCTGTTTTCTTCTAGCTGGGGGACTGGGCATTTTTAGCCTCTGGCACCGGACGAATGCCAGGAACTAATGAACCAATTAATATCTTTTCGGAGCTCGGCGGAAACTCGTCGATAATCATTCCCTTCCGAAATCCTACCGAACAAGAAGTGGTTGTAGATGTTGTAATGAAAGAACGAATGCTGTCTCGGTCAGGTAAGTACTTGCTAGGGCTAGGAAGGAGAAAACAAGCTTGCGCACCCTGATGTGTGCAATTATTTGGTCTTGGTAAATAACTCAAATACCTTCAAATTTCATTAGTTCCCTGAAACAACCTCTGGGCTGATCTAAGTAAGGGCATGGCTAACTCACAGATAGAACCCTGAAAGAACCTATGGGCACGGATGATCTAAGTCAGAACATGGCTTACTCACAGACCGACCCCTGAAATACCTATGGGCTGATCAAAGTCAGGGCACGACCAAATCAGATATCGAATTTGAATTTAGCTTGTTGGATTTTGCAGAGGGGAGAAGATCAGAAAGATTCAGGGAAAAACCCTCTAATCAAGGGAGAGACCTAACAAACTCTGCTCAAATGTGATCTTCTGTTCAGGAATCAAACCTAAGAACCCAGATTGGAAAGGCGGGTTCTACGCAACCATTGATTTCATGGATTAAGGACATGCCCTGATAGCTATGAGTGATATTGAAGAAATAGAAACCGCGCGCGCGCGCTGTGTGCAGTTATAAAGCACGCGGGGGTTGGCAGAAGACGAGAGAAGAGTTAGGAGAAGCATGACGCATAGTGGAGTGCTTCTTGATACTTCTCGAGTGTTCTGCCAATCCCCAAGTGCTTTATAACTGCACACAGCACAGCACAGCACAGCACAACACAGCAAGCAAGTTTTTATTTCTTTTATAAAATACAAATTACATGAATGACGAAACTGAAAGTGCGCGCGCGTGCAGTGTGCTCTCATAAAGCACGCACTCCCAAGCAATCAGAACGTAAGATTTAGAGCTGTTATTTTATAAGTAGTAATAAAAGGTGTGCTTTTTCCAGGTTCCATGTTCAGCACCCTGCGGGATCAAGAGACCGACTCCAAGGAATCCACGTTCTGTCTCCTCCTCAAGCACCCCACATCCATCAAGCTCGCACCTAACGCTACCCTGGACATCCCTATATCCTTTGCGCCCGACACTATGCAGATTTACGAAGCTACTATAACAATAGTCATGCACAGGCATGATGGGACACAGTGGGACAACCGTGATGGGTTATCTGGTTCGTGTATCATGAACGATCTGCAGTGGATCTACCCAGTCAAGGGCGTACCCGAGTCTTGTCCTTTAAAAGAATCCCAGGCTCCTTGTATTGAGTGTAAGGCGCGCGGTCGCGTCGAAGAACGGCTCGAAGTCACGCTGACGGGTGTTGCTCCGAGTTCCACAAGTACAAGCTACGCCTCGTATCTCAGGACTTTGACTCCTATACAGATTCTACCAAACGAATGGGATTATGGATCTGATTATATCAATGTCCCTGAAGAATTCAGGTATAAACATTTGAATGCATCTAAACAAAACGTATATTTTACTTCGAATTCCATTTGTTTCGGCTTGACTCCAGCAGCATGGGATACCTGTGGTAGGTCTATACTGCCAGTTTCGAGTTCTCTGTTGCTCAGGGTTAGTCCTCGATTTTGTGTAGAATATTCATGTCTTCCAGTGAAGGTCCGTGGAATTTCGAAGTGTTCATATTGTTGAAGTTGTGCATTCTTTACTTTACCGTTGGTATTTGTGAATATTTAAGCACTGATACGAGGCTAACCTTGAGTAAATGAGTCTACAATCAAGGAAGACAGCGGTAGTTTGGATCTGGTTTATTGCTGTATTCTCTTGTTATGATAACGTGGGTTCCCTGATTTTCATGCGATTACACGTGAAATACCCTCCTGTATACGTCATCTCTAACCAATCATTGCACTTTCTTTGTGTCTGTCTGTCTGTTTGGTGGTTTAGATACGAAGTTATCTACGAAGATGCTGAAGGTCAGGCAGCATTGGAACGATCTCTTGGTGTCAGTCTGATCAGGAAAGCAAGAAACCAAGTCTCTGGAATCATCAGTCTTATTTTTAATTTTGTTTTCTCGCCATTCAAGCCATTTAGGTAAGGCTATAGTAGCGCAGTCTGATTTGGTTTATAGAGTCATTGAACTTACAAATTTGTGCAATTTTTACAAAGTTTTTCACCGATATATGGTATGCACTCTAATTACTTTGTTATTTAGTCATAGAGCTCAGCTGGTGGTATCAGCCGTAACGGGCGGTGTCTGGAGGTTCCCTTTCCGTGTTCTGGCCACGGAACCGGAAGTAGATGATGTCATTAATATGGAAGCCGCTGGACTAAACAAGGAATCTTTTGTTGGTTTCCGGCTCACTAGTCAGACAAGGTAACCATGGTTACTTAAGATTGTACTGAAAGGCGGAACCTAGCGAATTTCGCTGCAAATTAAAGATGACATTGTATTTCTCATTATATATCGATAAAAGACAAGGTTTAACAATTTTCACCTCACGGGACTCGATTAAGAGTGGAGGGTTGGGATTGCCCGAAACCCAACACCTCTGGAAGGGTAATCCTGGATTTTCGTCTTAAATATCTCAAATGCAGCTTAATCTGGAAGGCAAAACAGCAAAAATTTTAACTAGAACAAACTTTTTTCTGTTTTGCCTTTCAGATTAAGTGACTTGTCAGAAATTAGCAGGGGGGAGGGGGGTGGGAATTTTAAATTTTGGGTTGGAAATGGGAGGGGGGGGGGGGGGGGGTGACCCATCCAAGTAATGGGAATAAAATTTCCTTACCCTCCCCTTGGGCCTAGCATAAAATACCATGGCCCTCCCCTCTTGTGTAAATGACAGGTGAGCAGCGCAAATGAGCAACTGATCTTTCCTTAGGTTTTGTAAACTTTTTTATTACTCCGACGCGTTTCGTTCGTAATCAACAGACTTCTTCAGGGAGTTTACAAATGAGTATTATTACAACAGTTTATATGGACTATTAACAGGAAATTACAAAACATACAAACATGTTGTAGTAGGAAAGCACGTAAAATAGGCTAGGCAATAGTGGAATTTCCTAATTAATGTTATTTTATACTTTTTGGAATAACGCTAACCATGTGCCCCAAAAAAGACATTTTTAGGACATATGATACATGTTAATCCACAGTTTATACATCCGATATGTTTTGTTGTTGTTGTCATGGTTATTTGAACCAAATATAGCCGTATTTTTTCTTATCTGTTTATACTGTGAACCAACAATGTATGAGCTCAAGCATGTTGAACGACCCTCCCCTTTAAGCAGCACATTTTTTCTTGACCCTCCCTTTTTTAGGGTCTTAAAAAGTTATGACCTTCCCCATGTTTCCACCCTCCCCCCCTGCTAATTTCTGACAAGTTCCTAAGCTGCAATCGATTCTTTGTCGTAATAAATTCGTCGCGTCGAAATACTTATACAAACCAATCTCTTCTGTCTTTACAGACACGTTTTGCCATTTGAGGCATACTTCGCGACCGGTTCAGACTCCGAGTTCTCTGTAACTCCTTCATGTGGAGAACTGTTGCCTTTTGGATCTGAAGGGACGTTGATCAAGATTTGTTACAAGCCAACCCTCTATGGCAAGACTCATCGCGCTAAACTCATTATACAGGTATGAAAGAAGAAATATGCACATCTTGGCTGTTAATGGACTACTTCGACGATGCGCGGCGGCCATCTTGGAACGCAAAGCATTATGGGGCGACCCTGGGGCAAATCAAGCTTTGTTACAGTAATGACGTTGATTGATATTAACAGCTCACCAAAAGAGAATACGACAAAAAATGAATTAAGGCGGCACATCGATCACCTTTACCCATAAAAGAAAGACAAACACACGAAACTATACATTTTCCATCATCTTTGTTTTGTTTTACCCCATGGCAAGATGGCCGCTGTATCGTCGAAGTAGTCCATTAGAAATTATTGATCATTTTTCTCTAACTGAAAAAAAACTCAGAGTCCATGATAGCAATCGAACTCGTTAAGTAAAACATTGCTCATCATGGGTCTTTCCTGTAGCACAGTGGTTAGAGCATCCGACCAGTTTCAATTACTATCAGGGACTCTGTTTTTTCCGAGTTTCTTTCAGCTAGAGACAAATAATCAATAATTTCTATACGAGATATACATACGGTTTTGATTACTCTAAGGAACTCTGATTTTTACGAGATATACATGTATTACAATTTTTGAAGTTCTACTGATAAACATATATTTGTTTTAGACGTCAGACATGCAGTGGACGTATGACATCTATGGAACCACTCCCGACTACACCCCACCTAACAGCCAATCAAAAGTCGTATCCAGTGCGCAGACGCAGAAGCGCAGTGTCAGGCAGAAGAAAAACTACGTCCTTGAAAACCTAAGACTGCCTAACACCGCAGTCTCATCTCCGCTCAAAGGCGCACCGCTGGTTTCCCGTAGCAACAAAACGATGTAACCTAGCAACAAAGGAAATGTATCATTTTTGTACATAATAGTCGAGTTCTGGTGTATATACTGTCAATGACTGGATGTTAAACTAAGTAATTTTTACCCTCTTTAGGAACATGAATTCTGAAATATTTATCGTATTTTTCTAGTATTATGTTATCTTATGGCCGTGTCCTTGTTTGTGATTGGCTCCCCATTTCATCTTTCCGACTTCCTATGTCCCGAAGCTTCACGATTAAGACTATAATGTCTCACAATTTCAATTTTTCTAAACTCGTAAATATTGAAAATTTGTTTAAGGGTTTACTATCCTGAAAAAGTGATCCAAGGATTTTTTTCATATCACCGTTGTAGTACAAGAATGCTTTTACTTTATGAATGACACACAATAAAATCATAATTTCAGTAACATTTGACACGCTTTTTATCAACCAAGCGGGATAATCTGTACAGCAGTAAAATTCTTTTAGTTATTTTAAATCAAGTTCTTTTTCACAATCTTTATTAGTCTTCAAGATTACAGTCTATTTGATTATTTTTGTTATCTTTGCACATTCTATGATGTCGAAGAAATGCGATTGAAGCGAGCCTTTGACTCAAATGGGTAATAAATTTGCAAAAATTCATAATAAACACATAGCATATTGAGCATAATATGACACTAATTCTAACCCAAGCGCTATATCCCTAAATCTAACCATAACCAATCTAACCTAATGACTTCACTCTATTTCATGGATTTAGACTTGACTTTAAGAGTATGGATAATTTATTCTGTTAACTATGAAGGTTTATACGCCAAAAAAGTACCCTCAAATGGCGTTTTAGTCTCCCTTATCGTGCGACATGCTTTCCAGTGCTCGCTCAAGTGCCTTGAATAAAAATGAATCGTGGAGGCAAGAGTCGTTGGCTGGGCCGTAATCATTGGATCCTTGTATGAATCAACCCTTGGGTCTTGAACTTTAACTCTGTTTTGGCTGTGGCTTTCGTTGCGAGGAGCTGGATATTTCTTTGACATCTTCAATGATTTTAAATAAAACTTCAGTTAACCAGATTTTTTTATGGAAAAAGTTTAGGTTTTGTTTATTGAGATGACTAAGGTGTTCCACACGCTCTCCTCTCGGCCCTAATTTGCTTGAGAAAAGAAGTAAAGTTGAAGGTGAATTTCCACTCAGTTGTTCCTCGAGTTCCGCCCTTCGTCTCCACTCGCGCTTTTAAAACTGCTCTTGTTTCATCTATTTATATGTTGAGAATATCCTTTTATAAGGTCAAACGTTCCCGATCCTTTTATTATTGGAACAGCATAGCACCTATGTCAGCGCGAAACCTGGTAATTACGGTGTTGATGTCAGAGTGGCGGATCCAGGGGTGGCGAAGGTGTGACTAGTCACCGTCCCCACATTCTAGTAATTTGCACAAATAATTTCTAATAAATGTGTTTATGACTGAATTTGAAAACATTTGTCTATATCAAGTTTTACTCGATTAACCTGAAGTTCTCAAAATTAATTTCCATCGATTTGAGTCTCCATTTCCCCCACCTTTTCCCCCGCATGTTAATGGTTTCCCGTCATGATACTGACGCAAGGTATTCTGTAACCGTCTATAGGAGGTTTCACTTCTTGCGTCACATAGTGGCGTGGATTGGCCTCTTTGAACGGCTGTGACCTACCGTCAAATTTTTGAAACTGTCAAAAACGAGGAATATTATTGCCATATTCACAAAGAAATTACAATTTTGAATGAGAATGGTTGATAAACAAAAAACAAAAAACAAGGGGGGAAATAAAATGAAAAGAAAGGAATGGAACTTCCGTAAGAGAAGAGAAGAGAAGAGAAGAGAAGAGAAGAGAAGAGAAGAGAAGAGAAGAGAAGAGAAGAGAAGCAAAAAGAGCGGAGAAAAGAAAAGAGCATCCAACAAAGAGGTCTGGCACTATCACGACAGACCACTGACCCACTCACACCGGGCTCGTTTGATGGACATTAGTATTTTGTAATCCATGATTGAGTTGCCCTTTCGAAAACAACACAACTTTTGGGGCTAAAAAACATACGAATTATCCACAATGGATCCTCTAGGAGCAAGTTCAAGCGTCGTAGATATCACATCACTTCCTAAATGGTCGTCCACACCGGTGCCATTGTATCCTAACGCAGTGCAAGACGAGCAAAACTCTTTCCTACCAACACCATTTCCTGTCCGTAAAGACGTCAATGATAGGGTCACTCTATGGTAAAAAAAATATTTCCTCTATATACCGAGTATAATTTAGCTTTCTGTTGCTACTAGAGTCTTAAATAGTGGCTTTAAAATTAGTACTGGAAGCTGCTTATTTTATAAAGGATATGGTTACCGTGATTTTGAACTTTCGAATCTGTCATAGGCTCACGTGACTTCGAGCTAAATGATAAAAGTATGTTCAGTCAAAAAATCATTGTTGTCGTAATTTCTTAGATATCTCGCAGAAAAATGGTTCGTGTAAACCTTATGAGAATATCAACGGAGCTTTTTAAGCCAATACTTTTTAATTTTGCAAGGATTTCGGATTCTATATTAATTTGATAAAATGAACTACCAAGATGTAAATAGGACCAAGAATGTAAATGTGAATGTAACCAAAAACGTATCATACACTATAGGTAATTTGGTCAGTCACATATTATATGTGGCAAAGCAGTTTCGTATCAAACAAGGCTATTGTCTTTTATAGCACTAATTGTTATGTTTCTACAAAACACATTGAACTTTTGGCATCTCTCCATGAGTAAACAACAAGTTTTGTATTTTTTCCACCATTGTAAAAAACCCTGGAAATGCTCTGGATTGATCTATGAAGTCAGTTATTGCATGATTAAGTCAGAAATTAAACCCTGAAACAACCTCTTGGCTGATCCAAGTCAGGGCACAGCTAACTCACAGATCAAACCCTGAAACATCCTCTTGGCTGATCAAAGTCAGGGCACAGCTAACTCACAGATCAAGCTCTGGAACAACCTCTGGGCTGATCTAAGTCAGGGCAGGACTAACTTACAGATCGAACCCTGAAACAACCTCTGCGCTGATCTAAGTCAGGGCACAGCTAACTCACAGACCAAACTATGGAACAACCTCTTGGCTGATCTAAGTCAGGACACGGCTAACTCGCGGAGCTAACCCTGAAACAATCTCTGGGCTGGTCTAAGTCAGCACATGACTGATTGATGGAAGCCAAAAACCAAGCAATGACAGTCGTCAAAGCCTTTCTTTTTTCCCCATACCAGGTGTGGTGACATCACTAGCCTTAGAGCAACAGCTATCGTAAATACCACCAACGAAAGCTTGAGTGACAAAGGGGAGCTGAGTCAAAGAATCCACAGCGCTGCTGGGCCAGAACTGCTTATAGAATGCCGACAGCAATTAATAGGTATTAATAATCTCTAATAATAATCAACATCTAAAGAGTTTTAAAAATGTATGGAATTAGTTTAAATGCGATAATAATGAAAATGATAATAATAACACAATAGGATAATAATAAGATATTACCAATTATCAATGAATTATGTTATAATATACACTATACAATTTATTGGAGCTTTATGGAAGAGAAATATGCTATACTGCAGTCATTTAGGTACATTATTTACCACCCATTCGTTACAAAAATAAATTGATGATAATATTGTTTTTACTTTATTGAAGGTTGTAGAACTGGTGAAGCTAAAATGTCTGAAGGTTACAACTTACCCGCAAGGTAAAGAAAAGGTTTTCTGCCTCCTTTAGAGCGTAGATTGATCTCAGTTCACCTCACCCAACAGTGCACAGTATAAAACTAAGACCAGTCCTGGTAAAATAAAGTTTTCTCCCTCCTTTAGAGCATAGATTGATCTCAGTTCACCTCACCCAACAGTGCACAGTATAAAACTAAGACCAGTCCTGGTAAAATAAAGTTTTCTCCCTCCTTTAGAGCATAGATTGATCTCAGTTCACCTCACCCAACAGTGCACGGTCTAAGACTAAGACCAGTCCTGGTAAAATAAAGTTTTCTCCCTCCTTTGGGGCGTAGATTGATCTTAGTTTACCTTACCCAACAGTGCACAGTGAAAAAAAAAGAAGAAATTTGAAAATTTTAATTTTCTTATCTTACCTGTAACACTTAAAAATGGAAACAAAAATAGTTTTCCTAAATTTTTTGTCATGACCATATTTACTTGTTTAAGTGCCGTGGCGCTTAATACATGCTTTTGGTTTAATATGCAGGGTTAATTCAGGAGTGGCATTTATTCGAGGGTGGTTTGTTTTTTTTTTAATGTGTTTACCATATCCTGTACGTAATGTGTTGCCAATGATTTAATACAAAATGACATACAATAATGTTCAGAAAATACAAATTACCAATGTGTTTTTTGTATGGATGAAAGGGGCACTTTTTCCGGGGCAGCAGCTTAATTAGTGGCATTAGGTGCAGCGCTTATTTGAGCCTGGTAGAATTTAATTGTTGGGCAAGTGCTGGTCAACAGTCGGCCGACTATCGACCAACAGTCGGACGATATTCGACCAACACGTGTGGGCTGGTCATGAAGTACACGATTACCATAGTTACTGTAAGGTAGAATAATCCATACATTAAAAGAGTTTTTATTTTATTTTTAGATATGTGATTCATACTGTTGGCCCTCGATACAATACTAAGTACAAGACAGCAGCTGAGAGTGCATTGTTTTCATGTTATCGTAATGTTATGAGGATTGTAAGGTATTACTTTATGTATATATGTATATATATTGATACAATAATACCGACAGTGCTTCTCAGTAGCACATACTAAATTGTCGTCATGACAAAGATATTGTTGGATGTCAATCAAGACGTTTCCATGACATTCTATAAACTGCCATGTGCCCATAAAACTTTGTCTCTTTTCATGACGATAATATCATTACACTAAATGAATGCAAATCATTTTCTTTCTGTCTTTCTGTCTGTACATCTGTCTGTCTGTCTGACTGACTCTCTAGATGCCCTGATCAAGGTGTTGGAAGAGCTGGGCTCATTTTCTGTCAGTGCGTCAGAACTAAAGCAGATGATAAGTCTGTTGCATAAGTTGGGTAATTTATAGATATCATATAATTTTTTTTGACAACGTGGCTTTCTGATTATTCCTTCCAATTCCTAAAGGGAGAACAAGCTTGAGACTCTGGGTCTTTGTGTTATTAACACTCCTAAAAGAGGATACCCACCTGAAGATGGTGCACATATAGCATTACGTAAGTTTTTCCCCATAGCACTATGATTTACTGACAGAGGTCCTTAACTTGGCAAGCAGATCGCAAAATAGTCACCATTCATTATGACTGGCCAAATAAGTTTTAGCCCATCATACCTCATTTCTGGCTCAAACACCGCTGGTCTAAATGACCAGCAAGGCAAGGATTTGATTAGACAAGTTTCAATGGACTACTTTGACGATGCCTAGCAAGGTATTATGGGTCAAACAGGGGGAAAACAAAACAATGCTGATATAATGACCCCACAATATTTGAGAAATTTCATGGGGCTAAAGTAAATTTAGGCAAAGTTAAAGTCAAGGCACGCTGGGCCAGCAGTCTTCTTTATTAACACCTAAGTGCAAGAAGGTTGTCATAGAACATTAGTAATTTAGTGAGGAATACAGGAATACATTAAAAGACAAAAGAAAAAGTTCAGCTTCAGTGATCTTCTTTTGTTTTTTAATATAATTCCTATCCCACTAAATCACTAATGTTCTATTTTCGTATGACAACGTTCTTGCAAGTAGGTGTATTTATTATTGAAGCAATTGTCCATTTATACATGATTATAATCTCTGTGTCTTTAGGAACTGTTCGTCGATTTTTAGAGAAGTACACAGAGACGGTTGAAAAAGTTGCATTTGTAGTGGAGGGAGCCGAAGAGGTATACTGTAGTAACTTATTATTTTTACCAAATTGAATTATAACATAGCTGATAATTTTCATCAATCATTCAGGGTTTTCATTAAGTTTTCAAAGGGGAAGATTATGAACTGCTGGAGAGTCATGGGGCCCAAGTGAGCTATTAATGGTAGTTTAAGCCAGAGAATTTGGCTCAGTTACTGGAGTGTTCTCTGATCCCCAACCCTTAATGAAAACCCTGATCATTGATATCAAATAACATTTAATTATGTATTCTTTTCTCAGACTATTTATAGGAAAATTATGCCGATATATTTTCCAAGAAATAAGAATGAAGAAGACTATGTACTGAAGATAATGCCTAAAGATATTGGTGAGTTTATTACTATTATTGTTGAAGTGTGACCTGTGAGCAGGTGATCTTGCCTCAAAGAGCACAAAGGATTACTTGTCAAAGCAAACAGTTCCTAAAACCCAGTCTCCTATTTCATAATATCTCATGGTAATCAAAATGGCGGCTGGTGACTAATTAAGACAACACCAATTTTTTTCTTACTTTTATTGCATTTATGCTTTGTTTTTATTAATTTTAACTGCTCATAGGGCAAGGGGAAGCTTTTCTGGTACATGAAACATAAAAAAATTTTCAAGTAAAGTTAGAAGTTATAATTTCAAGACGTATTTTAAAAAGGTTAACTCAAAATATGTCTCCATTTTGAAATTCATCATGGAACTTTTGGTGATGCAATGAAAATGCTTCTGATTGGTTAATATTAACCGGAAATGCATGCGCAAGTTTGATGTCTCATTATCATTTTGCTTTTACTTCTACTTTCCTCAGCTACACATGGATTTCATAAAAATCTAATTTTAATTTTGCATTTCATTCCTAAATTGAAAGGTAACGAAGAGGGAGAACCTATTATCCCAGAGCGACAGATCAGAATCAGCGACACTCTAGCCTCAACAGACAGGGATGATGATGATGAAATTGAACAAGCAGAGGACATGTTAGATATTCAAGAAATGCATGTTGGGCAGCATGCGTTTGCAGCGATGCAGGGTGACCATGATCAAATGTCTCGACAAAGAGCACATAGATCGCCAGAAGAGATGCATGTAGCTGAGCGACAAAGAATGTGAGATTTTTAAAGATTTGTGATATTTTGATTGCATATCTGTCAGCATGCATTTGCAGCTATGCAGGGTGACCATGATCAAATGACTCGACAAACGGAGCACATAGATCCCTGGAAGGGATGCATGTAGCTGAGTGATAAAAATTAATATTCAGGGTTCATGCTACTCCTTGAAATCCTTGAAAACTCCTTGAATTGAAAAAACGTTTTAAAGGGCGCTTGAAAAGCTCTTGAAAATAGAGAAAACGCCAAAACTCCTGGGATACTCCTTGAATTTAATGCAAACATAATGATATTTTTAACTTTTGTTTTAAAATATAACGATTAAAATTGATTGAAAAGTTTGCGTATATATTTGCGTATAGCCTAGCTGAATATCTGGGTACTTCTGGTAAGAATGCATATATTAAAGATCTATTTATCTAAGCTAGTGGCCCCGGCTGAATTAGCTGCACTGTAACATTGAATCAATGCTTAAACCACGTTCTAATACGAAAACCTTTGTCTTTGAAAATCGAATTTTTGTGCTTGAAAAGTGCCTAAAAAGTCCTTGAATTTTGTAACGAAAATGTAGCACGAACCCCTGAATATTATTAATTAAAATTAATTAATTATGTAATGTTTTTCATGTCTCATTTCTAGATATCAAAGATGGCTTCGCAGAGCTCATACTGAAGACTTCTCTGCATTCAGACAGCAAAAGATGCTCTATCAATCAGGTTAGACTTTCAAATCTAACACTATCACTTTGAAAATAATGAAGAGAAGGGTGCAGTAGTTTAAATCCTTTTAACTCTCATATTTAGGTTTCATTTCCTTAAATTCCTTGGATCACATAGGATTAGAATTTTTTAGGCTTTCCATTTTCCTTAGAGGGTTTTTCAACAGAAATATCCAGTTTTTCTCTCTCCCAAAAGCTAAACATAATGATGAATGAATTCCAAGTTCATCTGTGAGTTGGCAGTGCCTTGAGGTTGATCGGCCCATGCAGAGCTTGTTTCCTGGTTGATCTGCAAGTTAGCCATGCCCTGATTTAGATCAGCCCAGAGCTTGTTTCCTGGTTTATCTGTGAGTTAGCCATGTCCTGACTTAGATCAGCTAATAGGTTGTTTCAGGGTTCAATCTGTGAGTTAGCCTTGCCCTGACTTGGATCAGCAAGAGGTTGTTTCAGGATTTGATTTCTGACTTAACCATGCCCTACATAGCTGACTTTGCCTGAGGCTGTTACAGTATTTTGATTACATTTGAAGAACATTCCAGTGGTCTTTGTTGCTCTTTCCCTCAGTTGGGGTAACTGAACTTGACCTCATGTTTATGTACTTTTTCTTTTCAGGCGTTGATTTTCTTGGACGGCCTGTTGTGGTTTTTGTGGCACGGCATTTTAATGCTCAGTCATCTGATCTAAGCAAGGTAACAATATAGCATGTTCTATTAAATGATTGTTGTTCATGTTTCATTGATCGTAGAACTATAGCACTGCTCACCCCCAACCAACGAGAAAACCCTCGTAGCATATAGGAGAGAACAACACATCAAACAAACTCAATTCACATGTGGCGACCGCAGGGCTCGAACCAGCGACCCAACCTGTTGGACTCACAGCGGTGAAAGATGACGCATTAGCCACGAACTCCACCCGTGCTTCCCATACCCATCCCATGCTATTTATTATGTAGTAGTAAATAATTTTTCATTTATTTTAAATTTCAGGCTGTTGCATATTTTGTTAATGTTCTGGACAAAATAGTGAATAGAGAGTATGTTGTGGTATATTTCCACACACACAGTGCCGTAGAAAACCAGCCGCCACTGTCATTCCTGAAGGATCTGTATCACATAGTTGATCACAAGTGAGAAAACGATGAGATTTACTGCCCAGGAGGTTCAGATAGGGAAAAACTGTGCCCAATGTCTTGAAAATATGGACGGAGGCTGTTAAACTGAAGTCCGTTTTCAAAACCGAGGGTACAGATTTTCCCTATCCGGACCGACTTTAGCATACCAGTAAATAACTTAATTAATCTTTTCCTATTTACTTAATTTCTATTTGTTTCGCATTTGTTTCATTTTCTAACAATCTGTTTTCCCATGTGTGTGCTTGGATGACGTTAGCCTTACATGAGGATACACGGCCGCAGGCAGAGATAGGGAATACCACCCCCTCATTCAGTCAATCACAATGCACAATTTTTTAGATACCGAACTGGAAAAAAATAAAAATCCTACATTTTTTGTCAGAGAAAACATTTGTCATCTCCCATGGAATTGGAGAAAAATTCCAAGAAATAGGGAGGGGTCTAGATGGGGTATGTACATGTATGTGTGGCTACCCATGCATCAAGAGAGATCACTTAGTGATCATGTACTGCCATTCAGTTGGAACTGTGCGGTACCCCATGAAGGGGTGGGCAGTTAAGGAACTTTATTTAAAAGGATTTTCCTGATGTACAATTTTGTCTTTATATGTGGTAATTATAAAATATTTATTGTTTCATCTTCTTGATTTTCTGTAGGTATCGGCGTCACCTCAAAGCATTTTACATTGTCCATCCAACACTTTGGGCCAGGGTGGTGACGTGGTTCTTTACTACCTTCACGGCATCAAGTATTAAAGATAAAGTTCATTTTATTTCTGGGATACAGTATCTGTACAACTGGATTAATCCTGATCAACTGGATGTACCTGCTTTCGTACTGGAACATGACATGAAGGTTTGTATGAAAATGGCTCTTGATATCAATGCTGCTGCTGCTGCTGATGATGATGGTGTTGGTGATGATGATGTTAATGATGATGATGTTAATGATGATGATGTTGATGACAATGATGATGATGATAATGAGATGTTAATGATGATGATGATGGTGTTGGTGATGATGATGTTAATGATGATGATGTTGATGACAATGATGATGATGATAATGAGATGTTAATGATGTTGATGATGATGATGATGATTATGAGATGTTAATGATGATGATGATGGTGGTGGTGGTGATGATGATAATATGACGAAGTTGATTGATGTTAATATTGGGGATGATGATAATGATGGTGATGGCGTTGGTAATGATAGTGGTGATGAGACGATGACGATATCTATTGATGATGATGAGATGATGAAGTTAATGATGGTAATATGATAGTGATCATGATGGTAATGATGTGATAGTGGTGGTGACAGTAATGATGTTGATGGTGATGATGACGATGATGATGATGATGATGGAGGTCATAGTTGGGATGATAATCCTGTTTGACTGGTTATGTTAAAAAACGACCCTTTGACAATATTTATCTAATATTCAAACTGACAAAATGCTGTAATAACAATTTACTGGTTGTTTTTTCACAGGAAAATGGAACAAATTATCACACCCCGACATCAAGTTACCATACAGGAAGTCTTTAATTTTTAAGATCCTTATAAAATTTCTCCTAATTTTCTGAATCCATGTGACACTTCTAACTATTAAAGTTTTACATTGTGTAGAACTGCAGAAATTATCCATACCCACCCCCCCCCCCCAACAGAGGAATTTGGAATTTGTGAGGGGTCGGGGACTGGTTGTCAAAGAAAGAACAATATTACAGAGTTTGTATGGAAGAAAATTGGAATTTGCAGGGGTGGGGGCTATTTAAAAAAGTTCCTCTTTGGGGTGTATGGCTTATTATTTCTGGAACTACACGTTCTTTAGAAAATGTCATGATTACGAAACAAATTCAAATCAAATGATAAGTTTTCAAAATTAGTAAAATGGAAAAAATGTATGAATTAAACAATATTTGGCTACTAATACCTGCAATAATGCTTAAGCAACATCATCGTTAGGTTGCGTGATTGAGGTGCTGTTACTCAGGGAAAGTTAGAAATGAAGCTTGTGTTGAATGAGACAACTTTCACGACGCACCAGTTTTGCATTCAATGTTTTGGAAGACCAATTTGCACAGGCTTAGCCTCATTTATATATCAGCTATTCACAGGTACCATTTAATGTCTGTTGCATTTCAAACCATTGGTATTGTTCAAGCTGCACATTCTTTACATTACAGATGACTTTTGCAAAATTTGCAAATGATTTGCTCTTAAGCGAAGCTAAGCCTGCGCAGATGAGTCTTTAGTCATAAAACACAGTGATATTTACTGAATGAGAAAAGGGACAATAATAAGCAGCAAGCAACCAGCTCCTCATCTTTTTTACCAAGAAAGTTTCACAATATTACAAGTATTTATGCTACTTGTTTTACAGTCACCATGGATCTTTATCACACATCAGCCATGTTGACAGTAGATGTCCCCCACACAGCCTCGTATTTAAGCCCTTTAGGATAAGATCATGTGGGGTTAAGCAAAGTTTCTATTTTCATAGCCATGGGGATAAACATAGTGCCATTGCACACAAGTTTTAGCTTAGTATTTCACTGCGTTTATGTTCTAGTTTTCAAGGTTAAATGAAAGTGGTGTGGAAATGATGTACTGGAAGTGATGTACTGTACTTGTAATTTTTTTCTCCATTGACATTTTTCTTGAAGTTATTTTTACATCCAATGTGAACACGATGGACCAACGAAATTGGAAAATGAGAGTTGAAGTTCTCATACAGCGATTATTAATTTTGGAAAGAAATAAGCCTTCGAAGTTTTTTGTGGCGTTTTTTTCATCAATCACAATAATGACTAGCCTCCTTCGCAGCTGTTCTTAGGGTCGTCATGCAACGTTCTTTTTGTGGGAAGGGAAACGTTGCGTGAAGACCCTAAGAATGGCTGCAAAGGAGGCTAAATAATGACTGACATAATTTAAAATAACCTTCTGTAAATTTTTTTACAAATAAGCAAAATGATAGAGCTAAATTTCGTTATAGAATATAAAATCAGAATTAGATGAATCATGTATACCCATATTTAAACGGCAAACTGAAATTCTCAATATTAATCAATTGAGTCCTGCTGTTGTACTGTTGTATTTTATTGTAGTTCTAAGCTTTGGCTGTCTACAGGTATCGTCCGGGTGACAATGATAAAATGTTTATACCGCACCAGAAAAAATACAATAGAGAAAAAATATATTTCTATAGATATGATTATGATAATAAAAGGAATTTCAAAACATAAAATGAAGTTGATGGTTATTAACCTGAGAATGATGGTTCTTTTGTTTTAAAGAGAAATGCTGATTGTTTGACTCTATGTTTATTCAGTTGTCATGGGATACTTGACCTTGTTTATTCAGTTGTCATGGGATACTTGATCTTGTTTATTCAGTTGTCATGGGATACTTGACCTTGTTTTTAGTTACCATGGGATACTTGACCTTGTTTTTAGTTACCATGGGATACTTGACTTTGTTTTCAGTTACCATGGGATACTTGACCTTAGTTTCAGTTGTCATGGGATAATTGACCTTATTTTCAGTTTCCATGAGATACTTCACCTTAGTTTCAGTTGCCATGGGATAATTGACCTTAGTTTCAGTTGCCATGGGATCCTTGACTTTGTTCAAATTGGAATTAAATCATATCAGTTCCCAGTTACCCAGCTCCTTGAGTAGTTTTTTTGTTCTTTAGCCTTTGGCCCTTTTTTGTTGGTCATAGGATTTTCTGAATTAACTTTAGTACAGGGACAGAGGAGCACCCTAAAAAGTGTGGGGTTAAGATTAGAAAATATAAGAGACTAGCATGGGAAAAAGTGGGGGCTAAGATTGGAAAATATAAGTAGTATGGAAAAAGTGGGGGGAAAAGTGGGACCCCTGTAGTGGACAGAATACAATGTCTTTGTTCATTCGCTGCAATTTTTCAAGTTAGTATGTTGTTTTAGCTCCAGGGTTTAGCAAATTCAAGGAAGTTCTAAGTATTGAAATATAAATTATTACCAAGACTTGAATATACTAATAATTCCAGAAAATAAGTAATGGTTGGCTGGCAATGGCCCTAACTTCAAAATCCTGATTAACGACATTTTTCTCCTGAGAAATATGCAGAATATTTTCCCCTGTCAAATTCATATTTACCGCAGTAGAGCTGGGTTTTCTGTCCAACCGGAAACGGAAGTAAATATGAACTAAACACACTATGATAATGACCAATCAGAACCCACTGCATGTCATTAGCGCGCCAAAAAAGTTGTTCCATTCTGCGCCATGTGACACCACTTTGCTGTTTTGACCGAAGAGAAGAGTGTTGTCCCTCTTTATATTTTCTCAATAAATCCTCATATTTTTGACCCATTTAGCGCTAGTTTGCATTCAAGATGAAACGCAAGGACCGCCCTTCCAGTTCCAATGCCACTGAAGAGCGCAGGAGTAAGAAAACCAAGAAAACAGCGGAGGCAGAAGACGCGCAAGAAAGCGGCAAGCTTGACTACAGTTCACCAGAGAAGCTATTTTCTTCGCTTCTTTCTCCAACTACTGCAGAAGAGTTCTTCTCTGAGTACTGGGAGAAAAAACCGCTTTTCATGCAGCGCAAAGAACCTGAGTATTATGGGACTTTGTTCTCGAAGTCTGACTTGGATAGCTTGTTGAAGAAAGAGGAAATTCTGTTCGTGCAAGATTTAAATTTGTGTCGGTATGAAGACGGCAATAAGGAATACTTAAATGGGGATATAAATACAAAGGCAACTGCTTCTCAGGTCTCCAAAGAAGTGAAAGAACGTAAGGCTACTATCCAGTTCCATCAGCCTCAACGTTTTAAGGTATTTAGTAAAAAATACTATAGAACATGCTGCAATGCATTGAGAAAAATTTAATGGAAAGAAATGTAAAATGGGAAGAGTTGTTAAAAGGATGAAAGAAAAATACGTTGTGAGAATTTTTTGATTTAACAGGGACAGAGAAGCCTAATTTTGATTGGCGGAGCTCACGACTGTTGAAGGCGTGAACATCAGGGTGGTTAGGGGTCAGGCACCATCAAAAATGTTAAAACTGAGACCCTTGGAAGTGCAATTCCTAGTGTGTTTAGGGGCATTTTCAACATATTTATTGCATTTCCTATAGATGTTTTAAATTGCAAACAAGTAATTTGAAATATGGCATTAAAATTATTGGGGTGGGGGGGGGGGGGGGAATATAGCCCCCCAGTCCACTCCCCCTTTCCCCCACCCCACCTCTCTGTGGTCCCTGTTTAATTTTTGTTTTATTAGATTTAATACATTTTTTATATTTAATATTTTAATGTTGTTTCAGGATATCTTATGGCAACTGAATGCTCATTTGGAGAGTGTGTTTGGGTGTCTAGTGGGTGCTAATGTCTACATCACCCCCCCTGACTCTCAGGGATTGGCACCCCATCATGACGACATTGAGGTATGTTTCCAGCTCAGTAGCCAGAAGATTATTAACTTACTACTATATGGGACTTTGTTTTGAAACCAAATTTCATGGATAACTTGAAACAACCTTTGTTGCTGATCAGTCAGGCAGGGCACAGCTAATTCACAGAACAAATTGGAATTTAGCAAGGGAAGAAAATGGGAGAACCTAGAGAAAAACCCTTGAATCAAACTCTATTCACATGTAATGTCAAGTCTAATAATCGAACTTAAGACCCCAGAGATGAGAGGCAAATTTCCTACCATTACTGACCATTGCTATCAGATTGGAAATTTTATGAAATATTTCCTAAAAATCTATCAACCTCGAATATTTTTCTGTTTTTTTTAGGCTTTTGTTCTTCAACTAGAAGGTAAGAAACAATGGAAGTTATACCAACCCAAGTCAGAACTTGCTCAAGACTACAGCACTGATTTTGAGCAAAAAGACATAGGGGAACCAACACATGAAATTGAATTACAGGTAAGCTATTTGAATGGAAAAGGCTATTTATTGTGGACATAAATCAAAGGTTATACTTATCCATTTGTCTCATGATTGTGGCAGGAAAGAAAACATAACCAAACAGCATAGAGCACATGCAGTATGTGTGTGCAAAAAAAATCAAATTAATGATTCTTAAAACAGCATAAAAATTTTGAAAAAAGCATAAAAAATTATAGAAATAGCATCGAAGAGTGCTCATGATAGGGCACAGGAATTCCTTCTCATAGTTCATTTTTCTTGCCTTTATTATGAACGACTCGGCAAGTTATCATCTTTTTGTTTTCTAGGAAGGAGATCTTTTGTACTTTCCCAGGGGTACAATACACCAAGCCGTTACACCTAAAGGAAGTGGACACTCTACTCACCTTACCATAAGTACCTACCAACAAAGGTAAGAAAAATATAAAATACTGTATTTATCATAATGTTTCTGTCCTGAATACAAAAAAAGATTGATTATAAAATGTATTACAAATGAGAAAAAACTGGTTTAGAAAAGTGTTAATAGAGCTAGGATAGAAATCTGTTACAGTGTTTAAGGCTTGTCCAGTGAGTCACAATCATTGCCATTACATTCCCTACTCAATGAGGCATTAAAAAATCTCTGTATGAAGTCTTATGTAGTTATTTTTCAAACATCACTTATGTGCATGATTTATAATCCTTTCTGACCCACAGTTCATGGGGCAACCTAATGTCCAGCATCTTAACGGATGCCATCGACAAGGCCATGGACACTGATGTTGAATTCAGACGTGGTCTTCCAATAAACTATTTGAATTACATGGGATTGGGGATGGTAAGTTCATAGAGAATCAGATGATTTACCTTTTTTTATACAGAAAATTAGAGTGAAGTCACTAAACCTGTGAAATAGATATTAGACTAATACACTTTAGTGCACCCTTATTCCATTGTTTTCTGTGTCTATACGTTGACTAATATTTTTTATTTCATGGGTTAAATGCCTTCACTCTAACTCTTAAGCAACCACCCTCTCTTTAGCATAAAGTTTTCAAAGTTGTTACATGCATAGTACTTACAATAACAACATTATGTATATATAAGTCACACCTAGCATTTTATTGAAATACAGCCAAAAAATTATGAATAGTCAACTCCCCTTTGTAAAATGGCTAACGGTCTTAGAATAAATAGAGGGTAAAGATTTATTAAACACAAAATGTTTTTAACATACAGCCCTTTGATTCTGACTGATCGAATTAAATTTTCAATTTAAAATAATCATTCGAAAATTGTTATCGAAATAAGTTTTTGATTTCAAGAATCACGAAGGAAAAAGGTAGAATTGATATAATAATAATAATTTTACAGCATCAAACTCCTGGGTTTGCTACAGATAACCAATTATCACTTAATTTGATCAACACAATCAATTTCTATCACCAGAGACATTCTTATCTTCAAAATAAACACTTCATAAAATCATGACACTTCATAAAACCATGTTACCGTACTTATTCAAGTAATTTTTTAAATTTTTCTCGAATTTATTTTTATTTGTACACAATTAAAGGAAGGTGATGGGAAAGCGAAATCGAAGCAAGAAGACTTTAACAACCAAGTCAAACACTTGCTTACACGCTTAGCAGACTACGTGGACGCTCATGGGACAACAGACAAAGTAGCGACTGATTTTGTGTTTAACAGACTACCTCCTTACGAGCAGAAGGTAGAAGCCACCCGAGATCAAGGTACTTATATCATTTACGAGGAATATCGTTTAGTGGTTTAGACTTTCACAAAGTCCGCCGCCTCGTCGATCGATCGCTGCTCTCAAAAATTTGTCTCAATATTCGCTCGAGAAAAAAACTCTCGCTTGAGACAGAGAGGTCGACTTGATCGAGGCAAGTCTAATAGGATTTGGTGTAAAAAATGTATGGAAGATCTTAGAGCTTAGGATGTGTGCCTAACATGAATTTTTTTTGCTTCGTTTTAACCTGCAAATACGTAGTCCAAATACTTGCTTGTTTGGGGCTATATTCCGCAGAAACAAAATCTTTAACTAGAAATGTTTGTAGTTTTGTGTTGCATACCTTCACAGAGAAAAATCTCTCAATGCCTATTTTAACGTAGATTGTTCTATGTATTTATTTTATTTTTAGAAATTTGCCCCGCCGATAAGGCAGGGCGACAAAAAATTGGTCTATAGACTCATTGAGTTGTTCCCCTCCACGGAAATCTTTAGTAAAAGGCGAAAGATTTATGCGATCTGAAGGGAAACCAGAGTACCTGAAAATTGAAATCCAAAAAAGGGGGCTATCATCGCGACTTCTTATCACATGTGGGATGCATTGAGTGCATCGTGATTGGTCCTTGGTTCTATGGTTTGTTCTATTGATACGCTACTACGCATGACAGAATGTTTATTCACCAACTCCGACATTCGTAATTCGAGAAATGAGACTATCTTAAGCAAAATCTATTTGGTTTGATAGTTCAGATAGTTCTTTAACTTTAAGCTTTTTTAGATAACCTCAGATTCTTTCCAAAGCATTGTATTTTCTTGATGTAACGCTGTTCGTGTGACGTGACGCGTGACAACCCTCGTGGTCTTTTATCGGAATTCGTTTTTATTTGAATTACATGATCACGTGTTAGAGATGATTCAAGCATTGGTTTAAAGGAAAGTTTTTATTATCAGTTTACGTTGGAATGTCTACTTTTTGAACCAATATGGGCATGACTTGCTACGTTAAAGGAAACCATTGCACTCCCTCGAAAACATGGAAATATACGAAAGTTACTTTTTCATCGCTTAAAAATTACGTTTTTATTTTGTATCAATAAAGGGACAATGCCAATCCTTTTTATGCTCGAAGAATTACAGTTCTTCGTTGCTCGACGAGTGTAGATCAGTAGATCAGTAGATATCTCTAGCTCAATAATCTCAAAGATAAAATGTGTGTTGGTCTTCCTGTGGTTTACATTAAGGAGCCCATAGAATAAGGGACGGACCATTAGATTTGGAGTGGGGGGGTTTGTGCAGGAATTTTTTTACGGCCCATGGCTGTGCAGGAATTTTTTTCTGGCATTTTCCTTATGCACGGTTTTTTTCACTCTTTTAAACTGTGCTCGATTTTTTTTTTTTTTTTTTTTTTTTTGCCCAAATCCATCCCTCAAAAATCTAATGGTCTGTCCCTAAGTCTATAGCTTTTTTTTCTGTCCAATCAATAGGCGAGAGCGAAAAACCACCGACAGCAGACAGCAAAGTGAAATTCCGCTATCCCGAATATGTTCGGATTTCTGTCGGAGATGCGGATAATATTCCTATTGGCGTATTCGAAGCGGGACAAGATAGCGACGATGAAAATGATGAAATGTCTGAAGAAGGAGAAGAAGAACCTGAGGTAGAACTTGGTATTTTCAATTCCTTTTTTTATATAGAAAACTGGCGCTTAGGGTTCAAAATAGGCACCCAATTTTATTGATTCAGGTGGTGGGTACTCATGAATAATGACTACCCATCCTTCAGAGATCTGGGATTGGTTGTACGAAGCCTGAATAACGCTATCCAACGGATAAATCTTATCCAGTGGATAAATTTATTGGATAACAGCATCGACTTATCCACTGGATAAGGATTTATCCACGGGTTGGCGCTATCCAGGTTTCGTACAACCGGGCCCTGCTAAAATGCTCGAAAAAGTTTGTCCGTAAGTGAGCATTTCTATACATAAATACGTTGTTTAGCATCCCTACAAACAGGCAATACATCCATTTTTTGCTATTTGACTTAGGTTTCCAGATATCTGAGTAAAAAAACAAAAACAAACAAAAAAACAAAAAAAACAAAAACAAAAAACAAACAAAAAAAAAACCAGGATTTCATTTCCAGAGTCGTTGCATACACAACCTTCCCCTCTAAATCGGTTTCCTTAAGATGGCAATTGTTTTGACCTTATTTCTTAAGTTTCTTGCGACTGAACAGAGTAACAACAGACTAGCTGTTGCCTTTCTTTCAAGTCGCGCACGAAATCGTACAACTTGCGTCCCGAGGAAATAAGTTTTGGTGGACACCCAAAACATTTCAAGAGCAAGTGCCTATGGAATGTTATGGAAACGCCTTAATTGACGTCCACCAAAACTGAGCCTTATTTTCTCCTCACGGCTAATAGGCCCTTTGCAGTTCAGTAATCACGTGCTGATTAATTCACTGAGAGCAAATGAATGAACATCTTGATTTCCCTGGGTGAAATATACTGGTGAGCAAAAAAACTTTCTACAACCTGTTTCGAGAGATCGTGATAAAAATACATTTCGTGACACACTGGTTACACATCGTTTCTTTCAGTTCTTTACAAGTAGCTAAAAAGAATCACCAATAAAAAAAAAATTTGCTTACCAGTACAGACAAGTGACCGTTAACTGCAAAGACCTATTGTACGATTTCGCGCGTGTGATTTGAAAGCATTGTAGGAGAATAACAAACTATTACAAAAATTTATTTTTGCATGTCATTTTTATCTCTCATAAAGGATGAATCCATGGAAGAAAGCGAGGAAGAAGAGAAACCCAAGAAAAAAGGAAAGTCCAAAAAGGAAACAGCAAAGCAGAAGGTAAAGAAAGGGAAAAAGAAACAGAAGGACGAAAGTGAAGAGGAAGATGAAGAAGACGAAAGTGAAGAGGAGACCAAAGGCAAAGCTAAAAAAGGCAAAGGAAAAAGGGAAGAGAAAAAGGGAACGAAGAAATCCAAGGAAAAGAAAAGCAAGAAAGGGAAGAAGGAAGAAGAAAGTGAAGAAGAGGAGGAAGACGAAGAGGAATCAAGCGAAGAAGAAAAGCCCAAATCCAAGAAAGGCAAAGCTAAAAAGGATGCGCAGAAAAAGAAAACCGAGAAAGGAAAGAAGAGTGAGTGTCTGTTAATCCACTTCTTGTTTAATGTATATAATGTTGTCTTGTAAGTATACAAGTGTGGGTGTGTGTCGGGATGGGAGGGGAGGGGGGAAGGGCTCACGGAGAGAATGAGACCATTCGCCTGCCCCTCATCACGATTGTTTGCTTATTTATTTTCCTTTTTTCTAAATAAATCAAATAAATAAATGGAAAATGAGGGTGTTAAATCAACCAACATGGTGGCTGTTTCATTGTTATTTATATCAAGATTTTGAGTCATGTGGTTGCACCCCAAGAATAGAACTAAACAGTCGCAGTTTTCATTTACCTTCTTTCTTCCCTCTCATTTTTGTTGGTGGCGTTGCGAGCTCTTCTTCAGTCAAGTTATCAAATGAGTATTCCGGTTTTGCGTCTACATATCTACGCTTCGCAAATGGCTTTTCCTCGACTTTAATATGCTCTGACAAAGCTAACACTGCTTGGCGCAAATTGTCTTTAATTCTTTCAACGGATTTTTTACCCAGGCAAGAAAAAATCGGAAAGTGAAGACGACGAAGATGACGATGAGGAAGACAAGAGTTTTGATATTGGTGAGCAAGACACTGGAGAAGACAGTGATGACGAAGATGAGTCTGATGACGATGATGATGAGGGTCCATGGGTTTACGTACATCATTCTCTTAATAACATCAGAGCTAGTCACATGATGAATCCACAGGAGGTAAGTACAGTTGAACTTCACTAAAAAAAACACCCGACTTTGATCCAAGCGGAAGGTACCCACGTACTCGAGGTACCTCGTTTTAGCATTTCCCAATTACACGCACCCACGCCATCGAGGCACCTTGTTACAACATATCCCAATTACACGCACCCATGTAATCGGGGCTCCCTGTTAGAGCATTTCCCAATTACGCGCGCGAAATCGTACAATTTGCCGTTGCGACGAAGTAGGTTTGGTAAACGTCAATCAAGGCGTTTCTATGACATTCCATAGGCACGTATCCTTAAAAACTTTGTGTTTTCCGACCGTACTAATATAGAAACATTTTGATTGAAGTCCACCAAAATTTTATGTTGTCGTGACGGCAAATTGTTACGATTCTGCGCGTGCTGGAGAGACACTAAAGTGAAGGACGATTCGCAACGACGATTTTTCACGATACACCGTTGCGCAAAAAAATTGATGCCCTGTAACATGCCACGTACAACGATTTTTGGACTCGGTAACGCGTTGAAAGTTTTTGATTCAGTTTCAAAAACTCGCAACGCGCAATGGCGAAGTCTCTGCAGTTGATTCTTGTAACAGCTCCATAAGAAAAACCTTTTCTCTTTTTTTTTTCAGCCTTCAGTACTGAAGTTTGCAATCTCGTACAAGGACGCACTGCTGCACTTGTTCCATAACCGCTATGATTTTATTCCTCTGAAGAGTCTTCCTCTTAAAGAACCCGAGAGTTTATATCTTATAACCTCTCTGTGGTCAGAAGGGTTGATAAAAATCAAGGATTGATGACAAACCAATCATGATGCTTGTTAGTTTTCTGTGTTAAAACCAGTTAAAATGTTTGTTAGTTTTTTACGTTACGAGAACTAAGGACCCAATCAGAATGTTTGTTACATTTGTAGCGAAAATTAAGGAACCAATGAGAAGGTTTGTACCTTGTTTATTTTTTCTTGAGAAAAGATTTTTGTGAGAACGAACTAGAGGATCAATAATATTTGGTGAAACTTTACAGGAAACTTTTCCAAAGGTAGTCCAAGTTTTTTTGTGTAAGTCAAGAAGCAAAAAGTTTTGATTTCCATTGTTAGACATAATACTTGATGTACTTTGTTTCGTTTAGTTGTTCATCCACCACAACCTCATGTTCTGTTAAACAGGCGAGATATGTTTATCTTAGCCTGCGTTGCTTGAAGGTCTGCGGCTTTGCGAAGAAGGGGAAAGGCAAGAGAACACGAGAAAAACCTTTCCTCTTATCTTCATCCACAATACCGCAGACAGGCGTCAACGCAGGCTAAGTTTATCTGGAAGGGGTTTTCTAATAAGGGAGATATTAGCAAAAACAAGAAAGATAAATTTATAAGATATAAAGAGGTAATAACAATTGACATATAATGCTGACAATTTGTCAATAAAACATTAACATGGTTTATATCGAAATGTTTTCAAATTGAGTTTATTAAAATATCTTTCATGGAATAAAATTTTGCGTTGTTCCTACGTATTTATCTTCGTATTTACTTTGAAAAATTCTGCGGTTTTGGATGCACTTCGACATCCAACGATTCCTTATGCTGTACCAGCAGTTTTACATGTTGTGCACAATTTCTCCGCTTCTGACTTCTGACAGATTTTCTTTTCTCAAAAAGCAGCACTTTTAACACTGAAGTTAGACCAGAAAACATCACATTTGCTCATTAAAAAAGCCATTGTGCACATCCTGTGCTATATCAACTATAAAACCATATGCGTTGAGGTTGCGTTACTGCGGTTTTCGATATTCTGCGAAATCAGACACTTTAACGGCTTATGAAATTGCTTTTTTTTTATTGCCGCAATACAAGAACATAAAAGGTACCGACTACTGATTACGGCAGCGAAAAACCAAATTTTAGCTTGCAGCTTGTAAACCATCGAGTTCTGACGAACGGTCCTAACATTTAGGCCCCGTCCACACTATGCCGGATAAATTTGAATCCGAATTTTCACACCGAAACCGAAAAAAAAGTTTTCCGTCCACACTAATACGGCTAGCCGGCGTTTTCAAATTGTTCCACTCTGGAGACCGTATTCGAAAAAAATCGTTTTCGGTGAATCGCCCGGACTAGTGTGGACGGTGGGCCTAACCGAATAAATAAAAATTCGGATTCAAATTTATCCGGCATAGTGTGTAACATAAATACCACTAAATACTGCTAAATACTGCTAATCCTATCACAGTTAGCCCAAGCTTGGTTTCTGTGGTGTCGTGTTATAAGAAAAATGTATGGGGATTCATTAAAAATTTCAATAAAATCATTAAAACGTGAAATAAAGCCTCGAAATTTTACCCGATCATTGAGAAATAGCACTTCTTTCGCTCTGTGTGGTTATTTTTTGAATTTAGCCCGTTTTAAGGATTTTTTCGAAAGAAGTGCTATTTCTCAATGATCGGGTAAAATTTCGAGGCTTTATTTCACGTTTTAATGATTTTATTGAAATTTTTGATGATTCCCCATACATTTTCTTATAACATGACACCACAGAAACCAAGCTTGGGCTACCTGTGATCCTATTGTTTTCTATTGTTTAATTAGCATTTTACCACTAAATAGTGCAAAGTGTTGCACACTTTTAGTGTTTGTACTCTAGTGTAGACGGGGCCTTAGATAACAGTTTAGCCAGCCATGACAAATAGTCTCAATGTTTCACCTTACAAATGTTGGTCAAATGTTGGGACCATTTTGTCAGGGCCTTTATTGACGTATTTCTTGAAAGAAAAACCCTGATGTTAAACTGTTTCTTTATCAGCGTATCAGGTCAACAGGGTGATGAGTGAAGAAGAAAAGAAGTTTGAAATTTAATTAGCAATTGTGTCGTTTATTTTATTTTGATCCCAAGATTTGACATTGTATTTAAATTGCTAAAAGGCGCGATAAGTTAACCTCTAAGGTAAGTTTTATGGTAGAATTGTATCCTACAGATTATAAAACTTTAGCTTTAAGCTTCTCTCAAGTTTAGGACTAAAATTCACTATTCTTTGGATGCATGTCATATCCTTAGTTTTGGCTTCTTTTGTTAATGCCAACCAACGTGACGCGCACCAACCTAACTCTTTTGTCCTCTTATTCTATTAAAAATGCAAAGGCAGATAGACCCTGCCATTTGAGTTCTAATTCTTTGATTGAATCGATCCTTGTATCTATAGCATGGTCGAAATAAAACCTATCAATATCATCCTAAAATGATTTGCAGACTTATGGTTTATAGACTTAGAACTAAGTTTCCAATTTAGATGTCGTCTACCATTAGCTGAAACTATTGATTTAAAAGCTGCTATAAAAATCATAAGTTTATAGGCTGTTGCTGTTCTGACTATTTCTCCTGATTAAGAGAAATGCCTGTTTTTATTTTATTTTATTGAAATCCATGAAATATAAAAACCACCATGTTGGTTATTTTCCCACTGCCATCCAACATGGCGGCCAATTCTTTAGTCTTTATTCTCATAACTATGCATCTAGATCGGTAGTTAAGCGTTTTTTCTAGCGGTTTATTTCGTGGTTAAAGAAAACCATGGTCTTGGTGCGATCATAAGCGGAGATGCTGCTTTAGAAGTCTTGGGATGCTAGAGGTCGGCGCTGTTTGTTTCTTCAGGAAGACAGCAACAATCGACCAACCGTTGCCACCAAAAAAACCACAGCCGACGTGACTGCTTGTTGAATGCCAGGAATGAAATGGTTGAGATAGTAAACAAGGCAGAACTAAGGTAAGAGATGATGAACGTGTTGGCGTAGGCAACACTTTGATATTTTTCTGTAATGAAAAGATTGATTGAAATATTAGTACTATTGGCTTGAGAACGAATTTATAACAGTAGCGGACCGAAGGAATAGAATGTACTTAAGTAAAAGGATATGAATAAAAAAAGGTTGACGAAAATAGTGGTAGGAATAAAAAGAAAGAAAAAAGTTGAGGGACTCTTGGCGTAGCGAATCCTAGAGTATCATTTCTTTGACATTTGCGCATGAGAAGACATGAATATGAAATCAATACCGATACTCAAATGAAGAATTATATTCTCAAGGGAATTACATGTGGTCTGAAATGGGAAAACATTACACCCTTTTCGTAGCGAGAGGGGGACCTCATCCCCCCCCCCCCCCCAAAGGTTTTACTAAAACTGTGGGATTTGGTGGGAAACTCTAAAGATAAAATGCGATAAAGCGCGGGTAAAAGGTAAATTGCCTCCCCTAAGACCGAGACCTCGCTAACGCATCTGGTAAAGACATAAAAAGATTAAGGAGAAAAAAAGGAACGGAAAGGAAAAAGAGAAGGCGATAAATAGAAAGGCAAGGGGGAAAAAAGTAAGGGCGTGACACACGGAGCAATATTGCACGCAATCTTGCACGCAATGTTACTAAAGTAGGATCGTTTTCTTCTTCATAAACGCTGCGTGCAACAAAATGCGTTGTGGGACATTGCTCGCAACATCAATTGCCTGCCTCGCGCAATGTTGCACCGTGTGTCCATAGCTTTATAGGTAAACTGCGCCCATGTTTTTAAATTAATTTTAAGGAATTAACTTCTAACCTTTCGAGCAATGAGCGCTAGATGGAGCAAACAACAAACAACCAAAATACTCTTTCAAATATTTCTTCAAATAAGGTTTGTTGCGTTGTTGGATGCACATGGGAATATAAACTAGTGCGGTAATGACAGCGTATGCAAACATTAGACAAACTAGACGAATGGCTACTTTATCCAACCGACTTTTTCTTCTCTTCGCTTGGTCTCCTTGTAGAAGTTCCAAGTTCCTTATCTAAAAAATAGGTGAAATACTTATTAGGGTGGTTTTCGTGTGAGTGGGGATATACAATACTGACTTACAGCACGTACACGATACAACATGCCGCTTATTCAATTGGCTTCCCATTGTCTCATTTGATTGTACAACATCTTATTGGCAAACGATTTTAAACTCAAAAGAACTGGAATTTTTGTTTTTTTTCTTTTCGAAAATTTTTTTCCCCCAATGTATATCAATTACCGTCCAAATTGTTCCCTTCCCCTCCCCCACAAACAAATGGACATTTAATCTGGATTCAAAGTAACTTACGCTGTATAATTTGAAGACAACGAACAATAGACAGCTACAAGCAACAGCTTGACCTATCTCAGTGATCATGGCATTCGTGTAGTAAGTCAGATTTTCACTCTTGGGTAGACATAGGCGCATGTTTAATACTGTTCCATAACCTCCTTCTTTGAAGACTATGCCGACCAGTATCCATGGTAACAGGCAGCAGCATGCAGCACTGATAAGGTGTGGTATTCTGGTTGAGCGATTACGATGAAAGGAGTTGTTTGAGCATATCATCTAAACGATTGGGACATGAGAAATGTAAAAAAGTTACCTCATGCAGGCCCTTACCAAGGCGAAGAATATTGTAGAACCCTATTCTAAAACACCCTACATATTAGTAACAGTCCTAAAACGTTAAGTGTTCAACATGCAGTGAGAGGAAATTATTAGGGTGGCATAGGCCCACTCTAGGCCCCTTCCCCTTCTACAGGTCTCTCATCTCAATAACTGGATCAACATCTCAATAGTTTTTCCTTTGAAAAATACTAAAAATTTCTTCTCCTTCTGTCCAATTTAAATAGGCTAGCTGTTGTAGCTGCATTGTCAATATGCTGCCACCATACTGTGATGGGGTAATTTGCCTTACCATCAGTATATTATAATTTCTAGCTAAGTCATATCATTTATTGTTCTATACCAACTGTCAAAGTCCATTTTTCTCATACTCTGATTGGGGGAAAGGGTATCATGTGAACGTGAACAAGTTTTGATATTTCCTTGGCAACGCCTCTCAGTGGGCAACAAAATGTCGTTGACCGGTAAGACCAATACGGGAAGCAATTTGAAATTAATATACCGGAAATGTAAGTTTTTCTAAGTTTTTCAAAATCGAATAATCAAAAAATTAAGTAACTGCTTCTTGTTCTTTGGCAGCTTGTATATAACAAAACACTTATTGACTAGAACCTCGGGGAAAGCAGTGTGTTTTGTGGTCCTTCGACGGCGATGTTTCCCTCAGTCCCAGTCAATAAGTGTTAATTATTATTATTAACATCATTAGAATGATGATCAGTTACCTGAAGAAGACAGATACTGTAGACTATAAACCACATTGCCGTCACATTGGAAAAGTACTGAATCAGTAACCCTTGAGCCACACAGAAATTTGTTGGGCTTTTTGATGCCTCTGTGAAAAACTCATGGGAACAGAAAGATTCCTTTCTGCCCATGGCATTGCTGATGACGATGAGCAGTGCTATATTTAGATGGTATGAAAAATAGAATCACTATGAATGAAAACATTGAGTTTTTGAAACTGTTATACCATGAATGGGCAAAAGGTGTCAAACTGAAAATGAAGTAGTGAGAAAGGGGGAAAAGCATAACTAGGCATAACATTTCCTCTTTTGCACAAAGTTAAGAAAGTGTTTGAGTTAAATATGTTTAGACGAAGCTCTCAAATACAATTTCTGTCAATTTGAGATGAATTCTCTTCAACATTGTTATGCCTCTTATGGGTTTCCTGTGTGAAATACATCAGGGCAGAGGTTGTTTTGAGGTCTGATAAAGTTTATTGAAGGCTTTTAGCCACAAGGTTATTGCATGCTTTCCCTGAGCTCAATCATGTGCTTCTAATTGAGCTTCAGGTCACGGGGAAAAACAGTATTTTTCATATTAATCTACTGCCCATCATATGCAACTCACAAATACAAGAGGAAGTCCCTTGGATGTAGAGTGGAATAATATGAGGAAAGACACGCCTGGAAAAAAAAAATAAATATTGATTGATAAAACTATAACTTTATAACTATGACTTTAAATTGCAAGTGAATAGATCTTTTTGACTTGGGTGTAATGTTTTCCCATTTCAGACCACATGTAATTCCCTTGTGAATATATTATTCTTCATTTGAGTATCTATATTGATTTAATATTCATGTCTTCTCATGCACAAATGTCAACTCTAGGATTCAAATAATATGGTATAACTTGGGGTCTTTTGCTGCATCTATGATTTGAATTATGTAAACTGGTACCCAAAGAAACCCAAATTATGTAAACTGGTACCCAAAGAAACCCAAATTATGTAAACTGGTACCCAAAGAAACCCAAATTATGTAAACTGGCACCCAAAGAAACCCAAATTATGTAAACTGGTACCCAAAGAAACCCAAATTATGTAAACTGGTACCCAAAGAAACCCAAATTATGTCTGCTACCCAAAGAAACCCAAGTTATGTAAACTGGTACCCAAAGAAACCCAAATTATGTCTGCTACCCAAAGAAACCCAAGTTATGCAAACTGGTACCCAAAGAAACCCAAATTATGTAAACTGGTACCCAAAGAAACCCAAATTATGTCTGCTACCCAAAGAAACCCAAGTTATGTAAACTGGTACCCAAAGAAACCCAAATTATGTCTGCTACCCAAAGAAACCCAAGTTATGCAAACTGGTACCCAAAGAAACCCAAATTATGTAAACTGGTACCCAAAGAAACCCAAATTATGTAAACTGGTACCCAAAGAAACCCAAATTTTGAAGATTTCAGTGCTCTGAAGCAGTCTTGCTCTTTGAGTTTCAGTGATTAAAATTAGGCCAATAATTATTGATGACGATGACGATGATGATGATAATGGGAATTAACAGGGGATTGGAAATTTGAAGTTTAAATAATTATTTGCAGAGGTGGGAAAACCAGAGAGTCTTTAGAAAAACATTCAACTCTACACACATAAGACACTGAGTCTAGTGACAGAGGTCACTGGTGAGATGGCAGTTTGTAAAAAATATCTCGATCTTTTTAATTGTGTGTAGGCAAACAAGTCTCGATGAGTCAATTTCGGAAGCCAAAATCCGAGTTTGGCTAATATTCTTTAGTTTAATAACTGATATCCTTACAAGTTGTGTAACTGATATTCATGAGTTCTGTATCATCTCATGAATATCAGTTAAAGAACACAAGAATATCTGTTACAGAACTCATAAATATCAGTTACAGAACTCATGAATATTAAAAGATTTGAATCAGCCAATCAGCGTACTGTAATCAGCATGGAAATATTACATTAGCCCCGCACTCCCCTTGTCCCCAACTTTTAGGCCCCGTCCACACGTATCCGGAAATGTTTGTATCGGCAAATTATTTTTTGTGGATACAAAAATGTTTGCATCCACATGCAGCGTATTCGGATCGTTTTCACCGTCCACAAGTATCCGTTTTTGTAAAATTTGTGGATACGGACACAAAAATTTGCAAACGCAACCCGTATCCAAAAAAAAAAATTTGCGGATACAAACATTTCCGGATATGTGTGGATGGGGCCTTAGATTGTTGACCTTGTATTGGGATACACACTCAGATGACATCACATGATCATTTCAACTTTTTTGATTGGTAGTTTTCCTCATGAATTATTAATGCCTTTTAGAAGTAATATATACAGTATGAGTGGCCGTGTTGTATCAGATACACAAACTGGAGGCGTAGCTAAGAGTTTGTATATCGGATACAACACGGACACAATACTATAGATTGCTTGTCAAACGTCTAGGTTAGTTCCTTTGTGTTTCACTAAAATTTTCAAAATTGAAGTGAATCTGGCCAAGGAAATACAACTTAAAGTTTATGCAAATGAACACAATTTTGTATCAGATTTACAACACTCTTCACGGTCGTGATTTCTGTTGTGTTTTCCTCATCAATTATTAATGAGTCTGACAAGTCTAAGTACACCACCCATGTTTCCTGATTTATTTACTTACAATCGTTTAATAGATATCCATGTTAGAAGGATGAACAAAAATCCAAGCAGGCTTATCGTCAATGAGATGTTATCAACTATAGTTTGTGCAGTATCTTGACTTTTGGTAAAAGACACCCATTCACAAGGCAAGGCACACCTATTATTTGCATGATTCATTTTCAGTGGCTTGTTGCAAGGGTATTGTGGTAAGTGAGTCTGGTTACTAAAACAAAGGAAGAAAAATCAAATATGATAAGACTTAAAATATATGTAATTAAAAAACTAAATTGAAATATTCAAACATTTTTTGAACCCATGGATCAATACTGAAGAAAAAAAAGTAGCTATATAATAAAACAAATAAACAATTTTGACCGTGCTTCATTCAGTAATAAAGCACTTAGGAAGTGCCGTAGGCACTCAAGAAGTGTGAGAAGCACTCGGCCTACAGCTCGTTTTTCTCCTCACACTTCTTTCATCTTTTACGCCACTTCCTGCATGCATGCTTTATTACTGAACGAAAATGATAATGACCTTACATGATAAAGATGATTAATGCTTGAGAATAATACTAAAAATAATAGCTAATACTACGTAGATACTAAAATTCATACCCATCCCAACTACTGTAGATTACAGGCAGTACCAGGAGGCCAAGAAATGTTTTGCAATCAAACAAAACAGCGGTTATTACTACATAGCGTTATATGTAATATTTCAGTGCCCCCCCCAAAGATTTTCAGCTTCTGCCTCCCCTGACGTGACGTCACAGCAGCCATGTAATACATTTTCTATCCTCTGGGAACTGAACTCCATTTTTATGAAAAATCTTTGCAGAAAGTTTGCATCGTTCTCAACACCAATGCTCTATACGCAGCAGACCTGTGACCTGTGAGGGATGTAGGGCCTTAGTCCCCAAAATAAGAATGTGGGGGTGTCATCAGTTCAACTACTTTTAGGATACAGTAAATAATAGATGGAGCCCTTTGGAGTCTCTAAACTAAAAATCAGAGAGAAAGAAGAAGCCGAAACAGTCAATATTACAAGAAGCGGGTAGACGTGTGCAACCAAGAAAATTCTTTTGGGATTTAGAATGAATATATGTAAATCCTTTTTTCAGGGGTGGGTCATCTGCAATTTTGCTTCGAAACTGGGGTTGGGTCATCACATTTTCAGCATCATTTTATAATGGGCCAAGATAAAAAAACACTTATTCTATTCTGATTTTGACCCCCCCCCCCCTCATACTTTATGATCAGTCCCTTAGTACTGCCTTTTTTTTTTTCTTTTTTTCCCCATAATTATTCATAATTAGCAGACCAAAGATAAACAAAGGTCTGTTTATTAAATTAGAATGAAATGTGTGGGGGAGTGGAGCTATAGGTGTAAAGGACAACTCCTCAATTCATTCTTTCTTTTATTAATTAGCTTATTTACATTCATAATATCATATTTTTATGGTTTAATCCTAGTTACGATACCTAGTTACGTTATTGTTTTTCTTTGTTTATTCCCGCTTTTGCTAGCGTTGTAAAATGATCCTTCAGCGTCACCACGCGCATATAAAAGGCCATAAGCGTCCCTATTAGCCAGTTTTTTCCAAATAGTTACTCGTAAATATTGATTGTGTATCCAAACTCCTTTCGAATACGTTCCTTTGGTAAATCCTTGGTTTTTAGAGGCAAGCGGGATCGATATGTAAGTACTCCTTTATTTCTTATTTAGATATTTTGTTCGGAAAACTCAAAACGCCCACGCTATCAAAATGAGTTTTATACTGCTTTATGCCATGATTATACTTATTATATTATCTTTCTTGCGAGTAATATTCATTTATTATGTTGTTGTTAAATGTATTCATAAAATGCCAGTTTTCTCATTCAAATCATGTTGGTAATTAGTTTTTGATGTGAGCTGTTACAATGTTGTATTGCAGTTTACGTATTGGTATCAATAAATTTGCGTTTACTCAGTGATCGTCCTGGTAGCGTGAATATTTGGTATCGCTTACAATAGGAATTCGGTATTTTATTTGATGGCCAAAAATTAAGCACTTACAAAAATCATATTTCTCACTCAGCTTACTTAATTATAAAATTCAATTACAAAATTAATATAAAATATTTAGGGTTTCTGGAAATACCTTATATTTGGTTTATCTTCTTCTTTATAAGTGATTAAGAAGAACACGGCCTGTAATAACGAGACGCCCCAAACGACAAGTAGAAAGAACACGAATACGATCCAAAGCAGAGCTGGATGTCGGAGCTTATCGATCAGTACCACGCTGTTGTTAGGATCTTTTTCTGTGGAAGTTTCATCGTCTGAGGTTGCTGAACGCAACATGCTTCCGGAATTAACGCTCATCTCTGTTTGAAAGGAAAGAAATACTATTTTCCTGAAGTTTAAGTGATTTCATAAGTCCATTCGGAAGACACAAGATCGTATGGTATACATTGAAATACTGATGGAGGAATGGCCTGAGGAATGGCTACCTTGTAGCGTATTAGAATTGAAAACTTCACGTTAAATGATATGGTATTTGAGCTATTCGATTTTCAATTCTACGAAATCTGATGTGATCTTAGTACTTGCAAGGGCACATTAATTTAGCACAATAAATTATTCACCGATATATAACTTAAATATGCTTAGGCATTTCATTGAAAAACAATTAAACAAGCTAAAACAAATGAATAACACTTCAATTATCGCGTGCGAATTTTTCAAAAATTAGTCACGCAAAGTCAAATAAAGAATAAGAGAAATAATAAGAGATTAATCAATTATTACCAAATGGTGATCTTGTGAAGATACAGCAGCTTATATTAGTTATGGTTTGATAGTCCCCTTCACAGCGATCGATCCGTGGCAAAATTGGAGGTTGTCCACAGGTAACCCAATCATATTTCTATACGCGACACTATTCAGTTATTTACATATTTGTATTTTCTAATCTACGAAAAACATCTTGTATTCTTGTTTCATGATTATTATTTGTATATTTTTATGTAATAATCGTAATATTTGATATTTAAAATAAAAACATTGTGGGGGAGTCATTAATGACAAGGCGTTCCTGATCAGCATTTTAGAAACCGAGTGTAGATTGGAACCTATACAATAATGGCGGGAAAAATTTCAATGTTGACATCCATTCTTCAAAGCTTGTCTGTTTTGCTCTTGGTTTTGCTCTGAATATTAGCCAAAAAGAAAGATTTTGGACCCAGTTATTGGAAAGAATCATTCCTTTAACACCAGTGGATCAGAATGGTACAAGAATTCAACGTTTTGAAGTGTTTTTCGTGTAAAAGATTTCAAGTTCATCAAGTGAGTTTATCTTTACTTTGAAGCTGATAAAGAAATTAAGCTTTGATTGTAGTAAGAAACTGGCCTATTTTTTTATTAAATTGAACTCAAACAAATCTAAATCTGCACATTTCTGCAGTTTTAAATGCAAAGTTCAAGGTGGAAACTAATTCTGATTACAAAACGAGGGGGCACAGAGAACTTTAGTATTGGCAAGCTGACCATTAGGTCCCAAGTTTGAAAATTCTAGTTCAACCCTCAGGTTCTTCCAAGAATTATATCTGTACAACAAGAAAGCTTTGCTAATATTGATAAATTCATCTTGGTAAACTTAAGTATCATTTAATACTGAAGAAAGGAAGAAAACAAACAAAAATTTATCTATTCTAGATCTGTCACTGTAGAGGGTAGAGTGGGGTGAAGAATGTCAAAGGCTCAAGAATTAATTTTCTTAGACTTGATATAATGTACATGTGTTTTCCTTTCGGAGGGGGGGGGGGGGGGGGGGAAGGGGTAGGTTTTCAGTTATCATAATAGTCAAGCACCTGATGGGTAATCTTCCCAGTTACTGTAACTGATCCTCTTTTTAGGAAGCGAAAGTTTTTGGGTGCACATGACATCATAGCTGCCATGTTGGTAGACTTTGACAAAAGATTTTTTCTTGCTGTTTTTCGTTATGTCAATCAACATGTTGGCCAGTACATCTCTCATAGGAAGGGATGCATGCCACCAATGGAGAGGGAGAGACATTTTGCGAGTATCCACTAAACTTTATTCAATTTTTTCAACTCCCCCCCCCCCCCTCCATACCTAGTTTAGCCATAAGCCCCCACTACACTTTTAAGTGTTGCTTTAGCATGCCACCAAAACACTCTAGACTTTATATAGTTTGCTCTTTATATTACATATAACTATTGTTTGACCTTGTTTCAGGTGAAAAAGGCCAATAAATGGATATGTAAAGTATGTGGAGAAAAGCAGTCAATATCAAGGATTTATGGCCAAGGAAGTGCTCCTGATTGTAGGAAGCATGTACAGAAGCTAAACAAAATACAAGGAGAGCGAGAACAGTTGATAGCAGAAAAAGTCATAGATGCCAATGTTGAAGAGTTTGATTGTTGTGACGATGAAGAGACAGACACTGAAAAATTGGAACAAGAAAACTTCAGCAACAAAAGAGATCAAGCTGGAAGTAGATGGCAGAAGTTTATAGAAACTGAAATAAAAAGTGAGTTACTGTAATATGTATGACTACATATTTTTATTGCTGGAATACAGATTATAACCATGATTACATTGATAATGTTTGTGATGGTGACATTGTTGAAACAACCAGAAAATTAGGAAATTCATAATTACGTCATTTCTTCCATCCTTTTATCCATCCTTCCTCCCTCATTGCTTTTATACTTTTGTCATTCTCTCCCTCCCTTCATCCCTCCCTCCTTTCCACCCCCTTCATTCCTTTTTACTTTCTTTCCTCCTTTTTTCCTTCCTTCCTTCCTTCCTTCCTTCCTTCCTTCCTTCCTTCCTTCCTTCCTTCCTTTCTTCCTTTCTTTCTTCTGTCCTCCCTTCCATCCCTGTTTCTTTCATGCATTCATGCACACAACTAAGTTTCATTCCAGATGCTGTTTCAGTAAACAAGCTTCTTATTTTTCAATCACTTGCTTACCTATGGTTATATAAGCACACATCACTTTGAAGATGATGATGATTAGGAAATGATATCAAAGCCAAAATAATGCATGTGCTATTAACAGTTAATCTTTATGCCTTTAAGTATTTTGTTTTCTATCTCTTTAAGATGAAGAAAACTTGGAAGAAGAATTTTGGAATGGAATACCTGTTACAATGAACAAAAAGGCATTTGATGATGGAACAAAACAAAGTAAGCAACCGAAAAAGAAAATTACCCAAAGCAATGAGGAATTACTGCCTCAGAAGAAGAGAGTAAGGACTCAAGATTTTGAAAATGATGAAGATGAATTCCAACATAGAAAATACTTGCCAAAAAGAGACTCACAGAAAGTGAAAGAGATGAAAGAAAAATCGAAATCAAAGTGGGAAATATTCAATTCATCCCCAGAAGAAATTCCATGTGATGAAAAAATTGTGCCATTTGATGAGCATGCTGGAATATCAACCTTAAAGTCAAAGAGATTTGATGTGGTCAATTTGAATGATTCTTCTGCAAAAAATGCCCCATGTAATAGTCAGAATGTAATGTCTTCAAAGAGCATTAATTCTCAAGTGAATAGCAAAGGAAACTTATGCACAAATAACACTAAAGCTTCTCAATCCAAGTGGGCAAAATTTCTTGGTTCTTCTGAGTGCACACAAATAGAAGATGAATTTGAAGGAGAACATGTTGAATCATATTCCAAATTTGGTGCTTCTGAAAACAGTATACAAAATATACAGCTCCTAACAAAATCAGTGCCAACCTGTAATCAAACTATGGATTCTAAGACTCTTGAATCAATATGCAATATCAGTAATGCTCAATGTGTGGAATCTAATGAAGTCAGAAATAGCAGTGGCATTCAAATTCCTTCCTTTCTCATGAATGCAAAAGCAACCAGATCAGAGCAAAAGGCAGGTGAGTCGACAGACTCTTGCCGATCAAATCAGAAGCAAAATCCTGTCACTTCAAAGGATTTATTTACAATTGACGATGATGAACTTGGTGATGAATGGTGGAATGTATAAATATTAAATAAAAATATATATATTCCAATAATTTCAAGACAAGGAGGAGGACATTGGGCAACTATATATTTTTTAGGAAAGCAATTGCCTGCCCAAAATTTTACCTACCAAGTCTGAAAATAATGGCCGTTCGTTGGACAATGTTGGGATAGAATAGACCCCTTGCATGTGACGTCAAAGCAGCTCAATGTTGAGGATAAAACAAAAGAATTTCAATCTCCTGGGTTAGAAACCTATTTTTAAGTCCTCCACTTTGAGCTACATTCCGACATGCTGTAAGGGGTAAATTGGAACTTGTCCAGTCAAATCTTTGCCTTTCTGGTCATTTTGACCAGTACCATTGAGCCAGAAACAAAATATACTGAGCTGAAACTAATTTGGCCTGTAATCATGACTGGTGACTGACTGACTAATGCCATTTCTCCTTTTTTGCTTTTTATGAGCTAAAACTCCACCACCCTACTAATATCGAGGTGCTTTCTTTATTCCTGATGTTCATTTTAATGACGGGATGGGATGGGATGTGGTAAATGTGAATACCTTAATGACCGAGCTCCATCCCATATCTTTATTTCACTCTGAAAAAAAACCTTTAATTGGAATCCAGATTGAAGCCTTTTCCTTGTGACGCATGGGTGAAACAGTGCAACCTTCTCAAAATTATCTTGGATAGGAGGCTTACATGAAATAAAAAAGAAATCAACTTTTCTCAATGGAAACAAATAGAAATCGCATGCCTGTGGTTTGTGCACAGGGAGCCCAATTTAGATTAAAGTGAATGGTAAAAATAAAATCGGAAAAATTAAATAATTAATGATTTTTTAAATTCGAGATCAAGATAATGTCATCTGTAATGCGAAAGAGTAAAAAAATCAATAAAAAATGCACTAGAACATTTTTTTCGCACGCGCCTTTGTTTTCCTACATAATTTCCCTATGGTATGCGATGTTGATCTTATGTATACTCTGACAAGCTGTCAGAGGTCGTCATGCTTCACATTTTTGTCTATCGGGATTCGATTATTTACCCCGGGGGGGTACTCCCCTATATTTGCTATACAGGTATGGTTTTTCGGCTTTTGGGTCTGGGGTAGGGTATCATTTTTGGACATTTTGTCGGGGATAAGGTAACCTTTTTGTCTGGGATAGGGTTAACGATTTGGTTGTTTTTGTCTGGCAAATAGGCTACGCTTTCTGACGACACAAAAACAATAAAAACGTTAATAAGTATTGATTGCAATCTATTGAATAGCCGTCTTTTCCCTCTATTAGTCTGGGATCAGGGTGTACAATTCTTAGTTTTAGTCTGGGGTAGGGTATGTAAAATCAAAATTTTAGGTCTGGGATAGGGTCAGGGTTTTGAGGTCCTGGCGGCACAACCCTACCCAAGTTGGGTTGGGGGGGGGGGTGGGGGGTAGTACTCCCCCCGGGATTATATAGCGTTTCAAAAGTTTTAAAATTAAAAGTAAAATTTAGAAATATAGGGTTTGGTTTTTTAGACAGACAACAGGAACAGAAGGATCGAAATCCAACCAACCAGAACTAAGGATACAGATTGAGTCTTTTGTCAAGACTTATAAGAAGTTTTATTATCATGCATGTAATAAACGGTATATATTCCTTTGATAATAATGCATCAGAAATATCCTTGAAAAATATGATAAATTTGATAATAATGCATCAGAAATATCCTTGAAAAATATGATGTTACATAAAAAAATGTAGCCTGCGTCACATCCGGAATTTCTTATATGTATCGTTAGTGAAATGTTACTTGGCAGCCAAAACAAACAAAAACTGAAGCCAGCTATCAGTTCCCTAAAGCAAAGAAAAGCCTACCAAATTGCAGCTTGAAGTTGAAAGCTAGCGCACAGACGAAAGTACATACCTTCTCATATTCATCAATAATTCATGAGGAAACCAGCCAATCAATGGGCTATTTTTGGGTCACATGATGTTACTTGAAACCTGGTAAAGTCATGTGAAAGGAGTGAATCCAGACTGTAGTAACTGGAACAAAATTAATTCAGTCCTAGGACTGAATTAATTCTGTTCCAGTTACACCAAGTCGAATAATAATGAGCATGAGAAGTCATTTCAAAGCCTCCAATATCGGACTGGACGGGATTTCAAGCCCACGCAATTAGTTCCAGTCCGAGGCTTCGCCTTGGACTGGAACTAATTGCTTGGACTAATTGCTTGTACTTGAAATCCGTCCAATCCTTATTGTCGGCTTTGAACTAATACTTCATATTTATCCCATAAGTTTGGGTTGCCTGTTTTCCTCATTGTAAGAGAGAGGTCTGGTACGGAATTCATCCGGGTCCTTCAGTGCACGTTAGCAAGAATCCAACATGGCGGCGTTGGGAGTTTGCCGGTATCTGCAAAGAACTCCAATTTTGGTAGGTATTTTTGCACGAAAGGCTTTATTTCCTTGCGTAGCATTATAAAGGGATATCTGTAAATTCTTCCCAACCAGTTTTTGAGACCATGTTTTCCTCCCTTTTTAAAGAGTCAGGTTCGAAAGTTTGGGGTCACCTCAGTAGCAAGAGCCCAAGAACTGGTTAAGGTTTGTGCTTTTACGTCTTGCAACTTAGAAATAAAAATGACCCTTTTTCTTGTAAAATTGACTTTTTGTTTTATTTGTTTCTGTCTTTAGCCTCCAATCCATTTGTTTGGTATTGATGGACGTTATGCTCATGCAGTATACTCGGCTGCGGCCAAACAAAAACACCTAGACAAGGTTGAAGAAGAGCTCAACAACGTAGATGTGAGTCTTCCCCTCTATTTTTCTACCTTGTCACAAAAGCATGCATATCTATAGATAAAGTCCCTAATGGAAATCTAATGCTTGTTTTCAACCGAAGAAACCTGTAAATAAAAAGGCTTGGTGTTTGCACCAATATTTATTAATATTTATAGACCTAATGATACACTGATGATGAAGATTGGGATTTTTTGAATGGTATTGGAAATCAGTATCTTTTGATAAGAGAAATCCATTGATCATCAGAGTTAAAAATGATAGCGGTCAGTATGATTCAGAATGGCTAAAAGTATTGCATAATTTCATTTTTTTCAGAAAATGATCAAAGGAAGTGAAAAGTTGTCTGAGTTTTTAATGAATCCCACAACCAATAAAAGACAAAAACAAGGTATATCAATTTCCACCAATTTCATTGCTCTGAGTCCTTACCAGACACAAGTCTAGACTTTTAAGCTGGCAAAAGTCTTTCGTCAATCCTAAACATCAAATATGCTGAACATGGCTTCTTTAATGTCTGAAAACCAAGTGCAAAGTATGAAATGCCAGATGGGCAAGATCTAATGAAATCTGTTATTAGTTGCAACTGTCAAGTGTCCAAATAAATAATACTTTATTCAGAGTTTCAAATATGAAAAACAATACATAGAAGCTTGAAAAGGAAGAACATGATGTTAACCTATTATTAACCCTAATGTGTAGTTGGTGCTGCCGATGAGGATTTTGGTTAACTCTTTGAAACTCAATTTCAGCTGCACTGGAAGAGTTGTTAAAGGCACAGAAGATGTCTGATCTTACTATTAATCTTTTAAGTAAGTATTTACATTTTTTACTGGTGTGGTATCCTAAAAGTCATGCATTCTGATTGGCTTTTTGAATGCGCGATATTTTTCCAGTATCTGCCCATGTGTCATTATCCTGAGGTCGCCCGCAGGAGTGTGTGGGGTAAATGATTGCTAAACAAGTCAAAAAGTAAAGAGAAAAAATAAATAAAATATTAAGTGTCCTAAGATCTGGATAGGGACCTCCTGGCCAGTAAATAAAGTATATGATATCAATTATACAAGACATGCTCATAGGTAGACTTCAGACTATAAATAAATGTTCACCCTTGATTGGAAAGCCAAGAATGGAATATTAAGAAAACACTGCATAGTCTAACTTTAACGAGATTAGTTTATGCTGAATTAAGTTGCCCTGGTTATTAAATGTCCTCCTAAAAAAGGAGGATTTGATTGGTGAAAAAAATATTCTCAAAATAATTATCATGTAATTATTATTTAACAATAATTCGCCAAAGGTGAAGTGATTATCAGGGAATATTCACCGAGACGCAAGTCTTCGAGCAGCGAGGTAAATATTCCTCTATAATCATGGAGCCTGAGGCAAATAATTGTTTTAGTATAAATACACAGGTGATTCTTTCAAAAAAAGAAGATAAAAGGAATTTTTTCCTGGTAACAGCAACTAAGCGGCTGGCCAACACTTTGGATTATCGCTGGAGGTGATTATCATGTGATAGTGCGAGTTTCTTGACCAATCAGAGCGCGAGATGTTCTATAATCACCTGCGTATTTTTACTAAAAGTGGTTAAAACGTCAAAAGTTGATGTAGCGTAAAATTAAGATCTAAATAAGAGGTTAAATCCAAAGTAAACAAGCTTTATTTTTACTGATAGTGATTTTCTTTTTACAGCAACCATGGCTGAAAACAATAGGTTGAAACTTATTTCTAGTGTGGCCAATTCTTATGGCAAACTAATGAGTGCAACAAGAGGAGAGGTCTTGTGTACTGTTACCACTGCTAAGGTTTGAAAAATTTGTTGTTTTACATACTGTAGATTAGACCGGGTTATTGACATAAGCTCTTTTTTGATACCAATGCCTTATTATTCACAGGAACTAGATAATGCCAACTCGAAAGAGCTACAGGCCGCATTGAAGATGTTCTTAAAGAAGGGTGAAACTCTTAAACTTGAGACTTTGGTAAATAATATGATAGTTAGATTAAATAATATTTCTATTGCATGATATAAGTGTTTGGTATGAAGCTGATTTCAAGGGGGGTGACTGTTACCTAGAAAGGCATCACATAGCATCCTTTTTAGGTTTTACCTTATATTATAAGCTATTTACTTTCTTGACAAAATTAAAATAATTAAAATTTCAATGCAAAATGAAAGCATGCACTTAAATTGGTTGTTTACACCAGCTGATATGAGAGAATAATTTAGCCAATCGGAATCTAGGAAATTTGCAAAACTGAGGTGTCACTTTTCCTCTTGAAATTATGGATTTCTAGGCCACAAAATGAAAATGAAATAATGTTGCTTAGGGAGTAGGATAAGTGCGAAAATATTTTCAAGAGAGTTAGCTAAGATTTCTGCTAAATTTGAAAAGAAAGATGGTGTCCCCTGAGAAAGCCCCATAAATGAGCGCCCTTCCTACCAGGTTAACAGGTTTCCATGTAGCCATGATGAACGGGGTCTGCAGAGCATATAGTTGATTTTTCTTTTCTGCTCAACAGGTTGATCCCTCCCTCATTGGCGGCATGGTGGTTAGTTTTGGTGACAAACACATTGACATGTCCATTGCCAAGAAAGTCAAGGACATCACCAACGTCATGAAGGAAAGTTTGTAAAACATTTCATTTTGTTGATGACCTTGTTTTGTGTGTTGTGAATTCTTGATTGGACAATTGTAAAATAAAAGTCTTTTAAATTCACTCCACTTTCTCATTTCATCTATGATTTGGTGGTTCATAAGGTTCACTCCACACAGTCTATGTGTATTATTAAAACAGACATTATAAAATAGTGAGAGCATACAGCATGCGCACACGCTTTCTGTTGTGTCATTCCTATCTAAAATAACGGTTATTGTAATTTGTATTTTTTTTAATGATAAAAAACTTGCTTGCTGTGCTGTGTGCAGTTATGAAGCACTTGGGGATTGGCAGATCACTCGAGAAGTGTTAAGAAGCACTCCGCTACGTGTCATATTTCTCCTAACTTTTCTCTTGTGTTCTGCCAACCCTCACGTTCTTTATAACTGCACAGAGCACACTCGCACGTTTTCTATTTCTTCAAAACTCTGTACAAGGATTTTTATGGGGGAAGAGAACTGGAGAAAAACAGGAGGAGGGGTTGGGGGTAGGGGATTTGGGGGGGGGGGGGGTTGGGAAGGAAGAGATAAACTCCAGTTGTAAGTCATAAAAAACTAAATGTATGTTATGCTTCTTTGAGTCAATAATAATTTTTGTGTGTGGTTGGTTCATAGTTTTAAACGGCTGTAACAACAACTTAACAGATCATAGATGCCACTTCTTGTATTTGTATTTATTTTGTACTCAAATGCTACAAGAAAAATATTTCAATTTATACTTAATTACAATGATTTCCCTCTTTCTTCAGTAAAATTCTAATATATTTCCCCCCAATTTTCCAAATCTTTTATTCAGCAAGTGAAGCTTGCTTAGCATTATTGCACAATTTGGCAATAACATTAAAAAAGAATAATTATTCAATACCATTATTAAAAACTTAAAGTAATATACTTTTTTAAAAAAATAGTAAAGAAATAGTAAATGCAACCAATATCATGGTCCTTGTTTTAACATCACATACAGTAGATCAATACTTGATGATCTATTAAATGCTCTATTTTGTCACGATAACACAATTTGATAGTGAGTTGTACTTTTTCCAGTTTAATTGGAATTAGATTAATTTTTAAATTTTCATTTAAGTCTTATTAATAGTATTTTTAAAATTATCCTTCGAGTACTTTATACATGAGGACCTGACTCTGGAGAATTAGGCAACCACTCTCCACGTTTTAGAAGTGAAGTAATTTACTTTTACTTAGTATATTTTTCTGGCAGCTAACATCGAACATTTTGCCATCGTTGGGCTACACTATATATACAATATATACACCATTCAACCAAACCCAAATGTAGGGCCTGCCATTTTTATGTCCAAAATCATTTTAAGTAAAAAAAAATTAAAATATCTATAGTAAATATTACTTTAGGAAGATATAAAAATTTGGAATGAACAACAAATGACTAGTTTTTTCTTAGAATGCTAGACTAGTGTTTTCGTTGTATTCCAAATTTCCTTGTTTCATTTATATTTTTGACTTATTATCAAACCTACTGGCTGTAAATCTGTCCTTTTGAATGACAGTCAGTTTGACCTAAAATACACTACAAAGTTTCAATTAAGGGCGAGCAGCTATATCAAACTAGGTCCACTTTCAATCTGTGTGTTAGCTGTGATATTACTTATATCAACCCAGAGTTTGTTGCCGTTTGATCTGTAAGTTAAATGTAACCTGACTTAGATTAGACCAGAGGTTGTTTCAGGGTCTGATCTTAGATCAGCCCAGAGGTTGTTTCAGGGTTCAATCTGTGAGTTAGCCATGCCCTGACTTAGATCAGCCCAGAGGTTGTTTCAGGGTTCAATCTGTGAGTTAGCCATATCCTGAATTCGATCATCCCAGAGGTTGTTTCAGGGTTCGATCTATGACTTACTTAGATTAGCCCAGTCTTTCAATGTTCAATGTTGGAGTTAGCTGTAATATATATTGTAGTAATATATAATTATAGCCCAGAGGTTTTTTTAAGGTTGATTATGTGAGTTAGTTAGGCCCTGTTTTAGATCAGCCCAAAGGTCATTTTGGGCTTAGATAAATTTGAAGGTTTTAGCTTAAACTTCCTCAACATCTCGGCAACAGGGGGAGCCTGATCTTTTCTCAAGCATATCATCTTCCATCTGCCACAGAGAATCTCTGACTTGATCAAGAAAATTCCTGAAGCTGTGATTGTCACCGAAGTCCCTCTCCATTCGTTGACCATCCCAATGAGCGTGATGTTCATCACCTCGTGATCTAAATGGCCCATAGGCGTAAACCTGTAAGATGTACTGCGCGACATAATGGCGAAGGACAATATAGTGGGTTAGAAAGTTATCTGTTCTTCCACTTTCCTTGAATTCTCTGAATAGGCTTGGGTTTTCAAGAAGCTGCTTTTGATGATCAGTTAAAGCAAGCTTCATAGAATCAAGCTCAGCTTTTAGCGTGTCTAGAATCAAACATTGATCAGCATTAATATCCACTGTTCTATCAGGATCTATGTACAGTACAACCACATTATAGCAATACTTCATGTGACATTGGCCTTTTTAAGTTATTCATATGCCAACCACAGATGGATTGGCTACCGGGGGGGGAGGGGGGGTTATTCGCCAGAATTTGGGTAGGGCTGTTCCGCTGAGATTCTGAAAGGGGTACCCTGTTTATGACAAAAAATCTCAAATTTGTAGACCCTGTTTATGACAAAAGATATAAGTTTATTGCACTGAATTCCTGTTTCAATTATCATGTCATCTCGCATATCGTTTTTTTATGACCATAATAACCAGTTTCGGTCAATACGAAAGTAGAAGACCTGAATATGACAGGAAGCTCAGGAAGAACTTGGAACTTGAGTGAAATTGCATACCCCGTTTATGACAAGAAGCTCGAAAAACCATACCCTGTTCAGCAGATCATCCCTGTATAGTCCATATATGGGAGTCCCCCCCTGGGATTGGCTAGTGACACGAAGCAACTTGTGATGAGTTTTAGTGAAAAATATGGTTGACATTCATTTTAAAACTTGGTTTTAAGTTTTCACTCCACCAAAATTGCTGAGTCAGTGATTACTGACTACTGATTACTGAGTGATTTTTGTTAACCACAATTCCTTCCGAACAATAGTAGCACCACTAACATTTTGAGGAGCAAAGAAAATGTACTATTTATAAGAGGCAGCATGGTTGAGTGTTCATAGCGTCAGTCTCGCAATCCGGTGGTCACTGTGGCCACTAGCTGGGACTGAATTCGTCCTGATTCCTGGTTCAGATTAAGTTTCACGACCATGCTTGTAAATAGTCAACTGGTTTGCCTCCTTGCCAGTTGGGATTCTTAACACACTTTATGTTTATTTGATCATTCATTTCAGTTTATTAATTGTAGGAGGGCCATAATGGAAACTGCTAGGCTACCAGTAATGTATGTCACCCTCGTTAAATAAAGTCAATTTATTTATTTTATTTGTACTCACCAACATTAACATTTTTGAATACAGTAGTATTTTCTAAGTATTCTGCACCCCCAGTTCCAATATAGTCTAATGCAGGATCCCCTGAACAGGAAGAAAGAAAGGAATATTAATTGCATCTGATGTAACGAGCAAAAGCCTAGAACAATAAGTTAAATAAATAAAAATGGGAGTTAACAATATATTCATGGTTCCACTCCCCATTTGTTACCTTTATTATGTCCCACAAGCTCAATAAATAAGCTAGAATTTCTCAGAATTTGCAACTGTGCTCCTGGAAAATTGTTCATAAATTGTTTCTATTGTTTACAGTCCTTTGAAAGTAAATGATATTTGCCTCGTAATCCTTGTCAGTAGTACTCTTTAAAACAGGTACTGTGTAGTTGTTTTGGGCCAAGATTTTAATTCCATTGGGATAACTGCTGCAATGGTGATCCCTTCACAATTGTCTGAGGTGAAACCATGAATAGATGTCCATTTCAACACCCAATGCATTAAAAGGTTTTCCATCCACAGTATAGTTAAGGACTGAATGTCGAATAAATGAGCAAAATTATTGTCTGATTGAGAAACAAACAAGTGTCTAAAAGATTTTCTTGCTAGAGCTAAAATCTCATAAAGAGACCAAGTTGGTTTTTGAACACAAGCATAGCAGATAGGCAGAGAAAAACGGGGTCAAGTTGGCATTACAATGCATTGTGGGGCTGTTTGAGGGGACAAAATAGATGCCGTCTTGGAAATATGATCCTTAATTAAGTAACCTAACATATTTATCCCAAGATGGTGGCTATTTCATCCCCTAAAACAGCCCCAAAATACACCACAATGACCCAGTTTTTCCCCTCAACCTCAGAACAGTAAATCGAATGCCTATTTTATGGCTTGGATTGTTCGACTTATAGCCAAGAAATAAATTAATACATACCATATTGTAGACACCTCTTGACCAGCTTCTTCATCCATTTCCATTGCTTCTTGTGGTAACCCAGCTCGTAGCATACTCTTAGTACGAATATTGGTAACAGTCTTGGTGAAGCCAGAAACTACAATAGAGAAAAAATGCTTGCCAAACTGATTTTTGGTAACATCATTTCACCCTCATCAGAGTTTAAAATCTGCACAAGCAAACTTACTATGTGCAGTTTCTTAATATAATTGCAGTTTTAAAATTTCCTTTCGCTTTGATTGTGCTTCCATGACAAACGGTTTTCACTTGCAATTTCATGCATGAACTGCTTCTGACTTCGACTCCAAATTTGCTTCTGTAGCAAGTGAAAACTAGTTTTTATGAATGCTTCTTTTTGTGGTTCCAATCAGTGGGGTCGGTGTCCACTGGTAGAATGAAGCTTGGGATTGGACAAAATAATAAAAACAAAGAAAGTATGGATTATGGTGACAATGTGTATTGTTCTACATGTGAGCTTTGTTTTATATCACCATTCATTGTTTGTTCATCCACTCCCAGGCTTCGTTCTGCCGGTTGTGGATTACCCAATCAGTGACCAAAAATAAAAGTTCTAAAGTCAAGGTTGGAGTTTCTGCTCATAGCAAAACTATAGTTTATCATGTGCAGCAACTCAAATTTCAACTTGGAACTATTATTTGTGTTCTTTGAATGGAATTACGTAAAAAAGAGACTAATAAAACATTCTCTGTCAGCAGGGGAGCCTTATCAAACATATCAACTGTTGGAAAAACTAAAACGTAAACTACATAAACCACAACACAATCATTTTCTGTCATCTCATGACTTACTTCATCAACTGTTCCAAATATTGCTTGGGCTAATGAGATACAGAGGGTCCTTGTGTATCCAATCCTCTTTAACATCTGAGAACAGGACATCCAATGTGCTGTCTGCGATACCCGTGGGGGTATTTTAGCTGTTGATCAACAATATTTGATTGAATATAGAGTGACCACAGTAAATCCGTGAAACACTAGTTACTAAATAGTACAAAATAGTGCCAATTAAACAATAGAAAACAATGGAATTTGCATGAAATTGTGCTATTTAGTATTACTAAAGTTTCACAGTTATATCGTTTGCACTCTGTAAGAAAGTAAACAAGTTTGAACATGTACCGCACCCTGTGCTAAACTTTTTGGTGTGCATATTACTGGGCACTTGATTTACATATCAAAATGATTTCTCCTCACAACAGCTGACGACATGAATTGCTTCATGTAAATTGGCCATGCAACTTACAGTGTACTCACAATCGTAATTAATGGTAGTTAAAACTTGGTGTAAAAGCTAAAACTGGATTGAAGCTGCAGAGCACTTAAGAAGTCAAAAAAACACTCGCCTAGGTCTCTAGTAGTCCAGACGCTGTATCCTCTCCTTTGCTGCTCAGCTTTTGTTTTTGTGTAAGCCCAAAAGCGGAGCGGCAAAGGAGAGGGTACATCGTCTGGACTAGGCCTCTAGTTTCTCTAAGACTTCTCTCTTGCTATACAGCACACAGCATAAGCTGTTTTATATACAGTCCTTTGACAAAACGTTTTCGTTTGATCGGTTTTATCCCTATTCGCCTAGACCGAACAGGATCATGGGGATAATTAATTCACAGTTACTAGCTGCCTCATGTTATCTAACACATCTTGAGCTCGCTGTCTTCGATCCGATTTAATTTGCTAAAATCATGCCTCGAGCATACGGCGAAGATTTAAACTGGCGAGCAGTTTGGATGACGCAAGTTCTGGGTAATTTACTTGTTATCCTTTTCGGTCTAGGCGTGTAGGGATGATCCGATCAACGACAACGTTTAGTCAAAGGACTGTATTTCCTATTATATACACATACTTACGTTCAAACATATGACTCAGTGCCTGCATAAAGGAAAACACCACAGCCCATATCACAGGGTTGTAATACCAATTCACAAGCTCAAAGATCTTGTAGTACTGAATATGGCCATCAGAGTGATTAGTGTGTTTCCAGCAGGCAGTACAGGGATAGTTTTTCAATGAGTTCTTGATAGAAACTTGGAAAAATATGTTGGCCAGGAGATAGAGAATGAATAATGGAACAATCATAAATATCTAGAAATGAGAAAATGTTATTGTCAGCAGCTTTATTGAACTAGCGAAAATGAATAGTAGACCTCTTGGCTCTTTCTTGGTTTTGCAGGATGTATTGTATTCTGGGTTTTTGTATTGCAGGGTATTGCTTAGCTCCAAACTCATTGTTATCGGCTATTGTTTTATTGTCTTCATGGCTCAGGTGCCCTGCAACACCAAGAAAGAGCCGACCTTTTCCAAATAGCAGTTATTATGGATGGATGCATGCAAATGAGATGGAAATGAGACAACAAGCATTGCATCAACCTTATAGCCTCACTTGTATGGTTCGTAAAACAAAAGAATTTCTCATTACAGGCTCGACTGTAATAACAGCTGCTATTCATTTGAGTGACCATGAAACAATATTGCTCCAAGTCGAGTTTGGACTCGATGTGTTAAAATAATTGTTGGATGATTTATATCCAATGATAATGACTCTAGTTCCAGAAGTTTTTTAGAGCCCCCTGTACCCCAGAAATTCCACTTCTCTTCTATACAAACCCTGTAAGTTTGTTCTTTCTCTGCCCCCCCCCCCCCCCTCCCCTGCCCCCACCTCCCAACCTCTCTAGAAATTTCAAGCTCCTCTGTGGGGAAGGGGGGGGGGGGGGGTGGTTATAGATAATTTTTAGAATTAAACAATTTCTAAACTTTTCGTTATCTTATTTCTAACTAACTTAGAGTACAAACACTATAAGTGTGTAACATAAATACCACTAAATACTGCTAAATTATGCTAATCCTATTGTTTTCTATTGTTTAATTAGCACTATTTACTACTAATAGTGCAAAGTGTTGCACACTTTTAGTGTTTGTACTCTATTAGCCCCAAAAGATTTTGGTTTAAGTTATATTCATGTGTTTTCTTATGTGCAACTATTAAACAAAGAAATAGTTACTCCCAGAAACAACACATGGCTTAAAATTAGAAAACATGTATTGCACCGAAGTTGAACTGAAAAAGACAATATTTTTCCTACCCCCATGAGTAGTGTTTGTTGACAGGCTCCCCATATTAAGTACCAGAACCACAATGCCAGTCCAAGAGCCATTGAGCCATTTAGTATCATAACCTCAACGTTGCCAGTTCTATAGCAGTTATCAGAGTCGTTAGTGTCTATGACGAACCTCCACTGAGCAAAGAAGGCCATCATCATCAGAACAATAAAAGGCTGTAGACATTGGGGAAAGAAAAGGAAAATGGTGTTTCATTAAAAAGAAATCACATTTTATTTTATTTATTTAATTAACAGTTCTTGCGCATTTCGCAAGCCTCAATTACGAGATAAAAGAAAAATATGTACAAAACATAATATAAATAAAAAATATGTATATAAATAGAATATAATGGGAAAATTGATGCATATAGAGTACAAACACTATAAGTGTGCAACATAAATACCACTAAATACTGCTAAATTATGCTAATCCTATTGTTTTCTATTGTTTAATTAGCACTATTTACTAATAAATAGTGCAAAGTGTTGCACACTTTTAGTGTTTGTACTCTAGTATGTGCCTATGTACAATTATTAAATATATATAAAGCTACAAGGTATAAATATAATATAAAACTAATGATGACTGAAGATTATCATAACCTCATAAGAATAACCTTGTTTCCAAGCACTATAGCTTATCTATATTTCTATATCTTGTATTTCATAAGTGCTACGCGGTCCACATATTCTCACTTTTAAAAGAAGTTACTTTTGGACTGACGAAAAGACTCGTTCCAAAAGTACCTTGGACAGACAAATATGTGTACTAAATCACTTACCATACAAAGGTAATGAAGAAGGCGGGTCCAGAATCTTGTGTGGAATATCTCGGAGAGGTATAGCTGGTAGTGAAGGCTCAGCCCAGTAACATTTACCAGAGGAGCGACAAAAAATAATGCAATGAATCGTGCGATTGGGTTTTTAGAGCGTATAATCTTGTCACACCCAGCTCTTCTCCAGAATTTCATCTGCCAACTGTCCGGCCAGTATCGCTTGGCTCTCTTTAATAGATATAAAGGATTTAGGACTGCATATTAGTAACATATACTTGGATTTTAGAGTGGTTTTCAAAAACCCGTGAAACAAAGTGTAATAAGTAAGGTGTAATAAATTGTAATACACCAAAAACATAAAAGAAAATAATAAAAAAATGGGGACAATAAAGTGTATTGAAGTGTAATACGTTAAAGTGTATTTCACGGGTTTTTGAAAACCACTCTACGAAGAGAAGAAATAATTGATAAAAGCAAGACCGCCACCCGGTTAGCTGGTTGGACACTGGTCTGTTGTACTTTAGGTTGTGGTTTCAAGCCTCTGCGGCTGGACTCACACTTGGAGTCTTAAAATATCTGAGTAGTAGGTGCTGCCTTTGCTCTAGAAATATATGCAAATGAATAGACCTTTGCCGTGGCTCGGATGACCACGTAAAATGGCGGTCCCTGATCTCACTTAGAGATGTCAAACATAGAGGACCACAAATTTTTTCAGTGCTGATTTGGCTTCTGTCACGTGTCACTCTCTTTAAACGAAGACATTATTATTATTATTAGTATTATTATTATTATTATCGCTAGACAAATTGATTGCTAGTGTTTGCACTTAACATGAGTGTGAAAAAGTACTATTTATGAATCGCTAATTATTTAAACAAGAAATCCAAGGATTAATTAACAAGAATCTTAAATAATTAAATAATTATACTAGAGTGCATATACCATATATTCTGTGAAACACATTGTAAGAAATTTGCGCAAATTAGTAAGTTAAGTACACCCCAGTTAGACCGTAGACTCAACGAACCTTTGCAGTAATTTGTACAACTTTTTCACAGATATTAATAATGGTAACACTCTATTGATTACTAACTATTCTTTCCCTTCGCTGTCCTTCAACTATTACGTCTTGTTGTTCCAAAGAAGACTGGTTATCACTGCTTCCATCCCTTTGATCTTGTGCACCAACAATGGGTGAAGTGCGCCCCAAACTACCATACCTCCCCAACAGTGAGGTTTCCCTGGAGACACTCTGTCTGATATTCTTCAAGTTGTGGTCTTTCAGGTTGCTCCATATGGATTCTGTGTATTTATTGATAAATTAATAGATATAATCATAAATTGTAATTGATTTTTTAAGTTGCTGGTTCAATGTGCACTTTAGGGAAGTTACATTTTTATTTGGGGGGGAGGGGGAGGGGGGACTGGGGTTTCAGGAGAGTCATCAGTAAGAATATAAACTCTTGAGGAGGGCGGTTAAACCTTTTTATTTTGAAGAAAGCCTTCGTTGTTGATTTAATACTAAGGGTGAATTTCTTACTGAGAGAAAGGGGAAGGCCTACAACCATTTTTTTAAAGATTACTGCGAATATTTTAAATAAATGTGTGTCTGTAATTTGCATAATTTATAGAGTGTATACCCCATATATCTGTAGAACAATTACCAGCTTCTAGTATATATGTAGTGCTTACAAGTATATCCAGTTATCATTATTTGCTTGCCAATTAGAACTACTAACAGGGGCGGATCCAGGATTTTGTTTTAGTTAACTCAGGGGGGGGGGGGGGGGGACCAGTATTGGTTACTTCAAAGTAGGGGCACAAAGTTGGACCACCCCCTGCACCCCCCTCTGGATCTGCCCCTGACTAAGAATTAACATGGGATTGAACCAAACAAAGGAATCAGGCCTGGATCACATGAGTCATATGCTGAGCCTCATGCCCACAGAACTACTACAAATCAAAATCAGATTAATATCATAAATATAGTGGACTTACGGAAAAACACAGTGTCCCGCTCTGATGTTATAGCTTCTTGTGTCATTTCCCGATACTCGAAACGGTCCTCGGAACTATCTGCACCAATTGTGACATGGTAGGGTAGTCTGACAGGTATGCAGTGACCATTTAACAAAATTCCTGCTGTTCGTTCTGTGGGAATCTTAACACTGGCCTTGTAGTTCTTACTGTCTCTGACTGCAGGGTGTAGACAGGTGAGTTCAACTAGAACACCAGCCATCATTACCTATGTTAATTAAATATGTTGTGGCAAGTAGGGGCCGTTAAATTTATTTATTGGAAGGAGGGGTATGGGCGAGAAAAGAGGACTTAAATATATAGAGACTCTAAAATGGGGGATATTGAAATAGTTGATAAGATATTTAGACTAATATGAAACTGTCTTCAAAATGTTGGAAATAAACAAGGGCCTTGAAACAAATAGTTAAGCAGTAATTGGGGGAGGGATGGTGAAAAAATGTTTTTTTCCCCTACTTTCTCACTTATACCCCCTTCTGATAAATAATGAATAGTCTCTTATCAATAGCAACTTGATATTTAACAAATAGACATCAATTTTTTATGTGTCTGTCATCTTATTGACAACAAATTGCGTCATCACATTGTCAAAGTAGTATGGATCTATGAGGCGTAGCCAAGAAATTTGTAAGTTATTGCAAAAACAAGGATTGTGGTATATTCTAAAAATAATGACACATCATTTTAGAGTATTTGTTTGGGGAAGGGGAGTAAACACATTTTTTACGATGTTAAAATATAATTTACCTCATAATTGAAGCGCTCTTGATGACCATCACCACTACTGCCTGGCGTAGCAGCAGCTGCAGCCATCCTCATTGCTTCAACATTGTCAACTGTATCACCTATATCATTCAACGGGCATGGACTACAGTTAGGTCCAAAGTCCACGTACAAGACTACAGTGTCTCCAACATCTGCAAAGTAGGTGGAATCTTTTCCTGGGGCGCAAAGCCTCATGACAGGAACGTCTGTTGTGTTCTGGTGTGTGTCTGGTATGCTTGTGTAGTCTCCTTGGAGACAAGTGCTTCCAACGCAACCCATCTTTCAAGGCTGTGATCTGAAGGAGGAAAAGGGTAAGAGACCAAAAACTCTAACATACAATAATCAAAACTCGTCGCGCATTTACCAGCGACTAAGTGACATTTTCAGCCATATATAACTGGTGCTTCTTCGCAGTCCCTTTTAACAGAATTATCGAATACCATACAAGGATTTGCTTGCCTAGTATTTTATACTGCGCCGACATACGCAAACCCGGTTTACAAAATGTCGACGATGAGAGCTATAGGTGATGCGGCGAGCGATACTATAGTATGTACAGCTCTTTCCGCAACTTTCCATGCTGAGCATTTGCATTCACAGAGGGACTCTATTGAGCAGATCTAGATACATTAAAAGAAACATGCGAATAAATGTAAGTTCTACAGGCATAAAATTGCAACAGTGATAATTTAACAGCAATATTGTGATCTACAGTGCATCACATAGATTACCTGATTTTTGAAGTTGTAGATCGACAATTTCTGAATCTCGAGCTGAACTAGATATTATTAAGTAAAAATGAGTAGTGTGATTGCAACAGTTCTCTGATATAAATGAGTCGTTTTATTTGAAGGCAGATATATTTGTATAAGTTGAAAGTATATCTTTCTAAGAATTCGTAGGGAAGTTACCGGAAGTTTACTACCATCAGGTGACTTTGTATTATAATCCTTTTGCATTCCATAGCAGACCTTTCTTTGAAATCCGAGAAAGTAAAAATCCCAAAATAAACTCAACCCTGTCAGAAGGAAAGTAAAACTCACGATTTTCGATTTATTTGTTTACGATCAGAGCTAGAAACGTTAAACTATTCAACTCGTGGTTTGTGTCTTGTGACCGTAATCAGCGTCTGTCTTGTGGAGCGCGACTGCCAGGGGAAAACCCTTTTTACTACTCGCGCGAAAATTCAGTAGCTGTTTATATTTATTCCTCTTTCAAAGCCTTTTATTCGATTACATTTTACTTTCTATTCCTCCGTAAAAAAGCTATTAACGTATTCTTAAAATGTTGTTTAATGTTTTTATTAAATATAAGAAGGTATATAAAATTGACCGATCAGAACGTGGGTCATATCTCAGTTATTCAACATAATTATAACTATAAGCTTTTGACAAAGGATACATTTTTTGTAGACCTGTGGTCTCGTGCAAGACTTGACTAAAATCAATGCACAAATCTAAATCCAGAAAGTTGAAGTCATTCATAGACGTTGTTGGTCTGTCACATGAGTTGGGAGCGGCAGATGGACTGGGGACTCCCCTAACTAATACTTGTTGTCATAACGTGATCACTGATGTCGTATAATCTATCAGCATTTACCATTTGAATAGTATTTGCTCAAAAACAGAGATTAAACCAATAATTGCCCCATTGTAGCCATGCAGAGATTTGCTATGATAATTTATCTTTTGCATTGTACGTTTTTTTTTTTTTTTTTTTGACCTCGAGGTTGAAATAAAGCTTTCTAAGTGCTACTACGACGAAAATCGCTCAAACTTGGATTCAGCTGAAACTTCCTAAGAATACTCTTTAAAGGTCCAATAATCACTGTATGAAGTGTTTTCTCGATATTCAGGACGAAAGTATGATATTTTTACGATTATTTTTTGGAGTCTGTGACGTCATACACTCAACATCGAACATCGCTCCATACATTTCTTTGTAGTTTATGATCAAAATATCAGTAGTAAAGGGAGAAAGAAATACCCAAACACCCCAAAATATAAATTATAGTCACAAGTAATGTGAAATAAGCACATTAGCCACCCTTTGGGCTTCATAGGAATAAAATAAATTAAGGATTTATATACAAAGAAATATATGTAGCAATGTTTGATGTTGAGTCAAAGTTCACTGATATCGTCAATTATCAAGACCGAGGCTGTGTTATCTGCCGAAGCCGAAGGCTTATACATTTTGTAAACTGCAAAAAAAATTAACATGAACCGTTTGAATTATAGAGACAAGCATTATGAACGCCATGATCAGTTACGTGAAAAACGCAAAATTCTTAATTCAGAAATATTTCGAGAATTCTTAATAAAGTATATGAAAATAAGTTAAGGATTCCTTAAATAATTGTTTTTGTACATAATTCTGGAAATAAATACACATAATGAATAAAAACAAAGCTACCACAACGTGACCTTGAGTGAACTTGAACCCCTCCCTGAACAAAATACTGGATCCGCCCCTGAATATCTATCATTTTAGTATTGATTATTTGTCACATGAGTTGCAAGTGTTTACACTGGGGATTCCCCTAACCCTTGCATGTTGTCATACCATTCAATGTTGCATCATCTAAGTATTCAAAAAAAAATTAACACATTTTTCAGTGAGCAATACTTGCAAGGATAACAATTTCAAAATTTCTAATTTGCAATATTATTAATTAAGCTTTATTGTAAGTAAAATCAATTGAAGCATCATGATCAGTCACATGAATACAGAAAGTCTTGATGGGAGATTCCCTGAACACTGCTGCTGCGACATACTAGTGAAATATTGCAACATCAATCACCATACCAAGGGCGGCAGAACAGGGGGGCCCCCACAAAATATTGGTTCACATGAAATATAAATGCATAGATTTGACTTTTATTACTGTTATTAAGTTTTTGTTGTGATTTTTGGCTGTGCCCCCCAAAGATTTTTTGCAGTGCCCCCTCCCCTCCAAAGATTTTTTGCAGTGCCCCCCCTAAAGATTTTCAGCTTCCGCCGCCCCTGCATACAACTAACATATTTCAAAATAGTCAGAGCATATCAATGAGGCTGCATTTACATATAGGTACTCTGATAGGAGAGGTCTTTTTCTGCTCTCGGTTTTGGTTGTAGGTCGGGGGAGGTCAGCCAACCCTACTGAGGGGATCAAGAAAAAACAACCTCTGCTTGCTGTGTAATTCTATGATAGGACAATGAAACCCAAGTACAGTAAAAACCCGCATAAAAGAACAAGTGGGTTAAGAACACCCAGCCTGAATTTGGGCGTTTTAAGTACCATGTGAATAAGAACATAATCAGCCTGAAAAATTAAAAAGTGTTCTTGAAAAAATAAGATCAATATTACCAGTAGCAGACTCCATGCCTGACCTGACAATAATTTATTTTTCTACTGTTTTGATACAGTTATTATTGCAGTCAAGATTTTTTAAATAACATTTTTGAACTTACCCATTGATATCATCTACATGTATTGGTAGTCTATATAGTAATACTGTGTTAAAAAGATATAACTAGCTAAAAACTAGTGTGAGCTGCGTCGGTGTTTCTAATGAAACAGTAATGATGAAAAGGTAAATTATACACCGTGAAAAGATGAAAAAACTTACTGACGTTTCGGACGCTAGTCCTTCGTCGGAGTAAAAGAGTAATACTGTATTTATTTTAGAAACATTTATTTTAAGAACACCGTAAGAACACCTTCAGGCTGATTTTCAGTAAACACCCGTTAAATAAGAACAAAATCAGCCTCAACTCCAAAAATGGGTGTTCTTTTATGCGGGTTTTTACTGTATTCTTTATTCCAGTAGGTACTGTATTGCATCAGCTACCTTGACCTCACTTCCTGTTATGATGGTAGAATGAAAGTGTAATATTTCATAATATTGCATTCATTATGTCTGCCCGAGATGAGAGGGGAGCAGGTTAGATTCAGGACGAAAAAAATATTAAATTCGTGAGTTCATTGGGTGGATCTTAAATATTTTTCAGAGAATAAAGGGAGAGGCCAACGTTTTAAAAAAATATTTTTCACTTGACACCGGCCCCTCTTGCATACATAATTAGCATATACCAACTTGTGTACTTCCTAAGAACGGGCGCGCTCATTGGTTAATTGGAGGTGAATGTTGTACGATATTCACCTCTGAATTTCGGAATATTGAGTCGGCAACAAAATGGCATCTGCCCGCAATCGTTTTGCTACAATTTCCGATGAGGAAATTGAAAAAATGAAAGTAAATGCCATTCCTATCAATACTAAAAAGGCAACGAAGTATGTCCTAAAAGGTTTGCTAAAAGTTTTGCTAAAAGTTTTGCGTGAAATTTGTCACGCAAACTAAAAGTTTCTGTTTTGTTTGTTTTTAATGAATTATTGTATATAAAAATAAAATACTCTGTACACAAGTTGGTAAGACAATGCTAAAACGACTCGCGTCTCGGTAAATATTCCCCGATATTCACTTCGCCTTCGGCGAATAATTGCTAATTAGCTAAAGGTTAGCTGAGAGGTGAATTTTGTTTCAGCCAATCACAACGCGTTTGGCTGTTGCTATCGTAACCCAGATTTTTGCTTATTTTTCTGTTTTCTTTTGACTAAAATGTAATATACGTGGCTACAAGAAGCAGAAATATGGAAAGGAAGAATTAAAAGAATTTCACTTTCCCGCTACGTTTGTTCTTTTTTTCAAGCTCCAAAATTTTTTCAAAGTGGCCTCCCTGCTGGTCGCCTCCCTGTGGATGAGAATAGTACTTAGCATCACAATGCATTGTGGGGTTTACGCCCAGACAAGCCCAGACAAGTCTGCCCAGACATACTTACAGACGAAGCGCTTCCTTCAAGGAATTTCCTGTTCTTTAAACTTTAATAATGTTCTGAATTTAAAACACTTTGTGGATTTAAACAATTGTAACCATAAAGATGGGATGAATTTTCTGGTTCTAGTTGATTTGGTGCCCTCTTTCCTACGAGATTTTCTTTCTTAGGAAGAGGCGAACTTCCACAACAACTGAAGAAAAGAACGACAAGCTCACAAGACAAGAGTTCCTGTGTCCGCCAAGGTTTACATTGTAATACCTCAGAGTGTGTGATGTTTTTCTGTGAGGTAGATGTTCACTGGTGCACTAAAAGTTGTTGGATGTAAGCCATAAAGTGATGTGAGTAAAAAATTGAAGAAACTTTATAGCTTAAAATTTGCCATTATGCGTCCGGTCAGGTTTGATTTATAGATATTAACTTATTACTTATAACGTATTAGATAGTTAAAAAAACACCTTATTTCGCTGTAGTCCTGAGGTTTACGAATGAATTAATGAATTAATATGAAATATGATCTAATATAGCTTAAATAACGATCAAAGTGTTATAAAATAGAAGAGTTTCCAGTAATTTTATCCTGCGTTTCGCGCAATGCATCTATGGATTGCCAGGGGGCAAACAAAGCAAGTCATCACAAGAGATGTATGGGGACGATTCATATTTTCCACTAAAATCCGTGATTTGGTGGTGAATATTGTACTTTATCTCTCTAATTTTATCGGATATGAAGTTGAGGAATGTGTATTCATCGAATACGTAAGTTTTTTGTTTGAATAGTTTGATATTACAGTCGGAAAACTCGATTTTCTTGCATAAGCTAGATCGTGAAAGTCGACTATAAATAATTGAACAGTAATGATGAAAAGGTAAATTATACACCGTGAAAAGATGAAAAAACTTACTGACGTTTCGGACGCTAGTCCTTCGTCGGAGTAAAAAAGCAAAGTTTTTTCATCTTTTCACGGTGTATAATTTACCTTTTCATCATTACTGTTTCATTAGAAACACCGACGCAGCTCACACTAGTTTTTAGCTAGTTATATCTTTATAAATAATTGACTCAAAATAGCAAGATTTTTTTGCAGATATTAACGGAATTACTCAATAAGATATTATTATTGATACATTAGTATGTGCAAGTGTTCAATAATATTAAGAATAATGCCTGGTGGCTATCACTGTGCTGTTTGGGATAGCGAAAACGATCGAAGGTATCCAGGTAGACAAAATCGTTCTTCCCCACGAGGGAATTTTAAGGTTTTATTCTCCTAGAAACCAACAGTATGTCTTGTCGCGGGCCAGAGGGACCAATAGGAAGAACTCAGTGAAAGTCAGAAGGAGTGCACTAAAGTGTGCTCAAATCATCACTTCGAACAGGGCTATCGAAACTTGGACAGCTGGAAAGCCGCATACACTGAGGATGCCTATCTTTCCAGTTAGGAAGCGAATTAGGTTCCAAACTCGGTTCCAAACTCGGTTCCAAACTCGGTTCCAAACTCGGTTCCAAACTCGGTTCCAAACTCGGTTCCAAACTTGCTTCCTAACTCGCTTCCTAACTTGCTTGTTAGTTTTTCTCGTATATTCTCCAACATTTTATTCTAGGTAAAGAGTAACGGTTCAAAAACGTTTGGATATACTTGAATTAAACTGCTACATAATATCTTTATTTCCCTAAGTCTTTTATAATTTATAATTTCGTCCAGCCACAAAGCAACAGCACAATAAAAACAACTTTCATCTCCCCGCGATAGTAACGTTATGCATCAATACTTATACTTGTATGAGAAACACTCAAAACAAACTGATGTATCAATAAAAAAATACTTTCATAGAGTAATTCCGTTAATATCTGCACAAAAACCTTGCTATCTGGAGACAATTAGTCGAGGTGTCGCTATGTACTTTCACAATCTAGCTTACGCAAGAAAATCAAGTTTTCAGACTGTAATATCACACTATTCAAACAACATGTATTTGATGAATACACATTCCTCGACTTCATATCCAATAAAATTAGAGAGATAAAGTACAATATTCACCACCAAATCACGGATTTTAGTGGAAAATATGAATCGTCCCCATACATCTCTTGTGATGACTTGCTTTGTTTGCCCCCTGGCAATCCATAGATGCATTGCGTGAAACACAGGATAAAATTACTGGAAACTCTTCCATTTCAAAAAACGTTTTAGCTATACACTCATTGGGATGATTGGGATGGTACTGTAGAACCATTGGGCTATTCCATCCAATATGAGCAATCCCCCCCGTTTAGAACCAAAAATCTCCAGGGGTAGAATACAAACACTATAAGTGTGCAACATAAATACCACTAAATACTGCTAAATTATGCTAATCCTATTGTTTTCTATTGTTTAATTAGCACTATTTACTACTAAATAGTGCAAAGTGTTGCACACTTTTTGTGTTCGTACTCTAACTATCACCTTTTTGGCGCTAGCCGTCACCTGGGTATAAATTGTTTTAGATTGTGTTACTGTCACCAAAAAGTTTTTGGTGACCGTAAACACGATCCAAGTACTTATTTTTGCAATTTTAAACCACTTTGGTGCTGGATCTTGTTCAATTGTTCAGACGTTGTTTTGGATTTGACACAAATGTACTGACTTTTAAACAAATTATTTACTTGGTTTGTTTAGTTAGCTCCCTAAATACGAGCAAAATATCATTTTTTAAAACTTGATATAAAGCTAAGATATAAGCTTGATATAAGCTTTTTCTGAGAACAATGTCCAGACATTGTTGACTGTAACACAATCCAACCCCAGGATCAGCTATACATTGTCAAGCATTAAAAGAGGAATCACACAATGAGAGAGTAGCAACCACTATGGAGGAGGGGAAGGGTCCCAAAAAAAGATAGTGATTTCTGGCTGTCATTATCAAATCTCAGGTATCTTATTTCCAGACAAATACCCTAAGAGGTAGCGACTTTTCTCTTATAGTACTATTAGATTTCTGACACCCTTAGAGGTGTCAATAGCAGTTGTGGAATTTTAAAATGTATGACAAGCATCCTGCCCTTTTACAGTCACACTCACCTCCCCCACCCCCAGTCCCCCCAGGCTTTTTAACACACACTCACTGATGTTTAGTAAGCTGATATTCTTCAGTTTTTATTCCCTAAAATGGTTATATGACATCTTGGCATGTATTACTTTGACAGAAATATAATGGCAACTGGCTGGTCTCGTACCACAACGAGGAACACAAACTTTGCTCGGCTGTGTAGGCTGCTGATTGACGGTGGGACACGTGTACTTAGAGATGTGTTTGACTCATTTCACCCACCATGCTCCTTAAAAACAGCATTACTTAGTACACCAGTCCATTCTACTTTGAAAGGATTGAAGGCCAAAAGGGTGCTAGATATAAGTCAGTGGAATAAACTGTATTCTAAAGCTATTACATCAGTCAACTCAGTAAGTTTTGACATTACTTTGCTGTTTTTACTTCTGCGCAATATTTGCGGTTTAACACCACCTGCGACTGGATGGAACAAGCCACCCCTTGCTTCTGACAAAAGTAAAGAAGCTGACTTGATTCGCATCAAGTTTTACAGAAATGAACTCTATGGTCACATCACTGAAACGGCTATTCCTGACAGCAGATTTAGGAAATACTGGAGTAATATATCAGATGTATTGCTGAGATTAGGAGGACCTCAGTATAAATTACAGATCGATAGGCTAGAAAAAACATCAATGGATGCTGAGGATGAAGACTATTATAGCGACTGTTTAAAGGAATGGGAAGAATATGAACAAAGATTGAAAAAAATGATAAAGGAAACCAATGAAAAAGTAGATGCAGGATTACAGGAGTTATCAAACAAAATAGATAAAACACAACATGAGATTACCGAGAAAATTTATGAAACAAGTGAAAAAGTTGATGCAGGAGTTCAGGAATTATCAAACAAAATGGATATAACACAACATGAGATTACAGAGAAGTTTGATGAAACCAATAAAAAAGTAGATGCAGGAGTACAGAAGTTATCAACCAAAATGGATAAAACACATGGGATTATTGATGAACACCAACAGCATGTGGAAGAAATGATGAAGCAAACACTAGAACTGACAAAGAAGATAGATGAAAACCAGGAAAAGGTGAAGGGGGGGGATGAGGAATTTGAAGTTCTCACTAGCCCTGAAGTGGAAGCTTCAAAACTTATTGAAGGTATGGTATCACACTTATTAAACTGACACATGGTAACAAATTATAAACTGGAGTGCTTACCATTTTAACCAATCTATTCAGTTGAAAATAGATTTGCTAATGGTAATTAATAAGACATTTGAGTTGCGACAAATGTTATATGCACCTACCGGAAGAACCGAAAAGAGTGAAAAAAGTGGATTACCTCAATTGGAAGACCAAGTTTTCCAGAATTTTCCAGAATTATACATATTTATTTTTCAACCAGAATTTCCAGTTTTTCCAGCTTCATGCTGTGTTTTTGACCTTGAAAAGAAGTTTGCCTGAGTTTAATATTAGAAGCACTCCAGCTGTAAACAATGTGCCCCCTCAATTATTGATCAGATAAAGACAGTTATAATGATACTTTTTCATTCTAATCAGAAAAACTTATTCTTTATCCATGCCATTGTTTTAAAATTAAAAATAACAAAAACAATTAACTTTTTTTAAAGATTACTCAAAAAGATTGAGATTATCTATCACCAAGCAGACTGATTTCCAGCCCAAGCTAATGCCCTCACATCTAAGGAAAAACCAAGTGATTCGGACAGATGACATATTTACAAACTTGACAATTCAACATGGCCGACAATCTTTATGGCTTGATCATGACGTTGAGGATGATGAAGAAATGGATCCAGAATTTGTAACATTTTTTGAATATTCAAATTGGAAAGCTAAAAAAGAAACTGATGAAAAAACTGATGAAGAAACTGATGAAGAAACTGATGAAGAAACTGATGAAGACATGTCAGCTAATGATGAAATCCTTTTGAAGAGCTGTGCAGAAATGTTTGTTTACTCTAAGAACTCTGAGAAATCTGAGAACCCTGAGAAATCTGAGAAAGAAAAAAATGACAGAGGCAATCCAAAGTCAATTCTTGTTATTGGAAAACCAGGAATTGGAAAAACATTATTGTGCCAAAAGCTTATCAGAGATTGGGCCAGTGGTCACTTAATATTTCACACTTTAGAAGCACAAAAAAAGCCTGAATTTTGCTTTGCATTCCTTTTAAAATTCCGTCAGTTAAACCCACTACAACAACAGGAATTTGATTTAAGAGACATTTTAAATCTTTCCTGTGTGTTAGATGAAGGATCCATTATTGATGAAAAGACATTTAAACTGATCATTCGGAATAAGGAAAATTTGCTGGTCATCATTGATGGCTACGATGAGTATTCACATCTTGATGAAAATGCTGGAAAATCTAACAGTGAGGAAACATATCCAAATGACCCTTGTGCAAAATGCCCGTGCACACTATGGTTGCTAAACTTTTGCAAAAAAAGATTTAGAAGGCTGTGTTCTTTTAATAACTTCCAGACCACACAAAACAGAGGATCTAGAGAAGGGGAAGGTGAACTTTGACCAGCTTGTTGAAATTAAAGGGTTTTCCATGTGTCAAGTTACAGAATATGTCAAGAAATACTTCAAAGCAGATGAAAAAATGAAGAACGTGGTTTGTGATCACTTGAAAGAAAATAAGGGTCTGGCAAGGTTGGCTCATGTTCCAATGCTGTGTTTTTTGATATGCTGCTGTATGGAGTGGTACATCACTAACTCCAAAACCTTTGAGAATCTACCAGTCACCACCGCTGATCTTTATTCTGAGGTTATTAAAATCTTTGAAGTCAAGCATCATTCAATGTCACAATACAGAAAGGATCCAATTCCTCAGAAATTTAAAGTCCCACCAGTTGTTAAAGATACACTTAGCAAGTTATCAGAGCTGGCAGTTCGTTTCATGAAGGAAGGCAAATGTGTTTTGATGAAGATGACTTAAGGAGCTTTGGTCTAAATGAACAGAAGTAGAAAATCTTCAAGGAAGTGGTATCATTCACTGTGGTCCAGGTTTTCGTAAATCTCCATTTGCTGAATTGACTCTTGAATATTCCTTCACTCATTTAACAGTACAAGAATATTTGGCTGCTGTTTCATTTGTAAACCAAGGAAAGATTCCCAAAGAAAAGAAGTAACTGTAATGGTTTTTTATTTCATGGTTCAGCTTTGGTCTAGAAAAAAAGATGAAAACACTGAAAAGCTGATGGAAGAGCTTTTAACGTCTTTCAAACCACAGGATCAATTCAGCATCAGGAATGTGCTAATGACTTTACAATTTCTTCAACAATATAAAGACATTGAGTTTACTAAACGTGTTGCACTGGATCATTTCAAAGGATTTTGTACTGGCCCTTTTAGAGAAGTGTCACCATGGTTGATGTCATTCGACAGAGTATCTAATAGCTACTGTTCTGACATGTCATCTTTATTGGACATCTTTAGTTTAGTGAATGAAGATCATCTAGAGAAAGCTTTATCATTTCCAGCCATTGAGCTCTCTGTCAATGAAACATCTTTGAAATCTCAGGTGTAGAGCAAATCTGTAACTCTCTGAGCAACAAATATTCTCCGGCAACTGGCTTGTTGCTAACTGAATGTAAACTTAATAACAATTGCATCAAGAGGATAAGTGAAGTCTTGCTTACAACAAATCTAACTAAATTGAATCTATGGGGCAATGCGATAAATGGCATTGGAATGACTTGCATTTGTCAATCTCTGAAAGACAAGGATTGCAAATTACCAAATTGTACCTTGGTAATAATGATGCTTCTGACTTTGGAGCTGAAACTTTTTGTCAAACAATCAAACATGAAAACTGCAAGCTGTTAACACTAGACTTGAACTCCAACAACATGACTGACAGAGGAGTACACAGCCTTTGTTTAGCATTAATGGACACCATTGCAAGCTGAAAGAATTAATCTTGCATGACAATGTCACAACTATGGCCCTGATTATGTTTCTTACATGACATTTGATCTGGTAAAACAAGTAAAACCTGACGTTGATTTGAATTAACAGAATATCCTTTTTCAACCTCCCTTGGCCTCCTATTTTTATAACAAATCAAGTTTCTTTATCTTTCCTCCTATATCTGAACTACCACAATTCCCCACAAATTTCAAATGTTTTATTTCTTTTACTAGGAAATGAATTTTGTCTTGCTTA